>NC_134239.1:10202818-10882188 GCF_965152275.1 Natator depressus
CCTGCCCCTTCTGCAGCATGAGGGAGAACCTGGCACAAGCCTAGCTTGAATGTGCCAGGTTGCAGCCCCTATTCCGGCTCCTCCAGAACCTCTTGCTGAGGTTCTGGCTGCGCTTTTCCCCACACCTGTTCATTTTTGCACACCCTATCCACGTCCCCACGAAGTCGCGAGACCTCTTCGTCAACCTCCTCCTGGCCCTAGCCAAGGTCACCATCTAAAACACCAGGAGGAGGATGCTAGACAAGGGGGTGCTCTGCGACTGTGGGGCCTATTTCCGGTCCTCCCTGGTCTCACGTCTCTGGGCAGCATCTGCTGGCTCCCTAGACACCTTTGAGGAGCAGTGGGCGCTGTCCATGGTTCTCTGCTCAGTGTCTCCATCTGGATCCCACATTTTGAACCTCTGACCATCACTCCCGAACCTGTTTTTCATTGGTGGTCCCAAGTACTCATTTGGAACCCAGGTCCAGGGTTCCCTCCTGCTAGGCCAGGGGAGGGGCCTTTAGAAGTGGGTGGGCACAAGCACCACCCAGGCTTTTCCAATAAGACACTACAGGTGTCATCTCTCTGGCTGCTATACTGGCTGGAGCTTCTTCCCTCCCTGGGCTGCTGCTGCTGGCTGGCTGGAGCCCTCCCTGGACTGCTGCTGTTGTGTGTGTGTGGGGGGGGGCACAGCCAGTGTACCCCATCCTGTGGAGGGAGAAGCAAAGAGCCCACCACCATTTCTGGGTCCCTCCTGCTTGGCTGGCTGCCACCTGCTTGCTGCTGCTTCTGTCTTGGAGCCTGCTGCCCTCATTGAGGAGGAGGAAGGCTGCTGCGAGGGGCAGCAGTGTGGAGGGGGTTTGTTTCTGCTTTTGGACTAAGTGACTATAACACCTGTGCTCCTGGGGGGGTGGTAGCGTCTGCTGCTGTGGGGGGGGCTGGGGGAGAGGCGTGGAGCCCCTCCATGTGCCACCTACCCTGACCGCCACCTCCGGTACCATCCTTGGTGGCTGGGGTCCCGTCCCCTCACTGACTAGGAGGCACAGCGTCCGCTGCCTCCTGGTGTCCACCTCGCTCCATGTCGAAACTTACGTGCAGGCGCTGGCGCAGATGGTGGGGCCCAAGGCCATCGTGGCAGCCTCCAAAATATATGGGAAGGTCATAGTCTTCCTGGCATTGGAGGCTGCCACTCAGGAGGTGGTGGAGAAGGGCCTTACAGTGGGGGTGGAGGACCTGGGCATATGGGTGGTACTGACCTTTGTCCCACCCTTCCTCCCCAATGCTGTCCTGTTGCCTTCCCTCTCCACCCTGGGGGAAACCATGTCCGTCATCAGCCCTCTCCCATTGGGCTGCAAGGACCCCGCCCTCCGTCACGTCCTGTCCTTCTGCCGGCAGGTGCAACTCCAACTGCCACCGGTGACCCATGACAGGGCAGCGCTCGAGGGCGTCCTTCCTGTTGCACTACTAGGGGGCCCATTACTGGGTCCACTACTCGATGGTGGAGGCCCGGTGCTTCCTCTGCCAGGCAATAAAGCAAGTAACGCAGTGCCTACTTGGACACTGTGTTGCCCTAACTATATTGACTGAAGCATTATGCCTCTTGTGGAGGTGGAGTTATTAGATTGGTGTAGTGGACGACTTATAATTTTATAGTGTAGACACTCAGTGTAAGTTGCCTTACATCAACCTAACTTTGTAGTGTAGACCAGGCCTCAGATTTTGGTTTAAAAGGGATTAAAATTGATTTTGCTTAAATCCAACTTCAGCTAATTTAGTTTTGGGCCTGTCTGCATCAGAAACTTGCAGTGATGTGATTTTTAAACTGCTTATGTTAAATTGGTTTCAATTCCTGTGTGGACGTCTTTATTCCAGGTTAAGGCTGACATTCTGGTTAAGCTGACTAAGAGTTGGGTTAAGCTAAACAGAAATAAGCCACTCTGACACTGAAATGAGAGTACTCACACAGGATTTTCAACTAGTTTAACTAAACAGTATAATTAAGCCAGTGGAAGTTTGAAAGCGGACGTGGCCTGAAATCATCTTTAAAATCAATTTAGTGAAATTACTGCAAAAATTACTGGACATCTCACAGTATGTCACACTGATGGAAACCGGCCTTGTTTTGGTTCAGCTTAAATGTTTTCCCAACTGGTTTAAGATGAATTGATATAAAACAAATTTATATCAGTGGAAGAGCTCAGCCTTAAACTGATTTAAATTAAACTGATCCAGTTTCTTTGTGTGGGTGTAATGTGCCCTAATGGCAGTAGATTGAACCTCTGATTATGTATAGAGCTAAAAGCATGAGCCTCTCCTACGTGAGCTAAAAGACCTCTGTAGCCAAACGCAGAAGCAGGCTCATTTACCTGTCTGGTTCAACCATTGGCAGGAGGGAGACAGATGGCATCCTGTGTAAGGGTGGGTTATATAGAGAAGGCTTAAAAAGTGGAACTGAGAAATCTTTAATAAATTGTTTTTTTTTTCCATTTAAAAATGCAGATTCATTGAACCAAGAATGGGACTGGGTTCAAAAATTTTCCTGACTCAAAAAAAATTTTTTTTTTTGAGAAAAATGTTTCAAAATTGTCAAGACATTTTGTTTGGAGATTTTCTAAATGAAAAAATTGTTTTCTGGTGCAAAATAAGTTTTTGTTTCAGAATTGAAGCTGCTTATACTGAAAACAAAAGGTTAAAAAGAGAAAAAATGAAATATTTCAAAGCTATCACAATGAAATGTTTCAATTGACCCAAAATGGAAAAACAAGGTTTTTTTAGTTTGTGAATATTTTGGGGATTTCGTCGGCTTGTCCTGATTCAAGGTGGGGGGAAATTTTGAAAAATCTTTTGAAAATATTCACAGAATGGGCAAACGCTATTAAAATAATTCCTATTCCAATTCATTTCACTAGAATGAAAAGATAATTTTCTCCCGAGTGCACACACGTGTACAGACACGGACAGGGTTCGCTTGCACATTCTCAGTTTCACAAAGTCTTCAAGCCTGGTAATAACTAGAAGAATGTGACACTTTCTTGTTCCATTGTTTATTGAGAGGCACAGGGAAATGTCTGCATTGAAAGCCAGGCAGAAAACGATAGCTGCAAATATTTTTTCTAACACCTAAATTTCACGTAGCTGCAAAACACTGAGCAGAGGCTCACAGATTGTAAGGCCAGAAGGGACCACTGTGGTCACAGAGTCTGTGATACGGCGCATGCCATGACACTGCCAAAAGAACTGACGATTTCATCTGCTAAAGCCCAAGTAAAGAGCTAGAATACAATGGAGGGCGATTCGGGCCAAGTCTGAGATAATGCACCACAGACTTTAAAAATTAGGGGCCTAATGCTCTGTTATCCATGGGAAATTCTCCTCCTCTGCTTTGCACCTTGTGTCATTCTTGCGCCAAGAGAGGGCACCGTGGCTGCAAAGAACCTTTCTGATTTGGTGGCATTCTACACGTGCTTTGCTCAGGCGCAAATGACAGCAGGAGTAGCCAGGCTGAGTACCAGCCCCGCTGACTCCAGTGGAGTTACTGCTCAGTGCAAGGCCCGGCCTACACTTGGAAGTTGGGCTGGCCTGACCATGCCTGTGAGGAGTGTGATCATTTTACCAAAATGCCCTAGACTGGGGTCAGTTACACCCGTATGATAGCACCCGGCGCTTTTCATCTGCAGATGCCACAGCACTTTATGTAACAGATCAGTATCATTTCCATTTTACTGACCAGAACATAGGTCTCCGGAGGGCTTGGCTACACGTGCAGCTGTAGAGTGCTTTGGGTTAAACCAGCCTTCATACAGCGCAGCAGGGAAAGCGCCCCAGTCTGTCCACACTGACGGCTGCCAGCCCACTGGCGTGGCCACATTTGCAGCCCTTGCAGCGGCATTGGGAGCAGTGCATTATGGGCAGCTATCCCAGCGTTCAAGTGGCTGCAACGTGCTTTTCAAATGGGATGTGGGGGGAGAGAGAGCGGGTTTTTGGGGTGCTGAGAGTGCATCGCCATGCTGTCTTGTAAATTCAGACCCCCCTTTCCTCCCCCGCCTCTCTCACTCACTCAAAGCAAACAGTAGCTGTTCGTTTTTTTCTCGGAGCTGATAAGCAGCTGGCTGTTTGAAACGGAGCTTTGAAAGGGCCACTTCCGCATTCCTGCCGGAGTTCACAACAAAGACAAGAGAGGCCACTTCAGTTAATGGGATTCTGGGAGGTTTCCGGAGGGCAGTCAGAGCGCTGTAGTAACTCCTCGTTCACACTGACGCTGCAGCGTCTCACCCAATATGCAGCAAACCATATCCCTCTCGGGGAGGTGGAGTACCAGCAGCGCTCTAGCCAGGGGGTCAGAGTGCTCTATGTGCCTTGCCCGTGTGGACGGGGAGTGAGTTAGAGGGCTCTGGGCGGCTTTGTTGTGGTATAACGTGCAAGTGTAGCCAAGGCCTGAGTCCCATTCCCCAGCCCTAGTTACCAGGCTTCACTGCTTCCCCTTACAGATAAATGCACTTACAGAGGTATCGCTTATTCCCCTTATCGTTAAAGCACTATGTGTTGACAAGGCCTAAGTGGCACGAGAATCATGCCCATCATTTGTAGTTCTCGGAGGGTGAAATTCACCCACTTGCAGAAAGCAATGCGCAGAGCAACACTCACATAGCTGGTCATGCCTGTAACATCTCCACTCAAATGCAGGAGCCTAGGCACCACTTCAATCCGATTGAAGGCCTATTTTGATTCAAGCGATGCATCGGCCTGGTGATTTGAGACTCACTTCTTAAAGAAACTCTGCTTCCTAAATCTCTGCGGATTACAGGCTGGGCGCAGTAATTGGTTTTGGTATCCACAGGAAACAATTCACGGACCCATTCACTCTTGGCTGTAGGAACGGGCGTATGTTTTGTTGATTAGCACGGCAGTTTTCCACACTGAAATGACCTTCTTCAGCTCAAGGTCCGGGCTCACAGCGCTGGTCAGATTCATAATGTAATTTTCTTCTTTTCCCTCTTTTTCTAAATATTCTTGAAAGGTCTCCACTATCCTGTTCATAAAAGAAAAGCAGATTGTAAATGTACAGGAAACTGGTTCGGAAAGGCTAAGTGCCAAGTCTGACAGGCACACCCAGTTTCTTGAGTTCTCTTTTCACACTGTTGGTCACTTCAGATGGTATAAAGTGGGGTATTTTTCTGCAGCAAGTTTTGACTTTGTCAAAAAATGAACCCCCCCAAATCTGAAAATGGTTTGGTTTTCAGCAACTAAAAAGTAAACATTTTCAGCTCAACACTGCTGAAAAGTGAAATGTTGATGGCTCAAATAAATGAAAAATGTCTAAAAATTTTTGGTTTTCTGAACCAAATTTTTTTGAGGAAGGCAGATGCTTTCTGAGAAAATTTACATTTAATACAAAACTCAATTTTTCATTCAAAAAAGCCCTACGTGTAAAGTTTCTAAAGCCTCAATTAGTGAATATTCAAGAGTTGTCAGACAAGAGGTAACATTTCCTTCCATCAATTTTTAAGCAAAACAGTGTGCTCTTAAACAGCAGTGGGTGAAATTATCCAGTACTGGAGATAATTCTGGGGAAGAAAACAAGGCATTAAAGGGTCATAAGGAATAGAAGATTCCAAAACTCCAGCCCTTACCTAAAGAATGAGATTTAATATCCCTGCTGGAATTTTTATCAACAACAACGGATGTTCTTATTATCCATAGACATGCCTAATCCATTCTTAAGTCTTACAAAATTCTCAGCCTCAATGACTTCATGTGGCAGTGAGTTCCACAAGCCATGTAAAAAACTATTCCCTATGAATTTTCTACCTTTCAATTCCATTGAACATCCCTTTGTTCTTCTGTTATGGGAGTGGAAGAACAGACGCCTCCTGATCTTCCTTCTCTAGACCAGTCAGTATTTTATAGACCATTATTCAATCTCCTCCATTCCTAGGTAACAACCTCAATCTGTTCAGTCTCTCTTCATAGTAGTTTCTCCGCAAACCTGATCATTCTCATTGCCCTTCTCTAAGTCCCTCTAGTTCTGCAGTATGGGAAGTCTGAGAATCTCTAGCTAAGCATGTTATCCAATTCTAGAAGACTTGGAGATCTATGGAAAATGACCTTTTATATGTGATATGATTTGACCTTTCCCTTTTAATACAGCATACGAGTAATATACAGGCAATTTTAAGAGGCTGGGTTTCTTCCCCTACATTTGCCTTGATCTTTTAACCTGCATTTTAAAAAAAACAACCAACCAGACATACCCACAAAGTCTCTTAAATCAATAGGGAATCATATCTAAAGTGGTTTGTGCCTGCTCCAAATTAAAAGTAAAAAAAAATAATTTTTTTTTCATCTGGATCTAAATGTTCGTGCAGAGGCCCTTCCCATATTCACAGACAAGAGAAATATGTTGTTACCCCCAACTGTTTTCATAGCTTTCCAATGTCACTGTGATC
The DNA here is from genome assembly GCF_965152275.1 of Natator depressus. NCBI lineage: Eukaryota > Metazoa > Chordata > Testudines > Cheloniidae > Natator > Natator depressus. The sequence goes on from NC_134239.1 coordinate 10,209,244, forward strand.
ATTTCGTGCAGCTCAATGATAAAGAACTCAATATTGACAGTGGATAGCGCAGTTGTCAGCTTCTCTCTCTCCTGGTCAGCCAGCTCATCATGGAAGCCCTTGTCTATCAGGAAGAAGGGATTCTGAAATGAGAAGCACAGTGTCAGTGGGGGGCAAGTGCAGAGGTGCTGCAGGAGTGGCTGGATGCCCCATGCACAGAGCAGTTGAGGATGTGCTTAATGGAAGAGTCTCCTCATTTGGCTCAGAGCAGATGTAGCCTGGTGACGCTTGCTTCTGCCCTATGCATAGGGGGTGCTCCTGGGGTGGGATGGAGCAGGTGGCTCTGCACATGACCTCAGGCCAGTGCTGCAGTCCCTGTAGCCAGTAAAACCTTCATAGCTTTTATTGACTAATATATGTTGGGCTAATGTCTATCCATCTATGATCCATCCATCTCACATTATCAATATTGATACCACAATGCATTAAACACACAATATCAATAGAACATTATATTGTAGATACATTTCTAGCAGTTACCTCGCCTGAATTGTCTGTCTTTTTATAATCCTGTTCTCTTGTGCTAAGTATCCCATAACACTTTGCAAAACTGAAGTCAGCTTTGGCATTAGAAAATAAGAAACTTGCCAAACGCAAAATACATTAATGTTGTGCCCAGTACAAGCCGGACCAGTACCTGGAACACTAGTATCCAAAACAAAGTAAGGGAAGATACAGAACAACAAGTTAAGGAACTGACACAAGCTGATGGGCTGGATTTTTGTGACGTATAAAGCATTTTGTAACTTGTAAACCATCCTATCAATACTATTTGCTGAAATATGTAACTGGGAGCACACCTTCTGTGTAAAGTGAATTGAACAACAGCAGCACAAGACGGCTTCACGGAAACGGCTATATTACAAAGCCTTTCTTCCAGTACTATGCTATTATTGTCAGTGTTTGTTGTAGCCATGTTGGTCCCAGGATATTACAGAGATGAGTGGGTGAGGTATTCTCACTGGAACAACGTATGTTGGTCAAAGAGAGACACTTTCGAGATGCACTGAGCTCTTCTTCAGGTCAGGGAAAGACCAACAGACATCTCTCTATGCTCTTCCTGACTTTTAGCAATAAACCTGACTGATCTCTTGAATATACTTCATAACAAACCAAGATGTGGACAAACAATTGTCTATGCAATTTATCAACAGTATTAAGGCCATCAGGTCCCATCCAGCCCAGCCTCCTGCCAGATCTGGACCAGAGAATCTCCCCCAGAGATTCCTGCCTCTGGCACAATAACTCCTGGATGAGCTAGAGTGCAACTTTGAGAAAGGGACGACGCACCTAGATTTACAGACTCCAAGTGATGGAGCCTGACAGCAGCAGAGGAGGGACTGCACAGCAAGTGAGCAGAGAACGTTGGTCATAACTAGAGCTGGTGGGGAAATGTTGGGATATTTTCCTGCACAAAAGTTTGACTTTTAATCAGAAAACAAAACAATAACTAAAATAATTGTATCTGTGGCTTGCAGCATGACATTTGACAGTGGGATGGCCCTTGGGCCAGGCAGGTGCCATTTGCTGTGATCAAGAAACTCTGTTCAGATCTGGTGGAGTTACAAGCAATTGAAAATCCCCCACTTCACAGTGCAGCTGGCTTTCAGAAACACGTCCAAAAGAGGAATAGGTTTTCAGCTGGAAAGTTTTCATGTTTTACTTTTTGCAACAAAGTCAAAATTTTCTGTGAAAAAACTTCCGTTTGTCAAAACCCCAATTTTCTGATTAAAAACAATTGCACAGAAAGTTTTCAGTCTAGTCACAGCCCCATCCCAGGCACTCACTGGGGTGGGTTCCTCCATTACCTGGTTCATTTGTACAAGTAGCGCTGATCTCTTTGCTGACAGGATCTGCCACAGAGACAGGATGTGCTTCAGCCGGGTTTGTGGGACAACCTGGGATGAAACAACACAGACAGGGATTTACCCAGACCTTGGCACCCAGAAAGCCTTTACACCGTTACTTAAATCCTCATCGCGGAAGTGAGCACATTCTATATTTGTTTCACAGTTACCATGCTACTGCCAAAGTTTTAAAGAATGTCAAACCACTGAGCTGGTGGGAGTCACTGGCTAAGCACCTGGAACCAGAGTTTGCTGAAGAGCAAAACCAGCTTTTGACAGCTTTTTGTAGGCACAGAGAGAATATTTTCTTTGTTTCAGTTTATTCAACTAGTTCAGTTCAATGAATAGTTCATTGAGTAGAATGGCCAAGCTCTAGTTTGAAAAGTTGGGATCCTGCTGGTCATCTCTGAAAACTCATGGCGATCGGGGGAGGTCCTGGACGACTGGAAAAAGGCTAATGTAGTGCCCAGCTTTAAAAAATAGAAGGAGGAGGATCAGGGGAAGTACAGGCCAGTCAGCCTCACCTCAGTCCCTGGAAAAATCATGGAGCAGGTCCTCAAGGAATCAATTCTGAAGAGGAGAGGAAAGTGATCAGGAACAGTCAGCATGGATTCACCAAGGGCAAGTCATGCCTGACTAATCTAATTGCCTTCTATGATGAGATAACTGGCTCTGTGGATGAGGGGAAAGCAGTGGATGTGTTGTTCCTTGACTTTAGCAAAGCTTTTGACACAGTCTCCCACAGTATTCTTGCCAGCAAGTTAAAGAAGTATGGGCTGGATGAATGGACTATAAGGTGGATAGAAAGCTGGCTAGATTGTCGGGCTCAACGGGTAGTGATCAATGGCTCCATGTCTAGTTGGCAGCTGGTATCAAGTGGAGTGCCCCAAGGGTCGGTCCTCGGGCTGGTTTTGTTCAATATCTTCATAAATGATCTGGAGGAGGGTGTGGGTTGCATCCTCAGCAAGTTTGCAGATGACACTAAACTGGGAGGAGTGGTAGATCCGCTGGAGGGTAGGGATAGGATACAGAGGGACCTAGACAAATTAGAGGATTGGGCCAAAAGAAATCTGATGAGGTTCAACAAGGACAAGTGCAGAGTCCTGCACTTAGGACGGAAGAACCCCATGCACCGCTACAGACTAGGGACCGAATGGCTAGGCAGCAGTTCTGCAGAAAAGGACCTAGTGGACGAGAAGCTGGATAGGAGTCAACAGTGTGCCCTTGTTGCCAAGAAGGCTAATGGCATTTTGGGATGTATAAGTAGGGGCATTGCCAGCAGATCGAGGGACAGGATCGTTCCCCTCTATTCGACATTGGTGAGGCCTCCTCTGGAGTACTGTGTCCAGTTTCGGGCCCCACACTACAAGAAGGATGTGGAAAAATTGGAAAGAGTCCAGCGGAGGGCAACAAAAATGATTAGGGGACTGGAACACATGACTTATGAGGAGAGTCTGCAGGAACTGGGATTGTTTAGTCTGTGGAAGAGAAGAATGAGGGGGGATTTGATAGCTGCTTTCAACTACCTGAAAGGGGGTTCCAAAGAGGATGGATCCAGACTGTTCTCAGTGGTAGCAGATGACAGAACAAGGAGTAATGGTCTGAAGTTGCAGTGGGGGAGGTTTAGGTTGGATATTAGGAAAAACTTTTTCACTAGGAGGGTGGTGAAACACTGGAATACGTTACCTAGGGAGGTGGTGGAATCTCCTTCCTTAGAAGTTTTTAAGGTCAGGCTTGACAAAACCCTGGCTGGGGTGATTTAGTTGGGGATTGGTCCTGCTTTGAGCAGGGGGTTGGACTAGATGACCTCCTGAGGTCCCTTCCAACCCTGTTATTCTATGATTCTATGATACCTGGCAGGCATTTTCAGAAACTGTGCCCATGTGGATTATTCATTAGTATTATTTATTTGTATAGCAATAGTGTCAAAAGGCACCGGTCACCATGTGCTGGGATGTAACAAAGGGACAATGCATGTCTGCAAACGAATGCAAGGTAATCTTTTCAGAAGTGTCTAAATGATTTGGGAGCTTCCCATTCTGACCTGGGGCTATGGAGGAGCTGAAGAACCTGGGGAGGTAGGAGTCAGCTGAATTCCTGCAGATTGTTTCAGTTTAATCAAGTCGGCATTTTCTGACAGAAAAATCTACTCTACTCTAGAATTTATACAGTAGGGTTGGTCAGAGAACGGGTTTTCTTCCACAGAACATTTCAATGAAATGTTTTGTGGAAAATTTCAACCTGAAATTTTAGAATTTTAGAAACCTGAAAATTGATGTTTTTGTTTCCACTTTTGGGGGAAACTCAAAAGTTTTCATTTTTCTTTTTTGATGGAAAGTTGAAATTTTCCATAGAAAGCAAAAATATTCATTTAGTCAAAACCACAATTTTTTGCTCAAACAATAGTTTTGGAAAGAAACTGTACTCTATATTCATATATTCAGAATGTATAGTAGAAAGCATGAAAACAAAGAATATTTATTATAAAGAGCTTCGTTTTCATTGCTGTGAATTCAAACCAAAGTTAATCTCTTACTGGTAAGTCTCTGAACTGCTTTGCATTAGCCTCCATCTTCAGGTCATTTCTGACATACTCAGTCAGGAGCCGCTCTGGGTCTCCTCCGGTCACGGCCAGGAACTCCGCAGCCACTTTCAGGGTGGAGAGTGCTCTGGAAATGTCGTTCACTGAACTGGCCTCTTCCATAATGCGTTTCATTAGACTCACGCTCAGGGGTTCCTATGGATAGCAACAGGAGACGAAAGGCTGTCTGTAGGATTTCCACATCCAATTTCCATTACAATCAATAGCATCCAAATCCCCTAAGCAACTTTGAAAAACTCAGCCTTAAGTGTTTCCACACTGGCCTTATATGATCCATGGGATTGTATACAATGTGTGAAGAACCTATGAGGAATTTTGTTAGAGATGCCATATATAAGACAAATGAATATTAAATTAATAGATTCTACGGCCAGAAGTGATTGCTGTGATGGTCTAGTGAGTCTGACCTCCTGTGTAACACAAGCCACAGAACTTCCCCAAAATAATTTCTGTTTGAAGTACAGGTCTTTTAGAAAAGCATCTAATCTTGATTTAAAAATTGCCAGTGAGAGCGAATCCACCACAGCCCTCAGTAAATTATTCCAATGGCTAATTACTCTCACTGTTAAAAATGTTACTTCATTTCCTGTCTAACTTCAACTTCCAGCCACAAGATCAGAGTTTACCTTTGTCTACTAGATTGAAAAGCCCTTTATTATCAAGTATTTGTTCCCCATGTTGGTACTTAGACTGTGATCAAGTCACCTCATCGTTAAGATGTATTAATAATGCCGTGTTAATAATACACAAATACTTTCATGACTTATTTTATCTCATTCTGATAGTTAAGATTGTAAATTTAGGTGACCCTCTAAGCAAAACTCCTATAGAATGTAAGTGCTATACGTCTGATGATTTTGCTATATAATTCAAGTGAGAATTCTATTCCTGCTTGGCATCCTAGGGGAAGGTGACAAAAACTATAGAAAGGATAGGAGTACTTGTGGCACCTTAGAGACTAACAAATTTATTTGAGCATAAGCTTTCTTGAGCTACAGCTCACTTCATCGGATGCATTCAGTGGAAAAAGGATATAATTCTCTATGAAACTGGAAAGATTTAGAGACCAGTTTCTATGGAATCACACTACAGAGACCTTTGGTTTCATCAGTACTAAATTCTATGGGACTTTACCAGAAGGGAACATGGGTATTGCCAGACGGGATCAATGCCAGGTCTGTCTAGTACAGTCACCTGTCTCTGACAACACGCAATACCAGATGCCACAGAGGAAGGCATAGGAAATGCCCTCCCGCCCCAGATGGAAAATAATCTGCCCCCATGCTAGACCCCATCTGATCTCTGATAGTAAGAGACCGGCTCATGCCCTAGAGTGGGAGGTTTACAAAATTTTTGTCATCACTAATTATTGCTAACTGTGGATATTTCTGTGATCTACAGAAATGTCCAATCCATTCTGGAATCTTGCTAACATCTTGGCCTCAGTGACTTCTTGTGGCAATGAGTTCCACAGAATAGCCACATATTGTGTGGAAAAGTATGTCCTTTGATCAGTTTTAAATTTGCCACCTTTTAATTTAATTGAAAATCCTGTTTTTCCTGTGTCATGAGACAGGGAGAACAAACGGCCCCCAAGTCACCCTTCTCTAAATAATTGTTTTATAATGGGAATTCTTTCAAAATGTGTTTGAACCAATAATGAGAGCATTACATCAGCATAATTCAGGAGTAAAATCAGGGCAGTCAATGAAATAAAACTGTTGTGTAGCTGGCATACGAGGGAAGAGAACCAGCCCCCCTGACTCCAAGTGGCCAAGGAACTGTACAAAAATGAGCTTTTTAGTGGCCAAAGCTAGACCTTGATGGGCCCCTTGGCTCATCATGGGCCTGATCCTGGCCTACTCTACGGCCGCTTTGTGCTGCTCCAATGTCTCAAGCTGAGCACTCAAATCCTGAAGGCACCCAGAAATGACTGGAGTGTTTAGAGAACGGTGCCCTTAATGGACGAGTGGACATACTGTAGGTTTTGGATATTTACTCAACCTTCTGACCCTATAGTGGCTATGAAAGCTATTTACAGTGGGGGAAAGAGAGAGGATTATCTGAGTCCGAAGCTGCAGGAAAACCCAGGGTTGTTTTTGATCTCACCTGGCGCAGTTGTTCTTTAACGTTATCTTTCGTGGAGTGCAGAGTCTTCACATTGTTCAGCGTAATGGACGGAGTTGTCTGAAAACGAAAATGTTAGTGATTAATAACTGGTTTATGAAGTACAGCATTGTTCAGTACAGAAAAAAACCTGAAGCACACTTCAAGTGTTAAAGCATAATTTTCAAAATGCACCTAAGGGATTTAGGAGCCTACAGCCCACTTTGAAAAGTGTCTTAGGCTCTTAAGGCTGGATTTTTAAAAGTGCCCAATGTGATTTTAAAAAATCATCTATTGAAATCAATGGGAGTTCAGGCTAAAGTGTTCAGAATTCCTAAGCGATTTTGGAATGTAAGTACCATTTTCAAAGATGATTTAGTCACTTGGGTGCCCAAATCCCATTGTTTTGCAGTGGGACTTAGGCATTTAACCTGCTCAGGTGCTTTTGAAAATTCCAATAGGCCCCTAGATGCCTAAATAATTTCAAAAAAGGAGGAGTCCGGTGGCACCTTAAAGACTAACAGATTTATTTGGGCATAAGCTTTCATGGGTAAAAAATCTAAAGAAAAACCTTGCATCTGAAGAAGTGGGTTTTTTACCCACGAAAGCTTATGCCCAAATAAATCTGTCTTTAAGATGCCACTGGACTACTTGTTGTTTCTGTGGATACAGACTAACACAGCTACCCCTCTGATAAATAATTTAAAAAATCTGGCCCCTAGGAGCCCAAGTCTCATTGCAAGTCAATGGGATTTAGACTCCTAAGCAGACCTGGGAGGGAAATGGTTTTGCTATCCTGAGAGAATTTGAGAGTTCAAAAACTTCTCTCTTCCAAATTGAGATGGGAACTCAAAATCTTGAAAATTTTCACAAACAGAAAAATGTTTTGGTTTGGGTCAATTGAAATGTTTTGATAATTTCAAAAATGTTTAATTTTGATTTTGACTTTTTACTTTTATTTTTAAAATTTAAACTAATAAATAACTATAATTTCAAAACACACAATTGTTTCAAACCAGAAATCAAATGAGGAAACGAGATGTTTTGATATTTTCAAAACATTTCTCCAATTTTCTTTTTTATTTAAACGAACAATTTGTCAAGATCAGCATGTTCCCATGGGAAGTTTTGGTCCTGATGAATTGGCATTTTCCAACAACAACAAAACTGTGTCAACAAATTCCCAACCAGCTCTGCTCCTATGTCCCTTGTGAAAAATGGGTCCTAGGCTCCTAAGTCACTTAGGCATGTTTGAACATTTTAATCTAAGTCTAAACACAGTGGGGCTGATTTGCCAGTGCACTACCCCCAATTTACACCAGTGTAACCCCACTGCAATCAATGGAGCTAAACAGGTGTAAATCTGGAAAAGGCCATAGTGGATCAGGTCTTTCACCGGTCATCACCATTCCACCTGTGCGTTCTGAATTGTTTGTGGTTTGCACCCATTTTGTTCAGGTGTGAATGACTCCACACAGGTGCCAGGCGGCAGAGCAGCAAGCACTGAGAGTAAAATCCTGGCTGCACTGAAGTCTATGGCAAAGCGCTGCCTCCATGATTTCATTCTGAACTCACCTGGGCTTTCACGACGGGCTTCCCGCTGATGAATCGGTGAATCGCTTGCCCCTGCAGAGTCAGAAAGTTATAGTGGGTGGTCTTGGTTCCATCTTCCTCGAGCACATACTGGAAGTTCAACAGCGCCATGGTGATCAAGTCGCTCTCAGTAACACTTAACACAGAGGCGTGCTTCACTTCTTCTGCTGAAACAGACCTGGAGAAAAGGGAAGAACAACGTGAGGGGTCTTCTTCTTTACTGCCAAAAAAAATCTAAGATGGAAAAAGCCCTGGTGGGCCATTTAGCACATCTCTCCAGCCTTACGCTCAGTTGACAACTCTTGGGAGTCTCATGCTATTTGTGGTTCCAGCTCCTGGAGTCATGGGAGAAAACCAACTCCCATTTTTAAAAAAGGCACGTTTCCCACCCTGGTAGCTGCAGGGAAAAGCTTGAAATCTTGACCCTGAGAGGCAAATAAAAGCACCTCCATCTTTATTATTGTTGACCCTTTGACCCAAGAAATTAGCCAGCATTTAGGGCCTTGTGGGATTGTTTCCATTAAGAGGAGAAATGGATGATACAGGTCAGGTATTTCTTTGGTGCAACCCTATTTATTTACAGAATGCACATGAAGTCCTGGTTCCCTGAACACAGCAGAAACATACAAGCAGGAGGCAGGTCCCTGGCTCACCATTTCCAGTCTGGAGGCTCTCTGTCTCTGCCATGTCTCTGGGTCATGCTCACCACCACTTCTCTCATTTTCTGCTGGCTTTTTTTCCCTGTCTTTCTTCTTCTCACACATACACACAGTGTGAGAAACAATCCATTAGCCTTTTACATTTGCAGTCAGTCTCAGGGAAACCCCTCATCCAACATGGCTTACTCTCTGATTGGCTCTGCCATGTGGCCTAGTGCCTGGGGTGGTGTCTTCTATTGTTTCCATGTATCATTATACACAGGGGTAGTAAACCACTCCTTCCATTCAGCCTGAAATAAAGGTGCTCCCTACAGTCATCAGCTTTAAGGAAGTCTGTGATTGTCTGTAGATCAAAGATCTGCTTGATGGCACCTTCTAACATAACAGTATTTTTAAAAAATCTTGTGACTTTTGAGGAATCTTGTGATTTCTGGGGGGTGGACTCATGTTCTTTTTCATGCTTGGCAGAGCTGCTGACAGTGAGCCAAACGCTACTCTCCATCACATCAGCGCAATAGCTCCACGGGAGTCGGTAGAGGAAGAGCCCAAAGCTGCTCTTAATGATGCGCTGCTAGGCTGATGTTCTTGCCACGTGTGGAAACAGCGCTGGCTGGCTGTGTCGCTTGCTGAGTGAAAAAAGCCCTTGGCCTGTATTAATACCTGTACACAGAGAAAATCACGGGTACTAAAGGGCTCTTTAATCTAGCAGGGAACACAAACCAATGGCTAGAAGCTGAAGCCTGAGAAATTCAAATTGGAAATAAGGCACCAACTGTTGACAGTGAAGGTGACTAACCCTGGGATAAACTGCCAAGGGAAGTGGGGGATTTTCCATCCCTTGGTGGCTTCCAATCCAGATGGGATGCCTTTCTGAAAGATACTTTAGCCAAACACAAATTGTTGGTCTTAGAGCTTGTAACTGGCTGACACTAATGGCCTGTGCTATACAGGAACTCAGACTAGATGATCCAAGAGTCCCTTCTGTCTTTAAACTCTGAACATGAATCTTTGCGATGTTTACCCCGACAGCACAACACCCCGTCAGCTAGGCCAACCCCACACATGCTGGGCTCCAACAATCATGCGGCTGGCTTAAGATTTAAAGACTATTATGTTCTGAGGCATTTCTATTCACCTCCTGGAGTTGGCAGACTTGGGGACCACATTTCCAGGCTTTTCCCCATAGCCACAAAGGCCAGAAACGGACAGGGAAGCTGAGACTGGCAGTAAAACAGGGTGAGTTGGCAGCACGGTCATCCAGAGAGATGAGACAAGGGGAAAGCAAAGAGAGACTATGCAATCTCCAGCACTGAGCCCCTTCGCTGTGTGAGCTAAAGGATCAAAGGTCAGCTTTACAACGGTCTTTGGGCACCTACAGATGCAGATAATAAGAAGTAATAACCTCTAGCTCTTGGAGCTAAGTACCATTATCCCCATTTTACAGTTAGGAAGACTGAGGCACAGAGGAAGGCAATGGACTCACCCAACATGCCCCAGCAGAGCCAGGATTAGAACCCAGGTCTTCTGTGTCCACTAGCCTATAGTACCTCCCATTGCAACTATTGAAAACAATGGGAGTTTGGAGCCTAATCTGCCTTGGCACTTTGGAAAAATCCCACGAGGTGCCTCTTTGCACCTTCAGGTGCCTAAACACCGTTGTAAATCTGGCCCTAAGAGTTTCAACCTGCCCTATTAAAGCCAGTGGAAGTTTTGCTCTTGTGGTTGTACCAGCTGAACTGAAATCAAGCGCTCCTTGAGCTGAAATCGGTTTAAAAAAATCAATGTAGTCGCACTGGTGCAAACCCCTGTGTGGATGCTCTTCTATCCGTTTGCAGCTGTATTATATCGGTTGAGCTAGCGTGTTCTACCAATAGATTTTGTACCAGTTTAACTATTTTTTGGGTTGTGCGAGATTTTTTTTTTTTTTTTTGCTAAATAGATGAATTGGTTCAACCCCTAGCCGGGTGCAGCTGCACTGGTATAAAGACACTTACACCACTATAACTTGGAGTCCAGTGGCACCTTAAAGACTAACAGATTGATTTGGGCGTAAGTTTATACCCAAATCAATCTGTTAGTCTTTAAGGTGCCACTGGACTCCTCCTTGTTTTTGTGGATACAGATTAACATGGCTACCCCTCTGATACCTGTCACCACTATAACTTATTACCCCAAATATATGGGAAAACTACACTGCTGTCAACATCTTCATACTGGTACAGCTGTGATCACACTCTGGATTATATGCCGCGGAATGTCTGTGGCATGCCCAGGTTGGCTGTAAAAAGGCAGTTCCCTGTTGGGACCATAAGTATCTTGCTGTGCTCCTCAGTCCGTCCTTACAGTAACATGACAAGTTACCCTGGGGTCAGTATGGAGTCATCCCTTGATTGCTGTAGGGTCAGGGTTGGATTCGGATCTCAGCTACCCTAAGGTAAGTCTGGGACCAGGGTGCTGAGTGCTGAAAGCTATTGGACAAACCTGTAAACCCTGTATAGAATGGAAACCACTTTAAGCCAGGGGTGCTACAGGACCCCCTGCACCCCTAGTTCCAGCACCCCTGTCTGGGACACTAAAATAAGACCAAATCAACTTTACATGCCACCTGAGCACACCTTGGTACAGCTTCACCCTAACTGCCTCATTGCACAAGGTCGTAAGAGTTATGTTTTCTTACTGGAGAAGTCTGGCCTGGCTCTCCTCACACAGATGGCTGAAATGAGATGAGACTCAGGATCTATGTTTTAAGATGAATTGTTGATTTATGGGTAACTAAAGTTACCTAGTCAGAGTGGTTCACCTCTAGGGGTGAGGATTGAAAGATACCTTTGCTTTTCCTTAGTGAGTTGAGCAGCGGTGTCAATGCAGCTGTTCTGGAGCTGTATTAAGAACCTTGTAACAATGGAAGTTATGGATCGAGTGGTTGGCAGGAGGTCCATTATGGCAGTGTCAGCGTTGATCTCCTTGCACGACAGTTCCGCAGGGATATTGATTTCTGTAACAAAGCAAAGAATCTTTCACACTTTGTGTACGGAATCACAGGAACCAGGGTATCAAGTGGCAGGGGAGAAAGAAAATGGTTTTCACAAAATTATTCTCCACATTTTCCATGCCGTCTTTTTGTCAAAATTTCAAACGGAATCTAAATAAACAAACAAAATTCAACCAACTGGCTGGAAAAAAACCCAGCAAGTGTTTTATGAAAAAATAAGTTGTGAAAAACTTGCAACAGTTAGAAAAAAATTAAGTCACCCCCACTTCTAGCTAGCAATTTCCATATGCAAAAATGCTCAGTTAGCTTACACAACTGGGCAACCTGACTATCAGTGCCCTTTCAGTACGCAGCTCCCTTCCTCACCAACCCTGCAAAGATTTACATCCATGCTGAGCTTTAGACATTTCGAGTAGCCCCAGTGAAGTCAGTGGAACCATTCAGAGTATGTTAAGGATGTTCATATCTTTGCAGGATAGGGGGTAATTTGGGACCAGCTGTGTGCCAGGGAATACTTGGTAATTACTCTGGAGTAGACTTATACTCAGCTTCACAACTGAATTGTTTGTATGTTACATGATAGAAAAATATCTAGAAAGGAAAGTAAAATACCATGAAAGTCAAATACCTGAGCTTGATCTTATATTGCTCCAGACTTTCCGAACAGTTTGTATGGCTCTTTTGAAAGTCAAATGCTGATCATCTGAAGTTGGAAGAGAACATGGCATTTATCAACATACGTTTTCCAGGAAAAAGAAACAGTTTCCCTCTTGCAAAAATACTTCTCATAGTAAAAAGACTAATTGAAATGTTAACGTACCTTGCAACATTAAAGAAGATTTACCAATAGGTATGAGGTAACATTTTGAAAAGTGCCTATGTTTTTTGGTAAAAAGAAAAGGAGTACTTTTCGAGAGATTTAGGCACTGAAGGCTAGATCCACAAAGGGATTTAGGCACCTAATTGTCATTTAGTGCACCTGAAGCCAAAATTTAGATATTTAAAATCACCACTCAGCTGCCACTTAACTCTGCAGTTGCTTAAACTCCCACTGGTAAAGTCCGCTAGGTGCCTAAATGTCTGCTAGGCGGCATGTACACAGCCCTCGAAATCCTGACGCCACCCAAGCCCCAGCAGGGTTCACCGCTCCACTCAGCACTGCGGAGGCCTCAGCTGGATACTGTGTCCAGTTCTGGGCACTACACATGAGCGAAGGTGTGGACAAACTGGAGCGAGTCCAGAGGGGAGCAACAGAAATGATAAAAGGTTTAGAGAACCTGACCTAGGAGGAACCTGGGCATGTTTAGACGTGAGAAAAGACGACTGAAGGGGGGGACCCGATAACAGTCTCCAGATATGTTAGGGGCTGTTATAAAGAGGACAGGGATCGAGTGTTCTCCATGAAGACAGGACAAGAAGTAATGGGTTTAATCTGCAGCAAGGGAGATTTAGGTTACATATTAAGAAGGGTCATTACATTCTGGAATAGGCTTCCAAGGGAGGTTGTAAAATCTCCATTATTGATGTGGGGTTTTTTTAGGAACATGCTGGACAAACACCTGTAAGAAATAATCTAGGTTTACTCGATCCTGGACTTGACGACGTCTCGAGGTCCCTTCCAGCCCTACATTTCTATGAGTCTATGAACTAGACATCTCTCCACCTATCTCATCTGCAGAAGCCCAACCCAGTAAGCATTCTCAGAGGCCTGCTTCCAGGTCAGAGCTGAGACAGAAGAGGTAGTGATGGTGCCCTTGTATCAGTGGTTAGAGCACTCTCCCTGGAAAACCCCCATCTGTCTTACTTAGAGCTGGGACTAGAACCCAAGGTCCCTAGGATTGCAAGTGAGTGACCTAACCACTGGACTATTGGGTATTCTGGGCTAGCATCCTCTCAATCTCTCCTGTTGAACCTGCTCCACTTTGTATAAATTACTTAAAGATTAGCTGGAGCAGGGGGACTGGAGCCGGGCTCTCCCAGGTGGGTAACCTAATCACCAGGCTACAAAGCCATTCTCTCTCTGGCCCAATCAGGGTAAGTATTAATCTGTGGATTCCCTTAAGCAGCCTGGTGTGTAACTGTCAGGCATTGCAATGCTGACTTTAAGTCCCCTTTGTGGATCTAGCCCTGAGAAGATCAAGGCCAGGTCTACACTTGGAGCACTTTGCCAGCGTGGCTATACCAGTATCCTGTTCCAGCAAAGCGCTCCTAGTGTGGACACAGCGTACAGCAGCCAAAGCACTTTTGCCGGTTTGGCTTATTCCTGCCTCCCTGAGCAAAATAAGTGGTCCTGGCAAAAGCACAGTGCAGCTGGTAGAACTGTCTCTGCACGAGGAGCTTTTGCCATCAAGCTCCATCAATCACAAAATTGCACCTCATCACACCTGACCAGCCTGGCCATGCTGTCAAAAGTCTGTACTGTGGACCTGCCCACCGTCTTACTGAAACCCAGTGGCTCTTAGCATTTTGATTGATTGCTCTCATTGGCTTCTTTGACTGGTGTTTATAATTTGCAAATAATTTCAGAACTGCAGGTGTTCTCTTTGATCCACAGGCCTGCTCCAAAGCCCACTGCAGCAAATGGGAGTTTTTCCCTTGATCTCTACACTATCTGGCTCAAGCCCCAGGCATGTCAGTATTATCCCTTGTACAGAGACCACGCCTAGCTCAGCCATGAAGTTCCTTGGGTTCTTTATTGATGCTCAAGAAATAGGGTCATACAGATTCTTGGGTGCATTGAGGCTGACAGGGGTTGTCCCCACAATGCAAAGCTGCCCTAAAGCCACAAGAAGATCCCTGCAGCACTGAGGACTCCACAGGTTTGTAGGGCCAGCGCACAGTAATGATTCACACCAGCTGGAGATTTGGCCCCACTGACTCCAACACAACTGTTCCAAGGGTGGATTTGGTACCATCACCCTAGAAGTATGGCGTGTACCTGAGAGGTCGTCCCGTTCCAAGAACTTTCTCACAGAAAGCCTTTCACCTTCATGGATATCGCCGTTTTGGAAAAAGTGGATCAGCGAGCGCTGCAGAGCGAGAATTTCGGGCAGGTGCTGCACGTGTTGGATGTGCTGGTGCTGTAAGAGAAAAGTAACCACCTCCTTAACGTGATGTCTGTGTTCAGTGGGAGAGAAAAGATGTTACTGGGAAGAGCGTCGTGTGGTTTTGATGTTCCTGCAAACTTCATGGTTATGTGGGTATCTGGCTGCTTTGCATTACTGGAGCAGTGCAAAACAGCAGGCGGGGACCAGTCCATCTGGCTCCAAGCCCCTTTGGACTTTTTAATAGTAACCTACTTTACCACTACAGTTCTCTATTGGACCCTAGGAAAGCTATACAAAGATCCTGCTACCTGCCAACCCCCTGCCAACCGCCTAGCGTTTCATACTGGTCATTACTAGCACACCAGTTGTAATACAAACTCAAAATTGTCCATAGGCAAGCACTGCAATCAAATAAAGCTGCCTGACTGGAATGGAAGTAGCAGATCACACCTGCCTTGTTTCTTTGGGCCAGATTAAGAGGTGTAAACATAATGGTGTAAATTAACCCCCTTGTGAGGATAGCTGTCCTATTTCTTTACATGTGTAGCAGGAAGCCTGTTAGAAGGGGAGGAGTTTAAAGTAGGAAAAAATGGTGTTTTTTTAAAGTCAGCTAAAATGTATTAAGTGCTGTTCATAAGACATGTGAAACCTGCCTACACTAGGTTTTTTCCTAGTCTGGACAAAGAACATTAGGATTAGAGAGAGACAGCGGGCTACAGGGAAACTATGAGTTTCTTTATTCTAGTATTCTTTATGCTGGTAATAGCTCATCTTAAGTGAGTGTGTATGATCACACAGAACATGAAAAAATGGGTGTTTATATAAATCTCCTCACTGTATTTTCCACTGAATGCATCCGATGAAGTGAGCTGTAGCTCACAAAAGCTTATGCTCAAATAAATTGGTTAGTCTCTAAGGTGCCACAAGTCCTCCTGTTCTTTTTGTGAATACAGACTAACACGGCTGCTACTCTGAAATCTTTTATTCTAATAAAGTTCCTTGTTCAGTGTTTGAAGAAATCAGCCATTGTCACATGACTCACTTGCACATTGGTCAGTGCATAATTTACGGGCATAATTTAAACCTGTATGTTCATGTTTAAATACAGACATGATGGGAAACCTAGCATAATTATCTCCTGTCTTTAAATCAAGACCTCAGTCTCTTTCTAAAATATCCATTCTAGGTCACCCAGAAAACACTGGGTGAGGGTCTCTGGCCTGGGTTACACAGGAGGCCAGACTATAGACAATTATAACAGCCCCTTCTGGCCTCAAAATCGACAAACACTAGATTTTTTTCTTTAACCTGGAATATCGCTTCATTACGGTGGAACAATGAGTTCAGGGGGGTGAACGCCAGGGAGGGAGAAGAGCTACTGAAGCTGAAGGACAATGCTGGCACAAGAACAAATGGGGATAAACTGGCCAAGAATAAACGTAGGCAGGAAACCATCAGAGGAGGGAGGGTCTGGAACAACCTCCCAGAAGGAGTGGAGCCCAACACTAACTGGGTTTTAAGATGGAGTTTCATAGAATCATAGAAGATTAGGGTTGGAAGAGACCTCAGGAGGCTATCTAGTCCAACCCCCTGCTCAAAGCAGAACAAACACCAACTAAATCATCCCAACCAGGGCTTTGTCAAGCCGGGCCTTTAAAACCTCTAAGGATGGAGATTCCACCACCTCCCTAGGTAACCCATTCCAGTGCTTCACCACCCTCCTAGTGAAATAGTGTTTCCTAATATCCAACCTAGACCTTCCTCAATGCAACTTGAGACCACTGCTCCTTGTTCTGTCATCTGCCACCACTGAGAAGAGTCGAGCTCCATCCTCTTTGGAACCTCCCTTCAGGTAGTTGAAGACTGCTAGCAAATCCCCTCTCACTCTTCTCTTCTGCAGACTAAATAAGCTCAATTCCCTCAGCGTCTCCTCGTCAGTCATGTGCCACTGCCCCCTGATCATTCTCATTGCCCTCCGCTGGACTCTTTTCAATTTGTCCACATGCTTTGTGTAGTGGGGGGCCCAAAACTGGATGCAGTACTCCAGATGTGGCCTCACCATGCCGAATAGAGGGGAATTATCACTTCCCTCGATCTGCTGGCAATGCTCCTACTAATGCAGCCCAATATGCCATTAGCCTTCTTGGCAACAAGGGCATACTGTTGACTCATATCTGTCTTCTCATCCACTGTAATCCCCAGGTCCTTTTCTGAAGAACTGCTGCTTAGCCAGTTGGTCCCCAGCCTGTAGCGGTGCATGGGATTCTTCCGTCCTAAGTGCAGGACTCTGCACTTGTCCTTGTTGAACCCCATCAGATTTCTTTTGGCCCAATCCTCCAATTTGTCTAGGTCACTCTGGACCCTATCCCTACCCTCCAGCGTATCTACCTCTCCCCCCAGCTTAAACAACGAGAAGTCCGGTGGCACCTTAAAGACTATACCATCATAGGACCCAACCACATCAGCCACACCAACAGGGGCTCATTCACCTGCACATCTACCAATGTGACAGATGCCATCATGTGCCAGCAATGCCCCTCTGCCACGTACACTGGCCAAACTGGACAGTCTCTACCTTAAAGAATAAATGGACACAAATCAGACCTCAGGAATGGTAACATACAAAAGCCAGTAGGAGAACACTTCAATCTCCCTGGACACTCAGTAACAGATTTAAAAGTAGCCATCCTTCAACAAAAAAACATCAAAAACAAACTTCAAAGAAACTGCAGGCTGCAAATCATTTGCAAACTCAACACCATTAATTTGGGCTTGAATAGGGACTGGGAGTGGCTGGCTCACTTCAGAAGCAATTTTCCCTCTCTTGGTATTGACACTTCCTCGTCAACTATTGGGAGTGGGCCACATCCACCCCGACTGAACTGGCCTTGTCAACACTGATTCTGCACTTGTAAGGTAACTCTCTTCTTTTCATGTTCCTGAATATTCGTGCCTGTATCTGTAATTTCCACTCCATGCGTCTGATGAAGGGGGCTTTTTGCCCAGGAAAGCTTATTCCCAAATAAATGTGTTAGTCTTTAAGGTGCCACTGGACTCCTCGTTGTTTTTATGGATACAGACTAACTCAGCTACCCCTCTGATACTTGCCCCCAGCTTAGTGTCATCTGCAAACTTGCTGAGGGTGCAATTCATTCCATCATCCAGATCATTAATAAAGATGTTGAAAAAATACCAGCCCCAGGACCGACCCTTGGGCACTCCACTTGATACCGGCTGCCAACTAGACATCGAGCCGTTGATCACTGCCTGTTGAGCCCAACAATCTAGCCAGCTTTCTATCCACCTTATAGTCCATTCATCCAATACATTCTTTTTTAACTTGCTGGCAAGAATACTGTGGAAGACCATATCAAAAGCTTTGCTAAAGTCAAGGTATATCACGTCCACTGCTTTCCCCATATCCACAGAGCCAGTTATCTCATCATTGATAAGCTATGAAGGAGTTTCTATGATGAACAACAGCAGGGGACTGGACACGATGACCCGGGAGTATATTTTTAACAATGAGAGTAATTAACCATTGGAATAATTTACCAAGGGTCATGGGGGAGTCTCGATCACTGACCACTTTAAAATCAAGATTGGATGTCCTTCTAAAAGCTCTGCTCTAGGAATTATTTTGGGGGCAGTTTTTTGCCTACGTTAGACAGGAGGTCAAACTAGATGGTCCCTTCTGGCCTTGGAATCTATGAGCTCCCTTCTAGTCCTAATGTTCCTATTACTCTAACTATAAATGAGTATTGTTATGAGCTGGGTGAAACCTTATTACGGGCGGAGTTAAAACCCCACTGAGATTGATAGGTGTGAACTCACCCTTCAGTTAACATAACTGTAAGTAAAAGCTCCAGCTAAGACAAAAGACATGTGTGAACCGGCCCAGGAGCTTTTGACTGAGTATTGTTTTGGGTAGCTGTGTTTGTTTGTGAGAAGAGAGATCACACAGGGCTGGGAAGGCGGATTACCTACACCAGTGGGAGAATCCCTCCTGTCGACGTCGGGCGCATCTATACTGAAGTGCTACAGCGGCACAGCATTGTAGTGTAGACGAGCTCACAGAAACAGACAAGAACAGACTGAGAGGCAGAGACTGCCAGAAGGAGGGAGCAGCTGCAAGCCAGTGGGTGACTCTGGCAGAAACCTGGGAAGAGGTCAGGTGCAGGCTCTAAGATTGCTCTTGGTCCTGTGAGCAACAAAAGCTGTTTCCTGCTAGTTGATTCCCCCCGTGTTCAGAGAGACAGGACTTTGTATATTCTTTGTAAATGAACAAAACTGCAGTAAAGAAAATACCAGACTCCATCAATTTCTACTTCCAACTGGAACATCCACAAGGCCCCAAACTTTGACTAGCCTGTTGGGCTGAAAAAGGGTTACTCGTGTGTGTGTGTGTGTGTGCTGTTTGTTTGTATGTACACATTAGTTCAAATCATCCCAGAGCACCTTGGACAGTAGTTCCAGGAGCACAGGGAACTGGTCTGCTCCATTTTCTTGTTGCACCAGATGGGTCAGGCGTTGGAGTGTCATCCTCTGTTCAAATTTCCACATGCAGGGCATGTTGATCAGCCCGCAGCTCGGCAGGTGGCTGAAAGGCGGGGACTGGCCATAGGCTACTTTCAGGAGAACATTTGAACTGTGAGCTCCCTCCTCTATGATCTGCTGCTTTGCAGAAACAAGTTTCTGTTCCAGCACCTGTGGAAGTGAGATGTCAGTTAGCAATCGAGTCTTGTTATAAAGGGGCCAGCTCAGGGTTAAGGCACAAGACTAGAGATCTGGGTTCAATTCTTGGCTCTGCCACCGACTCCCTGTGTCATCTCAGAGAAGCTATTTCATGACTCTGTGTCTCCATTTCTCATCTGTAAAAAGGGACAATCATCCTGCCCTTGTCCATTTAGACTGTGAACTCTTTGGGGCAGGGACTGTCTTTCACTGTGTGTCTGTGCAGCACCCAGCTAGGGATGATGGAAGCTCCCTAAGAGTGGGGGGGCCACCGGCCCCCAAAACATAGCCCCATCCTAACCCCTTCTCCCCAAGGACTTGGACCCCTGCTCTTCTCCTCCCCCTCCCCACTGTTGCTCGCCCTTATTGCTGGTAAAAAGTCGGAAGGCCATGGCTCCCTGGCCCCCCATGCCCAGCAGAAAGGGACTCTTTGTGTGTGTCTGTGAATTGCCTGGCAAAATGGGGCCCTGATCTTTGTTTAAGCCAACAGGCCCTACTGTGATGATAATAATAATAATAATTAGTAATTAATAATTAATAATGAAATGCCAACAGAACTCTTGGAAATACAGAGTGGCAGGCCGTTTAATACCAGGTTTGTAGACACTCAAAAACACAGGGTTTTCCTCTCTAGTACGCTGAACACAATGAACAAGTTTTGCATTGGAAAAGCGAGCTAGGCTTAATATAGTCTATGTTGTTCTATCAGGTTCTTATAACGCGCCCCTCACCATGGTACCTGAGCACCAAGGGGTTCTTTGGAGGCAAAAAAATGGCATTTTAGAAATGTTTTGTGTGACTTCCAGGCCACAATATGAAACCAGAAGTCTCAGGTGGGCTTTTTCTGGCTTACCCTAAGTAAACAGCTGGTTATATTTGTGATATTTACCATGTATAGAAAACCAGTCCTCACATACCTGGAAGAACGACTGAGTTACGGCTTTTAAGCAGCTTTCCCATTGTACTCTGTCTGCTTTTTCATGCATAAATTTAATAGTCATGTTTGTGTCTGTAAGAAATATACAATTACACGTAAGCTTTCATCATTTAACATAAAATAACGAGCAGATCTAAAGTAGAGGAGTTGCAGTAAATATTGTCGTTCATAATAGTGAAATGAATTACAATGTTACCAGGCAACTGGATTCTTGAGTCATAAGATATAGGAACACATTAAAATATTAGCCAGTTAAAAATCAGTTTATTGATAGATTCATAGACTGTACGGCCAGAAGAGAGCGTTGTGATCATCTAGTCCTACCTCCTGCATAACTGGCCACAGAACCTCACCCAGTGATTTCTACACTATGCCCATCACCTCTGTCTGAGCTATGACAGACTTTTAGAAAGAGATATCAAGTCTTAATGTCAAGACTCCAAGTGCAGGGGAATCCACCTCATCCCTACATGAGCTGTCCTGATGGATCATGCCCCTCTCGGTTAAACATTTTGAACCTAATTTTAGTCTGAATTTGTCATAAATACAGCAGCAAAAAAACAAAACAAAAAATAACAGCCCCTAAAACGAGGCGTTCCTTTACCTGCTGTGCTGTCGAGGATGTATCTGAGGAAGAGGTGGACTGTCATTGTTGCATCGTCTATGTTTCCACTAAGTGACTCTGCGAGGAACTGGATGTCTTTTTCAAGGTGGTCACAAAAGAACTTTTCTGCGTCCTGGGGCTTCACTTTCATTAGCTCCAAAATGGACTAGAAGGCAAAGTATTTCCATAGCTTAGCTCTGAGGAAGCATTTCCTTTCTTAATTGTACAGACACCTCCACAAAGACAATGTATAACTCAGACAAAATTACCATTACAATTTATAGCCTGTTAGTGGTGTATAACACTGATCAGTTACTACAGACAGACAGACAGATGTTTTGCCGGGGGCATTTGTTTTCCCACCTGTCTATCGGTAAAAGACCCCAGTAGCATTGAAGAATGGAGCAGTGCTCTGGCGATGGAGACTGAGGCTGCAGGCAGATCCCTCTCGGTCTCATTGTTCCGTGAGGACGGACTCCCCAGCACGTAGCCTCTTTCTGTTTTATCCTTCGTGCTGTATTAAGAAACCACAATTTATCTGACAGTCAGAGGTCAGACTTTTCTCCCAAACCTTGTATTTTTTTGGTGTTTCACCCAAATCAGTTCACAACTATAGTGACCATGGGGTCACATTGGGGTGGGGAAAAGGATTGGAATTTTGAACTTTCAATGAAATTTCCCCTAAAATTGGCACCTATAGTTCACCCCAGTAGACAATTCCCAGACAGCTGTGTGGGTTTAAGTTGACACAGTCTCATTCATTCCTTTTACATTACATGCAATGACTTTAAACTTACACATCTACTTCCTCAAATCCCTTCACCGGTTTGTGATCAGTCCCACCGACCTCGGAGCCACACACACATTTCATAATCTCCATGGGCAGTCCGCACTGTTGTCACAGGGATAATGTCAGCTTTAGTCATTTTTTAAAGAATCAGCAATGCAACAATTGTACAGTGGTTTGCTCAGCTGCTAGCCAGACAGCATCACTCTGCAGCAGAGCAAGAAACAGACGTTGCACAAACCACTGGAGGCAGAAATGTTCAAAACAGTGAACAGGAAAGACAGTGAGTGTGCAATATACTGGCCTTGTGCGTAGGATCATGTTTCTCAGACTAGCCTAGTGGAGTTAGGGCTTGTCTACACAGCCCCTCAGTGCACGGGAGGTTGGGGTGTGAATGTACACGCACCAACTCTCTGCGTGGCGCCTGCTCCCGCACGTGCTAGTGATCTCTTGCCTCAGTCCCAGAGCAACCCATGAACTGGGGGAAGACAGGAAAAGGAGCCCGTTGAAAACCTAGCCAGAGGAGGAGGATCCTTCACACCTTTCAGGCCAGTGGTTAGAGCACTCACCCCAGGAAATCCAGGTTTAAATACTCCCTTGGCCCAAAGGATTTAAACTAGGGGCTCCCACCTCCCAGAAGGGAGCCGTAGACACTGAGCTATGGGAAATTCTGATGGGGCTCCCTCAATCTCTCCTGGCGATGCTCTTCCGCTGAGGCTAAACAATGAGTCATTGGGACAAGGGGACTGGTCCTCCACCTCCCTAATCACTGGACTGCAGACTCCGTCTCACCACCACTTCCTCCTCCTCCTCTGGTTGTTTTGTGTGGAGTGACACAGGCTTCATACAGATGCAGCTTTGGATGTGATGAAACTCTAGTGTCACAGGAGAGTAGCTCGGATGTACAGCAGTGAAAATCTCAATCTTTGTGCAGAGTGACACAGAAATGACTTAGGTGCCTACGCCCCTTTGGATCACTGAGCAGAGCTAGGCGCTTCCCTGCAGCCTGGACCAAGGAGTGGAGAAGGGCTTAGCACATACCCCACTGATCAGCATCTCCCACTGGCTGGCTTACGCAGCTCCTCGCCTGGCATGCTGGCTTGGTGTGTCACACTGTCCGGTGCCTGTCTCTGCCCAGACATTGTACAGGGAGCTGGGTGCCTAACTTGGGCTCTGTGGATCCCACTGCTGCTTTAAGCGACTAAAAGTTAGGTGTTGCCACGTGCAGCGTCACAACATTCAACCCCCTTTGTGGAGCTGGGCCTAAGGCACTTGCAGGGAAAAAGCAACTACCTCTACAAATACCACATGGTTTGTTCCTACAGGCCATGCCATGGAACCCTTTATCTTCAGTAACCGTCTCCACAGACCCATCTACACACGTAACCCACGCTTACCAGTGTGGGGCCCTGCCCAGCTCTAGCGATGGCTGGGCCGTACATAGAGGTTGATGAGCCTGCTACAGCCTGGGCTAAGAGAGGTGGGTCTTTCGGCTCAGGCAGGAAAGACTTGTGCTCTTAGCTCTGAAGGAGGCAGGTTCAGCCCCCACCCAGGGGCTCTACCATCCTTACAGGGGTGCCCCAGGAAGGGGCTACATGTGGATACAGCTCCGGATAGGACACTCTCGTATCACAGGAGACTAGCTTGGGGATGCACGGCAGTGAAAAGCTCAAGCCCAGACACTACATCAGCCCTAACGTGAAGGTTTAGGTGCAATTTAAATGCATATTTTTAAGCAGGGAGATCAGGTCAGGAGTCAGCTTGGGCCTCTGGATCCTTGTGTCAATGGCAAGTAGCCCTGTCCCAAGAAATCCTACACGTACATCCCAGAGACACAGAGACGCAGCACGAGGCTGAAGATACACCCCCAACAAACAACAGCTATGAAGAGACACTTACAGCTTGAATGGGCCAGTGCTGCCCGCATCGGCATCCTGTGTGAGAGAGAGAATCAGACCAGTCAGCTACTGGTACAGTCACCAAAACAACAGTAATGATAATGCACCAGAACCTCAGCTGGGTGGATCAGCATAACCCCACTGACTCCAATGGAGCGACAACCGATTCTCCTCAGCTGGGGATCTGGCTCACTGACTCCAACGGAGCGATGGCCGACTGACACCAGCCAGGGACTTGGTCCCAAATTTCCTGCTTCTGTAAAAAATGACCTTGTGAACCAACATTCTAAACCAGATTTCTGGTCCGTCTGAAATGCAGTCGCTGTTTTAAGCAGCCTTTACCCATCCCTTGTACCACGCCTGCCAGACCCGTCTTTAACCTTGCTCTAACTTAAGACCAGCTTCCTATAGCCTCAGGGTACTTTTCTGCCAAGCAGGGATCAGCTGGTCTCAGCTGTGTCCCAGTCATGCCCCATTTTCCCCAGCCACACCTCCCCCTGGGGGCTAGGAAAAGAGCTGGCACAGGAACCTCTCTGTATGTAGGCACCATTCAGGTTAAGCGGAACGGCTACCTCCGGGCAAGCACACCTGGTATTACAACAGTGGTGCACTTAAAAGCAGTAAGAAAAAATATTGATATAAAGTTTTTCTGAGACTTACTCCACATCTTTGTAAAGCGAACGTTTTTCCAATTCATCACATCAAAGAGAAGGTCGCCCGGCATGGTCGGAAGGTAGGTCCCCTTGTAAACAAACCACAGTTGGACACCTTTACTACAGCACTGGGGCAGAGCAGAAGGAAGGGCTTGTGGATAGAGCATTGGATGGAGACTTGGGAGGTATAGGTTTTGTTCCTGGCACCTTCCAGACACACAGCGAGTGAAGCTCATTACACCAAGCTCTGCACAGACATACAGTTACCGAGATCAGGGCCCTATCGTGCCGGGTGCCACACAGACACACAGTGACTGAGATCAGGGCCCCATCATGCCCCCATCAGAGTCCTGCACTTAGGAAGGAAGAATCCCATGCACCGCCACAGGCTGGGGACCGACTGGCTAAGCAGCAGTTCTGCAGAAAAGGACCTGGGGATTACAGTGGACGAGAAGCTGGATATGAGTCAGCAGTGTGCCCTTGTTGCCAAGAAGGCTAACAGCATATTGGGCTGTATTAGTAGGAGCATTGCCAGCAGATCGAGGGAAGTGATTATTCCCCTCTATTGGGCACTGGTGAGGCCACATCTGGAGTATTGCGTCCAGTTTTCGTCCCTCCACTACAGAAGGGATGTGGACAACTTGGAGAGAGTCCAGCGGAGGGCAACGAAAATGATTAGGGGGCTGGGGCACATGACTTATGAGGAGAGGCTGAGGGAACTGGAGAGAGGGGGGGATTTGCTAGCAGCCTTCAACTACCTGAAGGGGGTTCCAAAGAGGATGGAGCTTGGCTGTTCTCAGTGGTGGCAGATGACAGAACGAGGAGCAATGGTCTCAAGTTGCAGTGGGGGAGGTCTAGGTTGGATATTAGGAAACACTATTTTACTAGGAGGGTGGTGAAGCACTGGAATGGGTTACCTAGGGAGGTGGTGGAATCTCCATCCTTAGAGGTTTTTAAGGCCCGGCTTGACAAAGCCCTGGCTGGGATGATTTAGTTGGTGTTGGTCCTGCTTTGAGCAGGGGGTTGGACTAGATGACCTCCTGAGGTCTTTTCCAACCCTGATAATCTATGATTCTATGATTCTATGCCAGGCACGGCTCGGACACACAGCGACTGAGATCAGGGTTCCGTCGGGCTGGGCGCTGCACAGACACACAGCGACCGAGATCGGGGTCCTATTGTGCCCAGCACCATACAGACATATAATGAGACAATCCCTGCCTCAACGAGTTACAAAATAAATAGACAAGAGGTGGGAGGAGAAACTAAGAAGGAGAAAGGTTCAGTGACTTGCCCAAGTCACCCAGGGAGAGGTGGGAAAAGAACCCAGGAAACCTGAGTATTAGTCCAGTGCCTGATCCCCCAATGATCCCCCACTGAATGAGTAATAACATACTGGTACGGAATCATAAAGCAAAATGGGCCTGTCAAAGTGCTCAGCCTCCAAACAGGCCGCCGGCTAGGTCAGATCAATTCTCACAAGGGGTGTTTGTGCTACGCCTACCCAGCTTCATGCCAAATTCTCCCCCTTCGTCCCAGGTACAGGTTTCCATTTCCTTGTGCTATGTGGCTTTCTCCGCCTAAACAAAGACCGTATTCTTCCTCTGGGAATTTGGTGCCATAACTTGGGAAACTAGCCACATGAGCACAAAGGGAAAGAGTCATCAATGTCAAGGCCAGAAGGAACCTTTCTGACCATCCAACCCAGCCTCCTGCATAGCACAGTCCAGAGAATCTCACCCAGCAATTCCTGTATCCGGCCCAATGACTTGTGGAAACTTTGATTTCCCTTTTGATTTCAACAGGAAAATCTATCTTTATCAGCTGACATTAAGATAATGAGTCACTGCAAACAGACAGACACACACATACGGACAGACAGACAGACAGGTGAATAATTCAGGGGTCCAAACAATGGTAATTGAGTGAGATTCTCTGGCCTGGGTTATGCAGGGGTTATAATGGTTCTTTCTGTCCTTAAATTCTTTCGGTACTATTTCCCTGGAGCCCCCAGAACCTCAGGCAGGTGCTGTCATGCACATATCCCCACCATGTGTCATTGGACAAAGGGGGAAATGCAAATAGTGACTTTGGAAGTTTTTGGACTAGAAAATCCAAAGTCTCTGGTTAGCGACTGAGTTAACAGAAAGAGACGAGAACCAGAAGCAAAGTGCAGGTGGGATGTGGCACGATGGCCATGATTTTGGATGATTTTAAATATATCTGTATTTATAGGGACAGATCTTAAGTTCCTCCCACACCCAAAAGCTGCTGAAACTGACACTGCAGACAGAAAGGGGCATAAAGGGGATTAGGTCAGTGGCACTACAGAGCTGCTGGGGGCGAGGAGGAATACAATGGCTCTTTGCTTTAGACTCACCTTGACAGCACTGGGCTGGAAGCAGATGGATTTGAACAGCTCGGTGAGTGGGTTCTGGGACAGGATCAGCGTGAGAGCAGTATGCAGCACCACTTCCAGCAAGGCTGCGTTTTCCTGGCTGCTCACGTCACTCATGATCTTTTCCAATTTGTTTTCCACGGATTCTTCTGATGGCAGTGGTGCCTGTAGGAGCCTCTCCATTTGCTTTGTGATGGCCTAAATGACAATCAAATAAAACAGAGAGAGGTTTATGGGATCCACTTTGCACATTTCACTCAGAGGGTCACACCACTATCTGTTGTGTTTTATAATCAGGGTGAAATTCACCACTGTGCAGAGAAGCCAGCGCAAGACCAAGGTGTGGTGTCCAGTGATCGCTCAGTGCATAGAAGCTTGCAAAGAGATCTGCTTTGTTCTGTCTGTTTCCAACTGGCTGTAATAACAAGAGATTCACAGCACCCCACCTGACTGTCTGTCTGGGAAGCTCAGACCTTAAAGGCACATTCCCTATAATTACAGTAGGCACCAGTTAAGACCCATTGCCCACAAGAGCAAACTATCCCACTGCATAGGAATCATAGAATCATAGAATATCAGGGTTGGAAGGGACTTCAGGAGGTCATCTAGTCCAACCCCCTGCTCAAAGCAGGACCAATCCCCAACTAAATCATCCCAGCCAGGGCTTTGTCAAGCCTGACCTTAAAAACTTTTAAGGAAGGAGATTCCACCACCTCCCTAGGTAACGCATTCCAGTGTTTCACCACCCTCCTAGTGAAAACGTTTTTCCTAATATCCAACCTAAACCTCCCCCACTGCAACTTGAGTCCATTACTCCTTGTTCTGTCATCTGCTACCACTGAGAACAGTCGAGGTCCATCCTCCTTGGAACCCCCTTTCAGGTAGTTGAAAGCAGCTATCAAATCCCCCCTCGTTCTTCTCTTCCGTAGATGAAACAATCCCAGTTCCCTCAGCCTCTCCTCATAAGTCATGTGTTCCAGTCCCCTAATCATTTTTGTTGCCCTCCGCTGGACTCTTTCCAATTTTTCCACATCCTTCTTGTAGTGTGGGGCCCAAAACTGGACACAGTACTCCAGATGAGGCCTCACCAATGTCGAATAGAGGGGAACAATCATGTCCCTCGATCTGCTGGCAATGCCCCTACTTATACATCCCAAAATGCCATTGGCCTTCTTGGCAACAAGGGCACACTGCTGACTCCTATCCAGCTTCTCGTCCACTGTAACCCCTAGGTCCTTTTCTGCAGAACTGCTGCCTAGCCATTCGGTCCCTAGTCTGTAGTGGTGCATGGGATTCTTCCGTCCTAAGTGCAGGAAAGACAGAAAGTATGGCTAGAGACCACCCTGACTTAACCAGGAGATCTTCAATGATCTAAAAATCAAAAAAAAAAAAAAAAAGAGTCCTTCAAAAAGTGGAAACTAGGTCAAATTACAAAGGATGAATATAAACAAATAACACAAGTATTTGTTTGGGGGGGAGGGATAGCTCAGTGGTTTGAGCGTTGGCCTGCTAAACCCAGGGTTGTGAGTTCAATCCTTGAGGGGGCCATTTAGGGATCTGGGCCAAAATTGGGGATTGGTCCTGCTTTGAGCAGGGGGTTGGACTAGATGACCTTCTGAGGTCCCTTCCAACCCTGATATTCTATAATTCTAGTATGTAGGGACAAAATTAGAAAGGCCAAGGCACAAAATGAGATCAAACTAGCTAGAGACATAAAGGCTAACAACAAAACATTCTACAAATACATTAGAAGCAAGAGGAAGACCAAGGACAGAGTAGGCTGGTTACTCAATGGGAGGAGGGAACAACAGAAAATGTGGAAATGGCAGAGGTGCTTAATGACTCCATTGATTTGGTTTTCACCAAGAAGGTTGGTGGTGATTGGGCATTTAACGTAGTGAATGCCAGTGAAACTAAGATAGGATCAGAAGAGGCTAAAATAGGGAAAAAACAAGTTAAAAATTACTTGGACAAATTAGACGTCCCCAAGTCACCAAGGCCTAATGAAATGCATCCTAGAATGCTCAAGGAGCTGACTGAGGAGATATCTGAGCCATTAGTGATTATCCTTGAAAAGTCATGGAAGATGGGAGAGATTCCAGAAGACTGGAAAAGGGGAATTATAGTGCCCATCTATAAAAAGGGAAATAAGGACAACCCAGGGAATTACAGAGCAGTCAGCTTAACTTCTGTACCCGGAAAGATAATGGAGCAAATAATTAAGCAATTAGTTTGCAAACATCTAGAAGATAATAAGATGATAAGTAACAGTCAGCATGGATTTGTCAAAAACAAATTGTGTTAAACCAACCGGATAGCTTTCTTTGACAGGGTAACAAGACTTGTGGGGGAGCAACAGATGTGGTATATCTTGACTTTAATAAGGCTTTCGATACTGTCTCGCATGACCTTCTCATAAACAAAACTAGGGAAATGCAACCTAGATGGAGCTACTATAAGGTGGGTGCATAACTGGCTGGAAAACCATTCCCAGAGAGTAGTTATCAGTGGTTCACAGTCATGCTGGAAGGGCATAACGAGTGGGGTCCCGCAGAGATCAGTTTTGGGTCCTGTTCAATATCTTCATCAACGATTTAGATAATGGCATAGAGAGTATGCTTATAAAGTTTGTGGATGATACCAAGATGGGAGGGGTTGCAAATGCTTTGGAGGATAGGATTAAAATTCAAAATGATCTGGACAAACTGGAGAAATGGTCTGAGGTAAATAGGATGAAATTCAATAAGGACAAATGCAAAGTTCTCCACTGAGGAAGGAACAATCAGTTGCACACATACAGAATGAGCAATGACTGCCTAGGAAGGAGTACTGCGGAAAGGGATCTAGGGGTCATAGTGGACTACAAACTAAATATGAGTCATTCAACAGTGTAACACTGTTGAAAAAAAAGCAGACATCCTTCTGGGCTGTATTAGCAGGAGTGTTGAAAGCAAGATACGAAAAGTAATTCTTCCACTCTACTCTGCGCTGATTAGGCCTCAACTGAAGTATTGTGTCCAGTTCTGGGCGCCACATTTCAGGAAGGATGTGGACAAATTAGAGAGTCCAGAGAAGAGCAAAACAATGATTAAAGGTCTAGAAAACATGACCTATAAGAGAAGATTGAAAAAATTGGGTTTGTTTAGTCTGGAGAAGAGAAGACTGAGACAGGACATGATAACAGTTTTCAAGTACCTAAAAGGTTGTTACAAGGAGGAGGAAGAAAAATTGCTTTTCTTAACCTCTGAAGATAGATCAAGAAGCAAAGGGCTTAAATTGCAGCAAGGGAGGTTTAGGTTGGACATTAGGGAAAACTTCCTAACTGTCAGGGTGGTTAGGCACTGGAATAAATTGCCTAGGGAGGTTGTAGAATCTCCATCACTGGAGATTTTTAAGAGCAGGTTTGACAGAAACCTGTCAGGGATGGTCTAGATGGTGCGTGGTCCTGCCATGAGTGGAGGGGGCTAGACTTGATGGCCACTCGAGGTCCCTTCTAGTTCTCTGATTCAGGTCCTGTGTGGCAGATCCTTAGCTGGTGTAAATTGTGCTGGCTCTCTGCACAGGGGTGAATTTCACTTGTACAGAATCACAAACCAAACCATGTTCCATTAAAACAGAAAACAGACACTCACTGTTATTTGCTTGGCTTCTTCAGATTCTGTGTTTTTAATGTGGCCTCTTGCTCTGTCTAGCGTCACAAGCATCAGTGGTGTATTGGAGCTGATTTTTATGTCCTAAGGAAATAAAAATATTTTATACTTTTGTTATAAAGAAGCTGTTTATGTATTATTTAAGGCACATCATTTTACAGCAAGAGGCTGCTAAAGAATCCTATCAGACCAGTTACATTTGAAGGTTAATCAAAATGTTTTTCATGTATTTTATTATTAATTATTATTCTTATTTTATTTATTGTTTTATTATTTGTATTATGGCAGTGTCTAGAAGCCATGATCTTGATTGGGGCCCATAGTGCCAGACACTGCACAGACACACAGTGACTGACATCAGTCCCCCTGAGCGATGTAGTTATATCAACCAAACCATGTAGACAGTGTTATGTCAGTGAGCAGGAGAACCTCTCTTGCAGATGTAGCTACCGCCTGTCGGGGAGGAGGATTAACTACATCGACGGGAGAGCTCTCTCCTGTCAGCGTAGAGCATCTTCATTAAAGCGCTACAGCGGGGCAGCTGCACCAGTGCAGTGTTTTAACTGTAAACCTGCCCACAGTAACTAAGATCAGAGCCCCATGTGCAAGGCACTGCACCCACTTACTGAGAGACAGTCCCTGCCATAAAGAGCTCTCAATCTAAATACCAACATCATTTTGAAAATAACACACAAAAGCACAAAGGTCATGTTTTACCAATGTTATGGTTTGGAGCACTTTTTGCTTATCAAGAACAAAACTGCTTTCAGCAGAGCCATTGGACGGTTTGGGGCAGTTGCCCCGGGCCCCACACTTTGGGGGAGAGGTGGGGCAGGGGTTTGGGGGAAGGGGCAGAAAGAGGCAGGGTGGGGGCAGGGGCTGGAGGGAAGGGGCAGAATGGGGGTGGAGCAGGAAGGGGTGGAGTGGGAGCAGAGTGGGTGAGGGAAGAGGCGGGGCGGAGCGGGGGCAGGAAGAGGCAGGGGGGAGTGGTTGTCCTAGGCCCTGCACCCCCTTAGGGATGCCCTTGGCTTTCAGGTGAATACAGGTCTCTTGAATTAACCATCCTGTAGAAAGGAGATACAGAAACTGTATGAATAGTTTGTAAGCATAAAATTCTGTTGCCTTTGGAAGCCACTTACCTGTGAAGTCTCAATCCCTCTGGGTAAAATCCACTGCTCTCGCTGAAGAATCTTCTGCATTATGTTCATCCCATAGAAATTACAAAGATTTCTAATAAGGAATATTTGAGGCCAAGGTGTTTGGGCCTTTTCAACCAGATTTTTCATTGAATTCACAAGTTGGGACTGTTTTTCTGCAGTTTCAGCACTGGTCCATGTATTCTGGTCTGCAAGCAGAGTTCAGTATTAGCCCCAAACCAATGCAATATTGCTACCTAGCTTCACAGTTGTTCAAAGCTCATATGCAATGAAATCCCTGCAGTAATGTTACCACAGTATTTAAGATAAAAGGGGAAAAAAGGAGAAAGTCAAGAAAGACCCCATTTGAATAGATACACTTCATCTGAACCAGAAGGAACAGTCCTTCCATTAACCCTTCTGCAGTGAAGATTTACAGGTATAAAATGCAATACCAACTCCCAGTGAAAACTGCTTCATGGATAAAATTCACCCTGTACGACTAAATGTGGCCACCATTAATTTTGTGGCAATAGTGAGTTTGGTCTTTCAGAGCCTACAGCATTCAGAGAGGTCAGACATTTTTAGGTCTCAGATTTTCAGGTCAAATGGGCTCATTGTATCCACCCAGTTCAGCCTCCTGCATAATCTTGTAAATCAAGATTGGATGTTTTTATAAAAAGTGCTGCTCTAGGAATTATTTGGGGGAAGTTCTGTGGCTTATGCTGCACTAGATGATCACAATAATCCCTTCTGATTTGGGAATCTATGAATAACTCAAGCCAGAGAATCTCGCCTGGTGATTCCTGCATCTGGCCCAATAATTCCTGGTTGAGCTAGAGTGGAGCTTTGAGAAACAGACTTAAATTCTTGACTTAAATACTTTAAAAACTCATTTAAAGAAGATTTTACCCTGTCTCTTTTAATTTGGTGACCTCATACCAAGTGAAATTGAGGGGAAAGATCATTTCACTAAAGTCAGCTGGGTAAATGTGCTGGCCATATAGAAGTGGGACATTTGTTTCTGTAGGTACCACACACCTTTTGTACATCTTGTCATTTAAGGTTGTATTTTCCAGTAATGATCAGAGCTGGCTGGAAAATGGAATTTCTGTTCTGTGGGAAATTCTGACATTTCTAAATTTGTATTGGTCCCAAATGATGAGGAAAAGTCAAAATCTCAAAATATTTCATGTATGAAATATTCCGATTCAGAAAGATCTGTAAGCAGAGTCTGACTGAGCTCTCCCCTGACATCTAGTGATGAGCTGGGGGAGAAGACATCAGGAGCCGACCTAGTTTGCATAGACATGCCCACTCTGCCTAGGTGCGCAGCATGATGGAGCAGCTTTGCCCAAATGATCACTTTTGGCTGGTGTTGGATTGCATTTTGGTATTGGGTGCAGGAGTAATACAGTTTTATTACCCTTGTTGTATGAATAGAGGGCAGCAGATCTGTGCTTGGCATACCCTGACTGAGAGGTTCAACCTCAGCTGAACTCCACTTGCTAAGAAGGGGGTAGGAGAGCTGAAGCCCAGTGGAGAGGTGAGAGGGTGGGGACAGGTGTCTGTACATGGTGGTGTGAGCTCTGCCTAAGAGTTCTCGACACATTTATCCTCCCCCTCTCCACTGTTTAATGACAGAGCTGATAAAGATTCAGTTGAGAGTCTTTTGTTTTGGATCACTAGAGCTGAAATCACTGATAACCAGGTCCAAGCATTAGAGCTGCTATGGGACAGCGTCTCTGGTAAAAGTGACTGCCCAGCCTGCCCTAGCAATGAGGCTCCCCCTGTAACAGCTGAAATCACTGAGAGCTGTGTTAAGTGGGGGGACCTCAAGACATTCCAGAGGTTGCACTGGAGGGCAGTGGTGGAGTGAGCGATGGCAGAGCAGCTGACATAGGAGTGAGCGGCTGCCAGAGCAAGCAACAGCAGAGTGAGCTGGTGGAGTGAGTGGCCGCAGAA
This sequence comes from Natator depressus, assembly GCF_965152275.1. Lineage (NCBI taxonomy): Eukaryota > Metazoa > Chordata > Testudines > Cheloniidae > Natator > Natator depressus. The sequence continues at coordinate 10,242,891 of NC_134239.1, forward strand.
CGAGTGGCCAATAAAGTGGCTGATGGCTCAGCGAGCAGTGGTGGAGCGAGTGGCCAACAGTGGAGTGACAGCTGAAGCATTGCTGGGTGTCTTTCACCCCCTGGATGGGAGGTGAACTCATAGAGATGCACCTCTGAACTCTGGGTCTTCACTGACCAAGGACAACAACTGTGAGTGGGGTGCAGGGGACAGGGGAGTGGTGTGTTAAAGGGACATTTGTTTGTCAGACTTTCATACCACCAGGTGAGAGACTGAGGAAAAGGACACTCCCCTGTGTACTCTGGTGTGGGTGTTTTGTTCATGGCCATCTGTTTTTGAATCATGTTTGTCGTGTTTTCCCCAATTAATGCTGGGTTCCTTTCCCCTTTTATTAAAAGTTTTCTTTTCCATACACAGACTCAGTGCTTGCAAGAGGGGAAGTACTGCCTCTTAGAGGCGCCCCGGGGGTGGTGTGTAACTGTCCCAGGTCACTGGGTCGGGGCTCAAGCCGGTTTTGTGTTGTACTGTCGAAAAGGAACCCCTAGATACTGAACCCGGCCCTTGTTGCTGCCAATTCCAACAGGCAGAAGGGTTTCACATAGAAACAACCTTATTGAAATGAAACGTTTGATAATGTCAAAACATTTCAGTTTGATCACGTCATACATAATATATGAAAGTCAAAATGAGAAAATTGAACTGAAATGATAAAGTTAAAACAAAAAGTGAAAATCAAAATGAAACTGAATGAAAAAGACAAAAATCAAATAAAACGCTTCATTTCAATTGCAAAATGTTTCAAAACTTTTCTGTTAAAAATTTCATCAAAATCGACGCGTTCCCACAACACATTTCAGTTCGGATGGGACAGCGTTTTCCAATGGAAAACTGTTCAGCTGAAAATGTTTTGATCAGCTCTGGAAATTACGCTGGACAAACACAACCCTTAAAGCAAACAACATCCACGGAGCTAAATGGTTCTCTAACCAATCTTCCCTGATGTCCAGCACGACTGGAAAACGGTTAGAAACTCCACTTACCACTTGGCAGCTCTCTGCCAAGCACAGCTGCAACGTTACCGATGGCGAGACGGAGCTTAGCAATGAACTGCAGGTTTTCAATGCTGGTGAGAGTGGCAGAGCTGGGAGCAGACAGATCTGCAGTGGAGAACAAGTGCTCCGAATTCTGGCTGGCGTCTTCTTGAAAGGAGGAATACATAAAATCCTGTTCAAGAGAGAGAATTTTTAAAAATGTACAGTAGTGAACAGACAGTACCCCTGTGGTAAAGGGGATGCAGTTGGTTGGGCAGGTTTTTTTTAGTGACTCAACTTTTCCCTTCTCCCCGCACCACACCGCAGACATTAACTTTAAAGGCTACAAAAAATAAAATTGTTCTGGTCATTTTGAAACAATGCCACTGATTAAAAATAACAGCCTGGGGGTAAGAGCTCCTGTCTCTCCCCCCGTCCACTTCTCCCCAGCTTGGTTTCTATCCCCCCACATCTTCTGTCCCTCTCTGCGAGCCGACGGGTAAAATTTTCCAAAGTGCCAAAGTGATTTAGGAGCCAAAAGTCACTGAACATCTATGAGACTTAGACTCCTAAGTGACTTAGGCACCGCTGAAATTTTCCCCTAAGTCTCATAAAGTCAGTGAGATTTAGGCTCCTAAGTACCAAGGTTATTTCTGAAAATGGGAGAACTGGCCATTAATTGTATGTTTCTCCTTTTCTGGGTGCCCAACATGAGATACCTGGGTCTGACTTGTAGAAGTGCTGAGTATTCACAGCTGCAACTGAGGTCAACAGGAGCTGTGCTATGAACACATAAAATGCTATAAAAATGCTAAGTACTCTGCTTGTCAGGCCCTGGGGATCTCAAATCGGGCACCCAAAATTAGTGGAGACTTCTGACAATTTGGCAGTAATCTCTCTGTGTCTCAGTGCAACAGCTGTAAAATGGGCATAATAATATCACCAATTCTCACAGGGGCATTGTGAAGATGAATTCATTAACGTTTGTGAGGCACTCTGATACTCTAGCGAGAGCACCGTAGAATTAATACTTCTGAATTCGGCACAGGGTCTGCGTGGTATGCAGAGAATAAGGGGGGGGCACACAAGTTTGTACAGCATCTGGTACAATGCGGGGTATGGCCCATGACTAGTACTCCTAGGCGCTACAAAAATACAAATACATAAATAAATATTGAGTAACTTCATATACTGATTGAGGCAGGGATTCTGTGGAAAAAATAGTATCTGGTTATGTAATTGCAGACTGTATTGTAAAGCATATGCCAGAGCAAAAGTGAAGACTGCACAGGTAACCTTAATTTTAGCATTTCCTAACATTGGAGTACTTGACTTTGCAACCTTAACTATTCTTTTAACATAGTTATTATGGATGTAATAAAATGTCTATGTTTCTCCACAGACTCTTCATGGGACTCACCTCAAAGCAGCACACTACCATGAAATAGAAATCATTGCGACTGCTTTGATTTAATGATAATACTTCCTCCATCCTGGAGAGATATCCTTCCAGGTGTTCCTTCACATCGTCTAGTCTAGGAGGAAACGGACATAAGTTATAAACCTGAATATACCCAACGTGGATCTGTGAGTGAAACACAGTTAATATAGCCACTGGAAGAACTAGAACCAACCTGCACCGAAGCAGCATTTTCAAAAGGGAGGACTTGACAGTAGGACTCGGATCCATGCATTCTTCAAAGGGCGACAAGTCACTCGTTGGTTTGTACACTGAAACCAAAGAGTAGAATGGATTACTTTTTTTTTTTTCTGAGCACAAGACCAGATCCCTACCTGGTGTGAACCCCCCATAGCTACACTGGAGTCAATGGGTCCTAAAAGCTCCAACACCAGAAGGCAAATAAAAAAACCTCGTATTTATTGTTTGGGTTTTTATCTCATGATTTTAAAGTCACTCATGAGTTTTGGGGCCTGACTCAGGATATCTGAACAACTGAGATTGGCGGGATCGAGCCGTTCCCGTGTTACACACATCACTCACCCTTTCTAACCTCTTGATGTTCTGGGTTCGAAGGTTTGCAAGCCACAAACTTAATCAGTTGTTCGATGATCTCTGCAGATGGAGGGATTTTGTCCCCAAAACAGTAACTACTGACAAACTCCACAAAGAAGGAGTTGCACTTCCTCCTGAATTTGTTGTGATTTGCAACTGCCTCCCTAGGGCGAGAAAAAGATTATTTTTTTTAAAATGTCACTATTTTAATATATAAGGTAGCAAACAAAATGAGAATGGCTGGAAGCTGAAGTTAAATATATTGAGACTGGAACAAAGGCAAAAATTGTCACCTTGAAGATGATTAACCATTGGAACAAGTTACCAAGGGAAGTGGTGGTTTTGCCATCATCTGAAATCTTTAAATCAAGACTGAATATGTTTCTAAAAGATCTGCTATAGCTCAAGCCAAAGTTATGTGCATGATGTAGACATCACTGGGTGAGATTCTCTGGCCTCATGACCTAATGGTCCCTTCTGGCCTTAAAAATCTATGAATCTTCAAATCTCTCTGTGCTGAAACATGCACATAGCTCCACTACTCTTGCTAAGTTAAGAGGACTTGAGTGTGTACTGAGGGTAGACTTGATCCTGTCAAGTCAATAATAATTCTGCCCGATATGAATTATTCCACATTCTGGGCAAAACAACTTTATTCACTGGGAGTTAATGTTGCCAAATTCTATCCCACATTTCAGCCCTTCTCCCAGGAATGTCAGCCCAAAGCCAATCACCCAGTCCCCAGGGAGACAGTCCGTTCTAAACAAGAGCCCAAGGCAGACAGCAAATTCTCCTGCTGCTCACACAACTCTCCCTACCCAAAACTCTGCATTATCGCAAAATAACAACACACATTGTGTTCCCTAGAATTGAAACCGGCTCACATGCTGTGAAAAAACAGTGTGTGTAACAGCCCTACCTGCTGACAGCTGCCATAATGACACAATTCCAGAAAAACGCTTAAAAAATCATTTATGGCTCCTAAAAATGTATCTAAAAATAATTACCTAAAATCAGAAGAAGCTGACCCCTGACACTGGAGCCTTGGCTCAAACCTCCAACGCGTGCTGGGTGAAGGTCAGATGGGGAGCACAGAGGGGTCACTTGCAGGTTTCTGAACCTGGGACCACCATAGCTTAGGGCTGCCTGTGAACAGATCAGCTGGCTATGAGTCTAAGGGCTGGATGTTCTGCAGCCAGCCGCCTGTCCCCCATACATGGCCTCTGCACCAGCTGCAAGGCCAGGCTTGACACAGAACTGGCCACAGATACACAGGTGCTGACTTTTGTTTTTGACAGTAGGTGCCCCAGCCCCACACTGGGTGCCCCACCCCCACTCTGTCCCTCCCCCAAGGCTCCTCCCCTACTCTGCCCCTCCTGAGGCCCTGCCCCTACTCTGCCTCTTCCTGCCCCCTGAGTGCCTCCCACTCCCTCTTTTCTGCCTCTGCCCCCGAGGCCCCCCCTGCTCACTCCTCTCTGCCCCCTCCACAAGGCTCCACCCACCTGCCCACCACTCACTCCTCTCTGCCCCCACTCCCGAGCACCTCTTGCCTGCTGCTTGGTCCTTTCTGCCCCCTCCTGCCTTAAGGGTGAGTGAGGAGAGTTGAGGGTGAAAAGGAGGAGTGGCAGGAGCCACTGAAGCCATGGCCAGCCCCAGGGGCCACCCACAGCTGATCAATGGCCAGCTCCGTGGGTACTGAGACCCCCAATTTTTTTCTGGGGGTGCTTGAGCCCCGGAGCACCCACAGAGTCAGTGCCTATGCACAGATACCATTTTCAAAAGCATGATTTTTAATGGGACCTAGGTTCCTAAATCCTAAAGCCACATTGGAAAATGCTACTCTCCATCAGCTCTATGCGGGGAGATGCACCCGCTTTCAGTCCCCTTTGTGCCACCAGAGCCCCCTTTTATAATCTGCAACTTCAGATCTTTACAATCCCAGGCCCCCAGTCCTGAAAAGGGATCAGTGTGTGCAGACCCTGCATGCACGAAGTCACATTAAAGTCATTGTTTATGGACAGACCTATCTTGGGAAATCCTTCAGCAGAACAAGGAGCTATGTCCAGTACCAGTCTTGGAGAGGGAGCAGCCCATTTTTCTAAGAGCTCAAAGAAACGTAGTGGAGGGGTGTGGAAGAAAAGCAACCGTTCTGGCCACGCTGTCAGTAACAGAGATTAGCAGGAATATTACTGCTAAACAAGTGTCCCAAATCACAGAGTCAGGCAACTGTGTAGTACCTGGTGATCTGGGAGGCGGTGGGCGTATAATCCTCGGGGACGCTCTCCTTGCAGATCTTGCACTGCCTGATGTTCCACTCCTGGATGCACTGAGTGCAGAAAATGTGACCACAGGGCAGCTCAGCTGGGTCAGTGATCTCGTTCTGGCAGCTTTTGCACTCGTTCACGCCCTTCCTGAAAAACACCACGAAAGCAAGATGCAATTCACGGGGTCTGATTCTCCGCTGCCTTGTGCCTTACAGAGTTAATAAATAAATAATAATAAAGCCTTGCATAGCTGGGCCCAAGCTCCATGGCAATATACATAAGTCCGATTGCACAGGGTGGCTGGCTTCTTTCAATAAAGCAGGTCCTGCTCCCCTCTGCCAGAACAGGTGCTTTCAGATTGGCCAATTAAAACGCAGAACAGCACCTGGGGCTATATAGGATCAGGGAGAATCAGAGAGGGAGGAAGTCCCTGAAGGAGGCTGCAGGAGGTTCCTGGGGAAAGGCTGAAGGCAGAGAAGCAGCAGAAGGGTTCCTTGGCTGACCTCCCCGAGCCAGGGCCAGAAAGGATTGAAGGCAAGGGGAGCAGCAGAGAGGATTACCTGCTGACATCACCACCCAGAAGAACTGGAAAAAGTTAGTGTAATAGGAGGAGTGATGGATGCTCCCCTGGTGAGGATGATCTCCCAGCAGAGAGGCTGGGGGAGTGGGGGTAGGCATTGCCACTGGGAAGAGCAGGGTTGTACTCCAGCTGGAAGGGCTGGGGTGGTTTTCCTGGGAGAAGGACAGGAGAGGACCGACAAAGAACTGTGGTGTGGTGGAAAATGCCAGAGAGTGGTATGTGCTACACTGCTGCTGTCTTGTGATTTTAAGGACTATAGGTGCTGCGGGTTATAAATGGACAATGTTTTGGGACTCTTGTTCTGGGTTCTTTGCAGTATTTTTTTTGTAATAAGTTGGCCAGAAGGAGGAGTATTTTTTGAGGCAAGAGAGTCTGTTGGGGAGGCCTAAGGGGCCTGAGAGGAGAAGTGGGACATTAGTCCTGGTGTGAAGGTGCCCAGCCACAAGGGGGTGCTCAGGGGAGGGGGAATCGTTCACACCCATGGTACATAATGCAAAATGTTTTCCATATGTGTGGGTACAGCACTGAATGCTGAGTTACATGGTACATGGAAATAAAAATATTGTCAGGAAATAAACTAACTTGCAAGTGTAATTAACAGACACATTGCCTGCTAAAAATGCTCTTGCTGAAAATTTACCCACAATGGTCTTTTTTGCTTGTTTGCTTGACTTACACAAGGTAGACGGTAGCCGCATTGTTGCTGCATCTCTTCAGCACTTTTGTCACAACTTCAAAAATCTTTGCTGGTTTATGGTCTTCAATTTTGTACAGTAACTACGGAAAATAAAGCATAGTGAATGTCATTACATTCTAAGTGACAAAAGAAGTGTTTAAAAAAGTTACATTTGCAAAAGCAAGCACTCAAAAGTTAGGATATGCCAGCATCAAGGTCGCCCATTCAACCTTAACTCTGCCCCTTTAGGGCATGCATTCTGATAGTCTTGCACAACATCACATAGGAAGTCTGGAGCAGAGCCCAGATTAGATCCCAAGTCTCCTGAGTCCCAGCCCAGAGCCTTAAACATTCTCCCTCATTCACTGCTCATCCTGTGCACTGAATGAGGCTGGAGTCTGACAGAACACATGGCACATGATCATGTAATTAAAGACTGTATCATAATGCAGAAGCACAGGGGGGCTGAATTAAGGTTACAAAGGTTTTCAGAAACACCTGGGGCCAAACTTTGAAAACTTGAGGGCCTGATGTTACACACACATCTCCATTGCTGGGCACACCAGCTGAGAAAGGCTGGTCAAAGCATGTTGTTGATGGAAAACTGGGTTATTGACTAACAAAAACTTATGGATGTTGTCTGTGTTCCTGCAAAAACTTGTGTTTTATCGGAAAACCAAAACCCTGAAACACGGAAATTATATTTTACACTACAATACCCACATATTTTGTATACTCTAATACCAAAATATTAAGAATCAAAACATTTGAATCAACCCAAAACTAATTTTTCTTTGTGGAAATTTAGAAATTTTCAGTTTTTGTTCCAATTGGGAATGAAGCCAAATTTCCAAATCTCTGTATCCTTTTGCCAAACAGATTTTCTGTCCTGTGTAAGGCTCTAATTCTGGGGTGAGGATTGCAGGGGGCCTGGGTGTAGTATCACTGTGTAACAGGGGCAGGAGACGGTATGTAGGGGAGCTGTGCAGAATCAGTGCAGCTTGGGCCACCTGCAGGCTACCTCCTGATCTCTTGTGGGGACACCATGTCTCATGTGGGTGAAGGATGGGGGTGGTTGAATCCTCTGAGGACAGGAATCCTCTCTAGAGCTGGGTGAATAATGGATTTTTCGGTTCACTCACAATTCCAAAAAAAATGGAGGGGGGGAGGAACTAGTTTCATGTCAAATTTGTTTAGTATCGAACAAAACATTTTGGAGAAAGCCGAAACATTGTTTTGATTCCAACCATTTTAAATTTTTTAAAATTGTATTAAAAACTAAAATTAAAGGAACTTTTGAAACGGAAAAGTCATTTCGAACCAAAAAATGGAAATGTTTTGATTTTTTTTCCCCTGATTTTTTTCTTTGTAGTTTTTTTTCTGACTGAAACTATTGAGATATAAAGTAGTATATGTTGTAAACCGCTATAAGCCATTTTGGCCTAGTATAAATGCGGTGTGCTTGACATGAGTACGTGAGTTGCGTTTTGGCAACTGAAGCGAGGATTTACGGTTATGAGTGGTCAAGGATTGTCTGCGCAAAACAACTGTGTCATGTCCATAGGAGGAAATGGAATGTCCTGTATTATGGAGGCTTGCCAGGAACTGTTTTCCTGGAGTTATTGATACAAGGCTTTAAACAGACAAAGAGCCCATGATGCAACAGATGGACTGGTCTATAAATAGTTGCCTGACATATCTGAAATTTGGAATCAGACATCGATCCAGACCCCTGATAAAGAAGAGATGTGTGGTGCAGGGCTCCCCATGCCTCATGATTGGAGCAGACCTTGACTGGCCATTGGGACTTTGCTTTAATCTTCAGACTCTGGTGTAATATGAAAGAGGTGTGAATGTGGAGTGAGTGTGGGGTTATACTGTAATCAATACAACTATTTAGAGTATTATATACCTACACTGTATCTGGTATCTGCCTGCTCCCCCATCCCTATCAGAGCCTAACAAAACAATCTGACAAAACCAACATGAATTCAGGAAGCATTTTGGTATTGCCAAATCTGCATTTTTATCCAAAAAAAGTTTTGGATGAAAAAGTTCTTCTAGCGGTCCTCCCAATCACAGCTGGGTCCTAGGGGCTGTAGCCTCTCGTTCCATGCGGTTTCAAAGGGGCAGTGGGGCGCTATTTTATACACCTACATTCCAGAGGAAGACAAACTGCTTCACAACGAGCTTTAGCAGCTTCTCATCCACGTTGGTTTCATCGTGTAGCAGGTGATCGATGAGCAGGTAGACGATGTTGGTGCAATTCCACTGGTGTCTGAAAAAGAGACAGAATTGCCTCACTGAGAGTAGCTGCGCCTTGTCTGCTGGGAAAAATAATTCTTCCCCACATCTTTGGACAAAACCAGCCACCTGGAGATAGGAACTGAACATGTAAACAGGCCCTTCGGCTCACAATCCCCTCAGGCTAGGTGTGATGGCTTGCAGTCAGGGACACCCTTTACCCGCTGCTCAGAGCGGTTTACAAAAGGAAGGGGAAGTGGATACAATGGGGAAATCAAAGGGAAAAAACCTTTGTCCTTTCCTCTGCTGTCTGTGTAACGCTTGGAAAGGCTTGGTGGGAATATGGCCCAAGGTTTTTAAGTGGATTTGCTCGATCTTTGTTGATAGAACAAGCTCTGAAAAAAGGGGCCATGGCAGGACTAATATCTGGGGTTTTAATGGGAACGTAGGACTGGAAGGGACAACTTGGGCCGTGGAAGCCAGTCTCTGCTATCACTGGCAACCCCATCAGATAATCCTGTTCATAAATGTATCAAGATTCATCTTCAAACCAGTTAGGGTGTTTGCCCCCATCCCATCCCTGATCCTACTGGGGGGTCTTCCAGAACCTCCCTGCCTCTGATGGTTAGAAACCTTCTTCTTATTTCCAGCCTAAATTCATCCATGGCCAGTTTGTCCCCATTTGTTCTTGTGCCAACACTGTCCTTTAGCTTCAATAGCTCTTCTCCCTCCCTGGCATTTACAGCCACCCGTCCGCCTCCCAATGTATTTATAGTGAGCAATCCCGATCCCCTCACAGCCTTCCTTGTGTTAGGCTCAACAAGCCAAGCTCCTTTAGTTTCCTGTCCTCAGGCTCTCCATTCCCCTGAGCATCTCCTTCTCTGTTCCTGTTCCAGTTTCATTCTCCTTCCCCAGCTGGGGAAGCCGCTCTCCAATGCACGCACTCAGTTCTACAATATTAAAATGCAAGTTTCCAAAGGCAGGATTTGTGCCAGCAAAGCAAGCAGCCAGCTGTAAGCAGGTGACATAAAATACTGGACCTTTAGTGACAAGATGGCTCTGATCCTTCATGGACTGGTGCTCTGCCCCATCATTTACACGTGTAAAACATTCCCGCTGGTGTGAGAGGAGAAGTCTGATCTAGCAGACACTTACACCCAGTCTGCACAGATGTAAATAGCATCACAAAGGGCCAGACGTGAAAGTGGGCCGATATGGGCTGGTACAGCATACCGGTAAGAAGTGGCCACTGGTACTGGTCTATACACAGCCGCAGCGCTGCCAGACCGTACCAACAGGGTCGCCGATGGAGGGGGGTGGGGTGGCGGGCAGGGCCACCAACAGGGGGGAGCAAAAGAGGCAGCTGCCCCAGGGCCCAGAGATTTAAAAGGGCCCGCGGCTCCTGGCTGCCACCACTGCAGCCCTGAGGCTCCTGGCTGCCGCACTGAAGGGCTGGCTGAGGGACTCTGGTCCCCAGCTCTGCCCCTTCCACTCGAGGCCCTGCCCCTTCCGTGGGGTCCCAGAGCCACCCCCGCATCTTGCCCAGGACCCCGGCTGCACTGCGTACCGTAACTTTCATCCCTGCAAAGGGCCCAGAAGGGGGACATCAAGGACCAGTGAAGGGATCTAGGATGTTTACTTTACCATTTGAACTAAGAGAGTGTAACAGGACCTCCTGGCTCCTCCTTCTGTTCTGGTCTGTTCTACAAACTACTCAAAGACCCTTCTGCTGGTCCAACGGGTTGTGCAGTTTATTTACAAATGAATTCCCACCATCTTCATAATATATACATCTCCCGGAACAAGCAAGGGAGAGCAATCTCTCTCTCGCCTGACTGCCTGCTTCCCTCTTTTCCACTTCCTTCCTGTGCCTGTTTGTGGGCTCGGCCTGATGGCTTAATTAGCCTTTCTGCCCTGCTCCACTCACAAATTAGGCGCAGCCCCGCTTAATCAGCTCCATTCTGCCTTGCTTGATTGGAGCTGCCGGGAAGAGAGTGCTGACTCAGCCTTTCTTGTCTGTCACACAGGGTAACACAGTGGCAAAGTAATGGGCTTTTATCTGCTATGTAGACCAGCCATTAATGGGGTCACAGCAAACACTGAGTCACCATCTAACAGGGAGTTGATTGGAACATGGAAGGTTTTCCCCCACCCCGTGGAAAATTATGACTTTTCATTGAGAAAACAAAACTCATTTTTTTCCCAGTAACTGAAGGTTTTGGTTTAAAAAAAAAATCAAAACATTTATTGATTTCCAGTAGAAAATTGCTGGAAAATTTTTAGTTTTCAAGTTTTTCTACATAAATTTGGAAAATTCAGAGGAAATCTGACACTGTCTGCAAAAAATTTTGTTTAAAGGAAAACCCATCTTTCTGTCTGGGGAAAAAAAGTTTTCATAGAAAAGTTTTGACTGTTACAGGCTTTAAAAATGTTTATATTCTTTAAAATACACAGACAGTTTTTTGGGGGAAGGGGTAAAACTTACAATACGCTGTTCAGTAATTCCTCTTTGTTACAGTAAAGTCTCATCTGGTAGTCGTCCGATGTGATCAGCTCCACAGTGTGCTTAATGGACTTGATCCTTTTCAGCCAGCTCAGGCAGGCGTTGAATGGCAGAAGCTCCTTCTCTGTGGGCTGCAGCTGCTTCAGGATGATGCTCACGGCATCAAGAGCTACAAACTAAAATGACATTTAAAAACAAATCCCATGAGTTTCTGAGCTAGCCATTGTGTTCTGGGGTGAGGGGCAAAGAGGAGAGAAAACAACAGGGCAGGAGTATCGCTCGCTGAAGACTTGAAGCAACAGAACTGGAGCAGGTTACGAAGGAAGGACTGGTGGCTGCACACACACATATAGATACACACACACAGAGGCACACACATAGATACATGCACACACACACGCAAGATGTGCTCATCAGCCGGGACTGAGCTCTGGTGATTTGGCATCAGCGGCAAAGACTCCCACCACCTGAGCTAAAGGGATAACTCCATTAATGGCAAGACAGGAGCAGGAGTCGAGATACAGTCACAACTACTGCGCCAGCGTGTTACGCATCCAGCTGCCGAGGCAAAGGAACAAGGAAAGGAGGGAGAGAAATCCCACATTTGTTTCCAAGCAGTGCAGATTGTAACAGTGCCACAGAATATCATTCCCCCTCCCCTTCAGGACCTAAGTGCTCTGAGTCGAGGATCTTGTCACCAGCCTTTAACCACCATGGTATTAAATTGGTTCAGGCTGCCTTGGATTTAATCTGCTTTGGCTTGTTAATGTGAACTGGTCCATAGCAGGTATAAGCCATTTTTAAAGAATGGTTAAAACTGGTTTGGATAACACAGCTCCTGGTCCAGTGTAAACAGCACTTGCATCAAACAAAACCAGCTGGCTTAAAATTGGAGTGACCACCTCCTAATGCCAAGGACATTATATTATACAAAGCACGTGGCTTAGCAGCAGCACTGCTGAGAAGGATCTGGGAGTTGTGGTGGATGTGATGTTAAAATATAACCATGTATATCATGTTGCTACCACTGTTATATAATTGCTACAAATATTACACAAAGTATATCATGTAAGGCGTGAAGGGAAAAGTTATGATTTCCTGAATATGATTATCCTATTTGTATGCATGTGTCATTGTTATATCTGTCATTATGAATATTGACTATGTACCAGTATTTCAAATGTGTTTGCTCCTGGGGTGACACCCACCAGGTAACAGGTTTCAGAGTGGTAGCCGTGTTAGTCTGTATCAGCAAAAAGAACGAGAAGTACTCATGGCACCTTAGAGACTACCAAACGTATTTAAGCATAAGCTTTCATGGGCTAAAACCCATTGGATGCATGCAGTGGAAAATACAGTAGGAAGATAGATATATACACACAGAGAACATGAAAAAATGGGTGTTGCCATACACACTATAAGGAGAGTGATCAATTAAGGTGAGCTATTATCAGCAGGAGAAAAAAAACCTTTTTCAGTGATAATCATGATGGCCCATTTCCAACAGTTGACAAGAAGGTGAGAGTAACAGTGGGGGGCCGGGGGAGGGAAATAGTTTTACTTTGTGTAATGACCCATCCACTCCCAGTCTTTATTCAAGCCTAATTTAATGGTGTCCAGTTTGCAAATTAATTCCAATTCAGCAGTCTCTCACTGGAGTCTGTTTCTTAAGTTTTTTTGTTGTAATATTGCAACTCTTAGGTCTGTAATCGAGTGACCAGGGAGACTGAAGTGATCTCGGACTGGTTTTTGAATGTTATAATTCAATAATAATAAGGTTAGGTAGTAACTACCACCAGGTAGTTTACATCCAGTCAGCACGCACATTGTGAATGGGCTATTCAAGTTGATGGCCCATTTAGTAAAACAATGGGTCACAGAAGAAGCTTATCTCCACCTGATGGGCTTTCCTGGGGACGTTTTAGCCAGAATATGAATAATGGCTCTTGCTATGACTCATTGAAGCATGCAGGGGCATGTGACTAGCAATGTGACCCTAAACTCCATCTTGTGCCTGTACTTTTCCACAAACTATGCTGGGAGCTTTGCTTGAGACAATGAGTTTCCCTCCACATGGCAGAAGCTATAAAAGGCCCTGGAAATATCTCCATTTTCCTCTTTCCTGCTCTGATCTCTGGACTAAGGACTTATATTAAAAGGAGCATTCTAACCAATGGATTGAGGGCCTTCCAATCTTTTGGATGCCACCAGAGACTTAATGAGCCAGCAGTTTATTCCATCACTGCTTCAAATCTGATACAAGAACTTTGCAATGTGTGTATGTATTTGATTCCTTTGATCATTTTAACTCTCACCTCTTTCTTTTCCCTTATAAATGAATCTTTAGCTATTAGATACTAAAGGATTGGCAACAGCATGAATATTGGGTAAGATCTGACTATACATTGACCTGGGTATGTGACTGGTCCTTTGGGATCAGAAGAACCCTTTGGTTGATGAAACTGGTTTTAAATAACCACTCATCATTACCTCTAGTGTTTTGGTGGTGAAACAAGGACTGGTATACCTAAGGAGACTGCATTTCTGACTTCGTTAACCAGTATGGTGAGACAGAAGTTTACTTTTGTTAGAGATGTGGTATATCTTATGGAAGAATAACCACCAGTTTGGGGTGAGTCTGCCCCATTTCTCAGCAGTTTGTCCTGAATTTGGTATTCTCAGCTGTGACCCACTGAGACACAGTGACAATAGATTACAACCTCAACATGAGTCAACAATGCAATGGTATTGCAAAAAAAAACCAAATGCAATTCTGGGTTGCATTAACAGAGGCATATAATGCAAGTCATGGGAGGTGATAGTACTGCTCTCCTCGGTGCTGGGTAGGCCTCAGCTGGAGTTCTGTGTATAGGATGTAGAGAAACTGGAAAGGATCCAGAGGTGAGCGACAAAGATGATCAGTGGGATGGAATGCAAACCATACGAACAAAGGCCGAAGGAACTGGGTATGTTTAGTTTGGAAAAGAGAAGATTAAGAGGGGACATGATAGTGGTCTTCAAACACTTGAAAGGCTGCTATAAAAATATGGAGAAAATTTGTTCTTTCTTGTCACAGAACAAGAGGCAGAACGAGAGACAATGGGTTCAAATTACAGCATGGCAGTTTAGGATTAAATCTCAGGAAAATCTTCCTAACTGTAAGAACAGCAAGACAAAGGAACAAACTGTCTAGGGAGGTCGTGGAAACTCCTTCACTGGAGGCTTTCAAAAGGAAGCTGGAGCCATCTGTTTTGGATGATTTAGACACAACAAATCCTGCATCTTGGCAGGGGGCTAGACTAGATGACCCTTGTGGTCCCTTCTAACCCTATGGCTCTACAGATTCTGAGATTGGAAGCAGGGAAATACACGGAAGATTCTTCGAATCAGAGATTCTAAGGCCAGAAGGAACCACTGTGATCACCTAGTCTGACCTCCTGCATAACACAGGCCATAGGATCTTGCTGAATTCATTCCTGTTTGAACCACAGCAGATGTTTTAGAAAAATGTCCAATCTTGACCAACTCACCCCTTAGCTTTCTTTTTTTAAATAAGTAGATTGAGCTCTGTGAGTCTGTCACCATAAGGCAAGTTTTCTAATCATTAATCATTCTCATGGCTCTTCTCTGAACTCTCTCCAATTTATCAACATCCCTCTGGACTTGTGGGCACCAGAACTGGACACAGTATTCCAGCAGCAGCCACCCCAGTGCCAAATATAAAGGTAATGAAACCTCCCCACTCGTACTGGAGTTTCCCCTATTTATGCATCCCAGGATCGCATTAGCCCTTTTGGCCACAGTGTCTCAATGGGAGCTCTTGATCAACTTATTAACCACCATGACCCCCAGTCTTTTTCAGAGTCGTTGCCTCCCGTGACAGTCCCCCATCCCATAAGTGTAGCCAAAAATCTTTGTTCCCATACATATACATTTAGCCATATTAAAATGCATATTGTTTTCTTCTACTGAGCTTACCAAGCTATCTAGATTGCTCTATATCAGTGACTGTTCCCTTCATTATTTACCATTCCCGCAACCTTTGTGTTCACTGAAAACTTTATCAGTGATGATTTTATGTTTTCTTCCAGACCATCAATAAAAATTTTAAATAGCATAGGGCCAAAAACCAGTCCCTGTGGGATCCAGTAGAAACACACCCTCTCAGTGATGATTCCCATTTACAATTACAGGTTGAAAAGAGCAACAATGAAACACTGTTCAGGTAACCTCGCTCACCATTTTAGTTGTGTCTTCTTTATAAACTTTCTGCAGCTCATTGGCTAGAGTCTCCTCATTCTTTACTAAATTGACGAACAGCTGATAATTCTCTTGTAGGTAGAAATATTCAATGTGCAGCCAAATCAGGGAAAACTCCACATCACCATGTGCCAAAGAGGTGCAGAGCCGTTTCGCACCAGTTACGAGAACATTAGACAAAATCTGTTGATAAAATAAAAAGTATTATTTCTACTCATCATCAACCACAAGAATAGAGATTGACCCATAGAATTAAGTTCTCTGTTGCTGCCATGTTTAATGAAAGATGTATGAAATTTTCATCATCACTAATTCTAACCCAAGCCAAAAAAACAACGTTAAAATGCAGTTAAAGTTGAGAGCGCTTAGCAGTAATTTAAGAGCAAATACAGGGTTTCTGTAAAGTGCGTTTATCAAAATACAGAACAGTTGGACAGGAACTGGTTTTATTTTTGGCAGAAAATTTTGACTGTTAAAAATCAAAACCAAAAACGTTTTTCCAAAAAAACTCAGGCAAGACCTTTTTGATATGAAAAAAAAATCGACAAAAAACTGAAATGTTTTAACGGAAATCAGACAATTTCTGCATTAGCTGGGGATCTGGCCCATTGAGTCCAATGTTGTTGTGGCTGATTGACACCAGCTGGGGATTTGCCCGCATTGACTCCAATGGAGACAGGGCCGATTTACACCAGTTGGGGATCTGGCGGTAAGGTTTTTATTTTTTCTGCATTAAGTCTAATATGTCTACTATACCATTGGTAATCTCACCCCAACCATCCAGACTGATAATGTTTAAAAGTGCTTTTCTGCAGAAACCCGTTTACCTCATAAACCTGAACATCTTGCCCTGGAAAAGCCATCCTCACAAAATCACTGGCATAATGCTGAACCATTTCTGGATTATTGCCCTCTGGCACTGGCATGTTCAAAACAGAGCTTTGAAACATCTCAGCAGAGTCTACAGTAGGGTCCTTTGGATAACCTAGGATGTCACAGAATGAACAAAGGAGGGGGGCTTATTCAAGTATAGCAGATCACTATAAATATTGTTTGTTAATTATTAATATACAAGTGAAAGGGGGGCAAGAGTATAAGCATGGTGGGGCAATGGGAATCTTGTTTTCCTCTATTATAAATGGCTACTTGTTAGAATTATGATGCAGAGTTCTAGGTCATTCTAGTTGGGTAGGGAGATTCTAGGTTATTCTAGCTGGGTGGGGAGAGGAGCAATTGACTACCTTTTCAAGGAATGAAGGACTGGGTTTACAAAGGACAAGAAGGCTCAGACAGTCCTACAGGGCAATCTTCAATGAGGAACTCTTCCTGCCCCCACCAACAAGACTCCTCTAAGCAGAAGATTAAGCACAGACCCTACTGATCTGCAAGTGTGAGACCCAGGCTGAGAGTACCTAGATCCCCAGATCTATCTACAGATTTCTTTCCCAAGTCACTGATTTCCAGGATACCGTCCGCCATCTGGTAAGAGTGACCTACATTCTTTGATCCTTGCATTTGGCTGAATTAAAAGTAGAGCTGGTCGGAAAACTTGATTTTTGTTCCATGAAAAATTTTGACATTGTGCATTTTTTTTGTCACAAATCATGACAAAAAGACAAATTCTGAAAATTTTCACAAAATTAACGTATGATTTTTTTTGTTTGGGTCAATCAAAATTATTAATTTTGATAAATTTGCAATGGTTTATTTTGATTTGACCATTTTTTATTTAATTTTACATGTATAAAATAAACTTCAAAAAAATGTCCTTTAGAAACAAAAAAATGAAACTTTTATTGTGAAAATGTTGAAACACGATGTCTTGACATTTTCTGAACATTTCTTCCCAATTTGTTTTCTAACAAAATTTCATCTAAATCAACAAAATATGATGAAAAGTTTCAGTTTTCTCAAAATGGCATTTTCTGACGCCAAACTGTTTTGACTAAAATTTTTGAACCAAATTCAGTTAAGCACTACCAAGACTCCAAGTGATGCGGATTCCACCCCATACCTAGGTGAACTGGGCCAATGACTCCTCCCTGTTAATTTCCCTCCCTGTTATAAATGTACTACTTATTTCCTCTGTGAATTTGTCTCCACTCAGCTCCTACCCAGTGGATCTCATTCTGCTTCTCTCTGCTAGATCACAGAGCTCTCTATTATGAGACATCTCCCCATGTAGCTCTTCTATAAACCTGATCTGGATTTACCCTGGCAAAAGCAAGAGGAGAACTGGGTCCCGTATTTTCTTCCACTGCAATTAATTTTAATAGATGCAGAAAGTGTGAAGTTACCTTTGACCCGACGGACTGTCTCCCATATCTCATCCAGGCGAGCTTTCAGAACCCAGCTGAAAGGAAAGCAGCACTGTGTGGACCTGCTGGGGTCTTCACTCATTGATAACACAGATATCTTAGCATCAGGGGCCCTTGAGTGTTTAAAACAAACAAACAGATTATATATATATATATATATATACACACACACACACATAATATCCATATAATCTTGCTAAGTTCTCAGCCTCAATGACTTCGTGTGGCAGTAGATTCCAGAGGATAATTACGTGTTGTGTGAAAAAAACATTTCCTTTGACTGGTTTTGAATTTGCTGCCTTTCAATTTCACCAATTGTCCCCTTTGTAAAAGGGTGGTCTGCCCTTTCAGGGGCCATAGGCCTGGGGCCAGCCAGCCTATTCGTCAATCAGACCTGGCTAGGAAGGGGTTAAGTGTTCTCTCTCTTGTGATCCCTTCTAACTCTATGGCTCTATGATTCTAACACTTCCTTCTGATCTTATAATTTATGGATCTATAAATAAATAAGAAGAACAATAACAACAACTATAATAATGATGCACATAAAAGCTGGCACAAATGACTTTGCCTGTAATTCTGTTCCCACAGTTGTCTGACTAAATTTCTGCCTTCTGATCCAGCGAGTTCCATACATTTCCAATACAGTGAATTCCATGGCTTAAACTTCTATACGTCTGTTGCCTTCCCACTTCACTATGCATCTACTCGTCTAATGAACGCACTCTCCACCATCCCAGACTCTCTCACTGCTCTCATTGCTATGGCACTGTACCTTTGCAGATCTGTAGAGAGGTTGGTTTTCTCAGTCCTAATAGAGATTGGTCAGGAATTTTCTGATTAAACATTATTTCATCTGAAAATCATGACTCATTGAAACCGAAACAGTTTGCAGGAAAAGGGTTGATTTCACCAAGCCTCTTGATTTGAGCAATTTTTGGAAAAAAGTTTCAAAACCATTAAAACATCCTGTTTTGATATTTTTGGGGGGGAAAAAACAACAGTTTTGGTTTATAATTTGAAATGACTTTCCACTTAGCAATTGTAGTTAATTTATACTAAAAAAATGTAAAATCCTTTTTTAAAAAGGTCAAAATCTAAATTCAATTTTACGATGGAGCCAAGATTATTTTCATACTTTCAGTTTGTGAAAATTTTCAAGATTTCAACTTTTTATTCCAATTCAGGATGAGGAAAAAATGTTGAAACCTCAAAAACTCTTGCAGTATGGGAACAGTGTATCCCACTCAGATCTAATCCTGAGAGTCTGAGCTTTCCTAGTGGTTTCTTACTTGCTGGTATACTTAATCTTCAGAAATGATTCATCTTTGAACATCTGGAGCCAGAGGTCAGAGAAAGGAGTCTCTTGAGAGATATGATCCAAGTTGTTGTTTGCATCAATTACTGCTAGAATTTGAGCAAACATGTTTGCTACAATGTCTTCCAAATGAATCCAGACAACATGCCTTTAAAAACAAGGAAAAACATGTCTTATAAAATAATTCTTTCAATTCCCCCCCTTCAACCAGCTCATTCTGTGTGTCTGTAACATGAGGGTTGCTTTTCAGGGCTGAGCCCTAAGATACAACTATGTAAATATCCAACAATCAAAATAAGGCATAGTCATCCACACAGGACAAAACAGGGAGCAAATATAGCATTGGCTGGGTGATGTCTCTCAAGCAGATTGGGAGTCAGCTGTCTGCAGTGATTGAATACCATAAATATGAATTTCCAAAACTTTCAAGTTATCTGTAGGGTTCAGCACATTTCATACCGCTGATCAATTTTGTTCTTGTTCTTTGTTCTTGTTACAAACAAGACCCTTTAACTGTCCAATGACCTAAGATTTTGTTGCCAATACCCTGATTAATTCTGATTTTTAAAACATATGCTAGTCTTCTATATAAGTACTTATACCACCTCATCACTGTTGTACCCAAGCCCCGTACAGGAATGCTTTAAGTGACGTGATACCAACAAGAAGTGATATGTTTGTATTCCAAAAATTTGAGCTATTTGAAATTCAAATGGCCAACATCATGCAACTATACAAGAACATACGTTACCTGAATGAGGTTCCTTCAAGTATGAACTCACTAGACAGAGCTTTGCGGAAAATCCACTCTTTAGGCTTATGGCTCACCTCCTCTCGTTCTTGTAAAAGGTTACAAATTCTCCTTTTCAACACTTCCATAAAATGACAGGCAACTAGCCATAAAAGAAAAAAGAAATCACTTATCCCACAATAGGGCTGGTCAACATTTTCTTAATGGAAAATTATTTTCGACTAAATGAAAAGTAGGGTAGAAAGTCTCTGCTTTCCTCAAATTTTTGATTTTTTTTGTCAGAAAACCCCAAACCTGAAAAATTTCAGCCGAGAGCCAAAAATGTTTTGGATTTCAGCAGTTTTGGGCCAAAATTTTTTGGGTTTTCAGGTGTTTGGTTTCTGGAAAAAAAATTGAAAATTTCCATGGGGGAGGGGAGAAAAACATTTTCCAAGCAGTGCATCTAAAAGCATTTCCTATTTGTCTTCTTTGAAACAGTTCCTTTGGCCTAAGCAAGCTGACCTTCCAACTGAAATCAAGAAACTCTGAGATAAAGGGTTCATGGAAAAAAGTGAGCTGTAAGACCTGAGGGTTCCATGTAGCTCTCAGGTCTGGTCTACACTAGGGGTTTACATTGGCATAGCTACGTCTCTCAAGCAGGTGAAAAATCCACACCCCTCACAGATGTAGATATACCTACCTAATCCCCAGTGTAGACAGCATTAGGTCAATGGACAAAATTTTGCATTGCCCTAGCTACTGCCTTTCAGTGAGATGGATTACCTGCACTGATGGTAGACGCCCATCTGTGCAGATAGTGTCACTAAAGCTCTACAGCGGGGTAACTGTGCTGTTGCAGAGTTTTAAGTGTAGACATACCCTCACTTTTTTCAGTTACTCTGGTGTAGATCTGTAGTTACACTGTTGAATTCAGTGCAGCTACTTCCATGTTGTACTAATGTAACCAAGAGCAGAATCCACCCCCGGCCGGGCTAGAAACTGAAGCAGTCCACTGGTATTTAAAAGTACAGCTGGTTAGAATTTCTTTTCCCTCCATGGAAGATTTTGACTTTTTAGCAAAAAAAATAAATAAAAAAATCTAAAATGAAAAATGTTGATTCTGAAATGCCACCCTGGTGCCTCATGGGAGTTATTGTTTGTGTGCCTGTGACCGAGAGCTGGCTGCAGCACCCTGATCACTGACATCACTGCAGCACAGAAAAGGCTGAAGGCTCGGCTTGGAGCAATTGAACACTTTCGGCTGGGCGATTACAAACACCTGGGTGGTAACTGCTGGACTGATGAAAATCACCAGTAATGGGGAGGATATAAAGGGGAGGAACAGGAAGAGGGTGCGCTGTGCAGAGGAGAGAGGCCTGGAGAAGTCTCCTCCTACAGTGTCCCTGTGTCATGTACTGTTTTCTGGAGAACTGAAGGGTAAAGGTACATACAGTGAAAGGGAAACAAGTTGGGTGTGCTAATGACTGAGGGATCACGGAAACAGGCTAGGCAGCGTGGCACACCGGGTAGCTGAAGAAGCACTCTGCGACACATGGGGGCTTGTCCAGGGTTTTATCCCTCTTGACTTGAGAAAAGGAGACTCGAGGAGTGACCGGTGCTTGGGCAGGAGGATCCAGATGCCAGGGAGGAAATGTAGTTGAGCAGCAGACAGAGAAGCAGAAGACCCCGCTGGCAGGCACTTCTTGGCTGGCAGACAGAGCAGCAGCAGACGTTACAGCAGTTTATTAAAAAGTGGTCTCGGGTACAGCAACAGCTCCTCTGGAGGCGGGTGAGTTCCAATGAGAGAACTGGAAATCGTGCAGTGGGCCTGGGAGTGGGCCTATATAAGATAGCCTGTGAGATGACCCTAATATGGTTTTGTTGATGTTTGAGCTTCTGGCTACCAGCACTGGATGGGACAAGGGAGTCTGGGCACTACGGTGAGCCCCTTGTCTGACCGGCCAGGCTCAGCTGGCTTATATGGCCCTGAACGAGCACCAAGCCAAAGGCTGTGATACTGGCAAAAATGTAGAGCAGCCAGATGGCATGGCAGGATACATCCCAGGGCATTTCGGATAGGCAGGACAGACAGACCCTGATGAACTCTTAAACACAAAAAAGAAGCTTACAAGAAGTGGAAGACTGGACAAATGACCAGGGAGGAGTATAAAAATATTGCTCAGGCATGCAGGAGTGAAATCAGGAAGGCCAAATCACACTTGGAGTTGCAGCTAGCAAGGGATGTTAAGAGTAACAAGAAGGGTTTCTACAGGTATGCTAGCAACAAGAAGAAGGTCAAGGAAAGTGTGGGCCCCTTACTGAATGGCGGGCGCAACATAGTGATAGAGGATGTGGAAAAAGCTAATGTACTCAATGCTTTTTTTGCCTCTGTCTTCACAAACAAGGTCAGCTCCCAGACTACTGCACTGAGCAGCACAGCACGGGGAGGAGGTGACCAGCCCTCTGTGGAGAAGGAAGTGGTTCAGGACTATTTAGAAAAGCTGGACGAGCACAAGTCCATGGAGCCGGATGTGCTGCATCCAAGGGTGCTAAAGGAGTTGGCGGATGTGATTGCAGAGCCATTGGCCATTATCTTTGAAAACTCATGGAGGTCCCAGACGACTGGAAAAAGGCTAACGTAGTGCCCATCTTTAAAAAAGGGAAGAAGGAGGATCCGGGAAACTCTGGCCAGTCACCCTTACCGCAGTCCCCGGAAAAATCATGGAGCAGGTCCTCAAGGAATCCATTTTGAAGCACTTGTAAGAGAGGAAGGTGATCAGGAACAGTCAACATGGATTCACGAAGGGTAAGTCATACCAACCTGATTGCCTTCTATGATGAGATATGGGGAAAGTGGTGGACGTAATATGTCTTGACTTTAGCAAAGCTTTTGATACGGTCTCCCATGGTATTCTTGCCAGCAAGTTAAAAAAATATGGATTGGATGAATGGACTATAAGGTGGATAGAAAGCTGGCTAGATCATCGGGCTGAACAGGTAGTGATCAATGGCTCCATGTCTAGTTGGCAGGTGGTATCAAGCGGAGTGCCCCAGGGGTCGGTTCTGGGGCCAGTTTTGTTCAACATCTTCATTAATGATCTGGATGATGGGATGGATTGCACCTTCAGCAAGTTCACAGATGACACTAAACTGGGGGGAGAGGTAGATACGCTGGAGGGTAGGGATAGGGTCCAGAGTGACCTAAACAAATTGGAGGAGTGGGCCAAAAGAAATCTGATGAGGTTCAACAAGGGAAGTGCAGAGTCCTGCACTTAGGACGGAAGAATCCCATGCACTGATACAGACTGGGGACTGACTGGCTAAGCGGAAGTTCTGCAGAAAAGGACCTGGGGATTACAGTGGATGAGAAGCTGGATATGAGTCAGCAGTGTGCTCTTGTTGCCAAGAAGGCTAATGGCATTTTGGGCTGCACTAGTAGGAGCATTGCCAGCAGATCAAAGGAAGTGATTATTCCCCTCTATTCAGCCCTGGTGAGGCCACATCTGGAGTATTGAGACCAGTTTTGGGGTCCCCCCACTACAGAAAAGATGTGGACAAACTAAGAGAATCCAGCGGAGGGCAACGAGAATGATTAGGGAGCTGAGGCACATGAATTATGAGGAGAGGCAGAGGGAACTGGACTTATTTAGTCTGCAGACGAGAAGAGTGAGGGGGGATTTGAAAGCAGTCTTCAACTACCTGAAGGGGGGTTCCAAAGAAGATGGAACTAGGCTGTTCTCAGTGGTGGCAGATGACAGAACAAGGAGCAATGGTCTCAAGCTGCAGTGGGGGAGGTTTAGGTTGGATATTAGGAAACACTATTTCACTAGGAGGGTGGTGAAGCACTGGAATGGGTTACCTAGGGAGGTGGGGGAATCTCCAACCTTAGAGGTTTTTAAGGCCCAGCTTTACAAAGCCCTGGCTGGGATGATTTAGTTGGGGTTGGTCCTGCTTTGAGCAGGGGGTTGGACGAAATAACTTCCTGAGATCTCTTCCAGCCCTAATCTTCTATGATTCTATCACACGTGCCCTATAGCTCCATTCTTCTCTATGGACCAGATAACATCTCTCATGATGCACCATGGTGTCCCCACTTTCATGGTACTACTGCAGCCACAGTGCATGATGGGAAATGTAGTTGAGCTTGGAGCCCAGCCCACAGAAGAGAATGGGGGCTTGAGGTAACCAAACTTCAGCTCCCATGAGACATTTTAGTGGCATTTCCAAATGGAAAGGTTTTGGGTTTGGCTGTTTGGTTATTCAGTGAATGAAAAGTCAATATTTTCCAAGAAAAACAGACACTTTTCACAGAAATTGTTTTGTTAAAAATACAATTTTCCATTGAAAGTTTTCACAGTAAATTCTTGACAAGTTATGTGGCTCCTTCCTTTAGTTTTGGCAACGAAGATTAGACAAATCAGATTAGACATACCATTACGAAAGCTTATGCTCAAATAAACTGGTTAGTCTCTAAGATGCCACAAGTACTCCTTTTCTTTTTGCAAATACAGACTAACACGGCTGCTACTCTGAAACCTGTCATTAGACTATAGTTTCCCTCCATGAAAAAAGCACCTTCCATTTACTTAGTTTGAAATATTTACACATTCGTTTGCTTAAAGTTGGATCCCATTTAATCACTAAGGACGATTGCACAGTTGCCTTGAATAATTGTGTAGAACTTAACAAATATTGACAGCCACAGCAGCACGAAAGATCTCCACACTCATTTTTCATTTGCATTTGATGTCTAAATGGGATTTTTTCATCTAGGAATCCACAGCTATAATACTAGTGCCCGAGCTGATTGTACCACTAATCCATCCAGTTTGTTCTTAGAACATCTTGTAATATCCAGTCACACACAAATACAAGGCCTTTTGTTTATACTCACGTATATTCTTGCTCTGAGACTGAAAAAGTGCATCATAGAGAATCTGTATCCTTTTTGTAGCTCGCTGGCTGTTGTCTTTCTTATCCTCCAGCTGGATCACAGCTTTCTGGACACTTTGTTTGATCATGAATTCAGTGTTGATCAGCTGCAGCTGGAAAAATATTTGGCAGGGCAATGTTATTGTTCCCATTGGGCAGATGGGAACTGAGACATGGAGACTAAGGGATTGACTCTGGGTCACACAGGAAGTCAGCAGCAAAGCAAGGAATTGAACACAGATCTTCTGAGTCCCAGGCTAGTACCCAAAATACTATAGACCATCCTTCCTCTTCATTTTCATGGCCAACAGCAGAATAGCATCTGAGCTGTTCCCTGGCTATCTCTGTAGCAGTTTCAGGAGGCACGCGCTGCATCTCAAGTCTGCAGTTCCTGTATCTGTCTCATATAACCCCATCTCTGCAGCATCTGAGCACCTCACAAACACCGATGAGTTTATCCTCATGAGGCTGGCAGCCCTATTCCCCCTCCCAGTCACAGGGGGGAGCTGAGGCCCAGAGACATTCAGTGACTTTCCCCAGGTCACACAGGAAGTCAGTGACAGAGACAGATATGGAACTCAGAAGTCCTGAAACTTACTCCTAATGCCTTTCCCACACTACTTAACAAGGGAGGATGGCTGGTGATCGCCTCTAAAATGCCAGGCGTGATGCCCTGCAACTTTTCCTCCCTTGGGCAGGGACCTCCCCAATTTCAACCTGTTATATTTGAAAAGCTAACACTGGATTTGATAGTTCTCACTTATGGCAGGCAAGATAGATAAGACACTTACATTTTCCTCTGGGGAGTAATTGGCTTTTTCAGCATCTTCAGGGGCAATAGAATCCTCTGGACGACCTTGAATGATGAGCAATTGCATGTTACTTATCCGTTGCATCAAAACCTTCAGATATTAGATACTTAAGGATTGGCAACAGTGTGATTACTGGGTAAAATCGGAGTCATACATTGACCTGGGTATGTGGCTGGTCCTTTGGATCAGAAGAACCCTTTGTTTGATTAAACTGGTTTTAAATAACCACTCATCATTAACTCTAGAGGTTCAACAAGGGCTGGAGTGCCTAAGGAGACCGCATTTCTGACTTCTTGTTAGCCAGTGTGGTGAGACTGAAGTTACTTTTGTGAGCGGTTTGGTAGCTGTCATGGAAGAATAACCACCGATTTGGGGTGAGTCTGCCCCATTTCTCAGCACTCTGGTATTCTCAGTTGTGACCCACTGAGGCACAGTGACAGCCGCTTCCAAGCGTGGGCCCAGGGCGATGGCACCATTGCCGCCATAGTAAACCCAATGACTGCCTCTGACTCCTGCACAAGTGGACCCGTGGACTGGATGACCCAGGCAGGAGCATTACGGGATTCCCTACCCCCCTCTTACGTCTCTGTGCGGGTGTGTAGCCTAAATCACTACTGAGTCCTCACAGGGAATGTGCGTGGAACCCCACAGCTCCATTTGCACAGTCGCTTTTAAACGTACGCTGATGTCTCCTTATCTGATTAAACTTCACTCCACTGATGTTACCATCCCCTTATCGGGGCAAACGGCAAGAGGAAAAACGGCAGAAGGTAAAACAACACATCAGAGATGGGGTTAAAGCAAGAAGTCGGTTACTTGAGTCGGTTCCCTGCTGGGTGCTGATCATGAAAATCTCAGCAACTGTCATTTTGGAGAGCTGTCCCAGATTGGCTGCAAAGGTCTCGGGAGGCAGCAGGTCATCCAAGTGAACAGCGCGCCACTCACCTGCAGAGGCACAAATGGAATAGACCACAAAATGTCATTGAGTCACAGAGTTTTAGGCCAGAAGGGACCATTCGATCATCAGTCTGACCTCCTGTATAACACAGGCCATTAAATTGCACCAAGTTACCCCTGTATTGAGCCCAATAACTTGTGTATCTTTCCAGCCAGGCATGTAATCTGGATTTGAAGACATCAAGGGATGGAGAATCCACCACTTCCCTTGGTAGTTTGTTCCAGTGGTTAAGTCTCACACTGTAAGGCATTTTCTCCAGCCTTCACATCATTTTTGTAGCTCTTCTCTGCACCTTCTCCAATTTTTAGCATCCTTTTTAAAATGTAAATATTAGAACTGGATGCAGTATTCTAGTGTTTGCCTCACCAATGCCATATACAGGGGTAAAATCATCGCCCTACTGCTCCTCACTCTTCCTGTTTATACATCCAAGGATCACATTAGCCCTTGTTGTCACAGCATTGCACTGGGAGCTCATGCTGAGCTACTTGGCCACTGTGACCCCTAGATCCTTGCAGAGTCACTGCTTTCTCGTATACAGTCTACCATTCTGTCCCTGTGTGATTTTTATCATTTGGGGATAAAGCTCGCTTTCTTGAACATCCAGCACCACCAGCCTTTTCCCCTAAGAGTTCCCAACTAGAGCTAACAGAATTTTTTTTTATTGTTGACATTTTTGTGACATTTTTCATCAAAACTTCAAATTTTGATCAAAAACGGGGGTGGGGAATTCTCAACAAAAAGAAGCAGCTTTCCTTGGAAAAATTATTGTTTTTGTTGAAATTCCAGTTTTTGGTTGAATTTTGATAGCTCTCCCTCATGTGACTTAGGAACACAAGTTCCATGGAAACAGGGACTTATATTTCTAAGTCACTTAGGCCCAGATCTTTAAAGTTATTTAGGTGTTGCTGTGCTCAGCATTGCAACACCAAACTGATTTAGGAGCCTAAGTCTCAATTTCAAACGTGATTTAAGCACCTAAGGTCTAAATCCCATTGACTGTCAGTGGGATTTTGGCTCCTAAGTGCCTAAATCCCTTTTGAAAACGGGACGGAGATGGTGCAATGCTGAGCACAGCAATGCCTAAATAATAGAAATCGGGGCCTTACGTGCTACTGAAAATTCCACCCTAAAACAGTGATTAAGACAGTTAAAATTATTCAAATGTTGCAATAATGTTAACAATCCCTCTTGCTTTCCTCTTCTTTCAAGACTTTCCAAATCAAGGCATGTTCTTACCAGCACTGAATGCCAGGTAGCTGCACCCCCCGAGTATCCTTGGGACTTTGGTTATGATGACGACGTGTGATGGACTGGTTGTTCCTGGTTTTCTTCTCTCATCCACTATGCAGTACCTGAAAACACAACAGAAGTAAGATTCATAGCTTCATAGATCTTCAGGTCAGAAGAGACCTTCTGACCATCCAGTCTGACCTCCTGCGTGATAGCACAGGCAAAAAAATCTTACTTGGTGATTCCTGCATCCAGCCCAATAACTTCTGTGTGAGCTAGAGTGGAGCTTTTACAAAGAGATGCACGGCCATGATTTACAGACTCCCAGTGATGGAAAATTCACCCCATCCCTAGGTGAGCAGTTCCAGCCGTTAATTTCCCTCCCTGCCAACAATTTGCACCTTAGTTCTAGGCTGAATTTGTCTCATTTCAAAGCTCCCGGCCACTGGATCTCCTTCTGCCTTTTTCTGCCCTCAGAAATCTCCTCCCCATGTATGTCCTTTAGGCCATGATCAAGACAGAAAATGTGTTATTTGTCTCTCCATCTGGTCTCTTCCCTCTGGGTGAAATCCTGATATCCTGAAGTCAATGGCAAAGCTCCCACTGACTTCAGTGAAGCCAGAATTTCACCCTGTTTCCATTCTCCACTGTAACATCCTAGAGTAAAGCTATGTCTACCCTTAAACCACTACTGCAGCTGCACCGCTGTAGCGCTTCAGTGTAGACACTCACTACAGCAATGGGGGGGATTCTCCTGTCGCTACAGATAATCCACCTCCCCAAGATGCGGCAGCTAGTTTGACAAAAGCATTCTTCCATCAACCTACTACTGTCTACACTGGGACTTAGGCTGGCTTAACTACATCCCTCAGGGGAGTGAGTTTTTCACACCCCTGAGACTTGTAGCTAGGTTGATCTAAGTTTTAGACCAGCCTTGAGTCTGCTTTTGACTTTGTGCCATTATATGAGGTGACACCAGCACAAACAGCCATCCCTGCTGTTTGCAATGGGTACTGACTGTTGCCAAGTCTGGTGATTTTTCTCCAAGCCCCAGTTCCCAAAACGGCTAGATTATGGGAAAACCTGCTTTTGTTTAAGGTTGGGTGCCGAGCTGGCCTTCAGGATTCTTTTGACAGCCTTATTTTTCCCATTCAGCCTCCCTCAGACACTGCAATGGAGTGGAGCGCTGGAAATTCCATCAGCAGGAAGATGCACTAGCACAGAACCACCATGGTTATTTTATAAGGCCCCGATTCAGCAAATCGCTGATGCACACGCTTAACTCCTCCGCTGTATTGGGACGTAAAATGATAAGAAAAGCTGCTTACTTTGCACAGGCAAGAAGCCTTTTGCTGCTCTGCGGCTCGTCAAAGTTGAACTGGACAAAAAGCAGTTTCTCTTCTGTCGATTCTCTGAAAAACTTACTGCACATGATGAAAAAGTCTCTTTAGATACTTTTTAAAAAATCACACTGAACACATAAAAAAAAATCACATACAAGACTAAACAACAAGAAAAAGAGTAGGACCAAAAAAACTCGTTACCTAAGTTCCTGGCGGAATGCATGTTCTGTGTCAAACTGACTGAGAAAAAGACAGCGGATTTTATTTTGGAGGTTCAGCCTCTTTCTTACCACTTCCAAATCTCTCTGGTTTAGAAGTCTGGCATGTGTAGAAACCTATGAAAAAGAAGGTCAATTTAGGCAAGATTTTTGCACCTGATTTTGCTATTGTAAAGACTGGAAAACTGGAATAAAAATCTGCAATAAAAACTGCAATAAAAATCATTCCTTTACCGGACTTTTGAACGGCTGCCCAATAGAACTGATGTGAAAATGGATTTTTCCCTCTCATGGAAAATGTTGATTTTTTTGTTGAAAAACCAAAGCCATGAACCACCCCATTTCCTGCAGCGCAGCGCTCCCTAGCACTGCACTGGGGCGTTGGGATCAGCACTGACTGAGAGGGGAGAGCACCCCCTACAGAGCCCCCACCCCACTCCCTGCAGCACAGCGCCCTCTAGCGCCACAACTGGGGCATTGGAGTCAGCATTGACTGGGAGGGGAGAAAGCCCTGTTCTGAAACATGTCCCCTCCAGACACATGCTGTATGGGTTTTGACAAGACCATAGCATGAGGTACCAACACCAAACATCAGTGGATCATAAGAGTTTCCTTGCAATGGGCACAATAATAATGACTCTCTCTCACTGGCCCAAAGCCCAGAAAGTGAATAAGGCGGGAGGATCTTAGGCCTGGTTGGGATAGCTGGGTAAGATGCAGACAGAGCTGGGTAAGATGCAGAGTTAGGCAAATAGGCACTTAGCAGAAACCCACCTACATATGAATTCAAAGTTGAGCAGGTGCAGAGAAGAGCTACTAGGATGCTCAGGGGGATGGAGAGCTGATCTTACAAGATGACACTGGAAGAGTGGTTTAGCCTAACAAAATGAAGGCTGAGAGGGGATTCTATTGCTCTCTATAAATACATCAGGGGGTAAAAACCATGGTGAGAGAAGGGCTATTGAAGCTAAAGGACAATGTTGGCACAAAAATAAATGGGGATAAATTGGCCATGAATAAATTTAGAAGAAGGTTTCTAACCATCAGGTGAGGGAAGTTCTGGAAGTCACCCAATAGGAGCAGTGGGGGCAAGAAACCAAACTGGTTTTAAGATGCAACTTGATACATTTATTCAGGGAATTATCTGACAGAGTTGCCTATGTGAGCAAGGACGGGACTAGATGTTCCAGAAGGTCCCTTCCACTCCTATGTTCTTATATATAGAACTAACCTCTTAGTTTCTCAAAACCACAAACATTTTACCTGTAATGACAAAGTCAAAGAACCTAGAAAAACACTGCTCTGTAGAAAGACTGAAGGAGTGGGATTGTTACCACAGAAAGGAGATGAATAAAAGGGGTCTGGATCCAAATCTTCAAACTACTCACTGTTCTAGAGAAGGGAGATAAGGAGCATCTGTTCTCCCTGTCTTATAACACAGTAACAAGGGGACAGTCAATGAAAATAAAAGGTGGGGAATTCAAAACTGATAAAAAGAAATCATTTTTCACACATGTAATTAGCCTGTGGAACTCACTGCTGCAATAATTTGCTGAAGCCGAGAACTTCAGTTCATAGATTCCAAGGCCAGAAGTGATCATTGTGATCATTTAGTCTGGCCTCCTGTCTAACACAGGCTATAGGATTTCCCCAGAACAATTCCTGTTTGAAGCAGAACAGAACTTTTAAAAAAATCCAACCTCGATGTTAAGACTACCACTAATAGAGTCCAAACACAGCCCTTTAAGTTATTCTGATAGTTAATTATCCTCACTGTTAAAAATGTATGCTTCATTTCCAATCTGAATTTTGTCTTCCTCCAACTTCCAGCCATGGGATCATGTTATACCTAGCAAACTGAAGAGCCCATTATCAAATATTTGTTCCCACTTATAGACTGTCATCAAGTCAGCTTTGGACCTTCTCTTAGTTAAGCTAAATAGATTGAGCTCCTTGAATCTCTCGCTATAAGGCTTGTGTTCTAATCCTTTCATCATTCTTATGACTCTTCTCTGAATCCTCTCCAATTTGTCAACATCCTTCCCACATGTTTGTACAGTGCCTAGCATAATGGGGCTCCGATTGTGACTGGGGTCTATCGGTGCTACCTCAATACAAACGATAAATAATAACAGTAGTTGTTGTCGTCTAATACTGTATTTTCAGGGGTGCTACGCACCTGCAGTTATCACGGAAATCAGCTGGAGTTCTGGTTGCCCCCACCTCTTAGAATCAGGCCCATTACAACAACACTGAAATAAAACCTCTCACCTCCAGGCACAGTCCATTGGTGCCATCTGCATTTGACTCTTGATTCACGGCTCCCCTCAGAATGTCAATCAGGCCATTGTGCTTCTGCTTTCCAAAGTACAGGTCCTGAATCTGCTCTGCATCCTCCAGCGGAGAATATTTGAGGCGCAGGATGGAATCGGGGGTTGCACACTCGATGAGTTTGCTTTTAGAAGCTGCGAGGACTGACTCTTCATTGGTCAAACAGATCCCCTGAAGGCCACTCGGAGAGCACTGCAGAACAACAGTGGCAGAAGTGTCATCGCCGAAACCAATGAAAACATCACATTCCTGGGGAGCCCGGTCTGCCGGCCTCGTGCAGCAGAAGTCCGTGTTCTTGATAGTGACGAACAACTTGGCCCATTCGTCCAGCACCATCCTCAGGTCCTTCTGCTGCCAGTGTAGAATGGTGTTCATCTCCAAGCAGTGCTTCTCCAGCCTGTTCAACAGTGGGGTGGGGAACTGTGTGTAAACCACGTCCTTCTCCTCAATCACAATCAACCTGAACTCCTCCTTCACGCGGCATTTAACTCTGTGAGTTCCAAGGCCAAGGTCGACATAATAGTTTCCTCCTAATCTGACAAAGCACTGGTTCAGTGCATCATAAAGGCTTTCATACAGGTTTTGAATGTTTAAGAGAATGACGGGCCTGCCTGTTTCCATGCAGATTTTCACTCTGTTAACAGACCGACACACCTGTGAATATTCTTGGTCCCGTGGGAAACCCGAGCCAAATATAATATCACAGTTCTCTATGTCCATGAGTTTGGTCATCTGTATGATCTGGAAAGCCGCGTGGTTTGTTGTTAACAGCAACAAGTATCTAGATACAAACCCCATCTGTTTCTTGTCTAAATTTTCCTGTAACAAACGAACTGTATGGATGGTTTCTAAGTTGGAAGGCAGAGATATGGGTGAGTACTGTCTGAACAGCTCTAAAGGATTCAGAACTTTTAAACCTCCAAAGTTTCTCAGAATTGCTTTTGAAATGAGCTTCTCTTCTTGAGAGATGCTTTCTATGTTCTTGGCGTTGGACAGTATCATTTTGATGAGGCTGTAGAAGTCACGGAGCCCAAAAAATTCCATGGACTGTTTCTTTAACACCTCACAATAGAAGTCAGCCAGGGGAGGGAACAAATGCTCAATCTTGGTAACATGCGTCTCATCAGCACAGATTCCCTTGGCCGTCTTTACCAGCTCGTCTTTGTTGAGGTCGGTCCGGAACACAAGGAGGCCCCGGTTCATTTTAGCAGGGTCCAGGGCCCAGTTCGAAATGCCAACAAAGCCAACTTTCTTGTACGGTTCTGGGGCTTCATCATCAACGCAACCATCTTCAAGAAGAGGGTGCAGTGTCTTCAGGGGCATCTCAGGTGAGTCTTCTGCAAGGCCTATCTCATCCAGGATAACCACAGAGGCAAACTCCTCCAGTTTCTGGCCCCTTTGGAACTGTGCACATTGTTTGAAAGTGGAGATGATTCCTTCTGGCTTGGAATGAGGGCTGCACTGGAATGACACCAGCTGGACTTGCTTGCAGCGTTTGAACAATTCTTTTTTAGACAATCTGCCCTGCATTGCATCAGCGGCTATGGTCTTAGATAAGGATTTGGAGCTACCTGGCTTCCCGACAAGGAAGAGCGGCACTCTCAGGTCCATGCATATGACCATCATGAAGATGTTTTCCCTGAGGGCATCGTTCCGTGCTGTTGTCTTGGGAACAGAGAGGTTATCCAGGAACACCTCTTGGCAAAGTACAATCTCTTGCTGAAGCAGGGATTCAGGCACAGAGAAGCATTTCGCTATCTCTTTCAGATAATCTTGGCGACTCTCGAGAGATACATAATAGCAAACCCCAACTGCAAGAACCAGAGATCTTTGTGCTTCGTTTAATAGAGATATCTGATCTTTCTCACACCCCTTTGCAAGGGCATGAATGGGGTCTTGGTCCTGTGAATGTTGAGCCCCACTCTTTTTTTTGTCGATAAGTGGAAAAAGCAGGTCTCTTAAGTTATAAAACCACAGCAGCACCCCCATGCAGCGCTCTATGTCCCGGAGGCTGGCGATTCTGCATTCCTCTCTCTTTTCTCTTAAAAACTTCTGGGAGGTGGAAATGACAGAGGTAAAAACATCCATATTGTCTTCGGGAAGCTTTTCTTTCACAATGGATTTAACAATCTGTCTGATGTACAGACTCTGAGTCTTTTCATTTAGTTCCCCAAAGTCCCAGACAAGAGGCAACATGCTCGGTGGAAGAGGCTGCACCCGATACACCAGTTGCCTCAAAGGGATGTAGCCCAGCTTTTCTAGGGTGTCTTCACTCCGAACTCTGTACCCCAAGCCGGCTTTCTCTAGCTTCTCAATGGTTTCCTTGGTGTGCCTTTTGTAAGGGTTGCAAGCAGCCACCACTTTTAAGCGAGTGGTGGAGATTGGCTCTCCATTCACACTCTGGTCACACAGGACCTCTTTAATTGCAAACACGGCTTCGGTGGTGTTGGCTTCATCAAAGAACAGCACCGTGTCCATGTTGTGCGTCTCTTCATTGTAGCGCGCCAGCTCGATGGCTTCCTTGACTTTCTGGTGGATGATTTTGGAGCTGGTGCCTCCATGAACACGCACCAGGATCATATTCTGAACATCCCTTCCTGCTCTTTGCAAGCTGCACATGAACTGCACCAACTTGGTCTTCCCACAGCCTGTTTCGCCCATGACGATCACGGGGATCCCACACTGGAACCTCAGGTGAATGGCCAGCATTTTCATGGTATTGTCCAGGGTCAGCTGGTAGGATTCATCTGGGTCCTGGGAGCTTCTCACACCGAATACGCTGCAGAGAGTTTCTAGCTGCTCTTGTCTGGACAGATCTTCAAACTTTTTATTGAAAGGGACTTTCTGAGCCTCAAGGGTGAGATATAAATGTCGGTCAATAACCTTCTTCTCCAGAACAACCTGGGAATGTGCGTCAACAGCATCAAAACTCCGACTGATGTGGAAACCCAAGAACTCCATGGAGTGGTTGTCAGCATGAAAAATTATGTAGGGGTGAGACTCTTGCTCCCACTTGCGTCTTAACTGGTACCCTCTCAATACACTGTCCTCATCCATTTTATCCTCTTCACTGGGGGAGCTTTCATCTGCCATGGCTAGGGAAGGCAAGGCAAAGTCCTTGGACATGGTGATCATAAATTTTATCACAAACGCCTTGAACCCCTGAAATCCCTCTTCCACTAATTCGCTGCTGCAGAACACTGAGTTTTCACACTTCATTAATTGGAGGTTTAGGAAGCGCGTGAAGTTGCTGAGCTCAGTCCAGGAAGGGTTTTTTCTCCCACAGGACTTCAACAAGAGCCTCAGACACTCTTCCTGGGTCCCTTCAACCTCTTCAGGGGTGAAACAGAAGCTGTCAAGATCGGCCTTTCGCTGGTATCTGCTGATGTACTGGTATGACCTTTGGAAGGCATCACCCCTGAACGTGTCACTGTCCAACAGCTGCTGTTCCACTTCAGCAGCAGCTCCAGAACTGTTATTTGTAAGCATCTCTAGTACTTCTATTGGTGATATGCATTTCACAGCGGGAAGGAGACCTAGAAATACTTTCTCCATTTCACTGGTCATCTAAAAGCCAAATGACAAGGAGTTAAAGCTTTAAAAACACTGAAGTTACCCGCACAAACTGAAGAAATCATCTACACATTGACACTAATATTATTCATGAGGACATGGCTTAATGAGCAGAGCACAAAGAATTTGGATAAGGTAGCACCATGTTACACAGTGCAAATCATTCACTGATATAGCCAAATTTAGATTTTTGAAGTAACTTACCTAATCCTCAAATATAAATGATACCATCTCATCTTCCTATATGATAGTGTTTAATTCACAGGATTTTAAAGATGAGAAGTAGCCAATTTTAGGTAAACTTTAACCCTTGCTATGAAAAAAGCCTTACTCTAATATAGTCCAATGGTCTTGCCTCTTGCACACTTCTGTGTGTAGTTGACACTCTAAACAAGCTAAGTACCAATCTTGAGGTCTGATTTTCCATTGGTTGGCACCTTGTGCTATCATTTGTACAACAGTATTAGATCAGAATGGTAGCATCATATACGTATAAACAGCTTCACAAGATTCAAGGCAGGATGCTTAACTGTAACATATACATATACAACGTGGCCAACCTAATGCTCCTCTGGATACTGACTAGAGCTGGCCAAATTTTTTGACTGAAAAAATTTCCTGACAAAAAATGTGGTTTCACTGAAATTTTCTGCAGGAAAGGGTTGATTTTGATTACATTTTTCAATTTTCCATAAAAAAACAAACAACATTTTTTTTGAATCACATGTCCAAAAAATGGTTTTGATTTGGTAATATTAAAATGAAAAAAATTCTTTTTGACATGTCTGAATATTTTCTTTCAGTCAAAAATGTTGCCATTTTTCATTTTGATATTTCTGAATCAAAACTTTTCAGAACTTTCCGAAGTTAGGGTAAAAAGTTGAAATAGCAGATTTTCCCACAGGATGGAAGTTCCAGTTTCCAAACAGCTCTAATACTGAAAATATGTGTCTCCTCCGACAACAATTTTATACAGCTCACTCATTTTTCTCTATTTTTGGATGGTACAATACTGGCCAAAGATTTGTAGTTCCATCAAGGTCTTCTCACTTTGAATTTTAACATGCTGCTATCACATGCACATTGCTAGGTTTCTGAGAAAACCTGCCATTCACTATCATTTGGAGAGTACCTCTTGTTTTCTTGTGCTGCTTACACCTTTTCCTCTCACCAGGTATTCAATCAAATAAAGATGGGACTCTCTGCACTTCCAGACCATGCCATCAGGGCTTTGGATGTGTCTCAGAATGCACAGCTCAATCAGTAACTTGTAAAGGCCCTTCGAGACCTGTCAAGAAAGATGCAGGAGTGGTCAGTTTTGCTTCATCACAATGTCAACTGTTCATTGCTTCCCATAGTTACTAAACTTTCTCTAAGGTGCCACAAGTACTCCTTTTCTTTTTGTAAACTTTCTAAGTTATTGAAGACCCAATAAATCAATGAGAAGAGATGCTCCATGAAAGTACACCCCAGGTAGAACCTCAGCTAGTGTAAAACAGGCACAGCGCCATTGACTTCAAGCAAGCTACATCGATTTACACCAGCCAAGGATTTGACCCATTGTGTGGTCTCCCTGCTGATATGGCAGTAAATGCTGGGCTGTCGCTGTGCCAGTGACAGAGAAAATGGCAATACAAAGAGATTTGCTGGCATTGTGACAGAGTAGCAGGTCCTGGGAAACTGCACAGTGATGCAGAGTAAAAATCTACTGTGAGCATCATCTTCTTCTGGCATCACAAGTGGGTGGGTCGAGTTTGGTTTGTGGTGGAACTTCTGGTAAGACAACTACATTTTTGTAATACCCCTGTTCACAGTTTAACTGTTTGTTACAGAAATTGGATGGTATTAACTGCTTTCCATAAC
This sequence comes from Natator depressus, assembly GCF_965152275.1. Lineage (NCBI taxonomy): Eukaryota > Metazoa > Chordata > Testudines > Cheloniidae > Natator > Natator depressus. Next base: position 10,280,068 of record NC_134239.1, read on the forward strand.
TACCAGTGGAAGGAGTTTATTTATCTGACACTGACAGGCACATTCACACTTTGAATGAGAAAATCCATCTTCACTGTATATCATGGCATGGACATTGCGCTCAGTAAAGAGACACTTACCACAGGGGATACGTCAATATGGAAGATCCTGGGCCCAGCCTCAGTTGGTTTCTGTTCCAGTGAGCGAAGCTCTTCCAGGAGAAATCCAAAATCTATTTCTGACTCTGTCAGCCTAATGGTTTTGTGGTGCAGCCCTGCGTTCTCTGGTCGGGTTTTGGCTTTTCTGGTGGTATTTGCTACAAACAAAGACTTCCCTAAAATGAGAGAGAAGGTCAAGATTCAATTTCTACAGTGCTCTGCTGTCTCAGATTCTGTCTTTAATGTTTCCATTTCTTCACCTGAAGCAGAGAAGACCTGATCCCCAGCTAGTGTATCATAGAATCATAGGATATCAGGGTTGGAAGAGACCTCGGGAGGTCATCTAGTCCAACCCCCTGCTCAAAGCAGGACCAATCCCCAATTTTTGCCCCAGATCCCTAAATGGCCCCCTCAAGGATTGAACTCACAACCCTGGGTTTAGCAGGCCAATGCTCAAACCACTGAGCTATCCCTCCCCCCATCAGCCATAGCTCTATTGGCATCAATGGGCCAGATCCCCAGCTAGTATAAATGGACATAAGTCAGCCGGAGTCAATGGTGCAGATCCCCAGCTGGTGTGAATGGGTGTGGCGCCATTGGAGTGAGTGGAGCTACGTTCATGTACACAGGCTGAAGATCTGGCCTTTTTATATAATTTTTCTTCAGCTGGGGAGCTAAAAGAAGTTTCTACACTGGAGAAATCTCACCTTTTCTCCACAGGCCAGGCATGGTACAACTTGCTGTAACTTGAGCTTTCTAAATGGTAAAGGCCCAGTGACTGTGGTACCAGTTCAAGCTCTGAATCCCCACCCCCTCAATAAAGAGCATAAAGCAGGGCTAAAACTGAGGGCAGATTTTCTGCTCCACTCTGATGTAGATTCTCTTCAGCCAGCTCCTTTGCCACCCCCTGCAGCCCCAGAGCCAAGTCTGGACCCAACAGCCCATTTGATTAACAGGGTCAAAAGATACGCAGGAGCCTCACAGGGAAAGTGTGCCCCTGGCTACAACTCCAGCTAGACCTTGACCCCCATGTATAGGCCATGGGTCTACCTGTTCCCTATGTACTCTGGGGCATCGCCAGAGGAGCTGGGACAGAGAAGACTGATTCTGCTCCATCTCCCAGTGCATAAGGGATAAGCAGAATCTAGCTGTTAATCTGTATTCAATTCATACTTATCAGGACAACGATAATCTCTATTAAGGGCTTGGCTACACTTGCAGATGTAGAGCGCTGGGAGTTAAACCAGCCTCCGGAGACCGCAGCAGGGAGAACGCTGCTGTGTGTTTACACTGTGAGCTGCTAGCGCACTGGCGTGGCCACAATAGCAGCTCCTGCAACGCCACAAAGAGCAGTGCATTGTGGTAGCTATCCCAGTGTGCGAGTGGCTGCAGCGTGCTTTTCAAATGGGGGTGGGGGTGGAGTGGAGTGTGACAGGGAGTGTGTTGTGTGTCTCTGGGGGAAGAGACAGTGTGTTTTGGGGGGCAGAGAGTGTGTCAGCATGCTGTCTTGTAAATTCAGACAGCAGCAGACCTCCCCTCCCCCAGCCTCTCTCTCACACACTCACAGCAGCAGCATTCCACAGTAATGGTTGCTTTGTCCCGGAGCAGATAAGCATGTCGGCTGTCAGAAATGGAGCTTTGAAAGGGGATATCCGCACACCTGCAGCCAAGTTCAAAACAATGAGAAGAGTGGCCACTTGACTTCAGGGGATTATGGGACATTTCTGGAGGCCAATCACAATGCAGTAATGCAACATGTCATCCACACTGACGCCTGGACATTTTAGCCGGGGCACAGCAAGCTTTATGCGTCTCGTGGAGGTGGATTACCAAGAGCACTCCAGCTGCAGAGTCCAGGCACTCTAAGTGCCTTGCCAGTGTGGACACCTCACGAGTTAGGGCGCCTGGGGCTGATTTAATGCACTCTAACTGGCAAGTGTAGCCAAGCCCTTAATCTCTACTAAAACCTACCCATGCCAGCTCGCTCTGAAAATACGATCTTCACGTTCTGTTGAAAGGGCTCTTCAAAGACCTGAGCAACAGGTGCCACCCCACTGCGCACTCTCAGATGTGTCTTCAGGTATTTCTGAATGTCTACCCCCAAATCACAAGAAAAGGAGACTTTGTATGTGTCGAAGGCCGTCATAACATAAGAATTGTGAGCTTTGGCGTCACAAAAAATAAGAAACCTGTAATCGGCATTGCTACAAGATTGTGCAAAGTGGAAGAAGAGGGACTCCAGCTGTTTGGAGACTTTGTAAACTAATTTTTCTGCACCAAGCAAGCAATAGATCTTTTTGTGTCTGGGGTCTGGGGAAAGAGCTCTCCTCACAATCAGCTCAATGTCTTCTTCCTCTGTCTCAGGGGTACAGACCAGCACCTCATCATACGTTGGAAGAGGTGCTCCCTCGGAGTGCCTATAGATTGACAGCAAGGAGAGTAACATCTGCTCTTCTTTACACGTGACAAGGCAAGGCTTCCCCGCTTCCAAACCTACTGGTAAATTTCTCTCAATGACGGCGGTTTCAGGAGACGTCAGGTATTTCAGCATTTCACCGAAAACATCCAGGCTGATGTATTTGTCTGACACCAAGCCAGTGAGCTTGCTGCAGTAAGCGTTCCAGAGCAAATTCACCTTGGCATGGATAGACGGCAAACTCTCAAAGGAAGTGGCCAGTTCATCTTTCGCAAGGCTTTGGAAGGCGGATGGATCCACATCTCTGTTCCTGTTTTTAAACTTCATGGAATTCTGCAGAAAGGCTTCTCTCTGCTCGTCGTATAATTTGCTCAGCTCTTCAATCTTTTCCTCTTCATCAGCATAGTCTAAAGCAAATTCCATGAGCATTTGCTCTGTGATGGCTGAGTTTGGCAGATAACTCTGCAGAGCTGCCTTACCCACTGATTCGTCATACCCAGACTCAACCAGACCTTGGATGAGCTGAGGAAATTTAACAATGTAGTCATTCCAGGACACGGACTGATCATCTTTCTCAGATATATCAACGGATTCTGCAGGAGTTTCAAGTGCTCTCTTTAATGCCTCTCCGATATCCTCTGCTTTAACATCATGCTTGAAAACAGAAAGCATATTGAGAACCTGTGGGTCTGTTTGTCCTTCATGCAGTTGGGCTAACTTGCTACACAAGTAGAAGAGTTGGCGTGCAGTGAACATGTTTAGATGGCAATAATTGTTCCTTTGAGTCTCCAGATATTTTTTCCACTCTACAAGGCAATGCTCCATGACTTTGCAAATGCCATCTAATTCTTCCAGGATGGGTTTGTTGGTCTGAACAAGGATTCCGGCTATTCCAAACTCAGCGTAGATTGTTACTTTGCGTTTGGGGTCACAATAAATTTCAGCTTTCCAGTCTATGAAAAGGATGTTGCCAACGCTGAGAAGTTGCAAGTAGAGCTTCCCAACCATTTCAATTTTTTCCAGGATCTGTAATGTGTCAAATACACAATGGGAAAACAGAATTTATAAAATACTGCTAGTTTTCAAGATCATTAGGACACTATGAATATTATACTTTCTTTTAAGGATCTTCACAACTTAACCTAAGTAATTTGAATCATTTGATTAAGTGGGGATTCATCTTGGGACACCCAACTTTTCTCATTTTACATTTTACAGAATGCTGACATGAAAAGGACCTGCTTTCTGTGGAATATTTTGATTTTTCATCAAAAACCTAAACATCTGGAAATCACAATATTTCCATTTGGCTATCCTTCTATAGTGCCTTCTGGGAGTTGTAGTTCAGCTGTTGTCTCATGTCCCTGTTCTCCTCTATGGGCTGGGCTCCTCAGCGGGTCATCATCTTCCATGATGCAACCATTTCTCCTTGACATGGCTGGTGCATCATGGGAGATGTAGTCCAACTAGGGAGCCCAGCCTTTAGAGGAGAATGGGAACATGAGTCACCCAAACTACAATTCCCATGAGACAGTACAGTGGCATTTTGAGAGGAAGGATGTTTCAGTGGTTTGGGCACTAGCCTAGGACTTAAAAGACCCAGATGCAATTCCCTGGTCTACCTTAGACTTTCAGTGTGACCTTGGGCAAATCATTCAGCCTCTCAGTTCCCCCTCTGTACAATGGGGATAACTGCCCTGCCTCACAGGAGAGTTGTGAGGATAAAGACATTAAAAACTGTAAATTCTTTAAGATCTACTGATTAAAAGGTGGTATATATTATTTCAGAATCAAAATATTTGGGTTTTCAGCTGAAAATTTTTGGTTTTTGATTTTTCACCAAAAAGTCAAAGTTTTCCCTGAAAATTTTCAGTGAAAACAATTCCCCCTCCCATTTTTCTTGAAATTTTCCATGAGGAAAATTTTTTTTTTCCACCAGCTCCACTCAAGAATCTCGGCTGATCTCACCACAGAACTAAGATAACTTCTAAGAGAGCCAAGCCCCAACCTTTTAGGGCCTAATTTTGGTAGGTGCTGAGCATGGACCACACAACTAAGTTAGTGACAACTAAAAGTGGGAAAAGAAACATTTTGGCTGAAGCTTTTTTCACCAAAAAACGCACTTTCGGGTCAACTAAAACCTTTCATGAATTCAAATCAAATTCGTCAAATTGTTTGGTCAATCCCCCCGACAAAAAAATTGCAATATTTAGTTTAGATATTTTCTAAATGAAACTTTTCTATTTTTCAATTCAAAACCATTTTTTGTTTTGAAATTCAATTTTATTTTAAAAACTCAGAAAACATGTTTGAAAGCTCAAAAATAAAATGAAATGTTTTATTTTGGGTGAATCAAAATATTTTGTTCGACCCAAAATGAATTTTTCTTCAACTTTTTGGTGGGCTGAAAATTTAAAAAAAAATCATTTTAGGTTGACTCTTTTTAATATTATTTTTTGGAACAGCTGGTGGACAACAAAATCAGTCATTCACGTAGCTCTTGTGAGCCCTTCTGACAATCAGAGCCTTAGTGCTTTGTTGATCAAACCCAACATAGCTCCCATTGATGTCAATGGAACTGAATAAAAACTTCTCTCCCTTTCTTAAGGTGCTTAAATGCCACCATTTTTCATTCATTGCCACAATTTATAACTAAGGCCAAGAGTGCGCAGGATTAAAAGAAGAAGAGTTGGGATGGTTGGTGTAACAGAAGGAGGCAGGTCCATACCAAGTTATGCCATGGTTTTTGCTTGCCCGTATCAAACTATGCCATGCATGAGGCAATGCCAAGACATGTGCTCTACCTAGGAGGGGGTGTTGGGGAACTGTCAGGGAACATGCCACCCTGGCCCATCCCCAGTGAACAGATGAGCCCTGCATGGATGAAGGATGGAGCTTGGCAATACGAATACATGGTTGAGGGAAGAATTTCTCAGGCTGGGATTTTATTTAAAAATGGGGTTTCTCTGCCCCTTCCTACAGATTGATGTAGGGGAGGGGGATTGATGTGGTGGAAGGGCTTGAATGCTCATGACCCTGAGAGCTGAGCCAGCGGTAGCTTTGCTGCCAACAGTCTCCCACACTGGATAGGATAGGTGCAGGCCATTGGTTCTCCATGTTGGGGGTTGGAATAAGGCTAACAATCTTATCCCATATAAAGTACATCTGTTAAGGATTTCTCAAATAAACCTGGGAAAAACACAAATGATGATAACGAGGAGTCCTGTGGCACCTTAAAGACTAACAAATTTATTTGGGCATAAACTTTCATGGGCTGGAACCCACTTCGTCAGATGCATAAAGTGGAAACTTCAGTTTGGCAGGCATATATATACATGCAAAGATGGGTGTGTTACATGACTATGTGGAGGGCCAGTGATAACTAGGTCAATTCAATCAGGGTGGATGTGGCCCACTCCTAACAGTTGATGAGAAAGTGTGAATATGAAAAGAGGGAAAATCACTTTATTCTAGCTCACTACAAAAAGCAATTTTCCTTTTTTGGTATTCATACTCATCAACAGTTACAAGTGGGCCAAATCCACCCTGACTGAATTGACCTCGTTAGCACTGGTCCTCCGCATAGTAATGTAACCCAGCCATCTTTGTATGCATATATATACCTGTCAAACTGAAGTTTCCACTTCATGCATCTGACGAAGTGGTTCCAGCCCATGAAAGCTTATCCCAAATAAATTTATTAGCCTTAATGTGCCACAGGACTCCTCGTTGCTTTTGCTGAAACAGACTAACAAGGCTACCACTCTGAAACAACTGATGATGATATAGATAAATGACCTCAGTGACGGAAGGAGGACTGGATGCTAGGAGCATGGAATGTTTTGAGTTTATATAGGTCAGGAGCCCTCCAAAATATGGCAAATACACATGACAGCCCTGCAAGAAATCAGATGGCTGGGAAATAGATCAGAGGGCTGGGCATGTAGTTAGGATGACGGGAGACAGACCAGCTAAACATCTCTTGAAAGGATGTCCATATGGTGTCTGACCAAGGAGAAAACGGAGGGATAATATTGAACTAGACCTAGAACTGTTAATGAGAATCACCATCAATGGGAAAAACATGCCCCTGAGAGAAAGAGGTGGGGAAAATTGTGAGAGCAGCCACAGACCTCCATGGTCTCTTGAGCCAGGCAGTAGTAAGAGAGTTTCTCTGGGTGAAAGGCTGGGCATTGCCAAGTGTAAGCAGCATGAAATGCAGAGGGGGGAAGTCAGAGAGACCATGCTAGTCTGTCATGCTGACAAGCCTCCAGCTTGGAAGAGGGGTGAGATTAGACTACAAGTGGGTGGAGGCATTTCAGAACTTTAGTTGTTTCCACAGATCCGTAATTCTCACACTGCTCTTTAAGGTGAAAGGATCTGTTGTTAAGAATTTCCTTTTGCCTAGAATCATAGAACCATAGAGCTAAAAGGGATCACAGGCATCATCTACTCTAACCCCCTGTCAAGATGCAGGATTTGTTGTGTCTAAGCCACCCAAGACAGTTGGCTCCAGCCTCCTTTCGAAAACCTCTAGTGAAGGCACTCCCACAACCTCCCTAGGCAGGTCTGTTCCATTGTCCTACTGCTCCTACAGCTAGGAAGTTTTTCCTGAGATTTAATCTAAATCGCCTATGCTTTAGCTTGAACCCTTTGCCTCTTGTCCTGTCCTCTGTGGCAAGAGAAAACAATTTTTCTCCATCTTTTTTATTTCAGCCTTCGAAGTATATGAAGAGCACTATCATGTCCTCCCTTAATCTCCTCTTTTCCAAACTAAACATACGCCTCTGTTAATGCAACCCAAAATTGCATTTGCTTTTTTGGCAATAGCTTCACATTGCTGACTCAGCAGTGCTGCTGCCAAGCCAGTTATCCCCCATTCTGTATTTGTGCATTTGGTTTTTTTCCCCTAAGTGCAGCTCCTTACATTTGTCTTTGCTGAATTTCATTTGGTTGTCTATAACCCAGTTCTCCAATTTATCAAGATCCGTCTGAATCTATCCTCCAAAGTCAACGAGGAGTCCTTGTGGCACCTTAGAGACAAGGATTCCTCGTTGTTTTTGCTGATACAGACTAACACGGCTATCCCTCTGAAACCTATCCTCCAAAGTGTTGGCAGTCCCCTCAGCTTTGTGTCATCTGCAAATCTGATCAGTATGCTCTCTATTCCTACATCCAGATCATTAATAAAGATGTTTGGTTTGGTAAATCTGCTCAGGTTTACAAAGGCTGCTGTATATCCACTTTCCATTGATGAAGTGGTGAACCAATTCATAAACTTGCATGGCTCATCTTGAGTAGTGCAAGATGGTATATTCCTGAGGTGCAAGGCTGGGAGCTGGGGGGATTCAGCCGATGCGTTTCTCTGTGTGATTCATGAGTGGCTCTGGGAGCGTTCATGCAATCTAGCTGGGTGCGGGGCGCCACATGCAGTTGTGCTGAGTGATGATAGCACCTGGAGGGGTTTGCTGCTGGTCACTAGCAAAGCATTGTGAGAGACAGCCCAGGCTGGAGAGTTAAGGGGACTCAGTGGTCCCACAGTTCCAGGCTGCACCCTGGGGATCTCGTCACAGTGGGATCCACAGTTCAGCTGCCCTTGACCTAGAAATAAGTGCTGAGACCACTCAAGAAAGCAGGTAAGAAATTTTTTGACAAAACATTTTTTCACCAAAAAATGCCAATTTGTCAAAATCAAAACTGTTCACAAAACAGAGATGGTTGTGACAAATTTCCCAACTCAAAAAAAGTAGAGAAAAAATGTTCCAAATTATTGATACATCACATTTTTATACTTTTGAAACAAAAAGTTCCAATTTTTTTACTTCAAAAAGACTTTTCGTTCTGAAATTTAACTTAATTTACACTAAAAAAATGAAAATGAAAAAGATAAAAATCAGAACAAATTGTTTTGACAGTATTGCAAGAACACATTTTAATTGACCTGAACTTAAAAATGCTTTGGATTTTCAGTTAGTGAAACATTTTGTCATTTTGACTTTTTGTCCCAGTTCCTGTAGGGAAAATTTTTCAACATATTAAAAATTCTCTCAGGATGGGAAAATTACTTCCCACCCAACCTTTTCCCAAGTTCCCCCAGCTTCCTGCTTGCAACCTCAGAGTTGCACCTGGTCTATGGCAACTCTGAGTTTGTGATTCAAAAATTTAATTTCATCTGACATTTCCTTTTTTGTTGTTGTTTTTGTTCCTATTTGGAATGAAAACAAATGTCAAAATATTGGAATTTCCCATGGAATGGAAATTCCGAGTTTTGACCAGCTTTAGTTCCTACCTTGGCCTCCTAACACTGAACTAAAGGCATGAGACAGTCTCCTCCAAAACATCTGTTCTACAACAGGAAGGCATGTTGCTGGAGAAATGGAACTTCCCATCAAAAAGAAGCACAAATATAAAGGAGTACAAAAAGTCAGATTTCCTGGTTAATGCAGAGATCAGGATTTACCTCCAGGAACCTGTTCACCTCTTCTCTCCCCTGCTCAGCCTTTGTGGCTATCAGCATGAGCTTGTTCTGCAGCTCAGTGAGCTGAGCCAGGCTGTACGTTCTAGAGTCCGTCTTGTCTGTCTGGTGTCCTTGAGCAGCCTTTTCAGCAGTATCCCCTGGCAGTAGCAGTGAAATGCAATTATCGAGAGAAGGCTGGAGGGAAAACAGAGTTAAAAAAGATAAACGCTGCTGTGTCTTTATTCTGTGGGACCAACATGTGCACCCATCAAGGCCAATACAAAGCATTTCAGAATCTGTTATTGTGCAAGGGTTTTAATCTTAGAAATCTACTCATTACCTGTGCAAGACAGTAAAGGGGGAAGAATCATTCTAGATCTTTGAAGGTATTATGTACAGCAGACCAAAGATATGCAGAAGCAAAATGAATTATTTGGAGTGCTATGATTTTTTGGGACCAACTTGAAACATCTTAAAGGAGCCTGATTTTCAGACCCATCCGAGCACCCATTGTTAAGGTGCTTCCAACTGGATATTCAAAATCATTGGTCGCTTCTGAAAATCATGGCCAGGTTCCAGCTCTTGGGTCTCGAGCTTCTAGTATGAACCAGGTCTGAATGGGGAAAAGGGATAATTCTAAGTCTGTAGACTCAGTGACTAGTGATTTTGGGAGCCAGTGTGGCTCCTTTTAAAAGAGGCTGATTTTCAGACAGTGCCGAGCTCCTGTTATGTTCATGGCACACACAGAGAAGTTAAATAAATATATAAAATACTCTCGCTGGAAGTTTGCATCATAACACTACTTTACTTCTTAGAATTCATAACAATAACACGCAAGGATCCCAACAGAGAGAGAGAGAGAGAGAGAGAGAGAACAGGCTGCTCCCTAAGGCAGAGAGGCACAACTCAATCCACCTTGTTCCAGGCTGGCTCTTTCCAGACTGACTCTGATTGCATGTTTCCCTAGAGCCTGCAAGCAGGATCAGGAAAAACTTAATTTTTAAAGGTTTCAGAGTAGCAGCCGTGTTAGTCTGTATTTGCAAAAAGAAAAGGAGGACTTGTGGCACCTTAGAGACTAACCAATATATTTGAACATAAGCTTTCGTGACCATCCAATGCACCCGATGAAGTGAGCTGTAGCTCACGAAAGCTTATGCTCAAATAAATTGGTTAGTCTCTAAGGTGCCACAAGTCCTCTTTTTCTTTTTTTAATTTTTAAAGTGACGGCCTCCCATTTTAACAGAGCTTTTAATATACCACAGCCCCCACCCTTGAAAACTAGGCCTCTTTCAGGCAGCTCAAGCTGGGCAGCCAAAGTTCCTTTGAAAATGTGGGCCCTTGTATTAAATGCTGCTGAACTTTTACCTTGAATTTCTGAGGTGTGGAGATGATAAAAATCCCATTGCCATTGATGGCCCTGGCCTGAGACATCGAGGAGCGCTCCACGGACCCATGACAATCGTGGACCATTTGCAGCCACTCTCTGTTGTGACAGGAATCTTTCTATTAAAAACAATTAATGTGTTAGTTCCTGAAGAAGGAATAAAGCTACACACACCAGAACGCTATAGCATCATTTGCTGAGACACTCATAGTACCCCAATCGCTGTAGTGTTCGCTCCCCTCACAACTTCCCAGCGAGAAAGAGTTAGAATCGTTTCCATTGGCAAGATGGCAAAGGAAGTGGTAGCACATAGGAGTTGTGAAGGGCACAAATGATAGACAGAAACACATGTGGGGTAAGGCGCTAGAGCAGAGGTGGCCAAACTATGGCCCGTGGGCCACATCCGGCCCGCGGGACCATCCTGGCTGGCCCCCGAGCTTCCAGCCGGGGAGGCTAGCCCCCGGCCCCTCCCCTGCTGTCCCCCCTTCCCCGCAGCCTCAGCTCACTGCACCGCCCGCTCTCTAGCCCGCCGCTCCTGCCGGGCAGCGCAGCAGCGTGGCTGGCTCCAGCATGGTAAGGGGGTGGGGAGCGGGGGAGTCCCAGGGGGCAGTCAGGGGACAGGGGGCAGTTGGATGGGGCAGAGGTTCTGGGGGCAGCGGTCAGGGATGGGAAACACGGGGGGTTGGATAGGCGTGGGAGTCCTGGGGGGCCTGTCGGGGTGGGGGTGTGGATAGGGGTTAGGGCAGTCAGGGGACAGGGAGCAGGGGGCGTTGGATGGGGGTGGGGTCCCAGGGGGGCGGTTAGGGGCGGGGGGTCCTGGGAGGGCGGTCAGGAGACAAAAGCAGGGGGCGTTGGATGGGACAGGGGTTCACAGGGGGGCAGTCAGGGGGTGGGAAGTGGGAGGGGATGGATGGAGGGCAGGGGCCAGGCTGTTTGGGGAGGCACAGCCTTCCCCACCCGGCCCTCCATACAGTTTTGCAACCCTGATGTGGCCCTCAGGCCAAAAAGTTTGCCCACCCCTGGGCTAGAGGAATACTGAGGTAACATTATATATAACTATTGCACTCCTCTTTTTCCTTCACCTCAGCTTAACTCTGCCAAAGTTTTCTCTTTCCAGCATGTGTCATTTAAAAAAAAAGGATCACACCACATTAAACCTACCACTCTTCTAGTGAGGATACAGTTAAATCGATGCAATTGTCCTTATACCAGCATAGTTATTCCTGTATTGGAAGGGGAATAAGTGTAGGGCACCAGTATAACTATGCTCATGCTAGGGGCTATGCTGCGTTAAATATTTTGGTTAAAAAAAATCACTCGTATGACTGAAACAATTATACAGAACAAAAACGGTGCGGAGAGCAAGGGTATCATTTTCAAGGGACCAAACTCCTAAGTGCCTTTTTCAAAAGAGACTTAAGCACTTAGGACTAGCGCTGAACGAATAATTGATTTTATTTTTTTTTGGTTAAGAGAGGAGGAAGGGGCAGCAAACTGAAAAATCCAAATCCAAATTCAGTTCAGTTCAATTCAAATCAAAATTGATTTTTTTTGTCACTATGACAGAATGTACCCCTGTCCATACTCTACACACTATTGTAATAATCTTTCTACAAAGTATGCCTTGCAATGTATCATCTGAAAATGCATAATTTGAAGGTGAATATTCTCCTAATAAAATATGTGTGGCAACATTGTATGTGAAGTTACAAGATTTCTTTTTATAATGTTATTAACACATGTTCCAAACCACAGCAGAAGTTGGCAAACAGCTCTGTCTCAAACAACGAAATGGGTGCTCTGCTTAATTTGCATTTCAGTGGTAAAGAGAACCATCAAGCAGGAAGGGTAGACATAGAAACCTCAAACAGGTGAGGAAAAGCAACAGAGAACATCCTTCTCCATAAAGAATGAGGAGTACTTGTGGCACCTTAGAGACTAACAAATTTATTTGGGCATAAGCTTTTGTGGGCTAAAACTTACTTCATCAGATCTGTGCAGTGGAAAATACAATAGGAACATATATATACAAGATATATATACAGAGAACATGAAAAAATGGGGGTTGCCATACCAACTCTAACAAGACTAATCAATTAAGGAGGGCTATTATCAGCAGGAGAAAAAAAAACTTTTGTCGTGATAATCAGGATGGCCCATTTCAAACAGTTGACAAGAAGGTGTGAGTAACAGTAGGGGGAAAAATTAGCATGGGGAAATAGTTTTTACTTTGTGTAATGACCCATCCACTCCCAGTCTTTATTCAAGCCTAATTTAATGGTGTCCAGTTTGCAAATTAATTCCAGTTTTGCAGTTTCTCATTGGAGTCTGTTTCTGAAGTTTTTTTGTTGAAGAATTGCACCTTTTAGGTCTGTAATTGAGTGTCCAGAGAGGTTGAAGTGTTCTCACACCTTCTTGTCACCTTCTCACACCTTCTTGTCAACTGTTTGAAATAGGCCATCCTGATTATCACTACAAAAGTTTTTTTTCTCCTGCTGATAATAGCCCTCCTTAATTGATTAGTCTTGTTAGACTAATGGCAACCCCCATTTTTTCATGTTCTCTCTCTCTCTATATATATATATACTGTATTTTCCACTGCATGCATCTGATGAAGTGGGTTTTAGCCTACAAAAGCTTATGCCCAAATAAATTTGTTAGTCTCTAAGCTGCCACAAGTACTCCTCTTCTTTTTGCTGATACAGACTAGCATGGCTACCACTCTGAAACCTGTCATCCTTCTCCATAGACTCTTTGTCTCCTGAGTCTCTGCTGGAAATGTTTCTCAAGGGAGGGGCTGATACTATAAAAAGGAGAGACAAGCACCCCAAGACACCCCTCGCCCCCTGCCCATCGATTCACTGCACCAGAAAGGACAAAGGAAGCAGTCATTGAACAGGAAAAGGGGTCCTGACCTAAGAAGTTTGGTCAGTAACACTGCTGAAAGCATGCGGTGAGAAAAGTTTGCTTTTAATTTAACATAATTTATTAAGTTAGGCACTAGTAGTGTTTTTATCTTTATTATTCTCATAACCATTTCTGACTTTTATGCTTCATTACTTGTACTCCTTTAAAATCTCTCTCTTTGTAGTTAATAAACTTGCTTTCTTGTTTTTTTCTAATCCAATGTGTTTAAATTAAAGTGTCTGGGAAACTCCATTGGGGGTGACAAGATGCATGCATATTATTTCTATTAGGGCTGTCAAGCGATTAAAAAAATTTATTGTGATTAATCACGCTGTTAAACAATAATAGAATACCATTTATTTAAATATTTTGGATGATTTCTACATTTTTAAATATATTGATTTCAGTTACAACATAGAACAGAAAGTGGACAGTGCTCACTTTGTATTTATTTTTCATTACAAATATTTGCACTGTAAAAAACAAAAGAAATAGTATTTTTCAATTCACCTAATGCAAGTACTGAAGTGCAATCCTTTATCATGAAAGTTGAACTTACAAATGTAGAATTATGTACAAAAATATAACTTCATTCAAAAATAAAAAATGTAAAACTTTAGAGCCTACAAGTCCACTCAGTCCTACTTCTTGTTCAGCCAATTGCTCAGACAAACAAGTTTGTTTACATTTGCAGGAGATAATGCTGCCCCCTTGTTGTTTACAATGTCAGCTGAAAGTGATAACAGGTGTTTGCATAGCACTGTTTTAGCCAGCATTGTACGACATTTACATGCCAGATGCACTAAAGATTCATATGTCCTTTCCTGCTTCAACCAGCATTCCAGAGGACATGCATCCATGCTGATGACAGGTTCTGCTTAATAACAATCCAAAGCAGCGCAGACCAACGCATGTTCATTTTCATCATCTGAGTCAGATGCCACCAGCAGAAGGTTGATTTTCTTTTTTGGTGGTTCGGGTTCTGTAGTCTCCACATCGGAGTGTTGCTCTTTTAAGACTTCTGAAATCATACTCCACACCTCATCCCTCTCAGATTTTGGAAGGCACTTCAGATTCTTAAACTTTGGGTCGAGTGCTATAGCTATCTTTAGAAATCTCACATTCGTATCTTATTTTGTGTTTTGTCAAATCTGCAGTGAAAGTGTTCTTAAAACGAACAACATGTGCTGGGTCATCATCCAAGATTGCTATAACATAAACTATATGGCAGAACGCAGGTAAAACAGAGTGTGGCCAAAGCATGAAGGGGCATATAAATGTTTAGCATATCTGACATGTAAATACCTTGCAATGTGGGTTACAAAAGTGCCATGCAAATGCCTGTTCTTTCTTTCATGTGTCAATGTAAATAAGAAGTGGGTAGCATTATGTCCTGCAAATGTAAACAAACTTGTTTGTCTGAGCGATTGGCTGAACAAGAAGTAGGACTGAGTGGACTTGTAGGCTCTAAAGTTTCACGTTGTTTTGGTTTTGAGTGCAGTTATGTAACAAAAAAAATCTATATTTGTAAGTTGCACTTTTACGACACAGAGATTGCACAATGTCAGTACTTGTATGAGGTGAACTGAAAAATGCTATTTCTTTTATCATTTTTACAGTGCAAATATTTGTAATAAAAAATAATAATATAAGGTGAGCGCTGTACACTTTGTGTTCTGTGTTGTAATTGACATCAATGTATTTAAAAATGTAGAAAAACATCCAGAAATATTTAATAAATTTCAGTTGGTATTCTATTGTTCAACAGTGCGATCAAAACTGTGATTAATTGTGTTTATTTTTTTAATCACAATTAATTTTTTTGAGTTAATCGCCTGATTTAACTCTGATTAATTGACAGCCCTACTTTCTATTGAAGAAATACAGAATTTACATAAACTTGTACTGTCCAGGAGAGGACTGGGCAGTACAAGACATAGATTTCTGGGGGGAAATCTGAGTTTGGGAGTGAGTTGGAATCACCCTGCAGTATAACCAAGGCTGGTAAGAGCCAAGGTGTGGCTGGCTGGCTGCAGCACACAGACCTTGCTGGGAGTGATTTGCATGCTGGAGACTGTTTGTGAGCAGTCCAGGCTGGAGGCTACAGCAGAAAAGCAATGTAAAGGGCACCCCAGGTTAGAAATCAGGGGTGACACAGGTACTCATTAGTCTGGATTGTACCCGGGTACGTCACAATCATCAAAACAAAAAAACTGGGGGGAAAAATTAGTTTTGGATTGAACAAAATGTTTCATTTGACCAGAAACTAACTAACTTTGTTTCAGAGTAGCAGCCATGTTAGTCTGTATCCGTAAAAAGAAAAGGAGTACTTGTGGCACCTTAGAGACTAACAAATTTATTAGAGCATAAACTTTCATGAGCTACAGCTCACTTCATCACTATGCATCTGATGAAGTGAGCTGTAGCTCACGAAAGCTTACGCTCTAATAAATTCGTTAGTCTCTAACTTTGTTTGCTTACTTAATTGTGGGTCATTTTTGTGGTTTTCACCTTTTTTGTGTTTTGTTGTTGTTGTTTGTTTAAACTAGCTATATTTTAAAATGAAATGCCATTTCAAAATGAAAAATCCTAACAAAATGTTTCAAAATGGCTGAAACAAAACATAGAAATGTTAACACACCATTTCAACCTGAAAAAAAAAACCTTTCCTTTTTTTTTGGCCAAAACTATTCATGAAATTCACCCCAAATTCACCATTTTGGTGCCCTCAGAATGCATTTTACAGCTAATGTACTAGTCACCATGCTCTGTTTAGGAACCTGACTCCCATTAAATTTCCATGAGGCATTAGGCTCCTAAGTGCCTAAATCACTTCTAAAAATGTGACAGTCTCCTAAGTCAACTAGACATTTCTGAAATTTTTACCCCAGGACTTAATAATAGAATCAGAGAAATGTAGGGCTGGAAGGGACCACAAAAGTTCATCAAGTCCAGCCTTCTGTACCGAGGCAGGACCATCCCTGACAAATGTTTGCCCAACCTGCTCCATCCTCCAAAGATAGGCTCCCTTGGAAGCCAATTCCAGAGCTTAAATATCCTTATAGCTAGAAAGTTTTTCCTAATCTCCCTTGCTGCAGATTAAGCCCATTACTTCTTGTCCTACCTCCAGCAGACATAGAGGACAGCTGATTACAGTCCTCTTTGTAACATATTTGAAGACCACCAGGTCCCCCCTCAATCTTATTTTCTCAAAATTAAACATGCCCAAGTTTTTTTTAACCTTTCCTCACAGGTCAGGTTTTCTAACCCTTTTGTCATTTTTGTTGCTGTCCTCTGGACTCTCTCCAATTTGTCCACATCTCTCCTAAAGTGTAGCACCCAGAACTGGACACAGTAATCCAGCTGAGGCCTTACCAGCCCCGAGTAGAGCAGGACAATTACCTCCCAGGTCTTACATACAACACTCCTGTTAATACACCCCTGAATGATATTAGCCTTTTTTCCAACTGCACCACATTGTTGACTCACACTCAGTTTGTGATTTCCTATAACCCCCAGATCCTTTTCAGCAGTACTCCACCTTGCCAGGTATTCCCCACTTTACAGTTGCACATTTGATTTTTCCTTCCTAAGTGTTGTACTTTGCACTTGTCTTCACTGAATTTCATCTTGTTGATTTCAGACCAATTCTCCAATTTGTCAAGGTTATTTTGAATTCTAATCCTGCCCTCCAAAGTGCTTGCAACCCTTCCCCGCTTGATATAATCTGTAAATTTTATAAGCACACTCTCCACTCCATTATCAAAGTCATTAATGAAAATATTGAATAGTACTGGACCTGCAGGACCCCATTAGACACATCCTCCCAGTGTAACAGTGAACCATTGATAACTACTTTTTGAGTACAGTCTTTCAACCGATTGTGCACCCACCCATCTTGTAATAATTTTGTCTAGATTTCAGCCGTTACTTGTTTTAAAATTCCACCAAGTGTCATGTCACAATGTCTCTTTAAGATATTTATTTTGAGCAGAAAACAGAAAAACTTACTAGCTTCTTTGGAAGGTTATTGTCATTTTCTACAGCGTCTCTGATGGGATTTAGAGCTGAGGAAAAAGCTTCAAATCCTGATTCGGGAGTCAAGTCGAATAAGATGGGCACAGAGGCAGAGACAGCATCTCGGAAGAACCTCACTTTGTCAATGTCCATGTCGTTTTCTCCTGCAGAAATGGACGCCAGCTCCACAAAGGTAGGAAGTTCCGTTTTGTCTGCAAGAAGAAAAATCCACCAATGCACGTGAAACAAGCAATCTAAGCTCAAGAATCTACAAATAGTTTTAATCAAAAGCTGCAATGTCTTTGCCCTCCAAAGCTGAAAAATCCCTGTTGTTGCTCCATTTGGACACGTCAATTAAATCAAACGAATAAAATCTCAGATCTAGGAGTGGCCAGAAATTTTCCATCAAAACTTTTTTAGAAATAAAAATGTGTTTTTGACTAAACAAATTTTTTGTAGAAAGTCTCTGTTTTCCTCGGAATTTTTTTATTTTTGATTGGAAAACCAGAAACTTGGGAAAATGATGATTTTTTTCTTCATTTTTTAGATTTTTGGCAGTTTTCAACCACAAGTTTTTGGTTGCCAATAGTCAAGATTTTTTCCAGGTTTTAAAGCTGCTCATTTCCACAAACAGTAAAAGTATCAGGGGGTCGCTGTGTTAGTCTGTATCCACAAAAACAACGAGGAGTCCAGTGGCACTTGATGAGGAGATGTCAATACCAAGAGAGGGAAAATTGCTTTTGTAGTGAGCCAGCCACTCCCAGTCCCTATTTAAGCCCAAATTAATGGTGTTAAATTTGCAAATGAATTGCAGCTCTGCAGTTTCTCTTTGAAGTCTGTTTCTGAAGTTTTTTTGTTGAAGGATGGCTACTTTTAAATCTGTGTCCAGGGAGCGTCCAGGGAGATTGAAGTGTTCCCCTACTGGTTTTTTGTATGTTACAATTCCTGAGGTCTGATTTGTGTCCATTTATTCTTTTACGTAGAGACTGTCAGGTTTGGCCAATGTACATGGTAGAGGGGCATTGCTGGCATCTATCACATTACTGGTATTGACACCTCCTCATCAACTATTGGGAGTGGGCCACATCCACCCTGACTGAATTGGCCTTGTCAACACTGGTTCTGCACTTGTAAGGTAACTCCCTTCTTTTCATGTGCCAGCATATTTATGCCTGTATCTGTAACTTCCACTCCATGCATCTGACAAAGCTTTTTGCCCATGAAAAAGCTTATGCCCAAATAAATCTGTTAGTCTTTAAGGTGCCACCAGACTCCTTGTTGTTTTTTCACCAACAGTACAGGCACCTTCTCTGGCAGCTCACCTCTTACTGTGCTCAGAAAGTGCAATATTACAAGTGCAACGTGTAACATCTTTCCTACTGACCTTACAAAGCGCTCTGCTACTGGACACCTTACAACATATGTGGGAGAAAAATATTTTGCTCCATTTCATAATTCCCTACCCCAAACCAATGCCTGTCCCAGTGTTCTTACTACACATAAAAATGTCCAGCAACAACCCCCATGGCAGTGAGTTCCACAGTCTCATTATTAGTTTCCTTTACTAAAAAAAGAAGGAAATTGCTGCAGAAAGATCTTGATTTTTTTCTGGCTACAGTCACAGAACTATTGAATAGAACCCTTATGTGAGAACAGAACTCCAGAATTATCTTTAACGTAATATGATCTTCAGAAAGACAATGAAGGACCAATTAGGGAAATTTTCAGTGATATTTTATAACTGTTACCATTCAAATACGTGAAAACTCACCATATGCATTACAATCACAAACCTATCTGGGACCCACTGTGAACTTATGAACTCAAGCACGTGAGGGCTACACCATTGGCTCTACATTCTTACTTAGTTTATAAATACTGGTCTAAAGTGCACCTTTTATGACGGTTGTGATCCAAGAGATAAAGTCTTTCTTTGCACACTCAAGAAGTTCCTTCAAGAAGTCAAGCACACTCTCAGGGATGTTACTCAGAGTATCTTTAACCTTTATAATATCATCAGTCATATAATCAAGAGTCTTGTCCTTGAAGTCCTCGTCTTCCTGTTAAAATACAGGATAAAGAACTGTGTTTCTTAGCAAAGAAATGAGACAAGCATTTATTTTAATTAATTTACTGTTTGTGTTGCACTAGGAGCTGCACAAACACAGAGAAGAAAACTGTCCTTGCCCCCAAAACTTTGTTAATGCCACGATAAGGTTGCCCAGTGCTGCTTTGTGCCCTTCTAGAATGTGGAGAGTGCCCATACTTAAACCTCTGAAACATAAACCTCTGAAAACAAGGAAATCCAAAATTAAAGTACATGTCACTCCCACTATGCAACCTTAGCTCTGCTTCCAAAAGCTGGCAACAGTTAATAATATAATCCTGAGGGAGTCTATAAAAATCTGCTCAGCCATTTACTATTGTGGATTTTTAGGACTGATCTACACACAAACATGGATTGGTTTAATTAAATCAGGTTCTTAGAACTCATTTAGTTATTTTGGTGGAAATCTGTTTGTTGGACACTCTCATTTTGGAATAAAAGTGGTTAAAGTTGAGTTAACCAAAGTCACTTTTGACTTGGCCTACTCTTATCCAAGAAAAGAACTGTCCACTGAATTGGTTCTAACCCACACCCTTTTAGTCTCTAAGGTGCCACAAGTCCTCCTTTTCTTTTTGCGGATACGGACTAACACGGCTGCTACTCTGAAATTTGTTATTAATGTAAATTTATTGCAAAAATGCCTTAAGCACCGAACCCCAAAGAGGGTTCTCAGCTATGATTCCCTGAAAGAGATAGGTGCCTCCATGCAGCCCTGACTTAGGCACCTATGTCTGAAAGAGGGGCAGAGCCTGCACATACCCCTTGTTGTAGGCATCTCCCACTGGCTAGCTTAGGTTGCTCCCCATTCGTAGGCACCTATCTCTCTCCACTCATTGTACAAGGAGCCTGGGCCCTAACCCAGGCTATGTGGATTGCAGTGTTTTTCTCTAGGCACCTAAAAGTTCAGTAGCTTTGTGAATCTAAGACTGAAAGTCTGTGCAGCACCTAGCGCAATGGTGCCCTGATCTCTGTCACTGAGTCTGTGCAGCGTCCGGCCTAACAGGGCCCTGATCTCAGGTTACTGCTTCTAGTAGCTGCATAATATAAAAAAAATTTAAAAAGTTCATCTTGCTTATGCCATTTTTACATCACTGGAACTCCAGTGTTTTCCATGGAGTCACTCCAGGCTTTCACCTGAGTAAATGAGATCACAATGAGTAGATGCGTAAAATGAGACTGCATTTGTCTAATTAATTGCCCTAATGATATTTATGAGAGTCCTACGTACATATTTGGTCAGGTCATCAAGGAGCCGGAAATCTCCACTGAGTCCCAGTGTCCTTCGTAGCTCATCTATCATTTTGGCTGTCTTCACCACCATGGAGAGTTTCACGTAGTTATTAATCTTAACCACCGCAGCCTCAGCCCACTCAGACGTGCTGCCAGGTCCTCCCTCACTCTCCTCCATGATTTTAAATTCCTTTCTGAGCACCTGTTCATCTATTAGCAGCTTTCCAAACTGTCTCTCAATGTCACCAAGGCGGATGGAAAAATCTTTAAGGACCAGATAGGTGCGATGAAAATCTTCCATGGCCGGGATGTAAATGTTTTTCTGCACTTCATCCAGGGAAAGAAGGGCTTTGTCTGGGAATTCATCCTTGGCAAGTTCCGCTTTCAGCCTCCACAGTTTCCGGAAGAACTCGCTTTCCTGGAGGGTATGAACTTTTCTAACCATGTTGTTGTGTTTAGCGAGTGGGTGCGACTGCAGACCTTCACTTTTCTCCTCTCCATTTTCAGAGTATTTCTTCACCAGCATCTGATCCTTAATGCTCAGTTTAATCGCAACACTTAGTTTCATGGCACCTATGTCAACTAAACAGTGTGGGGATAGAGATTTATTAACATGTAATTAATAGATTCCAAGGCCAGAAAGAATCAGTGTGATTATCTAGTCTGACCATCTGTGTAACACAGGCCAAAGACTTCCCCAAAATAATCCTGTGTGAACTAGAGCAGATCTTGTACAAAAACATTTCATAGAACCATAGAAGATTAGGGGTGGAAGGTACCTCAGGAGGTCATCTAGTCCAACCCCCTGCTCAAAGCAGGACCAATCCCCAATTAAATCATCCCAGCCAGGGCTTTGTCAAGCCTGACCTTAAAAACCTCTAAGGATGGAGATTCCACCACCTCCCTAGGTAACCCATTCCAGTGCTTCACCACCCTCCTAGTGAAATACTGTTTCCTAATATCCAACCTAAACCTCCCCCACTACAACTTGAGACCATTACTCCTTGTTCTGTCATCTGCTACTACTGAGAACAGTCTAGATCCATCCTCTTTGGAACCCCCTTTCAGGTAGCTGAAGGCTGAAATCAAATCCCCCCTCATTCTTCTCTTCTACAGACTAAATAACCCCAGTTCCCTCAGCCTCTCCTCATAAGTCATGTGCTCCAGCCCCCTAATCATTTTTGTTGCCTTCCGCTGGACTGTTTCCAAAACTGGACACAGTACGCCAGATGAGGCTTCACCAATGCCGAATAGAGGGGAATGATCACGTCCCTCGGTCTGCTGGCAATGCTCCTACTTATACAGCCCAAAATGCCGTTAGCCTTCTTGGCAACAAAGGCACAATGTTGACTCACATACAGCTTCTTGTCCACTGACACCCCTAGATCCTTTAAATTTGCCCTTTAAATGGCCATGACAACTAGATTTTTATATGAGCATTCATAATTCTCATTGTCTTTTAATAAAATAATGACATGGTAATCTGGGATAACAGCTAACTGTGTGTGTAGCAGAGTCATGGGGGTGGGACAGTAAACATTATGAATATAATTAAATACAGAGAGCTACACTGAAAGAAGATTACAGTTGCAAAGTATTCAAGTATTAGGAAATTCCCAGGGTCACAAAGAAGACCATCTAAATGTAACCCGCGTGTAACCTCTGCTGTGACATCTGCCTGAGTCTGCAGAGAGCCTGTGTCAATCATTCTGAAAGGAGGAACTGCCCCAAGTGTAACCGTTCCACAGAGGAAAATTCTCAATCTAGCCGTAAAGCAGATTCACAGAGGCCAGAAAGGATTATTCCGATCTTCCAATCCAGCTTCTGGCATAACCCAGGCCAGAGACTCTTCCCCAGTGACTCCTGCATCCGGCCCAGTAACTCCTGGCTGAGCTATAGTGGAGCATTGAGAAAGAGACACCTCGTCTCCACTGACAGATTCCCAGTGATGGAGACTCCATCCTGTCCCTAGGGCAGCTATTCCAGTAGTGAATTCCCCCTGCTGGTTCCCAGCCCAAATTTGTCTCCCTTCAGTTCCCAGCCAGCAGGTCTGGCTTTGTCTTTGTCTGGAGGTTAAAGACCTCTCTGCTCCCAGCTATTCCTTCCTTGTGTTGGTCCTTATAGACCAGGATCATGTCACCTCTTAACCTTCTTTTGGATAAGCCCAGTAGGTTGAGCTCCCTCACTCTCTCACTGGGAGGCAGGTTTTCCAGACCTCGAATCATTCTTGTAGCTCTTTCCTGAAACCTTTCAGTTTTGCAACATCCTTTTGGAAGTATGGACACCAGAACTGGACACAGAGTATCCAGTAATGGCCTCACCAGTGCCGTATACAGAGGTAATATCATCTCCCTTCTTCTATTCTATATTCCCCTGCTCATACAACCCAGGACTGTATTTGCCCTCTTAGGCACTGAACTGCACTGGGAGTTCATATTCAGTTGATTTCCGAGAGAACCCCCTTTCTAGTGTTGCTGCTTTCCAGGATATAGTCCTCCCTATGACATTGCACCCGATAATGCTTTATGGGAATATGCTTATGAATGTAAATATGACATAACTGGAATATGTTTTATGCTACATATGCCATGTTACATATCTCTGTAAAGGTTATGATCTACTGAATATATTCATCTTATTTGTATCCATGTGCCATTTTTGTACTCAATGTTATGAATATTGGCTGTGTACTTGCTTGATTTTAAGTAGCCTTAGCAAAGCATTTGGTCAGCTTCTTGAGAAATGAATGTGCAAGTTACGTGCCCAATGAAGAAACACTTAATGGACAATGGATCTTGGAAGGCTCCAATCCACATAAGAAGTCTACTTGAAGATGTTCAAGGTAGCGTGTGAGCCATGGCTGCTGCCTGTAAGTCCTGAGTCATGCATGGACATGTGACTTGCCCATGTGACTCCAAAACTCCATCTTGGAGCTGGGATTCTACACAGGGGCAGGGAGGGGTGTCCACCCACAAGAGAAAGTCTATTTAAACCCCTTGGAGACCCCTCCATTTTGTCTTCAGCTGGCTCAAGAGATAGCCTCTCCACCCCGAAAGGATACCTGAAAGAAACTGGAACAAAGGACAGTAACCACAGGGGGTTGGAGTGATTGCTGGACCCAGACTAGAAGGAGTCTAGCCTGTAAAAGGAAGCTTACTGGAACACCTCTGAGGGTGAGGTTTTATCTGTATTCAGTTTTCTTATGGTATTAGGCATAGACTTGTATGTTCTATTTTATATTGCTTGGTAATTCACTTTGTTCTGTCTGTTACTACTTGGAACCACTTAAAATCCTACTTTCTGTATTTAATAAAATCACTTTTTACTTATTATTTAACCCAGACTATGCATTAATACCTCGTGGGGGAGGCAAACAGCTGTGCATATCTCTCTATCAGTGTTACAGAGGGCGAACAATTTATGAGTTTACCCTGTATAAGCTTTATACAGGGTAAAACGGATTTATTTGGGGTTTGGACCCTATTAGGAGTTGGGCATCTGAGTGTCAGAGACAGGAACACTTTTTAAGCCTGCTTCAGTTAAGCCTGCAGCTGTTCGGGGACATGGTTCTGACTTGGGTCTGGGTTTGCAGCAGGCTACCGTGTCTGGCTCAAACCAGGCAGGGCACTGAAGTCCCAAGCTGCCAGGGCAAAAAAGCAGGGGCAGAAGTAATCTCAACACATCAGTTGGCAGTTCCCAAGGGGTTTTCTGTGATCCAACCCATCACACCCCCCATCCAGTAAGTGTGTAAGAAATTCCATTATTATGTACTGTAGGAGAACAAAACAGGATGGTACCATTTATGATGCCCATGATGCAGCTGCACAGATACAGAAATGCTCGTTTTTGCTCTGTCTGCTTTTTCAGCTGCTCAAACTCATTTCTTCTGACATCCAGCACTTCCTTTATATATTGAGAATAAGATGGCTCTGGAAAAGAGATACACAAGATTTTTGAGACAATCTCTATGATATGGGGAAGGTGCTCTGAATTTAACTGATGCAACAACAAATATCTGCCTGAGTCTGCAGAGAGCCTCAGATAATAGCACTGAGAACTATTGGGTGGAACTTATGTTGTGGGAAGAGCTTGGAAAAGAACTTTTGTCCCTCAACTTCTTACAGATCATACAACCATTTTGCAAGCAGCATGAAGTATTGGAGTTCCTGATATAATTAGCATAAATAGCCAAAACTGAATATTGTAAATGTCTAGAGTGTAACTGCATTTTTAAAATAAATGGTAAGGGTGCTGCAAATATCTAGCTGCTACCAGGTGTTCATAAAGGAGTGTTTTAACTTAAAAAATGTCAATCCATCACATTTAACACAGTGGTTTTCAATTACCGCCCCCACCTATATTTTAAGACTCCACCTTTGAATATTTTATTTATTAACAACAACTGGTTTTATGATGTTCTATAGAAGTTGCAATAACATACGGTTTGCATTTTATATTCATTTTTCTTTTCTGACTGTATTAGAAAAAAAATTAATATGTTTAAGGCGCTTCTTAGGGATAAAAGTATGAAGTTGCAAACTCACTGATGAGAGTCAGCATCTTGGCAAATTCCTGTGTGTGTTGTAGAATGGCAGGTAGCATCTCGAATGGGATGTCTCCAGAAAATACACTATCACCCACAAAGGAGAACAACTCAGACACCTTTGAAAGCAGCAGTTGTGCGTCTCTGTTGATTTGATTTTGAACCTGGGGCTTCAATTTTTCTGCAAAATACAAAAAATATAGTGAGATACTGGGAATGATTTCAGAAAATGCACTGGAGTTTTCTTCTTTATTTTAACAATAAACCCCAGAAAATGTTAACTGTTTCTCACTTCCTTGACTTCATTGGGACAACTCAGCTGCATTATGATAAGCCCTGGCATACTCCTAAGTAGAGCTGGGCAAATAATAGATTTATCAGTTCACCGGTAATTCCAAAAAAATCAGGGGGAAAATCATTTTGAGTAGACCCGAAATTGAAATTTTTTGAAACTTTTGGTGAATCAAAAAGTTGAAATTATTTTATTTCCTGGCAAAACCATTTTGTTATGGGTTTGTGTGTTTTTAATGGGGTTTTTTTAATTTTATTTTTATAAAATTGAAGGTAATTTCAACATAAACAGTTGTTTCAAACTCAAAAATTGAAACTTTTTTTCCAAAATGTCAAAACAAAACATTTCAAATCCCCCCCCCCATCAAAACAGTTTGGTGAAATGGACACAAATTCATAAAACGTTGATGCTGAATCTATATTTTTTGCCAAAAAAAGGTTGTGTCTAAAAAATGTTACCCATTTTTAGTCTTAAATCTCTAAGGGCCAGATTTTCAAATGCATTTAAGGCATCTACAGCTGGAGATAGATGACTAGTGGGATTTGGCACCCAGCCAACTCCTTTTCACTTAACTATGATCCCAATAAGTTGAACCCATTCTGAGATCACTGGAACAAAATGTCCATATAGAAACTCACGGGCAGCTGAGATAATATCCAAGCCCATGGAGGAGTTGAGTAGCCATTTGAGAACTTTGGCTGTGTTCTCTTCAAACCGGTTAGCATTCGCTATCTGATTCAATTCTTCAGTCCACGTATTTTCAATGATAATAGATACGATTTGTGCAAGAATTGGCTTGTTCGTCTTTGAAAATTTGTGAAGAATTTCTTTCAACATTGACTTCTATAAGAAAGAATATTTTCTAACTATATGGGTAGAGATATTTTACACACACACACACACACACACACACACACACACACACACACACACACAGCTTAAAACCATCTCTCAAATTCTGCTGATGTTTTTGTACAGTGTATAAAGCACTACTCACGTCTGTAACATAACTACAGCTGAGGGAATAATGGATTTTTGGGTTTAGGGGCTGAACTAAAACCCCTTTGTTTATTAAAGTTTCTTGTTGAACTTAAAACTCAGAAAATGCCATTTTGAATCAAACAGTTTCTGGTTGACTCAAAAATTAATTATTTAAAGGCAGGGGCAACTCGTGGGAGGGGAGAAGTGGGTCACATGATGGCCTGCACGTTGGCGTGGCCCACGGTGGGCCCCCCCCACACACACTTTTCCAGAGGTGCCCCCCCCCCGCAGCGTTGCCACTGTTTAAAGGGTTTTGATTTGATGTAAGTCAACCGAAACATTTTAGTCAACTTGAATAGTCAGGGTTTAGCTGATCGCCATATTTGGTGTCAGGAAGGAATTTTCCTCCAGGGCAGATTGGAAGAGGCCCTGGAGGTTTTTCGCCTTCCTCTGTAGCATGGGGCACGGTTCACTTGCTGGAGGATTCTCTGCTCCTTGAAGTCTTTAAACCACGATTTGAGGACTTCAATAGCACAGACATAGGTGAGAGGTTTTTTGCAGGAGTGGTAGGTGAAATTCTGTGGCCTGCGTTGTGCAGGAGGTCGGACTAGATGATCATAATGGTCCCTTCTGACCTTAATATCTATGAATCTATGAATAGATATTGTTTTTGAGTTTTTCATTTTGATTTGGTTATTTTGGGATGTTTTTCACTTTTTGGGGGGTCCATGTGTATTTTTTTTTAATTGACCAACTTTGAGAATAAAATGCCATTTCAAAATGAAAAGTCGCAATGTTTTGAAAAAGCGAAAATGTTCAATTTTTATGATTTTTTTCAGTTTTTCCCCCCAGAACTATTTGTTGAATTCAACCCAAATTTGTGAATAGCTTTGGAGCTCCAAAAAATGCATTTTGGGGGCAGAAAAACTATTTGCCCCTCCAGAGAATTACCCCTTATAACACCTATTAATCATTTAGTAACACTTTATAATCTATTTGTAAGTGTTCCCCTCATATAAAGTGTGACCAATAATATAATAAACATGCACAAAACCATCCAACATGGCAGAGTGGGGAAGAGAGCTCAGGATTTCCTGGCTTCTGGTCCCTCTCTTCAGTGAAGGTCAGGCAGGTGCTACACAGGAGGGAAGAGAGAGATTCTGCTATACCTTGCTTTTTGTCAGCCCTTTGATACTCTGAATGATGTGTTGTGAAAAGCAGTTTTCCAGTTCTGTATCTCGGAACTTGTTAATGTTAATGAAAACCAAGTAGTGATCAAACAGATGTTTATGGTTCACCTAGAACAAGGAAACATTTGTTATGCAACCATCCTTTATACCCTCAGAAAAACCTTTCTTAAAACACATGAAGAGACAGATAGGAACATAACAATGGCCACACTGACCAATGGTACTCCTGGGGGAATTCTGTGCCAAAAAATTAAAAATTCTGCGCACAATATTTTAAAATTCTGCAAATTTTATTTGTCAAAATAACACTACATAATCACACCAGATTCAATTATTTTGGTAATTTATTTCAAAATACCTGTCAGCAAGTATGTCTGTAACAATACAGACACACAAAAGATTTCCCCCAGAAGTAGAGAGTTAAAGAAACCCCTATGACAACCCAAGTTCCTGTTTCTCTGCCCCCTCCCCTGGCCAGAGCCCAGCCAGGAGGCCAGACACCCACAACTCCTCTCAGGCAGAGCCCAGCTGTGGGGGGCCCCCTTGTCCAGATACCCACAGCCCCCCCCCCCCCCGCCCGAGAGACCAGCCACCCACCTCCTGCCCCTCAGGACACAGGGATCCAGAGGTAGAAACAGCCTGATGCTGGGTCCCAGGCTTGTGTGGAGTTTGCTGCGCACCACCCTCTCCTTCTCTCAGGGCATGCTGGGAACAGCAGCAGGAACCCTCTAGCTCCTTCCCCTTCCCCCCCAGCAGTGTCTTCTATGTGCGAGCTGGGCTCTGCCAGGTCCAGAGGCCCCTAGTGGCAGTCAGCAGCACTGCAACCCATTTCTGTGGGGGAAAGGAAACTCTGTGCAAAAAACATTAATTTCTGCAAAATTCTGCATTGCGCAGTGGCGCAGAATTCCCCCAGGAGTACAATGGTTCAGCTTACCTAGGATACCGGGCTAGATGAACCATTGTACTCCTGGGGGAGTGGCCAATGCCAGGTGCTTCAAAGGTAACAAATAGATCAGGGCAATTATCAAGTGATCCATCCCCTGTCATCAGATCCTCAGCTGGTGTAAATCACACCACACACTGGAGTCACACCAACGTATACCAGCTGAGGAGCTGCCTATATTTATTTCAGTGTGTAGGACTGGAGTAACAGTCCCTTCAATATTATGGGCCTGATTCTCTCCTTTCCCAGTGCTGTGGGACATCATTCGCTCCAATGTCAAGTGGGGGTGAAATGACACCTGATCATGCCCCTGATGCACAGATGTAAATGATGCACAGGTTGCAAATCCATGAGGAATCAGGTCATAGATTCCAAGGCCAGAAGGACCATTGTGATCATCTAGTCTGACGGCCTGTATAATACAGGCCAGAGAAGGGGAGGTTACTTACTTGTAACTGGAGATTCTTCAAGATGTGTGGTCCCTATCTGTATTGCACTGAGGGGTGCCCAGAGCTGGAGCTTTTCAAAGTACTAGTATCCGTCAGCCTGTGCATGTGCCCTTACATTGCCTTACACTGTGGTTTTGCCTGAGGCAATAAAGGGCGGGGTGGACTGACTGTGTCTTCGGTTCCTTCTTCACTGCAGACCTATCAGATCTGCAGCAAAGGGGAAGGAGGGTGGGTTTGGAATACAGACAGGGACCACACATCTCAAAGAACCTCCAGTTACAGGTAAATAACCTCCCCTTCTTCTTCAAGTAATTAACAAGCAGTACCTAGGTAGGCGGGGGTGTGAGGAAGACAATGGAATCGTTGAGGGAGAACAAACTAGGGTAGGAAGTTCAGAGACTTACAGAACTTTCAGAAACAAGAAAATTACTACTGAACACCATGGAAGATCCTGCCTACATGCAGTACCCAGACATGGGTGCTGGAGGGGGCAGGGGTGTTTTTGGTTGGAAACTGCGAAAATGGTGTCCCCAGTTGTTAACTCTATGAAACTCTCAGAAACAAGAAACTACTACATAAACCATTAAAATTCCTGACTAACTAAAGAGTAAAAACCATTTTATTTGGAAAATGCATCACCAAGGATGAGAGGCCAGCAGAACCTGTGACTGAGACCACGCGGCAGTAAGAAGGAACTGAAGACGCAGTCAGTCCGCCCCATCCTTTATCACCTTGGGCAAAACCACCAGGCAATGTAAGGACACATGCATGGACCGACAGTCACCACTACACTGAAAAACTCTGGGTGCATGGTGCACACGCATTGCCTTCAGTGAAATACAACAGGGACCCCCCATCACTGAAAGAACTTCCCTGATTTAATTCCTATTTGAACTAGAGCAGATATCTTAGAAAAAACATCCAAACTTGATTTTAAAATTGCCAGTGATGGAGAATCCACCAAAACACTTGGTAAATTGTTCCAATGGTTTATTCCCTGCACTGATAACATTTTACACATTTCCAGTCTGAATTTGTCTAGCTTCAACTTCCAGCCATTGGATTATATTAGACCTTTCTCTGTTAGACTGAAGAGCCCATTATTTAATATTTGTTCCCCATGCAGGTGCTTAGAGACTGTGATCAAGTCACCCCTTAACCTTCTCATCTAGCCCCTCATCATCTCGTGCTTATACAGCTGTAACCTCCTCCTCTCTGGCCTGGACAAATCCCATCTTCTTCACTGAATCTGTTCAAAACCCTGCCACAAGGATCATTGTCCTGGCTCATCACTTTGCTCACATCACACCCAACACTGTGGCATTTTCTCTGCTCCATCATATCAAGCACAAAGTACTTGTCTTCACTTTCATGGACCTGCACTGCTGGTACTCACCCTGCCTCTCATCTCTCTTTTTCTAAATATTTCCTTAAACACAACTGATGCTATGATGCCTAGAGCTGTGTGAATCATGGTTGTGGGGTTATTTTGGTTTGCTGACAATTCCAAAAAAAATCAGGAACAATATTTGTTTTGGGTCAAACATTTCATTTTGATTTCAAGCATGTTTAAACTATTTTTAAAAAAATAAAATCAAAGGAAATTTCTAAATGAAAAGTCATAGTTCAAATCAAAAACTTGAAACATTTCAGTTGATAAATATCAAAACAAAAATGTTGTTTTTTTCTGTTTGGTTTTGTTTTGTTTTGAACCAACCAAAGCAACTGAGGGAAATCAACACAAATTTGCAATATTGTTTTGATGTCACCGAATTTGCTTTTTTCAGCAAAAAAATTTTGTCCAAAAATGTTCCCCAACTCTACTTTCAAGGACCTTCACAGCTGGTCCCTACTCTGTCCCTCATACTCCACCTCCCTCTAAATCTCTCCTTAAAAACAACGGATGCTGTGATGGTCCCCCATGGTATGCTGCTACTGTTGCTTATTCTTCCAATAATAATCATCCCACTGCTGTCTTCCCCATCTGTCTGTACCTCCGTTTCAGTCCTCTGAGGGAAAGACCATCTTTCTGATTTTCAGTTCATCAACTCACCCTTTTTATCCACTCCGCAAACAAAGATTTAATAAGTTTTTGCCAGTCACGGGTCCACTCTTCACAGAACAGCCCAGTGGAAATGAGCTGCTGCCATTTCTAAGAACAGAATAAACCTATCAGTTGACTATTTTTAATAGGAATGAAAAAATCAGTTTCACTGGGATTTTTTGGACTCACGTCAATATAATCAAAAAAGACTTTTTCCTGTTCAGACAATTTGGGGAATAACTCCTTGATCCATGATTCTGCTACATTCATAAATTCCTTGAGCCCCTGGGTCCGCTTAAGGTCCTGGAAATCCTTGAAAATAAAAAAAGAAGCAAGTTACAGAAGTGGTAAACTCAGCTTTTCATCTCCTTTATAGACATTAAATCAAACACTTGAAAAGAAAGTCACCAATTTCAAGACTGCATTTCAAGACTTGGTACTATTCAGAAGCCTAAATATCAGGTCATTGGAAAATTCAGTTGTGCAAAACTCATTATCAGATGGCTGGAGAAACGACAGATTTAAGTAGTTCTGAGAAAATAACTGAAACCAAGGGCCTGTCTACACTGGGAAGCTACTGTGCTGAAACTTTCTTGCTCAAGGGTGTGAAAACTCACCCCCCCCAAGCGCAACAAGTGTCAGTGCTGTAAAGCACCAGTGTAGACAGGATCCGAGTGCTGGGAGCGCAAAGTGGTTTACCTAGAGCGCTGGGAGAGCTGTCTTCCCAGTGCTCGCGTACGACCACACTGTCCCTTTAAGCACTGCCATGGCAGTGCTTTAAACTGCTAAGCGTAGACTTAGCTCAAGAGGCAAATTGGGCCAAGTTAAAGTGATTCAGTGAGCAAACCCTTTTTTTAGGGTTGCCATCTTGCGCTTCAGAATCTAAACTTAATTAAAAATAAAGTCATTCTTCTAAGGCCTTAAGGGTGCTAATAAACCCTCCGAATTGTGAACAAAGTGTGATTCATAGTTTGATAGATTTAAAAGTCAGAAGGGACCATCATCACGACCTGGTCTGACCTCCTGTAAACACAGGCCAGAGAACTTTCCCAGAATAATTCCTGTTTGAACTAGAATATATCTTTTAAAAAAAAAAATCCAATCTTGATTTAAAAGCTGCTAGTGACAGAGAGAATATTTCAGTGGGGTGTTAACTCTGAATCATAGAATATCAGGGTTGGAAGGGACCTCAGGAGGTCATCTAGTCCAACCCCCTGCTCAAAGCAGGACCAAGCCCCAATTTTTGGCCCAGATCCCTAAATGGCCCCCTCAGGGACCAAATTTACAACCCTGGGTTTAGCAGGCCAATGCTCAAACCACTGAGCTATCCCTCCCCATTGTAATTGAAGCCTAATTGTAATTGAAAGGATCACATTGTTAGCTATTTTACTGCTGATCAAAACATCCAAGAGATGAGGTCACATTGTGAAGCTTCTCCACTATCTACTGAGCAGCACTTTCTTGCGCCCTTCCAGAGCATCTACACTTAAATCTCTGAAAGCCAGGAAGTTCAGAATTAATGTAACACAAACTTAAACCTCTGAAAACCAGGAAATACAGTGTTAACGTCCAGGCCTCCCTCACCAAACAACCTTAAATCTTTGAGCAATGTATGCCCCAACACCCCCAACAACATACACATCAGCGCTCTGCCCTGACAGATGCAACAGAAAGTGTGAGCACTGTAGGACACAGTCTAATGCATAGGCACCGACTCGGTGGGTGCTCCGGGGCTCGAGTACCCATGGAAAAAAAAATTGTGGGTACTCAGTGCCCACTGGCAGCCAGCTCCTCCTGCCCCCCAGCACCTCCCATCTGCTGGCGGCCTCGCCGATCGACTCCTTCCCCTCCCCTGCAACGCCTCCCGCCTACCACGATACGCTGTTCAGCGGCATGCAAGAGGCACTGGGGGGAGGGACCAGAGCGGGGGCAGGAAGATGTGGGGCAGGATGGAAAGAGGCAGGGCAGGGGTGGTGCTTTGGGAGAGGGGTGGAGTTGGGGTGGGGCCTGGGGTGGAGCAGGAGTCGAGCACCCCCCCCCGCCCCCGGGAACTCAGAAACTCAGCACCTCTGGTCTAACATGTTCTCTTTTCTAGAGCAAAATTCAGTTTTCAGTCAGGCATAGCAAACAGGAGCTACCTACCCCTGGCCTACACCCCAACACTGAGCCTGCTCCAACAAACCACCCCTGACAGGCAAACAGTTCCCTCCCCTTCACCCGTGCACGGAGAATTCCTCCTGAGACATTGCTTTCGCTTGCCCCTCACTGTGCCTCAGAGACCACAGGATGTGTGCGACCAGATTACTGACCACGCCCATCGCTACTGACACAGGCTAACGACCTCAGCCCTCATCCTGGATCCCTCAAGTTACACATGCACTGTGCCTCAGATCGCAGTCACCGCCCTTCCAAGCTGCTCCAATGAATCTCTCCACCACGCAGTACAGCTGCACTTACCACAATGTGGCGGGATTAGTTGGAATAGGCTGGCAGAGCTGGTTGATCAGTAGCTGGTGTAAATTGGCAACAGCTCCACTGCAGTCAATGATACCATGGCTGGTATGAATCTTCCAAAGGTCCATTGGAATCAATGGAGCTGTGGCAACCAGAGGAGGACCTGGCCCACTGAGCGCACACTAGGAAATTGTATAACAAGATTCCACCATTGCTACCACTGGTTCACCAGTGGGAGCCCTGGTGTAGACAAGACTCCGGAGGTTTCTGGCATGTTTGCCATGCTTCCAATTAGCCTGCTCTGAGCAGTTTTATTTGAGAAGGTTTATGCGGGTTCTCTGCCAGATCACATATGGCACCTTGGTGACAATTCATGGTTTTACGAATGGACATTTTTAGCACAGCAAAGTTCGTGGCCGCTAACAAGGGTATGAGCATCCTGAAAGAAACCTTGGAACATTTAGAGAAAATTCCTCATCAATAACTTAAAATGTTCATTTTACCTGTTTGGTTTGCAGTAAATCTTCTGTTCCAGAGAACAATTCAAAAATCTGCAGTGACGTCATCACGGGGTTGAATGGTATTTTCTTTGGGTGTTTCAACAACTTTGTGACCAAAGTGAATGTTAAATTAAGGCACTGCAGAACATCCTCCAAATCCTTTGGCTGCAGAGCATCCTCTGCATTTCCTGTCTGA
The DNA here is from genome assembly GCF_965152275.1 of Natator depressus. Taxonomy (NCBI): domain Eukaryota; kingdom Metazoa; phylum Chordata; order Testudines; family Cheloniidae; genus Natator; species Natator depressus. Next base: position 10,314,315 of record NC_134239.1, read on the forward strand.
CGTCTGTGGATACAGCAAGGGAAATAGCATTGAAAACTCAGCTCTTCAATAATTTATGGCAGGATTTATCTTCAAATCAACAACTCTGGAGTGGGTACATCTATACCAAGTGTAGCAATGGGCGTAAATCAGCTCTGTATGCAGTATACGACACCATCCTATAATTATAGGTTTGGAAAACGTCCCACATTTCACCAAGGATTAGCAATAGCTACATTGTATTGTAAATTACTGTTTTTAAAACAGGAAACAGGAAAAGCCACTTGTTTAATTCTTGAAGTGCCACTGAAAGCAATTCAGGTCTGGGGTCTGTAACACTGCACCCTAATTAAAACTCTTATTTAACTAAGATTATCACGGCAAAATCTTGTGTGTCCTGTTCACAGCCTCGTTGCCTGTGTTCAATCCAGGTGAGAATGTGTTCGGTCACTTGGCAGTTACCCATTCAGTAGGTCACCTTGAAGACAATGTCTCTAATAAACGCAGCAATGTATCTCCTCTGGTAGTTTATCACCCAAACAGAAAAATTCCACCGATGGCCTGTTGCTCTGAAGAGGCGTATCAGCACATTGGCAGATAAAATATATTTGAGGTGGACACACCACGGTGTGATCAGAAAGAAGATACCATAAAATCCGTTGTCATCGTCGGTAGCCTGCCAGGCTAACCAAGCCGTCATAGGCGCCGACTCCGTGGGTCGGAACACCCATGGGGAAAAATTAGTGGATGCTCTGCACCCACTGGCAGCCAAGCTCTCCTCAACCCCTGCCCCACCCCCTCCTCCCCTTAGCGCGCCACGTCCCCGCTCCTCCGCCCACCTCCCAGCGCTTCCGCCCTGGCCGCCGTCAAACAGCTGTTTGGCAGCGTTAGCACACTCCGGGAGGGAGGGGAGGAGTGGGAAGATGGTGCGCTCAGGGGAGGAGGCGAAGAAGAGGTGGGGCCAGGGCAGGGATTTGGGGAAGGGGTTGGAATGGGGGTGGGGCAGGGGTGGGAAGAGGCAGGGCAGGGGCAGGGCCTCATGGAAGGGGTGGAGTGGGGGTAGGGCCGGGGGCGGAGTGGGGTCGAGCACCCATGGGAAAGAGGGGAAGTCAGCGCCTATGCTAGCAATAGGCTTGGATGCAGAGGGTAACATATAGTGAAGTGGCTGGTATTCTATTATTGCAATATACCTTAAAATTACTGTTTTGGTAAATTGGAGTGCAGGGTCACAGGGTTAAATTTTTGCCAAACCCCAAAAGCACATATACACCTTTACTAATTAAGCAGGTGGCAATTCCCATTTTCCTGTTATCTATTGTGTTAAGGATAAAGTCCTCATCTTATGTAATAGGGACAAAGGTTCATTAACATCCATAGCCCAGTGGCCTAGTTGGCCTTTGTTATATTCACTGCTACTGCAGCCCAGTGGGCTAGCTTGCCTTTATTATATTTACTGCTTTACATTATATTCTGCTTTGCATTATATTCAGCAGTAATGCAGGCAACCTACAGGCCTGTATCCTGGAAGACATTTGCTTCAACAAGTTAGCATAAGGCTTAAGGCCTATGAACTTTGAACAGATAAACATTGCACAAATAAACAGCCCAACAGAAAACCCCAAGTATTTGGGGAGCTGAAAATAAAGGTTAAGGGCCTCAGTACATCTGTAGATGTAATGTGTTTGAGACAGACACTGTTTTGTGTGGTAAGGCTGACCAAGTGGAAGACTCTGATGGAGAGGGTGACCTATGCTGGAAATAGCCAATTTTGCATGGTAACCAATTGTAAGGAGACCTCATAAAAATTATTAACGATATGTATAAAGCCAAACAAGCTATTACCCAATTAATGAATGAAGGTGATGAGTCTTCAACAATCCCCAAGGCAGATTTTGAAGTAAAAGACTGGGTTATGGTCCAAGGAATTGCAATAGAGATTATTTTCATTATTTTAGGTTGCACTCAGTGTAAATTCAATTGGTATAAGCAAAAAAAACCTAAACAGGTACCCAACATTAATGATGGCAAATATATATATATGGTACCCATTCCAAAAATGCACTAGGGTCTAGAGTATCATCTTCATGATACCCTTCCTCCACCCCAAGCGGTGGAAAATGGCATTGAAACTGTTCCCACAGATGTTTGACCATCTACATTTGTACCTGTGTGATGGGGTTCATTTACAAAGGGGGGCATGTAGCCTATAGGCTAGCCTGTTTGCTTGCCTATATATCTTTTCTTATAAGTTTCTTATTTTCTTATAGGTTTGATTATTTGTTTTATTAATAGGTTGAGCTAAGGTAAAGTTAGCAAACATATGTCCGGGACCTTTCACCCAGATAGCAAAGTTAGTATACACAGTGATGAGCTGCCAAAATCTTAACAACCGGTTCCCTATAAAAAGTTCTGATTTAAGGGATGTGCCCCAGTATGTATTTTTTGTATCCACAGGGTTATCATACGTCCGCATTTTCACGGGAGGAATTTTTAAAATTCAGGGCAGGGCGTGTGGGATCAGGAGCCCCAGGGCCAGGGGAGCAGCAGCAGCAACAGGGCTCCTGCAGCGCAGCGGTCCTGGTGGCCGGAGGAGGAATTACATCACTTCCCGGCCGGAGCCCATCAAAGCCTCAGTGCCCCCTGCAGGGAAGCAGGTTAACAACCGGTTCTAAAACCAGTTCAAAATTTAACAACCGGTTCGCAAGAACCGGTGAGAACCAGCTCCAGCTCACCACTGAGTATACATATATTTGGGACCTTTCACCTAGGTAGGTGGTTATGAGCTAATGCATAAGGTCCATGTATGGCTGTGACTTTTAGCATAGAGGATGCATTAAAGCAGGTTAGCACAGGGGCTTTCCTAGTTCATACCCTTTTAAACTTAACAGATACACCACAACTTGGAACTTGGAAAGAACCAAAATAACCAAGTAGGACAGAAACAACAAATGTGATATCTAACCACAAAAAGGCCATGGTAACGAATTGACATATATGATACTAAGTTAAGATCACTGATGTACTAACCTATAGGAAAAAGACATTCCAACATTAGTAAGATGAGGAAAGCAAATAAGGAAAAGGGGGGAAATTTCCTACTAAATATGCATCAAACATAGTGGTGTCAGCATAACATATTATAAAAGTGGCATCCCAGCCTAGGGGAGGTAGGAGAAAGAGATGTAGTCTTTGGGAGGTGCCAGAATGATGGCCACTGGCAATGGTGGGGAAGGTGATGGTGATGAGGAAGATGATGGCTAACACTTCAGGTTGTTCTACAAGGGATGATGTGAGTATCTGGAAGTGCAGATGTACATTCTGTAGTATCTCTATTTTACTAAGTTGGGTGTTTGTGACTGTGCTAAATGTACTAATAAACTATATTTGTAAATATAAAAGAGTTCCTATAGTGTGAGTTGTTGCAACTGTGCACATTGGGGTTCCCAACTATATAACAATTTAAATAATACTGGGCCTGATCTTGGGACAAGAACCTGTCAACCCTCAAAGTGATAACTGGGGATTCTTAAGTAATCTATATAATTAATACACAATCTAAAGATCAGGCAACAGCACCATCACCTCCTCCTGCGTCTCCCCAGGATGGTGGTGGCTGCTTTATGTTTCTTTGCTACCTTGTTAAGAAGTTTGGATGTAAAATACTCACCTGGTACCAAGCCAAGCCTCTGTCCTTCTAGCAATGTCCTCCAAAGCTACATTGACATCTACACTGACACTTTCCTGAAACCACAGAAAGAGCGCATAGCATGGAAATGGGTCAACTTTAAAGCTCATCACAAATTACATCTCTTTTCCATGGAGAACTTCAACTTTTTAGAAAGAAAGAAAGAAAGAAAGAAAGAAAGAAAGAAAGAAAGAAAGAAAGAAAGCCCAGTGTCTTCAGGTGAAAGCCAAAACCTTTTGGATATTTGTTTCTCCTATGAACAATCAAAAATTTTACACCAAAAGGAAAAACAAAACAAAGTTTTGTTGAAAACCCAAACTTTCTTGAAAAACAGTTTTGACAGAAAATTTTCAGTGAGCTCTAGTCACCTTTATCCTCCCAGACTTTATCCACCCCGCATGGCTAAGCCACACCTAAGGATCACGTACTCCATGCCCAAAATATTTAGCATATGTCCTGATCCAGCTCCCATTGAAATCAATGGACAAATTTTCATTACACTGGTGTGACAGCACCTCTAGACTTAAAGCTGATTAAGTTCAATAGCGGTAGGGTTACCAGATAGCAACTGAGAAAAAACTGGACAGGGGGTGGCGGGTAATAAGCACCTGTATAAGAAAAAGTCCCCAAAAATGGGACTGTCCCTTTAAAAATGGGACATCTGGTCACCCTAAATGGTGGGGACTGAGCCCTATGCTATTCAGTTAGACAAGCTGTGGTGGGAAGGCTTGGGTTGGGAAACAAGCAACGAAACCCAAGCAAGGCACCTCACCAAGGCCTTACAGGAAATTACTAGGGCTGCTCAAAAGTTTTCCTCCAGCATTTTGTTCCAATGGAAAATTGCAGTTTTGACTAAGTGAAAGTTTCACCAAAGGTGAAATTGACAATTCCAATTTTTTGTCAAGAAACACTACACACACACCTCTAAAATTTGCGATTTTGGCCATTTTTTCAGTTTTTGGCCATTTATGACTGCAAAAAATTTTGGGCTCAGTTGGTGAAATCTGAAAAAATTTCAGTATCTGGGATTTTGTTTTTTTGATGAAAAGTCAAAATTTTTGACAGGAATTTTGATTAAATTATTTTTTCCTGTTTTTGTCTAAATTCCCAGATTCAATTCTAGTGTCCCTTAGATCCCCAATATTTGCACCCTTCTTTATTTTGTTTTAATTTACATTTTCCGTAGGAAGAACAAAGATTTTCTGACCAGCTAGAAAATATGGCTTAGGAAATAAAGATGAATGGGAGGTGGCCCCACTAACGTGCTTGTTGTCCGTCAGCCTTACGTTTATTCCGTGACCCTCTGCTAGGCGACTGGTGATCCGCTGGTAAACGTTGCTCAAGAGAAGCTGCAGGGGCACATAAATGTGAGGAACAGGCTCTCTACAAAAATTCTTCAGGGGAAGCATCTCCATGACTTTCTCTGCCAGAGGAGCGCAGCTCCCGATGAAGGTCTGATGGGCTTTTATCATCGCCAGAACTTTCCTGTACAGGTGGGATAGAGCTCGACGTTAATAAAAGTCTGCATTTGGGGAGGTATTTGCTGTGGGCAGACTGGTTTATTTTTTTAAACTACACTAACTATCATTACAGTTTTGGCCCAAGGAGCAGGACAAGAGGCAATGGGTTCAAACTACAGCATAGCAGATTTAGATGAAATCTCAGGAAAAACTTCTCAGGAGTAATTCTCTCCTCAATACTGTTGCTTTACAATGACTTGCAAAGGAAAACAAAAATTGGGCTGGCGATGTTTGTGGCCTCTTTAGGATGGATGATGATTTGTACTGTTCTGTGCTATAGCTGCTGTTTATGTCAGTCACTTGCAAGACAGCATGTTGTATTTTGTGTATGTCTACCGTGTGATGTTTGAACATCTATAAAACTACTGATTATAGACTGGAGTGGTTCTTGGTGAATTCATCAACTTGTGGATTGATTAAGAATAACTACTTGTCCAGCTCTGAGAAACACTGTCTAAGGTAAAAGTAGACCTGAAAAGAACCTAGAATTAAAAATATAGATTAATAGATTCATAAATTCTGAGGCCAGAAGGACCACTGTGTTTATCTGTTCTGACCTCCTGTATATCACAGACCACAGGACTTCCTTGAAATGATTCCTTTTAGAATTACAGCAGACCTTTTAGAAAAACATCCAGTCTTGATTTATACAGTAAATTGCCACTAGTGGAGAATCCACCACAGCCCTTGGTGAATTCTTCCAATAATTAACTACTCTCACTATTCATAACTTATGCTATTTCTAGTCTAAATTTGTCTAGTTTCAACATCCAGCCATTGGATCTTGTTATTCCTTTGGGCTGGTCTACACAACCGCGGTAAATCAATCTTAACTTATGCAACTTCAGTTATGTGAATAGCGTAACTGAAGTCGAGGTTGTTAGATCCATTTACCGTGGGGGCTACATTGCGCTGTGTCGATGGGAGAGTGTCTCCTGTTGACTTCGTTTATGCTTCTCAAGGAGGTGGAGTATACAAATTGATGAGAGAGTGCTCTTCCATTGATTTAGCATGTCTTCACCAGATCCGCTAAATCGACACTCACTGCATCGATTGCAGCAGTACCAATCTACCGGCAAATGTAGACATACCCTTTGTCTGCTAGACTGAAGAGTCCTCTATTCTCAAATTGCTGTTCCCCATGCAGATACTTATAGACGGTGATCAAGTCACCTCATAAACTTCTCTTTGTTAAGCTAAATAGATTGAGCTCCTGGAATCTCTCACTATAAGGCCTTAACAATCCTCTAATAATTCTCCTGGCTTTTTTTTGAACCCTCTTGAATTTCTCAAAATTAGTAAGCTCACACTCCCTGGGCTCAATAAAAAGTGTTATCCTAATGAAATCCCGCTCCAATATGGCCTGTAACATTAATCAAATTGGCAAATTTAGTTTACTAGATTTCAGCTTTAAAATCTAAAATCAGCAAATTCATAACATAGACACTCCCACCCCATGGTGGATTCTCCATCACTGAGAATTTTTAAATCAAGATTAGAAGGTTTTCTAAATGGTCAGCTCTAGTTCAAATAGGAATTAATTCAGGGAAGTCCTCTGGCCTCTGTTATACCGGAGTCAGACTAAATGATCACAATGGCCTTGGGATCTATGAACCAAAGCACTCTGAAGCCACATCATTATCCCCATGTTACAGATGGAGGAACAGAGGAGGTGAAGTGATTTGCCCAAAGTCTCCTAGCAAACCAATGGCATGTCCAGGACCCAGGCCAGTTGCTCTAACCACTAGCCCACACAGTCTTCAGGGGTACTACCCATTTGGAGGGAGCAAGCAAAGTGCTTCCAAATCATTATACCACAAATAATGATATTACATGTTGCGAGACAAAAGAACTACAACGTTCTTTCACAGAATATTTCCCTTGTAGACTCACGTTTGCTTCTCTTCATCATGCCTCAGCTGAGCGAAGGGCAGAAACCGCATGTCTTGTGAAGTTAAAGGGTCCTCTGCCTTTTCAAATGATTCCCTTTGAATTTCATACAGCAAAGGAAGCAGCCAGACCCAACACGTACTCTTAGAGTTTTTGGAGCTTTGGATGCAAACATGCTTCAGAGCTAAAATACATTCCCTGCAATGATGGGGATGCAAAATGTTAAACAAACAAACAAAAAAATTCCTTGTATTCAGACAAATTGTATCCACAATTATGTCAGTGCATCTCTTAATGAGTTTGAGCTTCAGCTGCAAACTGGATGGCTGGATGGATGACAAGGCAAAGATACTACATGCAGCTGCATAAATAGGGCCATGGTCATTTTGAGAGCGGCGTGAATAATTGATGTTTTTGTTCCAAAATATTGGGGCGGGGGGGATATTTGGTTCAGGTAGAACCGAATGCGAAAATTCCAAAAAATTTCAACGAATCCAAAAAGTCTATTTTGGATCAAATGAAACATGGCACTCAACCCAAAACAGTTTGTTTCCAGGCATTTTAAAGGGCTAGCCACAAAACAGCCAGAGGAGGACATGCTGCCTGATGTTGACTTTTTGTCCCGCTTTGTAAATGCTGCTTTCTGATAATAAGGTTGCAGTAGCTGGAAAGCTGGCAGATGTTCCTCCCCTCACATCTGTATGTCCATCTTCCCTGGATTCAATGGGCATTCTACAAACCACAGGTTAAAGACTCTTGCACCTAAGACCATCACAGAAAACAGGTTTGGGCTCTTGTGTCAATTGGCTTAATACAGATTGGGCAGCCCTGCCAGAGCTCTCACCCACCTGGGGATAGCACCTCTAGCAGCCAACTGGAGACCTGTTCCTTGGAAGCACTAACCTTCTGCTCCCATTGACTTTAAGGCTGTCAGATCGGAGGGATAGACTAGGTTTCCATCTGACTAACATTAGAGGAGAGCTAGGACTCATTACCTGCCACACAGCAGCCTCTAAATTTGGTCTTGCTGGTTCGGATTGTGGTTTCTAGGTGCTACTGCAGTACAAATAATAATCTATAATAATTGTCACTCTAGGGTTAACCTTGAAGAGGGTGATCCCATGCTGAGCCCCTATTATACATAATGAAAACCCATAAATAATTAACTCTTCTACTTTCCAAGCTGTGTGCTTTGCAAATATGTCAGTTCAGAGCATTTAAAGGGAAGTAAATGTGTTACCTTTAAAACCACAGGCAGAGTTCAAGCAAATAAAAGTAAATATATAGTGAGTTAGATATTACCTTTTTCTTGGTTCTTTCAGGTTCATGAATTTGCCTTCCTGCAAGCCAACATTTTGGGCCATTTGTTCAATCTTGCTCATGGCCTTTGCACTTATATGGATACTGTGGTGAAATACTGTGCATAATGCAAAGAGGAGAACATCCATCGCTGAAATAGCAGGATTCTGAAATTTGGGGTTTCCGAGGACATTTTCAATGAATTTGCGGATGTAATCATAAACCTAGACAAACACGGTAATAAGATGCACATTTTACCAGAAGCATCAGACATGCCTGAAATAAAGTTCTCCCAGCATTGTCTCAGCTGCACTAGCCAGTGGATGGGGATGGATGATAGAGGAGGTATTTGCCATTACTTGCAGAGTGGAAAGGTGGCCTTGAGGCTAAAGGCACTAGCATAGTATTCAGCAGACGTATGTTCAATTCCTCCCTTTGCTACAGACTTCCTGTATGACTTGGTCAAGTCAGTTAATCTCAAACTTTTCTATTTAGATTGTAAGATCTTCAAGGCAGGGACTGTTCTTGAGTTTGTGACTGTTCAGCACCTGTGTGACAGGACCCCAAACTTGGTCACTGTGTGTTTGTGCAGCACCCAGCACAATGGAGCCCCCATCTTGGTTACTACGGCCTGGTCTGCACCTAAAATTTCGATAGACCTAGCTATGTCACTCAGGGGTGTGAAAAGTGTACACACCTGAGAGATTCAGTTAAGCCGACCTAAGCCTCAGTGTAGACACTGCTAGGTCAACAGAAGAATTCTTCTGTCGACCAAGCTACCACCTCTTGCAGGGGTGGATTAACTACAGAGATGGGAAAACACCTTCTGTAGCTATAGGAAGTGGGTACCCTACGGCGGTACAGCTGCAGCGCAGTAGCTGTGTGCTGTAGCACCTGTGGTGTAGACATAGCCTATGTGTCTACGTAGCCACTTCTCACCATGGTATGAGTGCCTTTGTCAGAACCGTAGAGAGGATGGAAGTTCTGCTTTGTGGAGGATTTTGAAATTTGGCTTCGTTCTGAATTAGAACAAAACCCAAACATTTCAAAGCCCACATGAGTAGACATACTGTCTGCTTGTTTTCTGTCAGAAGAAGCTATAAATACAGATTCCAGGAAAGATCCTTCATCTCTGGACTGTTTGGACTCTTACAGGGAAGTGTACCAGCTGTAAAGCGGAGATCACCAGAGACTATCTGGGTACCCTGAAAGACTTTTGGGAGACTGGCAATTTATTACATCACTGCCAGTTTGGAATTACAAACTGTGATTCACACGTGCATATATTTTACCTGCTTTAACCTCTCGATAACTCTCATTTCCTTTTCTTAGCTAATAAACTTTTAGTTTACTATAGGATTGGCTGCCAACGTGGTCTTTGGTGTAAGATCTGGAGTACCAATTGACCTGGGATAAGTGACTGGTCTCTTGGGACTGGGAGCAACCTGATGTGGTGTTATTTTTGGTTTAAGTGACAATTTATCACGAAGTCCAGGTTGTCTGGGTGGCAAGATAGACTGGAGTGTCTAAGGGGACTCTCTGGTAAGACTAGTATAATGATCCAGGATACACATTTGTCACTGGCTTGGTGAAATCTAATTACAGAACACACCACCAGTCTGGGGTGTCTGCCCTGTTTTCTGGCAATCTGCCCTGAGGTCATCACTCACAGTTGTGAGCCACTCCAGACAACGTGACAGTGCTCACTCTGTTCTATGTTTTAGAACTCCCCAGAAATAAGTCAGAGCAGTGGTGTGTGTAGCTGAGACTGGTGTGTCTGTGTATAGTTAGTAAACATGGCTATTTGGGACCTAGCTGCACCTGTCTGGATTCTTCATATTGTTATTGTGTAAAGATCAACTGACACAACAGACAGTCTCTGCCCTATGACTGGTTTAGGTATTGGATGTAAGGGACTGGGCCGCAGGCAGCCTTGCCTAGCGGTCGCAGCTGGGCTGGGGTCTGCCCACCAGGGACAGGAGTCGCCAGGCCAGGAGCCAGGTCCCATAAACAAGAGTCAGGGTCAGAGCGAGGCTGTGGTCGGAGGCAGGAGATCAGAGGTAGTACCAGGTTGGAATCGAGAGGCAGGAATCAGGGTCAAAGTCAGGCTGGAGTCAGAGACCAGGAGACAAAGCAAAGTCTGGCATTGCAGCAGGCCAAGATCTGGGTGGTTTCCCAAACAAATTCCTAGGGCAACACCTGGGATTACTAGGGGCACTTGGCCAAACAGAGGGCTGCAGGGGTACTGTCATTCTGGCTCTTGTGGGCTGTACTTCGTGTGGCACCTACTCTCCACAGTGCGCCCTGGCTGTATCTTTCCATGGCCTGGGTTCTAGTCCCCAGGCCCTTACGGTAGGGCTTGATTAGAGCAGCAGGTTTGTCACAGTGCAGAAAATGTCACAGATACCAGGATTTCTCCATTTGTCCATGACTTCCTGAAGGTGGGTCCCTGGCTCAGCGCCGAAGGAGGCATGTGATGGGGAGGCAGCAGGGCCAAACCTGAGCAAATGGTGCTGCAACCACATGCATTAGATCACAACACCCAGAGTGGGGAGCTGGGGACCAGCCACACAAGAGCTGCCTGAGCCTGGGCTGAGTGCAGGGCAGGGCCTTGCCTCCTCCCCAAGCGGAGATTAGGGTTGTGGTGTTGGAGCAGAGGGGGCTGCTATGGGTGGTCAATGCCCCCTCATTTGTCAGGGCATTATCTAGTCAAATTCATGGAGCAGGCACTAAACCTATGAATTTTACGATATTGACCATGACCGCTCTGTGATGTTTGATAAAAAAAATGCCATGACACATCTGCAGCCCTCATCATAATGAATGAGATTTTGCGAAATTTAAAGCCACCCTGGCTTTTATGGAGGCTGCTCGTTCAAGAATAAACTCTGGAAATCAGGTCCAAAGCTGGTACAGATGATTCTTGTGGCAGCCCAGTCCAGCTCCCATGAAAGCTGATGGAAATCCTTCCATCTCAACAGGAGTTAGATTGGGCCGTTAGGATCTCATCCAAAGCCCGTGAAGTCAATGGAAAGACTGCTGTAACTCCAATGGGCTTTGGAGCAGGCTCTGAGGCTGGAGAGGGAAAGAACATCAAAAGTAACGTTCAGCTTTTAATGATTCTTGGATGATTGTCAATGCACCATGCACAGGTAAAGCTATCTCCAGAAAGGTTCAGTGAGGGCCTTTCCAGCTATTGTGGAGCTGCTATGAGAAACGGGCATTGCTCACTTACCTTTGTCTCGTCAAAGTCAGTTTCGTGATCATTTATTTTTCGCTCTGCATCACTGATGTTGCTCGTTTTCAAGCACTCCTTGAAGCAGTCAAGCTTCCTTTCCACATCACCAAAGTCCTTTCGGTGACAAAGTTCTCGGTATAGCTCATTTTCCAGGAATTGCAGGATAGACTCACTAGCTTTCTCTTTGGACTTTCCTCTTGATAAAAAGCCAAACAAGGACTTTTCTGGAGACTGACAGATGTCATCAAATTGGGTCCACACACCTAGTAGGAAATAAACATGTATACACCTTCAAATAAATGCTTGTAAACTTTCAAACTTGCAAGGGGGCAGACTGTGGGAGCAAGCAGTCCACAATCGTCACAGAGTTAATGTTTTCATTTGCCATTTTATAGTGCTGTTTGTGCCATTCAGTTAATAGATTCCAAGGCCAGCAGGGCCCTTTGTGCCCATCCAGCCCAGCCTCCTGCCTAACCCAGGCCAGAGAATCTCCTCCAGTGATTCCTGCCTCCAGCCCAGTCACTCCTGGCTGAGCTAGAGCAGAGCTTTGAGACAGGGATGCCCCATCTCACTGACAGAATCCCAGTGATGCAGAATCCATCCTGTTGTAGGGGAGCTAATCCAAAGGCTAATTCTTTCCCCTGGTAAACACGGGCTTCTTATTCCCACACTGAATTAGTCTCCCTTCTGCTCCCAGCCATTGGCTCTCGCTCTGCCTTTGTGAGCTTAAACTGCCCTCTCCTCTCAGAAATTTCTTTCCCACGTAGGCGCTTGTAGACCAGGATCATGTCACCTCTTAACCTTCTCTTAGATAAACAAAATACATCAAGCTCCTTCAGTCTCTCACCCTAAGGCAGGTTTTCCAACACCTCGGACTGTTCTCATAGCTCTTCTCTGAGCCCTCGCCAATTGGTCAAAGTCCTTTTGGACATGCAGACAGCAGAACTGGACAATGTGGATACCAGAACAGGGCCTGAGACTGGAGGAGATGGCCAGGCCAGAGTTCCACCTCCTTCCCATGTCCCCGCTCGCATTATGGCACTAACACAAAGGAGGGAGTAAGCTGCAGCTTGTGAAGGTGTGCAGCTGCGCCGATGTAGCTCTTCTAGTGTAGACCGGCCCACAGATTCATAGATACCAAGGCCAAAAGGGACCACTGTGAGCATATGGTCTGACTTCCTGTCAGACAAGCCAGAGAACGGCCCCAAAATAATTCCTAGAGCATATATTTTAGAAAAACCACTTACCCAAAGAATTGGGCACATCCCACATGCCCCTGGAATCTCTGGGAGGTACTTTGCCTCCCCAAACCAAAATGTTTCCTGGAGCTCTCCTAATTATGGGCTACATCTAAATGGAACAGTATCATTCATTACTTATTGGGCTGCTCAAAAAAGTTTCCACCTACATTTATTTTCTACATGAAATTGACTTGTCAATCAAACAACGAATTGCACTGAAAATGTCTTATTTCCTTGATTTTTTTTATTTTCATTGGAAAATCCAAACCCTGAAAACTGAACATTTATGGCTGAAAACCCCAATTTTTTTTTCTTTAGACAAAAGCCCCATTTTTTAACCAGCTCTAATTATTTATATTGTAGAAGCATCTGAAAGCTCCAGTCATGTACCAGGATCCCACTGCATTAGGCACTATAGATTACTTATTGGGTTTGGGTGTATCATGGTACTGCCTAGGCACCCCAGTCACGGACCGGGACCCATCGTGCTAGGCGCTGTACAAACACAGTCCCTGCCCCAAGAGCTCACAATCTAACACCCAACAATGACCATGGAGATTCTGTGCTAGAACACTCACTGCACAAACTGCCCACGTTTTCCATTTATTCAGACTTATTCTCATGCCGCTGTAAATCAGAAATGATTCCACTGAAGTCAATGACATTACAATCAGATTCACTTGTACTTATACTTGGAGAGCCTGCAAGCCTGGACCTTCCGTCATCATTTTCCACAGGGCTAAATGTGATTCTTACCTCCTGCTTTGATGGCCGAATCGGGCACAATTAGAACTCGATGGGACTCCGCCTTTTCATTCTTTTGCTCTGTTTTATAAATATGCTCTAGTCGAACTATTCTCGGATCAGTGTAGGTATCAATAATCCCATATTTATAACGGATGGGTTGTCTGCTTTGTAGAGCCGAAACAGGAATTTTTGCTTGGCCTACGATAAGGAGCCCGTAGTTATTCCTGAAACTAGGACAGTAAAACAAAACAGAAGAGTTGGCTGTTTATTTTAAATCATAAAGAGTTTATTTTAAATCAAATAAATAAGAGTAAATATATTATATATTAAATAGAATTTAATTTATATATATAAATTCTATAAATTATAGAATTTAATTAATAAATTAAATATTAAATAAAATATTTTAAATCAAAGAAAATAAATTTAAGTTTATTTTGAATAAAGAGTTTATTTTAAATTAAAGTCAATAGCAACCTCCCTTTGACCTCAATGGGCTCATGATCAAAGCCAAATAAGGCTTTGATTCTGCAGTGAGGTCAGTGCAACAAGACCAGAGTTACCAGCCCTCAGAATTTATTGCAAGCTGAGAATCTCAGCTCTCATTTAAACAAAAAGTAAGATTCTAGCCCTCATGATTGCAGAGAAGAGCTTGAAAATGTGACCTGTAAGGGCTGAGAAACCAGAAGATAAATAAAATGAACCCATGACATTTATTCTGTAAAATCTCATGAGTTTTAAGCCGCTCTCATGATATTAACTGAGAACCTCCACCCTGTTGCTCGCTTCCCCATCCCCGGGACTCACCTGCCACCTGCAGAGCCAGGCTGGGAGGAGCTGACACAGAGCCGGCCCAATCAGGGCCCGCGAGGCACAGCAGGAGTCAGTCCCCAGAGCAAGGGGCTGGGGCAGGGAAATCGGGGCACAGTGGGATGGGGGACAGCCAGGATACACACACAACCAGTTCTCTCCGTCAGGGCTGGGGGCGGGAAGAGCAGCAGCTGCTAAGCAGAACTGCTCCTCCAGGCTCCAGCAGCCGGTGCTGCTCTTCCCACTCCCTGGTAGCAGAGGACGGTTACTGCAGGTAACTGGAGTTTTAGCATCTGGGCAGCGGTGCTGGCCGGACGCTGCCAGTTTCCCTTTTCGACCAGACATTCTGGTCGAAAACTGGACACCTGGCAACCCTAGTTACAGAGTCCCCTCTGTGCCAATCCACACAGGAAACGAGTCTGGTGCAGCCACCGGCTATGAGGTGTTGGTTCAAGCTGTAGCTGCATGTGCTTTTCATTCTGGAGGGTCCCTGGTTCAATCCCCAGCGTGTGGGCTCTTACAATCCTCCCATGGCTCACAGGAGCTGGATACACCTCTCCCCCTGCTGCAGGGATATAGCTAGCTGTCCTAACAGGCTCTGTGCCACTCCATTTTGACTCCTGGACCTACTCAGAGCAGCCATTATAGGGGGTGTGGCAGGTCCCTTTGCTTCCCAGCAATCCCAGGCTGATTGTTCCAGTCCACACAAGTTAGAGCTGCCCTAAGTTGTGCCGGGGGCCAAACCATCCCTGGACAGCTCCCAGGAATGGGGGAAACTGAGGTAACAGTTGCCAAAGTCTCCCCCCACAGAGGTGCCAAATGGAGCTGTGGTGGTGGACATTTGATTCTGCCCTTGCATTTCATCATGGCTGCCCCTCCCTTACTCCATTCCCAGTCCAAGTTGCTTTCTACAGGCCAGTGGTGACTCTACCCATGGGAATTCCCCAGCTGCTGCCTGAAATATGTCTCATTATCACATCCTTCCACCTTCCCCACCAAGAAAGATCTAATGACCTGTCAGTGTAATCCAACTCCAGTGTCATTTTACCTTATTTCCATCCTAGCAAATTCTTGGTATCTCCTGGGATGACTATAGGCTGCAACAACAATCTTGTCAAACGGTTCATTAACTTTAAAATGTTCAGAACATACGGCAACAAACTCCAGAGTCATCGTGTCTTCCACTGAGGAACTGGTGCTTGAAAAATATGGATTCTCTGATAAAATACTAGAAAAAATGAAAATGCCATAAGATAGTCTCCAAACCGTCTTCCACACAGCCACCCAGGCATTAAAACCATGAGCAGCTAGGCCCCTCCCCTCTCCCCAACTATGCCCTAAAAAGAGGAGAGATGGTTTGGAATTAAGGCACTGAAGTAGGACTCAGGGGATCTGACTTCAGATCCTGAATAATCTTAGGCAAGAGATTTCATCTTCCCCTGCTCTGCCCCCCACCCATAGCCTTCTTACTACTTAACTAATCACCTCCTAACAAAACCCGCCCCAAACAAAAATATGTGGCACTAACATGACATTTGCCAACCATCCCGCTGCTGTACGTTGAATCCCAACTCCTCCCCTGTCCTGTCTATTTCAACTATGAGCCCTTTGGGGCAGAGAGTGTTTCTTACTCTGTATCTGTGCAGCCTCCAGCACAACAGAGCCCCAACTTTAGTTGTTTCCTAGGTATAACTGTAACAAATACCCTGTGGCTCAGTTCCCCATCTGGGAAGAATAACCCTTCCTCCATATTTTACATAGTTTCCAAAGTAAGTAACCTCAGTCTTTTCATTCTCTCTTCTTGCGAGAGTGCAAAGCAGGTGGAAAAGGCTAGCAGATCAGCATGGGGGTGCGTCCTACCTATTTTGCACTCAGTGTACACAGCGGTAAATGAGTACACAAGGGATAAGGCCACAGAGACTCAGGCCCTGAAGCTCTACTTTAATTCAAAAAGTGAACACAGCTTAACTGCAGATTGGCTCTTGGTGCCCCATAACATTTCTATGGGTTAAATTAAAGCTCTCCTACACATGCTATCACATTAGTTAAAAGGTTTTAAGGACAGAGACTGCATCCAGCCTGGCCCCCATGTAATCTCCCTCAGCAATTCCTGCCTTTGGCCCAATAACTCCTGCCTGAGCTGGAGCAGAGATGCCCCATCTCCATTGACACACTCGGAGTGATGGAGAATCCACCCCGTCTCTCGGGGAGTCGTTCCAAGAGTTAATTTCCTTCCTTGTTAAACATTGGCTCTTTGTTGCCAGTCTGAATTTGTCTCCCTTCAGCACCTGGCCAGTGGATCCTGCTCTGACTCTGTCTGGGGAGAGCCCTCTGTTCTCAGAAATCCCCTCCCCATGTCAGTGCTTACAGACAAGCATCACGTTACCTCTTCACCTTCTTAACTGAATAGATTGAGCCACTTCAGTCTCTCACTCTAAATCCTGTTTTCCAGACCCTGAATTGTTCTTGTAGCTCCTCTCTGAACCCTTAACAATTTGGCAACATCCTGTTTGAGTCGTGGACACCAGAACTGGACACAGGATCCAGTCATGCTCTTGTCAATGCTGCACACAGAGGTGATGCCGCTGCCTGCTTCTACTTGGGATTCTTTCTAAAGACTCTCAATTTTATTACTATGACTGAACGTTTATGTTATGGTAGCACCCAGATGTCTCAGCTCGGGATCAGGGTCCCATTGTGCTGGGTGCTGCACAAAAGGAAGACAGAGAATATGTCTACGCTGCAGTCAGGAAATGTGACTGCAGCTCATGTAGGTGTAGAATCATGGAAGAATCATACAATCATGGACGATTAGGGTTGGAAGAGACCTCAGAAGGCCATCTAGTCCAACCCCCTGCTCAAAGCAGGACCAATCCCCAAGTAAATCATCCAACCCAAGGCTTTGTCAAATGGCTAGTTTGTACCCAAGCTGGTTTTGATATAGCTAGGGTTAGGGTTAGAGCAAAGCTGGCTCGATTAAGAATAGCCGAGAGCTCACTACATAGCACTTGACTCTCGGGTCTCAAGCTTCATTGATTTTCATGTAAAATCCCTAGTACATCATCTGCTTCTTTTACACTCTTATTTGCACTGCATCTGCTTCACAACATCCATTTCTGAACCACGCAACAAACCTCTCCTCCGATGCCGAGTTCTCTTCGTTTCCCTTACAATCTGCAATTTTTAATAAAGAGCTTTCAGTTACACTTGCAAAGGGTGAGTAAAAATTTCATGTGCTAAAAACAAAGAAAAGAAACTTCAAATTTACAACATATACAGCTCTGAAGTTGCATCTTCATTACAAAAACGGGGCCTGGCCACAGGTCAAAGTGCCTCAGAATATTTTGTTACACCTTAGCTCGCATGCAGTCGGTAGAATGCATTTGACATCTGCTGCTCCAATTGTCCTATTACCCCTTCACCCAACTCCATTTCTTTAGCTAGTGGGTGAGTGGGTGAGACAGACCCCCATTTGTGCCCGACCCACAGAGGATGTGGGCTTGTTGTAGCCCCATTCGGGCACAGTTAGCTGTGTAGCTCAAGCTGCAGCAGCACGTGCTTTTAGCTCTGGGAGGCCCCGGTTAAATCCCCGATGTGTTGGCTGTCACATTTGCAGCAGATAAAGTTTTCTCTCATTATGGTAAAATTGAAAAAAAAAATCCCATTAAAATATTTTGCTAAAGCTAAAGTTCGTCTGGGGAGCAGACATGCAGAGCAGGAGTCCCTGAGAGAAAGGGAGGGTTTGGAAGAAGAGATCCCTTAGCTCCTTCAAGGTGGGCGTCCCCACGAGAAGAGCTGGGAAGGAGCTGTTCGTGCTGAACCTCTTGGCACACGGCGTGATCTAGATGCCTCCCCGCACCACACCTGAGGCCGCTGGAAACCAGCTGCCTTGCCTTGTAAGCAGAGATCCCCTCCCTATGGGCACTCGTTGCTAGGCACCATAGTCCTGGATGTCCTTGTAAGAACCAGGCTGCAGCCATGTGTCGGTGAGACTGCACACGCAGCGACGGCTTCTTGTGCCCCCAAGGAGAAATGTTTCAGCTCAACAGACTTTAGGGGAAAATTGGACAGATTTTTAAACCAGATTCACAGATCTGAACACCAGCAGGGACCAGACTCCAAGTGATGGAGAATCCACTGCGTTCCCTAGGTGAGTTGTTCCAGTGATTCCCCTCCCTGTTAAACATTGGCCTCTTATTTTCAGGCTGTATTCTTCTAGCTTCAGCTCTCAGCCCCTGGGTCTTTTTCTGCCTAGGTCTACTAGATTTAAGAGCTCTCCGCTATCAGAAATCTCCTTCCCAGGTAGGTATTTGTAGATCGTGAGATCAAGTCACCTCTTAACCTTCTTTAGGATTAACTAAATAGATTGAGCTTCTGAGTCTCTCACTACAAGGTTTTTTCCAGACCTGAAATCATTCTTGCAGCTTTTTTCTGAACCCTTAACAGTCGCTCACCATCAATGTGGAGACTGAACACACCCCTAGTCTACACTACAAAATTACTTTGGTATAACTACGTCACTCAGGGACATGAATAATCCACACCCCTGAGTGTCGCAGTTTTACCGACCTAATCGCTGGTGTAGATGAGGGCTATGTCCGCGGGAGAGCTTCTCCCACCGACATAACTACCGCCTCTTGCGGAGATGGAGTTATTAAGCTGACAGGACAGCCAGGGGTGGGGCATGCGGGACCATGTGCCCCCCCTCAATTTCTGTGAACGCCAAGCTGCCCTTGTAAAGCTTGCTCTGCTCGGCCTGCTGGGAGGGGAAGGAGAGGGGCTCTGTCCTTCTCCTGTTGTACCTCCCTCCCTCCCCCTCCCCCTGCACGTTTCCGGCTCACTTGGCCCCCTGTCCCTGGTAGCCCGGCCCAGGTGGGGAGTGGAGGGGATGGGATGGAGACACTTCTCATGCTGAATGAGGGTGGCCTCTCTGGGTCACCCCAGTGGCTGCCTGCAAGAACCCAGCTGGGGAGGCAGTGGCATCCGTCTCCCCGCCCTGGCCTGGATGCCAGTCAGAGGTGCCAAGCAACCTGGAGCCCCCTCCCCGCACTTCTCTCCGGCTCATTTCCGGCTCAGTTGGTCCCAGTCCCTGGCAGCCAGGCCCAGGCAGTGAAGTGGGTGGGCTGCCCCCATGTCCCCAGCCAGGCTCTCTCACAGGCAGCTGCCGTGGTGCACAGAAGCAGCGACATGGAGAGACAACCCTCACCCGGTGTGAGGAGCAGCTCCGTCCCACCCCTGCTGCTCCCCACCCTGGCCTGGCTGCCAGAGAGAGGGGCCGAGCGAACCGGAAATGTGCCAGGTGGGGAGGTGCAGCAGGAGAAGGACAGAGCCTCCCCCATCCCGTGCAAGTAACTCTGGCGGGGCGTACACAGTGGCCCCAGGCTGGGGGGGCCAAGAGGGAGTGTTACTGGGGAAGGCGCCGGGAGCAGGTTCCTTTTGTTCAGCCCAAGTTAGGGACATTGCCTGCGTGCCTTCCCCTGCTGAGGTGTCCGCAATGGCACCAGAGCTCTAAGGAGTGGGGAAAACTGTGTTGTTGTGAGCCTCTCCTCCCCGCACATCCCGCCCTCGGCCCGGCCCAGAGGCACATGCTCCCCTCTCCTGTGGCCCCAGCCCCCCAGGAGGCAGCGGGATTGGCTGCCCTGGCCCAGGGAGGTGGGGCTGGAAGTTCCTCCCAGAGGTGACACATGTAGTAGTCCCGTGCCGCCCCGCCCTGCCCCCCCCCCCCCGCCCGCTATCAGCAGGTTTGAGTCGTCTCTACCCCGTCGGCTTAGAGTGTCTTCACCAGAAGCACCACTGTAAATGTGTAGTGTAGACCTGCCACAGTCTCCAGGAACAATCTCTTTAATGCCATGTACAGAAGTAACCCCGCCTCTCTGCCCCTGCTCGATATCCCACTGCCCCTCTCTCTGCCTCTGCTCGATATCCCACTGTTTCTGTATCCAGGGATCGCCTTGCCACCTTAGGCACAGCGTCGCACAGGGAGCTCCTGTTCAGCAGGTTTCCACAGGAGCCCCTTCTGCCCTTCCCAGGCAGAGCTCCTGCTTTCAAGGATACAGCCCCCCATTTGGCAAGTGCAGCCTATGTTCTTGCTTCCTGAACCTTGCCTCTGGGCTGTATTAAAATGCGTGTTCCCATGGGCCCAGCTGATCCCGAATGCTCTGTGTAACCACTCTGCTTTGGGCCAAGCTTTGGGCCAAGGACAGATGAACCCGTTTGTGCTGATATAATGGAATGGTTACCTGCTCTGTGAGGCTTCTCCTCCGGCTCCATTGGCTCCTCTCTCATTGAGCTGCCAGGGCTCTGGGTCTTTGAAAAGAAAGTTTTAAAACATAAATACCAGTTAAAGCACCAAAGTGGTGACCCTTTAACGGCAGGGCCTACGGTGTAACCGAGATGGAAGGAGTGCATTGGCCTGTTCCCTGTCTCTGTGCAGCAGGGAATGCACTCCTGGCATAAGAGTCATCTCTGCGTTAACTGAAAATGAGAGAAGCAAGCAGCCTAGTAAAATGGGTGTCTTGGGGGTCTGGCTTTCATTGTAGTGCCAGAGGGCTGGGCTTGAATCCTGAGGCAACCCTGATGGTGAAAGTTATGGGACTCTTAATTTATAAAATTCTGACCAGGTTAGAGAAGGGAGATTGGTCACACCTGTTCTCCCCATCCCCACAGGAACAAAGGAACGTTCGATGAAACTGCAAGATGGAAAATTCGAAACTGATCAAAAGAAATACTTTTTCACACAACATGTGATTAGTCTGTGGAACTCACTGCCACAGGAATTAAGACCAATATCTTGCTATCAGAGACCAGGATGAACTCTAGCATAGTGGGCAGATTATCCCACATCTGTTTTTGTGGGTTTTTTTATCCCTTTCCCTGAAATACCTGGTGCTGGGAACTGTCAGAGACAGGGCAAGATGGACCTTGGGTCTGATTCTGTCTGGCAATTTGTATGCTCCTAAACTGTGGGTTAGTTTCTGGGGTTTGGTGTGGACAAAACACAGAGGAAATGTCTGTCTTACCCAAAGCACTTAGAGAATGGCTGATGCAGATTTAATTCTCTTACGTATTGTGCCCCAGTCTGAAGTAACAGCTGATGTTTTCATTATCTTTATAAAAGTCCAGTTCTTCTTTGAATCTTGCTAAGCTTTTGGCTTCGGTGATGGATAGTGACAGTGAGTTCCACAGGCTAATTACACACTGTATGAATAAGTGTTTCCTTTGCTCAGTTTTGAATTTCTCACTTTCAATTTCATTGAACGTACTCTTGTTCTTTTGTTATAAGGCAGGGAGAACAGAAGTGACCAATCTCCCTTCTCCAAACCACTCAGTGCAGGCTTTTATCATGTGTCCTCTTACCCATCTCCTCACTAAAGGAACCACTCTTCCAGTCTTTTCAAACTCTTTTCATAGAAGAGTATTTCCAGGCCCCTGATCATTCTCATCACCCTTTTGTGAACTTCCCTTAGGCCAAGTCTACACTATAAATTTACATCAGTATAACTAAGTTGCTCAGGGGTGTGATAATCAGCACCCTAACCCCTGGTGTAGATTGCGCTATGTCTATGGGAGGACACAGCCACCGAGTCTCACAGAGGTGGATGAACTACGCCAACGGGAGTCTCCTGTAAGCCCAGTAGTGTCTGCACTGAAGGGCTTCAGCGGCACAGCTGCCATGTTTTATGTGTACACGTGCCCTAATTCTGCAATAACCCACATGAGATGGGTTGACCCAGCACTGCACACAGTATCCAGATGGGGCAGCCACACTAGTTTATACAACGGCATCAGACCAGTCTCTGTAATATTCTCCATCCTGTCCTACTACGTCTGAACATTTCATTTGCTTTTTTGAACGCAGCTGCACTTTGAGCAGAGGTATTCACTAAGTTGTCTATAATGGACCCAAGGACTTCTTCTGAGCTGGCACAGTTACAATAAACTCCTGTAAGGTGTATCAGTATTTGAAATTGCTCCTTCTAATGTCCATTACTTTGCCTTTATCATCACTGAATTCCAGTGGTGCAAGTAGAAATCATTTCTTGCCATTACTGCACTCCTGGGAGGGACACAAGGCGGGGGGCACGTGACCTCCACAAGTGATCCTCCATGTGACTCCTCTCTGCCCAGCCCGGGGCCCCCACGCTCTCCCCATCCCCTCCGACATCCCCCTTTGTATATACAAACATCAACATGCTTAACTACTCACTTTCACCCCACATATGTAGTATTCATTTTGTTTATATGGAATATGGGAGTTGGGTGAGGAGCCATTTCAGCATATGTATGACTTATTAAAAGATAAATTTTAAGTAGAACTGTATCCTAAACTGCTTTATGGTATTGTACCCAAACATTGCATTTCAATGTGGGATTCAACTTCCTTTATAGGAACAGACTCCTGAAACTCTTACCACAAAAGTGGTCCATACTCATGCAAATAGTCCCATTGTCTTCAACGGGATTGATCAAATGATTAAGGGTTTACAGAATTAGGTCCCAAGTTTGTAAATTGTTCTGGATGAAACTGACAATGTCTGAGCTGTCAGATCAGAAGGCGCTTCATTCAAATAAAGATGGGCAGATGTGTGATAAGTCTTAGATCCGTTGCTAAGATGAGGAACATATTTTCAGCAAAGTTCTTGGAGATTCCTGACGCAGCTGGTTTAAGGCCATCAGTGTCCAGCATTATAATCTTCACTTACAGTTCTCTCATGCACAAAGCTGGAAAATGAGGCATTTGTATTCTTTGTTTTACTGCTCCAGTTCCAGTTAACAAAATGCACGTTCGACTAGTTTGGCTGGAAAGAAGAATTCTGTGTACACTGAGGACAACACCTGATTCCCATCAGATTGCAGCATTGGGCTGACTTCAGAATTCAAACATCCTCTGGTCAATGCAAGCAGAGGCATTCCTCTAGTGATTTGGACTTGATGTGATGCAGTATGGATGTCATGGATAAATCAGACCAAGGGGGAGAAACAGAATAAAAAGCACTGTTTAAACACCTTCTGTCCCTCCCCCACCCCTCCTTTTTGAGGACTCCTGACCAATGTAACAGCACAATACATATGCTAACAAACTTAAACAAAGCCTTTAAGTTTGTTTGCATATGTATTCTGCTGTTAAAGCCATATAAAGAATGAATGCCCTCCCTAGCCATGTTCTGCTCCTTTAAGGAGCAGAGCACAGCCCCCACCCCCACCTCTCCGGAAGCGGGGGCTAGCTCCAAGTCTTTCCGGTACCCCATACCTGCTAAAATGTCTTGCCGGTACTGCGTACTGGAGAGTACCACCCCACTTGCACTCCTGCTGAATTCCCTCTGCCTGGATATTGCCAATTCACCTTGCTGGGTTAGGTCTCACTGATTTTCTTCACAGGCTTCTGCAAATTTTGCTCCCTTCCTACTTAGCCCCCTTTCCAGATATTTACTAAATATATTAAACCACAGTTTCCTCCCACAGACCCTTCTGACACCTCCATAGTTAAGCTATAGCCACGTTGGGAATTGTGTCTTTTGTGCTTTACACAACAACAACAACATGGAGAACCCTCCTCCAGGCACAAGTGATCTCAAATAGAGCTGGGCAAAAGTCTTCTACTTAAACCTTTTTTTCAGTAAAAAAATGCAGATTCAGTGACACCAAAATATTTACCAAATTCATGTAGATTTCGCCAAATTGTTTCAGTTAAAAATACTTTTTAAAATATATTGAAAATGAAGCATTTCATTTTGATATTTCCTAAACAAAATGTTTCAGTTTTTCAGACTGAAACAAACTTTACTTAAAATATAAAATTAAGGAAATTTCATAATTTATCCATTAAAATCCATTTTAAAAGGCTCATAATTGAAATGAAAGAAAAGGTTTACTTCAACCTGCAATGAAAATTTTTTTCAACTTTTTGATTAACCAAAAAAATGAAAGTTTTTTTTGGTTTTTTTTTTTGCTTTGACACAAAACAATTGTTTTCCAATTTTTCAGCATTTCCAGTGAACCGGGAAAAAACGTTATTCACTCAGCTCTAGTCCCAAATAATTATGTCCACTGAACATGCAAAGACAAGGCCCAGCTACGTACACATGGTTGCTTCGGCTGGTTCCTAGCAGCTGCCAAAACACAGAACACAGTGAGCACCACTAGAGGGCTCCCATACTAGTTAAAGAGATGCTACCTTATGCACTACAGGAATGGTCTGGTTTTTCCTTCTCTTTGTTTTCTTTCTTTTAGACAACATCTGATCCATGATAGAACTTTGCTTCTTTATCAAGCAGGTTATTGAAAGTTTAAATACATTTCCCATTTACCTGGGATTTAGAGGCTCCATGTGGCTGATCCAAATGTTTACGACCCAACCTTTCTTTCACCTCCTTTGGCTGGGAAGCGGAGCCTGTGAGGTTGTCTTTCTCCACCTTCAGACCAGGGAAGAGTATAAAAATATTGCTCGGGCATGCAGGAGTGAAATCAGGAAGGCCAAATCACACCTGGAGTTGCAGCTAGCAAGGGATGTTAAGAGTAACAAGAAGGGTTTCTTCAGCTATGTTAGCAACAAGAAGAAGGTCAAGGAAAGTGTGGGCCCCTTACTGAATGGAGGAGGCAACCTAGTGACAGAGGATGTGGAAAAAGCTAATGTACTCAATGCTTTTTTTGCCTCTGTCTTCACAAACAAGGTCAGCTCGCAGACTACTGCACTGGGCAGCACAGCATGGGGAGGAGGTGACCAGCCCTCTGTGGAGAAAGAAGTGGTTCAAGACTATTTAGAAAAGCTTGACTAGCACAAGTCCATGGGGCCGGATGTGCTGCATCCGAGGGTGCTCAAGGAGTTGGCGGATGTGATTGCAGAGCCATTGGCCATTATCTTTGAAAACTCATGGTGATTGGGTGAGGTCCCGGATGACTGGAAAAAGGCTAACATAGTGCCCATCTTTAAAAAAAGGAAGAAGGAGGATCCAGGGAACTACAGGTCAATCAGCCTCACCTCAGTCCCTGGAAAAATCATGGAGCAGGTCCTCAAGGAATCAATTCTGAAGAGGAGAGGAAAGTGATCAGGAACAGTCAGCATGGATTCACCAAGGGTAAGTCATGCCTGACTAACCTAATTGCCTTCTATGATGAGATAACTGGCTCTGTGGATGAGGGGAAAGCAGTGGACATGTTATTCCTTGACTTTAGCAAAGCTTTTGGTATGGTCTCCCACAGTATTCTTGCCAACAAGTTAAAGAAGTATGGGCTGGATGAATGGTCTATACTGTAATGTGGATAGAAATCTGGCTAGATCATTGGGCTCAATGGGTAACGATCAATGGCTCCATGTCTAGTTGGCAGCCGGTATCAAGCGGCGTGCCCCAAGGGTCGGTCCTGGGGCCGGTTTTGTTCAATATCTTCATTAATGATCTGGAGGAGGGCGTGGATTGCACCCTCAGCAAGTTTGCAGATGACACTAAACTGGGAGGAGTGGTAGATACACTGGAAGGTAGGGATAGGATACAGAGGGATCTAGACAAATTAGAGGATTGGGCCAAAAGAAATCTGATGAGGTTCAACAAGGACAAGTGCAGAGTCCTGCACTTAGGACGGAAGAATCCCATACACTGCTACAGACTGGGGACTGAGTGGCTAGGCAGCAGTTCTGCAGAAAAGGACCTAGGGGTTATAGTGAAAAAGAAGCTGGATATGAGTCAACAGTGTGCCCTTGTTGCCAAGAAGGCTTACGGCATTTTGGGCTGAAAAGTAGGAGCATTGCCAGCAGATTGAGGGATGTGATTATTCCCCTCTATTCGGCATTGGTGAGGCCTCATCTGGAGTACTGTGTCCAGTTTTGGGCCCCACACTACAAGAAGGATGTGCAAAAATTGGAAAGAGTCCAGCAGAGGGCAACAAAAATTATTAGGGGACTGGAGCACATGATTTATGAGGAGAGGTTGAGGGAACTGGGATTATTTAGTCTGCAAAAGAGGAGAGTGAGGGGGGATTTGATAGCTGCTTTCAACTACCTGAAAGGGGGTTCCAAAGAGGATGGATCCAGACTGTTCTCAGTGGTAGCAGATGACAGAACAAGGAGTAATGGTCTCAAGTTCCAGTGGAGGAGGTTTAGGTTGGATATTAGGAAAAACTTTTTCACTAGGAGGGTGGTGAAGCACTGGAATGGGTTACCTAGGGAGGTGGTAGAATCTCCTTCCTTAGAAGTTTTTAAGGTCAGGCTTGACAAAGCCCTGGCTGGGATGATTTAGTTGGGGATTGATCTTGCTTTGAGCAGGGGGTTGGACTAGACGACCTCCTGAGGTACCTTCCAACCCTGATATTCTATAATTCTATGATCTATGATTCTTCACTGGTGACTCCTGCTAGTGTTGAATGCTGGTCTCTTGTCCTGGCGATAGCAGAAGCCTCTTGTTGGGGGGAGATATGATTTTATTGAAGGATGCAGCCTTTCCTCTGGGATGTGGTGCTTCCTACAGTCACCCTGGCCTTTGTCACAACTAGATAACCCCAATCCAAGTTGTTTTTCATGGAGTTACAACTTAAGAACCCTCATAAATAGAGCTGGGCACATTTTTTTAGGTGAATAATATATTTGCCAAAAAATGCATTTTTGAGGCAACAAAACTATTCAAAAAATTTGATCTAATCTGGCAAATTGTTTTGGCTGAAAAAAAATGGGGAAAGAATTTGAAGACATTGAAGTAGCTTATTGTTGGCAATTTCAAAACAAAACATTTCAACTTTTCACCCTGAGTTTTCATTTTAAAATGGAAATTTGTTTTGAAATTTAGCTGAGTTTAAAAAGTGAAAAAACACGTAAAACAAACCCAAAATTAAATAAAAAATCCTTCAACTCAAAATGGGGGGCTTTTTCAGATTTTTTTAGTTCAACCCCTGAATTGAAAAATCAGGTATTTGCTCAGATCTGCTCATAAAGTCAATGGAGATGCAGGCTGTGGCTGCGCTCTTGGTACGCCGTGCATCACAGTTAGGCCACATACCAGGGCTCCAAGGTCAGCACTGGCTGCTGATTGGCAGTGCAGTTTAGGATTTTGGTTTTGACCCAGAAAGCCATAAGTGGCTTGGGATCTTACTGTTGAATATTCCGTTCTCTCCCCATGAGATACCTCTACAGCTACGACCAGCAGAGTAGGCCCCTGGTTTAACAAACAGGGATACTTTCTGCAAGGAATTCACAATCTTGCCACTCACTTCACACCTCCAGATCTGTTGACCTTCGGGGATTACAAAACTCATCTGTTTTCTTGGCTTGCAGGACTGGGTTAATCTGCTCTAACTCAGCCAGGCGTTATAGGGCTGGATGCAGAAATGGCTGGGAGAGATTCTTTCGCCTGGGTTATGCCGGAGGCCAGACTGGTCAGACATTGGGCCCGCTGGCCTTGGAATTGATGAGCATGTGAATTGTGGGTTATTGGTTTTTCATTTACGTGTCTTTGAACAGAAGTACTTGGTGCTTCTACAACGATTAAAACCTACAGTCAGAGATAAATATGCTTTGCATAAATCGGCCTAAATTTTCAGAAGAGGCCGACTAATATTTGGGCATCACCACAATGTTTGGCTGCCCAGCTAGGGTACGTCTACACTAAGACCAGGCATTGACTCAGGTTTAAGCCTAAACCCCCTTCCGTTCACACAAAATCAGTCTGACTCAGGTCAGCCAGCACTCCAGACCCTGCTAGGGGATGGGTCAGAGCCCGAATCGCACCTTGACTCAGATCCAAGCCCTGTCATTTTACAGTGTGGACACAGACCCAAGTCAGAAGGTCTGTGTAGTGCAGTATGGAAGTGTTAGCACGGCTGTGAGACCCAGGCCCAGCAATTGTAAACACAGCTTTACAGTGCAGTGTGGACGCTCAACCTCATTTGTTGAAAATCCAATTTTCCATTAAAAACCAGTTTAGATGGAAATATTTTGACCAGCCCTAGCCGAAAGAAATAATCATAAATAACAATAAATCTCAAGGCAGATTAACAGTAATAAATCTAGATCCATTTGCCATTAAAATTAAAAGTCTCAGTTCTAGGGTCTGCTCTGGATTCTCTGTGTAGGAGCAATCGTGAGTATTTTAAGAGCTGCTGGAGCAGCTTTACAGCCCTCACCTCCCAGGCCGCTGGCCCACAGGGCGCTCCCAGGGTAAGGGGATGTCAGTGCAGCATCCCTATGAGAGACTCTGGGCCATTTAGAGGTCACTTGAGGTAACAGAGAGTGGTGCCATATTCACCCCTGACATGAGATTGAGTGAGGTTCTCTGGCCTGGGTTATGTAGGAAATCAAACTTAGATGATCATAACAGTCCCTGTGAATTTAAACTAAAAAAGTTTGCTGGCCAGACTTGAATTGGGATCTTGCCCTGGGCCACCAGCCAAGCTGGGTTGCCTGCTAATTCTTGGAATAACTATGCTCAACTGATGTTGATCAGGTTAAATAAAACTCCCACCTCATCTGTTACTCCAGCAGCATGGCACTGCAGCTGGGATCCAGGTCCCAATTCCCGTCCTGAACTCAGCGGATGTGCTTCGTCTTGGTTCGGTTCTGAAGTTCTCCGTTCTGGGTACAAAACAAACAACAAGTGAAGATCACTAGTTTTTACCCATCCCAGCATCCTTCACACATGCCTCATGCCCCTCCTTTCCGGAGCTGTCCTGCAGGACACAGGAAATGAGGAAACCGTTTGGTTCTCTATAGTTTGGACAGGACTTTCTCCAATTGGTTGCTTGTTCCAACCCTCCCCATCCCCACAGTCTCTTCACCTCAGTTTCAATCCACATCTGCCCCTTTTATCCTCTTCTCTCTTGCTCTGTCCCCCTCAGCCTCTCTTCTGTGTCCCCTCTCACTTCTCTTTTCTGTCCATGTAGCTGGTCCCCACCTAACTAAACCCTCTGGAAAATAGAAAATTGTTTTGCCACCATCCCATTGGTCACTCTGCTGGTGTGTCCTACCCCTTCCCTCACCCTGGGTCTGTCTGGTTTGTTGAGATTGTCAACTCTTCGGGACAAGGACATCTACCACTCTGTGTCTGTGCAGCACCTAGCATAATGAGGCCACATTTTTGGTTGACCCGAGACACTGTCCTAACAAACATGATTACTAATGATAATAAGGAAACAGGCTCTCAACTTCCTTTGAAGCTGAAGACAAGGCCATTGTGGAGAAGCTAAAAGAATTATTTGCATTGGTTTTCACTGCGAAAGAGGTGAGGGAGATTCCCACACCTGAGCCATTCCTTTTAGGTGACAAATCTGAGGAACTGTCCCACGTTGAGGTGTCAGTAGAGGAGGTTTTGGAACGAATTGAGAAGTTACATAGCAATTAGTCACCAGGACCAGATGGTATTCACCCAAGAGTTCTGAAGGAACTCAGATAAGAAGTCACAGAACTACTAACTGTGATTTGTAACCTATCACCTAAATCAGCTTCTGTACCAGATGACTGGAGGTTAGCCAATGGGCTGCCAATTTTTTTAAAAGGCTCCACAGGTGATCCAGGCAAGTACAGGCCAGTAAGCCTGACTTCAGTACCGGGCAAACTGGTTGAAACTATAGTAAAGAACAGAATAATCAGACACAGAGATGAACACGATTTGCTGGGGACAAGTCAACATGGCTTTTGTAAAGGGAAATCATGCCTCACCACTCTACTAGAATTCTTTGAGCAGGGTCAACAAACAGGTGGACAAGGGTGATCCAGTGAATACAGTGCACTTGAACTTTCAGAAAGCCTTTGACAAGGTTCCTCACCACAGGTTTTTAAGCAAAGTAACCAGCCATGGGATAAGAGGGAAGGTCCACTCATAGATCAGTAACTGGTTAAAAGATGGGAAAGAAACAGTAGGAATAAATGGTAATTTTTTCAGAAGGGAGAGAGGTAAATAGTGGTGTCCCCTAGCAGTCGATACTTGGACATATTCATAAATGATCTGGAAAAAGGGGTAAGCAGTAAGGTGGCAAAATTTACAGATGATACAAAGCTACTCAAGACAGTTAAGTCCAAAGCAGACTGTGAAGGGTTACAAAGGGATCTCACAAAACTGGTTGACTGGGCAACAAAATGGCAGATGAAATTCAGTGTTGATAAATGCAAAAGTGATGCAATTTGGAAAATATAATCCCAACTGTACATGCAAAATAATGGGATCTAAATTAACTTCTATCATTCAAGAAGAAGTGTCCTAGTGTCCTGTTCTTGGAGTCCTAGAAAACATCCACTTATTGTGTAGCAGTAGTCAAAAAAGCTGACCTATAAGGAGAGATTAAAAAGACGGGTACTGTTCAGCCTGAAAAGAGATGACAAATGACAAAGGTCTATAAAGTCATGAATGGTGGGGGGGAAGTGCATAAGGACGTGTTATTTACCCCTTCACATAGCAGAAGAACCAGGACGCACCCAGTGAAATGAATAGGCAGCTGGTTTAAAAACAAACAAAAGGAAGTCCTTCTTCACACAAAGAATCAACCTGTGGAACTCATTGCCAGGGGATATTGTGAAAGCCAAAAGTATAACTGAGTTCAAAAAAGAATTAGATAAGTTCATGGAGGATAGATCTATTAGCCAAAATGGTTAGGGATGCAACCCCATGCTCTGGGTGTCCCTAAGCCTCTGACTGACAGATACTGGGCCTCGATGACAAGTGATGGCTCACTTGATAATTGCCCTGTTCTGTTCATTCCCTCTGAAGCACCTGGCATTGGCCACTGCTGGAAGACAGGATACTGGGCTAGATGGACTATTGGTCTGACCCAGTATGGCCATTCTTCTTGCGTTCTGCAAGGGTAGCTATAGTACATCCTGCGCCCCCCTGGAGCTCGGCTCACTCACACGTGGCTCGGACTTCGGGGGGTGGGGTGGGAGGCGCATGCCAGCACAGGCGCCAACTCCGGGAGCACCCATGGGGAAAAATTAGTGCGTGCTCAGCTCCCACCAACAGTCAAGCTCCCCCGGCTCAGCGCCTCCTGCCCACCATGAACAGCTGTTACACAGAGTTCAGGATGCTCCGGGAGGAAGGGGGAGGAGTGGGGATGGGGTGTGCTTGAGGGAGGAGGCAGGGAAGAGGCGTGTCGGGGCGGGGATTTGGGGGACGTGTTGGAATGGGGCAGTGTGGGGGCGGAGCAGGGGTAGGAATAGGTGGGATAGGGGCTGGGGGGAAGGGGTGGAGGGGCAGGGCCTGGGACGGAGGCAGGGCCGAGCACCCCCTGGCTAGAGGGGAAGTCAGCACCTATGCATGCCAGAGTTTGTCGTGCTCGTGTGAGCTCCGCCTCTCTAGAATGGCTTTCACAGTGTACGGTGGGAAAACTTGCCTGTCCCTCCTGGGGATGGTGGGGGGCAATGGCATGAGCTCTTCATATGCAGTGGTGAGAGGTGCAGCCCCAAAAACTCAGCATGTAATTTGATGATACTCACAGCATCAGCTGTACATCTCAGACACTAGACACCAGTGCAAGGACAGAGTCTGCCTGAGCTGTGCCAGGGTGCAGGCAGGGTCCAACTGGCAGCTCTGCGACCTTACACCAGCAGAGAACTTCCCCAGAGAGGGGAACTCTCAGCTGGCCAGCATGGGCAAGACTCCACCACTGGGCCCCACCTGAGTGGCACAAAGTGTCCAGAACAAAAGAGTAGAATCTGGGCCATTATTTGGGGTTTTACCTTGGCATGAGAATGCTGCTGTTTGCTCTTGCCACCTTAAGCACAGCATCGCAGAGGGAGCTCCTGTTCAGCAGGTTTCCACAGGACCCCCTTCTGCCCTTCCCAGACAGAGCTCCTGCTTTCAAGGATACAGCCCCCATTTGGCAAGTGCGGCCTATGTTGCTGGTTCCTGAACCTTGCCCCTGGGCTGTATTAAAATGTGTGTTCCCATGGGCCCAGCCAGGGCCGGCCCACAACATTTTGGCACCTGAGGCCGGGAGCTCAAATGACGACCCCATGCCCCCTCACTTGGGCCAAAACTTTGAAAGGTCTCAATTCTGCCTTCTTCCTGTTCTTCTCCTCTCATGGTTCTGCTCTGCTACCTACCCCAATAAGGGAGAACTAACAACTTAAAATGCCTTGTTCACAAATTTTAAGTAACACTTAACTTTCAAACCTCTAAACAGCAAATGTAATTTTTCTTGTCTGCATAGTAAACATTGGCATTTTTATCTGTTTGAATAGTCAAAGTGGTGCTTTCCGTGCCTTCTTGGTTGCAAAGATTTGAACTGCTTCCCGAAGGTCCACAGTCTGGGCCAGCTCATGCTCTATCAAGATGGTTGCAAGGCCAACCAGCCTCTCCTGTGTCATTGTGGAGCACAGATGTGTTTTTATTAACTTCAGGTTGGAGAAGCTGCATTCTCCACTGGCAACTGTTACAGGAAGTTTAGAAGTATGCGCAGAGCAACAAAAGCATTTGGAAAGAGGGTGGTCATCTTTTTTGTGCACATATATTCCAGAACAGCCTTTGGAGTTGATCCTGCTGAAATGTATCTTGAAAGGGCTTTCAGTTCATCTCCTAAATCACTCGCATCAATATCGCGCATGTCATCATGTGTCAATGCTGTCTCTAGTGCCCTGCATTGCTGGTGTAGGTCTTCTTCAGGTATAGTGAGGAGTTTGGGACTATCATACAACATCCCAAATATACTTTTGTGTTCCTTGAGCTGCATGAAACGTTCTTCAACTGACTGTATTGCACAATCTAGCACCTGGTTAAAGAATTCAACTTTGAATTGTTGTTTGGGGTCTCTTATGCGATTATCCCGTGCCTCGTAATCAAAATGTCTTCTTCTTCGGTGACTCTTGTATTCTTGAATGGGTGGGAAGATAGCTTCAGTGTGAAGGTCCTCTGCCAACTTCTGTGCACTCTTCAGAACGTTTTGAAATCCCTCATGTGACCAGTAAGACTCCAGATATGACTTTGCTTTGTCCAGTTGTTCCATTGCTCCAGATATATCAAGGTCAACACCTTGGAGTCTCTTGCTTACAACATTTATTTCAAACACTATGTCATACCACAACACTAAGCCACACAGAAATTTGAAGTCATGTATGTTTCTGGTGATTCCATTTCCCTCTAAGAAGAAAAGGAGTACTTGTGGCACCTTAGAGACTAACCAATTTATTTGAGCATAAGCTTTCGTGAGCTACAGCTCACTTCATCGGATGCATACTGTGGAAAATACATAAGATCTTTTTATACACACAAACCATGAAAAAATGGGTGTTTACCACTACAAAAGGTTTTCTCTCCCCCCACCCCACTCTCCTGCTGGTAATAGCTTATCTAAAGTGATCACTCTCCTTACAATGTGTATGATAATCAAGTTGGGCCATTTCCAGCACAAATCCAGGTTTTCTCTTCCCCTCCCCCCCCCACAGACCCACTCTCCTGTTGGTAATAGCTTATCTAAAGTGATCACTCTCCTTACAATGTGTATGATAATCAAGGTGGGCCATTTCCAGCACAAATCCAGGTTAATTCCCCCCCTTCCTCCCCCCCACTTTTTTTTCACACACACAAACCCACTCCCTGTTGGTAATAGCTTATCTAAAGTGATCACTCTCCTTACAATGTGTATGATAATCAAGGTGGGCCATTTCCAGCACAAATCCAGGTTAATTCCCCCTCTTCCTCCCCCCCCTTTTTTTTCACACACACAAACCCACTCCCTGTTGGTAATAGCTTATCTAAAGTGATCACTCTCCTTACAATGTGTATGATAATCAAGGTGGGCCATTTCCAGCACAAATCCAGGGTTTAACAAGAATGTCTGGGGGGGGTTAGGAAAAAACAAGGGGAAATAGGTTACCTTGCATAATGACTTAGCCACTCCCAGTCTCTATTCAAGCCTAAGTTAATTGTATCCAATTTGCAAATGAATTCCAATTCAACAGTCTCTCGCTGGAGTCTGGTTTTGAAGTTTTTCTGTTGTAATATCGCAACTTTCATGTCTGTAATCGCGTGACCAGAGAGATTGAAGTGTTCTCCGACTGGTTTATGAATTCTTGACATCTGATTTGTCATCCCTCTGCCACTGTTCTCCCACGAACAGCTCCTGTCATAGCATTATCCTCCATAAGGGCAACTATGGCATCATCTATCTTCCCAATTTGGTGTTTGATAGGCTTTATCGCCTCCATTCGACTGTCCCACCATGTGGCACTCAGTGATTTCAGTGTCAGAGAGGATGTTCCCAGATGTTCCTTCAAAATTTGCCATCGATGAGTTGATGCAGAGAAAAATACATAGATGCTTTGAATTACATTTAAAAATTCAGCAGCCTCACTAGAAGCTGATGCTGCACCACTGACCACCAAGTTCAATGAATGAGAACTGCATGGGACAAAAAAAGCTCGAGGGTTTAACTCTTGGATCCATGTCTGCACTCCTCTGTTCTTTCCTCTCATGTTGGCACCATATCATAGCCCTGACCTCTCATGTCAGCTATCGCAATTCCCGTATCTTCCAGCTCTTAAGAAGCACATTTGTCATACCAGCTCCTGTACTATCATCAATGTCAATAAATTCTAGAGAATGCTCTCTGACAGTCACCATTGCAGGGACGTTTTCACTAGGTTCTGTTGTTGTTACAAAATGCACCATTAAAGTCATTTGTTCCGTATGGCTGATGTCAGGTGTGCAGTCCAGAATAACAGAGTAATATCTTGCTGACTTCAGATCTGCCACAATCTTCTGTTTGACTTTTGTTCCCAGTAACTGTATGATCTCATTTTGAATGGTTTTTCCAAGGTAGTGGTGTGTGTACATTTCTTGGGTGGTGACTCTTCTTAGATGCTCCTGGAGTACAGCATCAAACTCAGCCATCAGCTCCACAATTTTAAGGAAGTTTCCATTGTTTGGCACATACAGCTGATCTGAAGTGCCATGCAGTGCTAGGTTTTGGGTTGCAAGCATTCTCACAATGGCAATGAGCCTTTTCAGAACATTTTGCCAGTAAAGAGACTCTGATGCAATCTTCTCTTCAGGCTG
Source organism: Natator depressus (assembly GCF_965152275.1). Classification (NCBI taxonomy): domain Eukaryota; kingdom Metazoa; phylum Chordata; order Testudines; family Cheloniidae; genus Natator; species Natator depressus. Next base: position 10,349,687 of record NC_134239.1, read on the forward strand.
ATCATCTATGGTGGCTTTTAATTTTAGTCTCATCTCAACCTCTTTCCACCTATGGAATGCTCTCTGGTGATTTGCTGCCTTCTCATGGCATGCCAGATTTTTAGCCAGATTTTTCCAGTCCTTTGTTCCTGTAGAACCCAATGTAGCTGGAACATTAGACTGCAAGAGTTTGCAACAAAAACAGTATGCAGCATTCTGGGTTTCTGAGTACATAAGTCATGGCCTCTCCACTTTGTCACCATTGGGGATTTCACGCCAGGAATGTGTTGGATGAAAACTTCTATTTTCATTGTCTTTGGGGAACAGAAAGTTTTTCACTTGCTGTGGCCCATGCAGTACAAGGAAGTCCCTCAGGCTACTGCTCAAGTGGGTCCACAGTCCTGGATCATTGAGACTTAAGGAACTAAACTCAGCAGCAGCTGTTTCTTGCACCTCCTCCACACTCTTCTCTGATCGACACTTTTCTTCAGGAATGTGCATGGTTCCATCCATTTGAGATGGAGATGGATGCTGCAGTAGCTGCCAGGTCACCTGCACTCTGACTAACTGGAAGATCAGGCATCTCCTCACCACTCACATCCTCACTGGGGCCGGAAGGCTCACCGTGAACGTTTGTGTCTATGTATCTCAGGAGAGCTCCTTCCTGCTAAGATAGAAAAGCTTCCTTTGCTTGCTTTATTTTTCTGAATGCTGCCCCAGAGGGGCGTTTTCTTCTTTCACTCATGACTGCTGTTCTGTGCCAGCTGTAGTGGCTCTCAACACTCAATTGAAGGGGACAAATAAGCAGGCTGGTAGCAGGGCCTGAGGGAGGGAAGATGTCAGCATCTTAAGGGCCAAACTGGCTCCTACCACTTCAGTTGACTGCCTGTTCTCCTCAAGTGGGTTCAGGGAAGCAGCAGGAAACAGGAAGCCCCCTGAGAAGCTGGGGTTAATCAGTCCAGGCTCCTGGCAGTGCTGGAGAGGTGCACAAGAGGCTCCTCCTCCTCTCTCTCCCTGCAGCTCCTGCTGCTTTCTGTTATTCCCTCTCACCTTTTCTCCTGCCTGCCTGTTCTGTCTCTAGTGCCCTCCTTCCTCCAGCACAGCACTCCCCCATCTCTGTGCATCTCGAGCAGAGAATACAGATGCACCAGCAGCAGACACAATTTTCTACACTCTGGGTCCTAGTGGCGCCGCCCCCCAGTCTGGCACCTGAGGTGGCCGCCTCAGTTCGCCTCATGGTAAGGCCAGCCCTGGGCCCAGCTGATCCCGAATGCTCTGTGGAATTGCTCTGATTCCAACACTCACTGCCCACTGATTGTTGTGTCATCTGGGAACCACATCAGCAGTGATTTTGTATTTCCTTCTGGATCATTGAGAATGATATCGAATAGCATTGGGCCAAGGACAGATGAACAAGATCATACTGAAATAATGGAATGGTTACCTGCTCTGTGGGGTTTCACCTCCAGCTCCACAGACTCTTCTCTCACTGCACTGCCAGGGACCTGCTTCTTTGAAAAGAAAGTTTTAAAACATTTCAGTTAAAGCACCAAAGCGGTGACCCTTTAACAGCAGTGTGGCCCTACGATGTAACCGAGATGGAAGGAGTGCATTGGCCTGTTCTGTGCCTTCCTGCAGCAGGGAATGTAGTCCTGCATGAGAGTCATCTTTATGTTAATTGAAAAAGGGAGATGTAAGCAGCCCTGTAAAATGGGTATCTTGGGGATCTTATTTTCACTTTGGTGCCAGAAGGCTTGAGTCCTGGGGAAGCCCTGATGGTAAAAGTTATGGGACTTTTGATTTGTAAAATTCTGACTGGATTAGAGAAGGGAGATTGATCACATCTGTTCTCCCCATCCCGGAACACAAAGGAACACACAATGAAACGGCAAGGTGGAAAATGCAAAACTGATTAAAAAAATACTTTTTAACACAATGAGTGATCAGTCTGTGGAACTCACTGCCACAAGAATTAAGCCAATGTCCTGTTATCAGAGACAAGGATGAACTCTAGCATAGGGGGAAGATTATCCCACATATCCCATGGGATACTGTGGTGGTTTTTATCCCTTCCCCTGAAGTACCTGGTGCTGGGAACTGTCGGAGACAGGAGATTGGGCTAGATGGACCTTGGGTCTGATTCTGTCTGGCAATTTGTATGCTACTAAACTGTAGGTTAGTTCCTAGGGTTTGGTGTGGACAAAACACAGAGGAAATGTCTTCCTTACCAAAGGCACTTAGAGAATGGCTCGTGCAGATTTAATTCTATTATGTATTGTACTCCCATCTGAAGTAACAGCTGATGTTTTCATTATCTTTATAAAAATCCAGTTCTTCTTTGAATCTTGCTAAGCTTTTGGTTATGGTGATAGATTGTGGCAGAGAGTTCCACCAGCTAATTACACATTGTGTGAATAAGTATTTCCTTTGTTCAGTTTTGTATTTCTCACTTTCAATTTCATTGAATGTTGTCTTGTTTCTTTGTTATGAGGCAGGGAGAATAGAAGTGACCAATCTCCCTTCTCTAGATCACTCAGAGCAGGCTTTTATCATGTGTCCTCTTACCCATCTCCTCGCTAAAGGAAACACCCTCCCAGTCTTTTCAAACTCTCTTCATAGAAGAGTATTTCCAGGCTCTTGATCATTCTCATCACCCTTCTGTGAACCTCTCTAAGGTCAGGTCTACACTATAAACTTACATCAGTATAACTAAGTCCTTCAGGGATGAGAAAATCCACACCCTAACCCCTGGTGTAGACTGCGCTATGTCGATGGGAGGACTTCTCCCATCAACATAACTATGGTGCATCTCGCAGAGGTGGATTAACTAAGCCAGGGGTTGGCAACCTTTGACTCGTGGCCCATCAGGCTAAGCCACTGGCGGGCCGCGAGACAGTTTGTTTGCCTTGAGTGTCCACAGGCACGGAGCCCCACAGCTCCCAGTGGCCGCGGTTCCCCATTCCTGGCCAATGGGAGCTGCGGGACGTGGCACAGGCTGGCCGCCGCTTCCTGCAGCTCCAATTGGAGCCAAAGGTTGCCGACCCCTGAACTAAGCCAACAGGAGAAGCTCTCCTGTCGGCATAGTAGCATCTTCACTGAAGTGCTACAGCAGCTCAGCTGCCATGTTTTATATGTAGACCTGCCCAAATTCTGCAATATCCCACATGAGATGGGTTGACCCAGCACTGCTCCCAGTATCCAGATGGGGCAGCTCCACCGATTTATACAAAGGCATCAGAACATTCTCTGTAAAATTCTCCATCCTGTCCTTCTGCATCTGAACCTCTCGTTTGCTTTTTATTAAACACAGCTGCACTTTGAGCAGAGGTATTCACTAAGCTACAATGGACCCACTTTTTCTGAGCTGGCACAGTTACAATATACCCCTGTAAGGTGTATCAGTATTTGAAATTGCTCCTTCTCATGTGCATTAGTTTGGGTTTATCACCGCTGAATTCCCCTGCCAGGGTGTTTCCCATTCACTTTGCTTGGTTAGGTCTCACCCATTTTCTTCACAGACTTCTGCAAAATTTTCCTCCCTTCCTCCTTAGCCCCCTTGCCAGATATTTACTAAATATTTTAAACCACAGTTTCCTCCCACAAACCCTTCTGACATCTCCATAGTTAAGCTATAGCCACATTGGGAATTGTGTCTTTTGTGCTTTACACAACACCAACAATATGGAGAACCTTCCCCCCGGACACAGCTGATCTTAAATAGAGCTGTGCAAATTTTTTCTACTTAAACATTTTTTCAGTTGAAATATTCAGATTCAGTGACACCAAAACATTTAGCAAATTCACATCGATTTTACCAAATTGTTTCAGTTGAAAAAAACCTTTAGAATATATAATAAAAATGGAACACTTAATTTTTTAAACAATATGTTTCAATTTTTCAGACTGAAACAAACTTTACTTCTGAAATGGCCTTGATTTTATTTTTTAACAATTAAAATACATTTTAAAATGCTCAAAATTGAAATGAAACCAAATGTTTAGTTCAATCAACAATGGAAATGTTTTCAACTTTTTGATTCACCAAAAAACTTGGAAAATGTTGTTTTGGGTTTGACACAAAACAATTGTTTTCCAATTTTTCAGCATTTCCAGTGAACCAGAAAAAACTTTATTCGCCCACTCCTCGTCCCAATTAACTGTGTTCACTGAACATGCAAAGACAAGGCCCAGCTACATACACATGGCTGCTCCTGCTGGTCCCTGGCACAGAAAACAGTGAGCGCCACTAGAGGGCTCACATACTAGTTAAAGGGATGCTCCCTTATGTACTACAGGGATGGTCTGTTTTTTCCTTCTCTTTGTTTTCTTTCTTTTAGACAACATCTGATCCATGATAGAACTTTGCTTCTTTATCAACCAGGTTATTGAAAGTTTAAATACATTTCCCATTTACCTGGGATTTAGAGGCTACATGTGGCTGATCCAAACGTTTACGATCCAACTTTTTTTTCCGCTCCTTTGGCTGAGAAGCGGAGCCTGTGAGGTTGTCTCTCTCCATCTTCTTTGGTGACTCCGGCTGGTGCCCAGGGAACTGTTGAATTCTGGTCTCTTGTCCCAGCGACAGCACAAGCTGGGGGAAATATGATTTTATTGAAGGAACCAGCCTTTCCTCTGGGATGTGGTGCTTGCTACAGTCACCCTGGCCTTTGTCACAACTAGATGACCCCAATCCAAGGTGCTTTTCATGGAGTTACAACTTAAGAACCCTCATAAATAAAGCTGGGCACATTTTTTTAGGTGAATAATATATTTGCCGAAAAATGCATTTTTGAGGCAACAAAACTATTTAAAAAAGTGGATCTAATCCAGCAAATTGTTTTGGCAGAAAAAAACCGGGGAAAGAATTTGAAGACCTTGAAATGGTTCATTTTTGGCAACTTCAAAACAAAACATTTCAACTTTTCACCCTGAACGATTTCATTCTGACCACTTTGAAATGAACCGTTCTGAGTTTTCATTTCAAAATGGCCATTTGTTTTTTAATTTAAAAAGTGAAAAACACCTAAAACCAACCCAAAATTAAATGAAAAATCCTTCAACTCAAAATGAATTTTTTCTTCACATTTTTTGGTTCAACCCCGGAATTGAAAAATCAGATTTTTGCTCAGCTCTGCTCATAAAGTCAAGTCGATGCAGGCTGTGGCTGCGCTCTTGGTACGCCGTGCATCACAGTTAGGCCCATTTGCCAGGGCTCCAAGGTCAGCACTGGCTGCTGATTGGCAGTGCAGTTTAGGATGTTGGTTGTGACCCAGAAAGCCCAAAATGGCTTGGGACCTTCCCGTTGAAAATTCCGTTCTCTCCCCGTGGGATACCTCTACAGCTACGACCAGCAAAGGCAACCGAGCTAGTAGGCCCCTGGTTTAACAAACAGGGATATTTTCTGCAAGGAATTCACAATCTTGCCACTCACTTCACGCCTCCAGATCTGTTGACCTTCAGGGATTACAAAACTCATCTGTTTTCTTGGCTTGCAGGACTGGGTTAATCTGCTCTAACTCAGATTGAAATCAGAAATGGCTGGGAGAGATTCTTTCGCCTGGGTTATGCCAGAGGCCAGACTGGTCAGACATTGCACGCTGCTGGCCTTGGAACTGATGAGCATGTGAATTGTGGGTTATTGGTTTTTCATTTATGTGAAGGCTTCAGGTATCAAAGGGGCTTTTATTATGTTGTACAGCGTCTTTGGGCAGTAGAACTTGGTGCTTCTACAACTATTAAAACCTACAGGCAGCGATAAATACGCTTTGTACAAATCGGCCTAAATTTTCAGAAATGGCCACTAATATTTGGGCACCACGTTTGACTGCCCAGCTAGGGTACATCTACACTAAGACCAGGCTTTCACTCAGGTTTAAGCCTAAGCCCCCTTCCGTTCACACAAAATCAGTCTGACTCAGGTCAGCCAGCACTCCAGACCCTGCTAGGGGATGGGTCAGAGCCCGAATCGCACCTTGACTCAGATCCAAGCCCTGTCATTTTACAGTGTGGACACAGACCCAAGTCAGAAGGTCCGTGTAGTGCAGTATGGAAGTGTTAGCACGGCTGTGAGACCCAGGCCCAGCAATTGTAAACACAGCTTTACAGTGCAGTGTGGACGCTCAACCTCATTTAGTTGAAAATCCAATTTTCCATTAAAAACCAGTTTAAATGGAAATATTTTGACCAGCCCTAGCTGAAAGAAATAATCATAAATAACAATAAATCTCAAGGCAGATTAACAGTAATAAATCTAGATCCATTTGCCATTAAAAAACAAAATTAAAAGTCTCAGTTCTAGGGTCTGCTCTGGATTCTCTGTGTAGGAGCAATCTTGGGTATATTAAGAGCTGCTGGAGCAGCTTTACAGCCCTCACCTCCCAGGCCGCTGGCCCACAGGGTGCTCCCAGGGTAAGGGGATGTCAGTGCAGCATCCCTATGAGAGACTCTGGGCCATTTAGAGGTCACTTGAGGTAACAGAGAGTGGTGCCATATTCACCCCTGACATGAGGTTGGGTGAGGTTCTCTGGCCTGGGTTATGTAGGAAACCAAACTTAGATGATCATAACAGTCCCTGTGAATTTAAACTAAAAAAGTTTGCTGGCCAGACTTGAATTGGGATCTTGCCCTGGGCCACCAGCCAAGCCGGGTTGCCTGCTAATTCTTGGAATAACTATGCTCAACTGATGTTGATCAGGTTAAATAAAACTCCCACCTCATCTGTTACTCCAGCAGCATGGCACTGCAGCTGGGATCCAGGTCCCAATTCCCGTCCTGAACTCAGCAGACCTGCTTCGTCTTGGTTCGGTTCTGAAGTTCTCCATTCTGGGTACAAAACAAACAACAAGTGAAGATCACCAGTTTTTACCCATCCCAGCATCCTTCACACATTCCTTGTGCCCCTCCTTTCCGGAGCTGTCCTGCAGGACACAGGAAATGAGGAAACCATTTGGTTCTCTATAGTTTGGACAGGACTTTCTCCAATTGGCTGCTTGTTCCAACCCTCCCCATCCCCACAGTCTCTTCACCTCAGTTTCAATCCACATCTGCCCCTTTTATCCTCTTCTCTCTTGCTCTGTCCCCCTCAGCCTCTCTTCTGTGTCCCCTCTCACTTCTCTTTTCTGTCCATGTAGCTGGTCCCCACCTAACTAAACCCTCTGGAAAATAGAAAATTGTTTTGCCACCATCCCACTGGTCACTCTGCTGATGTGTCCTACCCCTTCCCTCACCCTGGGTCTGTCTGGTTTGTTGAGATTGTCAACTCTTCGGGACAAGGACATCTACCACTCTGTGTCTGTGCAACACCTAGCACAATGGGACCCCACTTTTTGTTAGGACAGTGTCTCGGGGCAACCAACCTGATTACTAATGACAATAAGGAAACAGGCTCTCAACTTCCTTTGAAGCTGAAGACAAGGCCATTGTGGAGAAGCTAAAAGAATTCTTTGCATTGGTTTTCACTGCGAAAGAGGTGAGGGAGATTCCCACACCTGAGCCATTCCTTTTAGGTGACAAATCTGAGGAACCCACATTGAGATGTCAGTAGAGGAGGTTTTGGAACGAATTGAGAAGTTACATAGCAATTAGTCACCAGGACCAGATGGTATTCACCCAAGAGTTCTGAAGGAACTCAGATAAGAAGTCACAGAACTACTAACTGTGATTTGTAACCTATCACCTAAATCAGCTTCTGTACCAGATGACTGGAGGTTAGCAAATGTGCTGCCAAATTTTTTAAAAGGCTCCACAGGTGATCCAGGCAAGTACAGGCCAGTAAGCCTGACTTCAGTACCGGGCAAAGTGGTTGAAACTATAGTAAAGAACAGAATAATCAGACACAGAGATGAACACGATTTGCTGGGGACAAGTCAACATGGCTTTTGTAAAGGGAAATCATGCCTCACCACTCTACTAGAATTCTTTGAGCAGGGTCAACAAACAGGTGGACAAGGGTGATCCAGTGGATATAGTGCACTTGGACTTTCAGAAAGCCTTTGACAACGTTCCTCACCAAAGGTTTTTAAGCAAAGTAACCAGCCATGGGATAAGAGGGAACGTCCACTCATAGATCAGTAACTGGTTAAAAGATGGGAAAGAAACAGTAGGAATAAATGGTAATTTTTTCAGAAGGGAGAGAGGTAAATAGTGGTGTCCCCTAGCAGTCGATACTTGGACATATTCATAAATGATCTGGAAAAAGGGGCAAGCAGTAAGGTGGCAAAATTTACAGATGATACAAAGCTACTCAAGACAGTTAAGTCCAAAGCAGACTGTGAAGAGTTACAAAGGGATCTCACAAAACTGGTTGACTGGGCAACAAAATGGCAGATGAAATTCAGTGTTGATAAATGCAAAGTAATACACATTGGAAAATATAATCCCAACTGTACATGCAAAATAATGTACAGTTATTTTACAAGGGACTTGGGGGAAGGGTTGGAGTGGGGAAGCACGGGGGTGGAGCAGGGGTGGAAATAGGTGGGGTGAGGGCTGGGGGGAAGGGGTGGAGGGGCAGGGCTTGGGGCAGAGTGGGGATCGAGCACCCCCTGGCTAGAGGGGAAGTCTGCACCTATGCATGCCGGGGTTTGTCGTGCTCATGTGAGCTCCACCTCTCTAGAATGGCTTTCACAGTGTACGGTGGGAAAACTTGCCTGTCCCTCCTGGGGATGGTGGGGGGCAACGGCATGAGCTCTTCATATGGAGTGGTGAGAGGTGCAGCCCCAAAGACTCAGCGTGTAATCTGATGATACTCACAGCATCAGCTGTACATCTCAGACACTAGACACCAGTGCAAGGACAGAGTCTGCCTGAGCTGTGCTCATTCTCCACTTCCTGTGCCAGGGTGCAGGCAGGGTCCAACTGGCAGCTCTGCGACCTTACACCAGCGGAGAACTTCCCCAGAGAGGGGAACTCTCAGCTGACCAGCATGGGCAAGACTCCACCACTGGGCCCCACCTGAGTGGCACAAAGTGTCCAGAACAAGAGAGTAGAATCTGGGCCATTATTTGGGGTTTTACCTTGGCATGAGAATGCTGCTGTTTGCTCTGCTCTCTGTATATTAATTTCTGCTACAGGAGCCTCTCCATCTTCACCATCTGAAAGTCAGAGGAGGGTGGCATTACTGAACTGATCACAGGAGGAGCTTAAGCAGGAAATGAAAGGGGCTAGGAGAGTATTTTCCCCAAGTGAGTCATTTTCAACCCAATATATTTATTTCCTGGGTCAGAGCAGCTTAGATGGTAAGAGGCAGCAGTGAATTCTACACCTCGTTCGGCTACTGAATGATCTCGGGCATGTCACATCATTTCCCTGTGCCTCAGTTTCCCCATCTGTAGAATGGGGATGATGGTACTGACCTCTGTGGAGCTGGCATGATGGCTCCTTCCCCTTGCCCCTCCCTGCCACTGTGCACAAACCTGACTGGCTGCGGGGAGTGCCACCAAAGGCACAGCATTAACTCTGACCCTTGGGAGGGTTTGAGTGAATGATCAGGCAGGAATCAGGATGAGAGACCAGCCTGGAAACTGGAAAAGAAAACAAAGAAGAAAGAGGAGCCTGAAGCTAGGGCAGAGAGGAAGCTGCTTGGAGGAGAACCCGCTGCTTGCAAAAGGGATTCTCGTAAACTCTCAGCCAGGAGCTGAGTCCACGTTACCAACGCCGTCCTGAGCTCACCCTGCCAGCCAGCACCAGACCGCAGGGAGAGGTTGGATTGATCCAAGGTAGGGAGGGGATTGCACTGGTGCGGGGTCAAAAGTCTGTGTGTGTCTAGCCAGGCGAGGAAGAGCTGTTTTGTTGTGTGCTGTGCCTGCAGCAGAGGAGAGGAGCAAGCGGCAACAAGGGGTGGGAGAGGGGGCCTAGAGGGAGGGAACCGAGTGGCTCCACCCTTTTCCCCAAGGCCTCCCCACCTGCTGCTCGCTCCTCTCCTTCACCCCCTCCCACTCCTGAGTTCGAGGCACAGACAGGCTCCCTGTGTGCCGACCGCAGCTCAGCGGAGACTGGGTACGTGGACGGGGGAAGGGAACGCTCCAACGTCAGCCCCCACTCCCAGCTCTGCGCAGCAGACCAGGAGCCTCTGCCCAGTGTACTCTACTGCCTGGCCAGTTTGTGTGGCCTCACAGTCACAAACACACACCGGATTGTTACCCTTGCACCGAAGTGCATATTTATTCTTTCCTTGCAAAGTAGAACAGTGTACTGGGGGCTTATGGCAAGAGGAGACTTCCACAAAGCCTTCTTTCCTCAGCCCAGGCTCACCCTCTGAGCTTTCCCTTTGCCTCCTTTTCCTTCCACTTGTATCCTCCCAATTACATCGTTACCTCTCTCCATTCTGAAAACCGACCATTAATTCCTACCCTTTGTTTCCCATCTTTTAACCAATTAGTGATCGATGAGAGAACCTTCCCTCTTATCCCATGACAGGTTATTTTGCTTAAGAGTCTTTGGTGAGGGACCTCATCAAAGGCCTTCAAAATATCTAAGTACACTATGTACACTGGATCCCCCTTGTCCATGTGCTTGTTGACCCCCTGAAAGAATTCTAGTAGATTAGTGAGGCATGATTTCCCTTTACAAAAATCATGTTGACTCTTCCCCAACAAATTATGTTCATCTATGTGTCTGACAATTCTGTTCTTTACTATAGTTTCAACCAGTTTGCCAGGTACTGAAGTCAGGCTTCCCGGCCTGTACTTGCCTAGATCACGAGTGGAGCCTTTAAAAACAATTGGCATCACATTAGCTATCCTCCAGTCATCTGATACAGAAGCTGATTGAAAGGACAGGTTACAAACTAAAGTTAGTAGTTCTGCAATATCACATTTGAGTTATTTCAGAACTCTTGGGTGAATAGCATCTGGTCCTTGTGACTGTTTAATTTATCAATTTGTTCTAAAACCTCCTCTTATGACACCTCAATCTGGGACAGTTCCTCAGATTTGTCAAAAAAGAATGGCTCAGGTTTGGGAATCTCCCTCATATCCTCAGCCGTGAAGACTGATGCAAAGAAATTCATTTAGTTTCTCCGCAGTGGCCTTATTTTCCTTGAGTGCTCCTTTACCACCTCGATCGTCCAGTGGCCCCCGGTTGTTTAGCAGGCTTTCTGCTTTTGATGTACTTAAAAAGAAAATTGTTGTTACTTTCTGAGTCTTTGGCTAGCTGTTCCTCAAATGCTTTTTTGGCCTTTCTAACTATATTTTTACACTTCACTTGCCAGAATTTATGCTCCTTTCCATCTTCCTCACTAGGATTTAACTTCCACTTTTTAAAGGATGCCTTTTTGCCTCTCACTGCTTCTTTTACTTTGTTGTTTAGCCACGGTGGCACTTTTTTGGTTCTCTTACTATGGTTTTTAATTTGGGGCACACATTTAAGTTGAGCCTCTATTATAGTGTCTTTACAAATGTTCCATGCAGTTTGCAGGGATTTCACTTTTGGTGCTGTACCTTTTCATTTCTGTTTAACTAACCTCCTCATTTTTCTGTAGTTCCCCTTTCCGAAATTAAGTGCTACCTTGGTGGGCTCCTGTGGTGTTTTTCCTGCCACAGGGATGTTAAATTTAATTATATTATAGGCACTATTACCAAGTGGACTAGCTATATTCACTTCCTGTGCTTCACTTAGGACTAAATCAAGAATTGCCTCTTCCCTTGTGGGCTCCAGGACCAGCTGCTCCAAGAAGCAGTAATATAAGGTGCCAAGAAACTTTATCTCTGCATCCTCACCAACAGTGTTTAATTGGTCATAGCAGAGCTTGCAGTCGTCTTCAGGATGCAGGGACATCAGTGACCAGGGCGCTGCTAATAGTGCTCTGTCGCACCCCCTTAGTCAAGCACTTTGAGATAGATGATAAGAGTCAGATGTTGTTTTAATTTTGCTCCCAATTTGGACATAAAAGGCTGGAAGACATGCCCCTCTGGTCTGCAAAATGAATTGGTTTGCGTCAAGAAAGACATTACAGGAGAGCAGGACTGGTGGGAAAGGATCAGTTGTTCTTTTCTGGAAAAAGAAATTCTAAATAAAGATTTCTCCTAAGCAAATTGTTTGAAGCTGGTTACCTGCGCTGTCGGGTACCAGCACCCAGAGGTCATCTTCCTGCTGCAGCCGGTCATCACCTCTCCCTGCCTCAGCGAGGTTGCTGTCTGAGCTGGTGTCCTTGTGTTCCTTTGAAAAGGAAAGTTAAAGGCTAGGAAATAAAGGCCGTACAGCCCTGAGAGAGCTCAGTACAGCCCTGAGAAAGGCCAAATGTGTCCTGCCTCAAATCACATGTTCCGACTAGATAATCCCTCGAGGTCCCTTCCAGCCCTAAGTTTCTGTGATTCTATGTCCCGTAACAGGCATTCAGATGGGGTGAAATTTAGGCCTAGACAGAAATCCAAAGGCAAAATAGCTGCCTGGGCCCCCAGGGAGCTCTCTGAGATCTTGAGCTTGAAGAAAACTTGAGGAAACTTTACCATCAGCCCCAAATAAGGGGCAATGCATCACTGTGTCAGGCCAGCAGCAGCCCAGGGAGTGCACTGTCTCTCGCACACAAGGACTGTACGCTGCTAAGTCCTTTCAGGATTGAGGCGGTACCTAGAATTTGTGCTGGGGCAAATTTCATCCATAAAAACTTTTTCCCTCTCATCTTTTGTTGGCTGGACACAGGAGAGCATTATGTTGAACAGGTCGTTCACTGGAGGGCAGTTTCCTGGGACTTGCTATGGACAAAATAGATCCATAGATTCCAAGGTGAGAGAGGACCACGGTGATCATCTACTCTGGCCTCCTGTGTATCACAAGCCAGAACATTTCACCCCGTGATTTTTTCTGACTCTTCACATCACCTGTGAGAACCCATCTGCCCACCAAGCCACTGAAACCTACTTTCCATCATCATGCTTCCAGGAGCCATGGTATCAAATCAGCTCCTAGAAGCCCTTCCTTCCACACATTTCACAAGGCGTTCGATAACACAGAAGCAGGATCCAAGCAGCATCGTTGTTAATGCATAAATCAGACTAATGATCCATCCAGCCCAGCAGACTCCAATGGTCAGTGTCAGCTCTTACACAGGACGGAACCACCATGTGGATAGTTATGGAATAACATATTCCTATCCACAGACAGTTAATGGGTGGCTTGTTCCCCAGAGGAGGTGGGTTTATGTTTATTATAAAGTTTTACCAGATTTACTTGAACTATGCGTAAATTTATCCTTATAAATGTCCATTCCCTTTTTTGGGACTCCCACTAAGTTCTTGCCCTCAAAGATACCTTTGTGTCGGTGAGTTCCACAGGCTAACTCTCTCTCCAAAAAAGAAATAGCTACTTTGGTCAGTTTTAAACTCACTGCCTTTCAATTTAATTTATTCTGTCCTTTGCTCTTGCATCATTAAACAGCATTCATGGAAGCCATTCATTATTTTAAAGTCCTCCATCATGCCCCCTCTTATTTATCTCTGGTATTTAGATGGCCCCTGTTACCATAATACATGAGCATCTCACAACCTTTACTGTATTTATCCTCACGATACCCCTAGAAGGAAGGAAATGGCTACAACGCTTCTTGTACACATGAGAAACTGAGGCACTGACATAGAATCATAGATCATAGAATATCAGGATTGGAAGGGACCTCAGGAGGTCATCTAGTCCAACCCCTTGCTCAAAGCAGGACCAATCCCCAATTTTTGCCCCAAATGGCCCCCTCAAGGATTGAACTCACAACCCTGGGTTTAGCAGGCCAATGCTCAAACCACTGAGCATGACCAAGCTCACACAAGAAGTCAGTGGTGGAGCAAGGAATTGAACCATTACATCCCCAGGGGCTAAGCTAATACCCTAACCTCCCTTCACCACCCCTCCAAGCTAAGCCTATTTCGACTGTAAGTGCTGTGAGGCTGTGATCATCTTTTGTTCTCTGTTTGTACAGCTCCCAGCACACTGGGACTGTGCCCGTAGGCACTGTCACAGATAGATAATAATAATCATGTTCTTTCCAATCTTTCTTCGCACATAAGTCTCAAGCCCCTGATCCTCCAGGGCTGGACCACCCACGCGGAAAAATTAGTGGGTGCTCTGCACCCACCGGCAGCCAAGCTCCCCTCACCCCCCACCCCACCTCCTCCCGCTCCTCCCCCTCTCCTGAGCAGGTTGCGTCCCCGCTCCTCCACCTACCTCCCAGTGCTTCCCACCCGGCTATCGCCAAACAGCTGTCTGTCAGTGTTAGCAAGCTCCGGGAGGGAAGGAGAGGAGTGGGAACATGGCGTGCTCAGGGGAGGAGGTGGGGAAGAGGTGGGGCCGGGGCAGGGATTTGGGGAAGGAGTTGGAATAGGGGCGAGGAAGAGGCAGGGCAGGGCCTCATGGAAGGGGTGGAGTGGGGGCAGGGAGGGGGCGGAGTTGGGGCAGGGACTTTGGGAAAGGGGTTGGAATGGGGGCGAGGAAGAGTCAGGACAGGGCCTCATGGAAGAGGTGGAGTGGGGGCAGGGCTGGGGCAGAGGGGGTGTCGAGCACCCACAGAAAAGAGGGGAAGTCGGCGCCTATGTGACCAGAACTGAATGCAGTATCCATAGGAAGGTGTAACATTGGCACTAGAATATCTCCTTACGCATCCTGACATTTTGTTTTTCACTCTGTTGGGAAATGGGAGGAATTCCCACAGCTGTAATTTACCTCCTATATCTTGGAGTAACTGATTTAAAACATAAATCTGGAAATAACTCCTACCTCTGTTTTTGCCTGAAGCTGGGATCCAGGTCCTGATTCCTGTCCAAACAGGTCATCTTTCAAAAGTCCTGGACTCTCAGGTTTTCCTTCATTTTCTTCATTTCCTTCATTTATTTCTGGTTCTAAACTTCCAGATCCTGGTTAAAGCAAATGTTAATAAAAACAACGCTAATATTAAGAATAATAAACAGGGCTGTTGATTAATCACAGTTAACTCACGTGATTAATTTTTTTTTAAAAAATCGCAGTTTCAATCACACTGTTAAACAATAGAATACCAACTGAAATGTATTACATATTTTGGGGTGTTTTTCTACATTTTCAAATATATTGATTTCAATTACAACACAGAACACAAAGTGTACAGTGCTCACTTTGGATCTTGGAGTGCATCTGGTATGTAAATATCTTGTGATGCTGGCTACAACAGTGCCATAGGAACACCTGTTCTCACTTTCAGGTGACATTGTAAACAAGAAGCAGGCAGCATTATCTCCTGTAAATGTAAACAAACTTGTTTGTCTGAGCAATTGGCTGAACAAGAAGTAGGACTGAGTGGACTTGCAGGCTCTAAAGTTTTACATTGTTTAATTTTTGAATGCAGTTATTTTTGTACATAATTCTACATTTGTAAGTTGCAATTTCATGATAAAGAGATTGCATTACAATACTTGTTTGAGGTGAACTGAAAAATACTATTATTTTATCATTTTTACAATGCAAATATTTGTAATAAAAATAAAGTGAGCACTGTTCACTTTGTATTCTGTGTTGTAATTGAAATCAATATATTTGAAAATGTAGAAAACATCCACAAATATTTAAAATGGCATTCCATTATTGTTTAATAGTACGATTAATCACATGATTAATCGTGAATACTTTTTTAATCACATGATTAATCGTGATTAATTTTTGTAATTGCTTGACAGTCCTAAAAAAACCCAGTTTTCCCCCTCAGTTATCAGCCTCCCATTTAGTCCAGCCCCATCCCTGGCCCCTTTCTTTAGCTAATTTTGGTAAAAATTGAAAAATATCTACTTTAAAAAATTATTTCAGTTAGAGCTGGTCAGAAATTATTAATCAAAATGCTTTTTCAAGGGAAAATTTTGTCTTTATCTTAAACATTTTTGCAGAATGTGTCTATTAAAAAATTTTGTGTTGCAAAACTGAAAACTTTTCAGTTTCTGGCTGCTGAAAACTGAAA
The DNA here is from genome assembly GCF_965152275.1 of Natator depressus. Taxonomy (NCBI): domain Eukaryota; kingdom Metazoa; phylum Chordata; order Testudines; family Cheloniidae; genus Natator; species Natator depressus. The sequence goes on from NC_134239.1 coordinate 10,365,573, forward strand.
TTTTTTGTTTATTTTTAAGTTTTCAACAAAATGTTTTAAAAAAATATATTTTCCTCTAAATTTTTCCCAGAAAAAAACCCTCGCTGATATTCTGATGAGCAAAACTCACAGCCACGGGCAGTGGCTGAACCCTCCATTCAGGGGGGCTAGGCCGCCAGCCTCACCCCATCTGCCTGAGGCCCCAGCCACCCCGACCCCCACCAGCCACTCTGCACCAGCGGGCCTGACCCTTGAGCTGCTCTGGCCTGCAACAGCAGGCCTGACCCCCAAGCTGGCCTGAGCTGCCCTGGCTGTCCCAAGACACCCCAGCCATGCTGGCCCCAGCTGCCCCAGCCGTGCTGGCCTGAGCCGCACCATGTCTAAGTCCACCAGAGACCACACTGCAGTGATCCCATCCCAGCTACTAGACCCCAGTCTTCTGGCTGTCCAATTAAGGCACTAGCTGTGTCTCTGTGAGATTGTGCACACATCTTCGCTTGCTCCCAGGCGGTAATGGTTCACATCAGCTTAGGCCACGTCTACACTGGCAAGTTAAAACTCTCTAACTTGCTGGCTCAGGGGTGTGAAAAATCACACACACACCCCCCGAGCCCATCAAGTTTGAGCACTTTAAAGTGCTAGCGTGGACAGGCTCCGAGCACGGGGAGCCGCACTCCCAGCGCTCGGAGCTATTCCCCTCATGGAGGGGGGTTACCAGGAGCGACCACGCTTGCACACCAAGGCGCTGCCGTAGGAGCGTTCCCACAGCAGCGCTTTCACTTCTGTAGTGTAGACTTAGTTTTAGGCTTTACCGGTGGAAGGGGCAGATTTTTGGATTCCATTTATCTTTTTAAATGAAAAGCTTGTAAATAGAATTACCACAGCTGCTCAGGAAAGGGAATTTCTATTCTGGGGGAAACTGTGATATTTCAAAAAAATGTTCTGAATTGGAATGAAAAGCTGAAATGATGAAATTTCTTAAAATATGAAAATTTCAAAATTTTTATTTTCAGGAACATTGAAATGTATTATTTCAACGGTGTCATTTTGATTCATTTTATTTTGACTTTTACATTCTATTAAACATTTAATAGCATATATACATTTTATTAAGTATCATACGTGTGATACTAAATTCAATATTTAATATAAAAGTCAAAACAAAGTGAATCAAAGCAACGTTATCAAAACAAATCATTATGACATTTTCTAAATGAGATGTTTCATTTTGGACAAAACTGCATGGAAACTCTTCTGTCTAAAATTTTCACCCAGCTCTAAAAAAAAAATCACACGGGGAAATGAAATGGTTACCGCTACTATCCGGGATTTTCCCCTCTTTCTGCTCCTCTGTCTCTGCTTCTCCAGTGGCTCGGTCTGTAGCTCCAACCTTGCGTTCCTTGGAAAAGGAAGGTCATCAAAGCATGAATGGGGTGATTCTTCAAACGTAGCAGAGGCTTGATTTAGGCCAAATGCAGCCCTTTGACAGGCATGAGGGTACCTGCATGAACAACTCCTCTGCTAACCGACGGCAGAAACAGGTTAACTGAGCAGGTTAAGAGCTGCTGGGTTATTGTGGCTAACATTTTCAAAAACAGGAGGCTAATGTTAGGCTCCTACTTCCATATTTAGGCAATTAAAAAAGTGGACTCATTTTCAGATGTGCTGAGCTGGAAAATGGGAGGGGTTTTCACAGGAAAAAACAGCTATTTGTCAAAACCCTGCTAAGCCCCAAAACATTCTCAGCCCAACACCTCCAAAAACACAAACAATTTTGGCCAAAATCTGTAAGAATTTTGGCCCCAAATTGCCAAAAAACTAAAAAAAATTGGTCAATAACTATTAAAAACTAAATAATTTTTGACCCAAATGGCCAAAAATCAAAAGATTTTGATGAAAGTGGACACTTTTCTGGAAAGTTTGGTTTAGTTAAAAATCCACATTTTTCAACAAAAAGAAAAAAAGTTTGGAAAGATTTCCAACAGCATAAGCCAGCAGATCCCGCTTACTACACTGGGAGCTGCTGGGTGCCCAATGCTTCTGAAAAGTAGACCATTTAGGGCCTGATCCAAAGGTCATGGAAGTCAGTGGAAAGACTCCCCACGATTTCACTAAGACTTTGGATCAGGCCTTTATGAGGTGTCTAAATATTAGAGATGGTTAGAAAATTGAAATTGTTTCTAGTGAGGACAGCCTAGAAATTTCAAAATTTCCCATGGGAAAAAAATTAATTTGTTCCAGGAAAATCAACAGTTTTCAGTTTGACTTTTTTAAAACAAAACATGGAGCAGCTGCCCACCTACAATGGACTCCTTAGGCTGCTGTTGATGCTTTGAGGGGCACCCAGCCCCAGGAATCCCCCACAGTCAGGAACTGCCCAGAAAGTCCCCCGTGCAGAGTGACAAGCCTAGAAGACCTGAGAGCAGCTTCCAGGGCTGCCACACTCCACGGAACCCATAGATCCTGAAATGCCAGGCCCCTGAACACCCCGCCAGGTCAGCTGGTAGGAAACCAGGCCTGTGTTTTGGTGAAAGTCCATTGAAACTGAAATGTTTCCGCAAGGAATTTCAGTTTCAATAAATCAGCATTTTCATACAAAAAAAAAATCACTGGAAAATTTCTGAGCAGCCATAAAACTAAGCTCAGTTCCCACTGATCCTAAGGAAATGAACGCCCCACCTCAATGGCTGCTTCCGCAGAATCGGCTGGTGGCTGGAGTCCAGGTCCTGGATCCTGTTCAGCGGCAGGGGCGTCTTCTGACAGTCCTGAACTCAGAGGGTTTGGTTCATTTGTATCTAGCTCTAAAGATTTAGCTCCTGGTACTAAAAAAGTCAAAAACAGAAAAACAGCATCTGATCACTGAGTGTGAGGGCAAATCCCCAGTGTTCATTTAAATGACCATCTTAGAGTCTCCAGCACAGGAAAAGTCTTTCCCCTGTTTTACCCCACTGATGAGTAAAATGGGGAAATATACAGCTGTCAGTATATTAACTCTTCACAGTGTGGCCAGTGTCTTTGTATGTATCTGTGCAGCACCCAGCACAACGGGACCCAAATCTCAATCACTGTTTGTTGGTGCAGCCTGCCAGGGCCCCGATCTCGGTGGACGTGAACCTGTGCAGCACCCAGCAAGACGGGGCCGTGATCTCAGTCACTGTGTGTCTGTGTAGCACCGGCACAGTGGGGCCCCTATATCACTTAATGTGTGTAGCAGATGTTCTGGAAGATGTTCAAACATGTAGGAATCTTTTTGCAGTGGTTTCTTTTAACATTTTCTAACTATTTTTAATGAGGTTTTGGAAAATATGATATGAACAGCTCTTGGTATAAAGCATCGACAACACAGCAAGTCCAAAAGAAAGAAATAAGATCACAACACACTTGGGGGCTCAGCTTTGCATCAGAGTCTTAACTTGATAATTCTATCAAATCGAACTGCTCTAAAAAAAACAGTGAATATGTTAATATTAAAATTGGACAGCTAAAGAAATATCCCCCCAACCCCGCACTGTGGCATGCATTCCATCAGCCAGTGACAGCAATCCTGCTACAAAACAACTTTCCCTACTGTATGCTACAGATAACCAATCTGCAGGGCTAACTGTCCACGCCTTGCAAAGTAAGGAAGATCAGCATTGTGCACTTGCTTTCCCTGGTGGTAGCATTGGCACAAGTGTGAATGAAAACACAAGGCACAAGTATAACCCGCTGCTGAGTGGACTACAAGTCCCCCTTTCATGTGCCAATCCACAGGGAGTGCGAGTTGCCACAGCCCACAGTTGCAACGAGAGAGCTGTCTTTTTAGCTCAAACTGTAGCAGCTTGTGCTGTTAGTGCTGGAGGTCCCTGGTTCAATCCCCAGAGTATCATCCCAGAAAGTGGCCATCACACAAGAATAAAAAACTGGCTGGCTTAAGGATTTGCCTATACGACGGGGACTATAGCAGGATAGTGACGGTGCTGTTGGGATGCTGGCATAACCCCATAGTATACAGGCAGCCTGCAGAGACAGAAGGGGTTTTCCCATGCCTGTAGATAAACCACCTCTCTGAGCAATGGTAGCTCAGCAGAAGCATTCTTCCATCATCCTAGCTGCATCTACACCAGGGATTAGGTTGGCCTAGCTACGGTGCTCAGAAGTATAAACCAGACAGCTATGCATGTCATGTCCCTTTTTAGTGCCTTAACCACTTAAGGGGAGGTTTTCATAGGTGCAAATTGCAGGTAGGCACCTAACATCCATGTCTTTGAAAATCTAGCTGACAGAGGATAAAAGTCTACTGTTGTTTCCAGCTAACAGAGTTGCTCCTTCAGCTTAATGGTACAAGCCTGCGCTGTGGAGGTGAAGATCTTTGGATTTCTCTCTACACCGGAAAATCAAATCCTGTGAATCTATTTGTAAAAGACTTAAGATTAGAATGGATCAAAAAAAATTAGGTGGAAATGTTTCATCAAAAATGAAATTTTTCACAAGAAAATGAAAATTTTCAATTTTCTTGCAGAAAATGTCACAATATTTTTTTTTCATTTTGAATTGACAGTTTATTTAATTTCAGCATCAAAATGGTATGTTATTTGAGATTTTGGAAACTGAAAAAAATTGATTTGGGGATCTTCTGGCGTTTTCCCTCCCTTTTACTTTCACAGGAAGCGGAAAGTTTTAAGAGTGAGAGGCAGTGTGTGGAGAAGGAATCCACTTCTTTTATTTTCTTTTCTTTTCTTTTCTTTTCTTTTCTTTTCTTTCCAGCTTGGGAAATAACTGAAAAGCATGAGAAATGTTTTTGGAGGGGAAGACTTTTCACACTTCTTTTAAACTGAAAAGGAGTGAATTTTTTTTTAAAGAGAGAAAATAATGAGATTTTACAACATAACAAGGCTGGGGGGGGGGTCTTTTTATTCAATACGTATTTGGACTTTCCCAGGTTTCCTGGTGGAAGAACTCCCCATTCTATAAATCAAATGAGTGGCTGACAAGGAATGTTCAACCCACCAGTAACACATGTAACGCTTTACGTTACCTTCTGTCAGACGCTGCGACCCATTTGTGCCCTTCAGAGGCTGCTGACATTCCGGACAGAGTGTTCCTCCTTCCAGACATTTGCCGTCGCATTCTGCACATTTCATTTTTATGGCTTATCCTAGAAAGTTAACCAAAGAGCTGTATCAGCAGGGATTCATGAGACAGACACCTAAAGATCATGAGATTGGCTTTAAAAATCATGAGGCTTTTAAAAAATAATATGTCAGGGTCTTTTTTCCTTTGCCTCCTGGTTTTTGAGCCTTTTGGGGATCATGTTTTGTAGTTTTTCTCCCCAGTGACGAGAGATAGAATCTGGCTTTGTTTTGAAAGGAAAGCTTAGAGTCTTACATAACTACCTGACTCCAGGAGCTGAGGATTTTAAAAAAGCACCAAATATCACAAAACAATAAAATTATGAGAGCAGCCAACATGGTATCAGTTACAAACCTAAAAACCTAGTGCCTCCCCCTTACTTTTCAGGTAAGAGAAGTAGAGTGATGTAGGTAGGGGGTTTTTTAACATTGTAATTAATTCTGAATCTCTGATTTCATCGGCCTTAATCCTCTCAACAATTGATCCCAGCTTTTCATTTTAAGATTTGAATTTCAAGGCATAAGCTATCCAGGAAGAAGCTGTTCATGTGAAGATCCCTGGAAGTGACAGAGCTGTGTCAAAAGTATCATATGTGAAAACAAACCTAACAAATTCAGCTCAGCTTGCACGATTAAGGGCATAAAATGAAGAAGTAAAACCAAAAATGCATTCTCTCTCTCCCTTCTCTTTCATCCTTCTACCAACACAACAGCTTTAGCAAAAAATGATATTTGTCAAATATAATCAGCAGCATCAAGACAAATGGAATTGGGTGACACTGATAAATCATGTGCAGTAGACAAGCAAGTAATAATTTCCACTAAACGCAAAACTGTTCTCCCCGTGAAAAAGACAGTGGAAGATGGGCTATAAGGTGGGACTATCAGCTGCTAATATTTTACTTTCTTTTTCATGCAGTTAATACTCCTAATGCATTATGCACAATGGACATAGGCCCTGGTCTGGCAATACACACAATTACACAATTTTCAAGCTCAACATTGCATTGAATTTGTCGACATTATTAACCCCTAGCAGATGGGAACAGAGATGTTATTCTCCTTTCCCCACCCCAACCCCTCTTTTCCCTCCCCTCCTGTTCCTTTATCTTTCTGGTCTCCTGCCTTGCTTTTTTTTTAAAAAAACCTTTACTTGTTCGCACTCTTTTCTATGTGGTTTTGTACCTAACACTGATTGGATCACTGAGTAGCAGGAGTAAACTTATAGTCAGCTAAAGGAAATCATATAATTTCATATACCACCCACTATCTGTGTCAGTGCAGCACCTAGCACCATGGGGCCCCATCCTTGGTTGGCATTTCTGATTAGTATACCTAGCAAGTCTATCTGTGACACAGAACAGGTGGTGCTGACATATAATGTATCTGTATATGTTTATCATTCGGTTTGGCAGAATTTTTTGTATATAATTCTGACAGATAATACTGATGTTTATTTTTACACATTTATTCTTTTTATTTATTTAAGTTTGCACTGAAAATGCATGTGCAAAATTATGTTTTTAAGCAATTTTTAAAGATTTTTATCTATTTAAGTTTTCACATTTGTGGGAAGTGGTCAGGGATCAGCAAAGTGGGGGTCAGACAATAATTATTTAATGACGCAGATGTTGTTATTCAAAAAGTTAAAGCTTTATCACCATTTAAACACAAATTGTCAGTCTCACATATCAAAATATACCAGGTAAATAGCCTTAAATCAAACTCCTGGGCCCCAGTCCAGCGCTCTATCCTCATTTTGCACTGGTGTTAATGATGGCACAAGGCGAAGGGCAGGGAGGTTCGCCCCAAACTGCACACAACACATCACAGCGATGTGATATTAGTACAGCTATTAGATCTGATTCTGCTCTCAGTAACCTCGGGATAAATCCTGAGTCATCCACGGACTGCAGGGGGATTGGAGCCAGATTCTGATCTCTGATCCCTGGAGTCAAACTGGAGTCAGCCACGGACTGCCATGGGGTCAGGGTAAATTGTGATCTCAGTGACACCAGTATTATAAATCTAGGGTGACTCTGGAGAAGTTAATGTCATTATCCCAGTTTTTAAAGGATGTAAATAAGGAGGCACATCTATGTTAAAGGCATATATCAGAATTTATACCATAATCCCTGTGAATCAGAATTTATAAGAGAACTTTCTATAAATGGTCAATCATCCATTTTAGTCAACAATGCCATCTCACCAAGAGCAGGAAATGTCATTCTAATTTCAACGTAATACGGCTCATATAGAGGAAAGATCCGTCTATTTGTTTGCCCTTAATTTAAAGGTTTGTTATAAATTTCAGAAGCACAGGGAAATCCTGCGGTCTCTCCTCAGGCATCAGTCCCATCACAAACCAACTGAGGAAATCATGCAGGATTTAGCAGTTTAAAAAGTCTTAACACGCATTTACCCTACCTTGTAGCAGACTCCCTGGCCATAAAGATGCCTGCTGGTGCATGTTATCTTCACCAGGAAATACATCTGTTTCATGTCTGCCTATATGTACTGTATTTGAATTGGCTTCCCAAAACACGTGATTTCTTTGTTCTCTTTCTATTTCTTGTAAGAGCTATGTAACTATTCATTTTGAAAGTGAAAGTAATTCAGTAACATTTGTAGTCTGCAACAGCAATAGGCCCATATGCAGGGTTTTCAGTTACTTCTGCCTTCAAGATGAAACTGTAGCTCAGGCTGCTGAAGTCAGTTTGGTTACAGTGTAACCAATAAAACTGGAAATCCTAAGAAACAGGGTAGTCAGTGTCACCAACCGTTCAAAAAAGTGTCCTTTAGATCTTGTGGCACCTTAGAGACTAACCAATTTATTTGAGCATAAGCTTTCGTGAGCTACAGCTCACTTCATCGGATGCATTGGATGCTCACGAAAGCTTAAGCTGCCACAAGTACTCCTTTTCTTTTTGCGAATACAGACTAACACGGCTGCTACTCTGAAACCTGTCCTTTAGATCTGTTACTGTCCAGCCTTAGCGAAGCAGGGTGGAATTTCATCTCACTTCCTGACTACATTTGTGAAAAAATGTTTGCACAGAAAGATTTTTCCACTGAAAAAAAGCAGATTCAGGACCACCGAAAATTTTGCAGATTTGTGTTGAATTGTTTCAGTTGGTAAAAAAAAAAAAAAGAAAAACGAAAATGATTTGTTTCAATATGTTCAAAATGAAATGGTTCCACTTTTTTTATATAAAGCAGCTTTTTGTTATAAAACTTAATGACATTTTATTTTTAGAAAGATAAAAATGTTTATAAAAACTCAGAGCTGAAATGAAACATTTGGGTTTAGGTTAAACAAAGTTTCATTCAATGCAAACGGAATTATTTATTTTACTTTTTGGTTTACTGAAAATTTTGTGGTTTTTTTTTTTATTTCAAGTTGACCTGAAGGTGTGTGTTGGGGATGGCCAGCAAACCAAAAATTAAATATTCACCCAGCTCTATTCCAGCCTCTCTTACCAGGGGCTGTTACTGAGCTTTGTGTCACTTTCCTACCGGTTTCATATCAGACCTACTATAGTATTAAACTAAATCAATGTACGGTGGCCAGGCAACTCTTTCCCCATGTCAGCCTCAGCGTTTCTCCTTCTGGCAGCAGGGAGGTACTGGAGTACAGCAGGGAGTAAATCCAACCTACTCCAGAGCTTTTTAATTCTTAACTTTGGTATATTTACGATGTTTACGAGGCAAGCCTCAGGGTAGACCCATGTCAGTTTTTTTACACCCCTAAGCGAGAAAGTTTCAGCACTGTAAAGTGGAGACAAGGCCTAATAATTTTATTAAGATGATGTTGAAGTAAAAAGAAAATGGTACAGAGTTTAAGCATAGAAGTTTCTGGTTATCAGGGAATAAGGTACAGATTATCAAGAGGTGCAAAATTCGGTTTAGGAACGGGTGGTGTAAGGAATACATAATCTGAAATCTCTCCGATTGGGGGTAAAAGTCTAACAGGTCAAAGTACAGACATTGAGATATGGGGGTATGTTGTTCATATAATGGCTATGTTCAGGTGTGGAGTATAATGAGTGGATACGATGATGAGGATGGATTTACCCTCATTTGGTGGGATTTAATGTTCAGTGAGTTTATGGTTCCAGTTCATATGGTCCAATGGAAAAAGTCTCTCAGTCCCTTTCCCATAGTGGATGCACAAGGTCGTACCGGCTCACACCTCCTGGTACTGTCAGTGGCCGGTGATGTGTTCGATGTAGTTGTCCCTGGACCATCGGATGGTGTCTGAGACCATGAGGCGTCGCATGAGCCGTGCGTAGCGTCGACCGATCCCACAGGTCCGCAGCACACACTTGTTGCGGGGTCCCAAGCGCCCAGGGCTCCGACGATCAGGGCATCCAGCTGCACCTCGTAGCCCTTCGCTCTCAGGGTGTCAGCCAGAGGGGTGTATTTTTCCAGCTTATGAGCTCAGGCTTTGCGGAAAGCCGGGGTCCTGTTCTCAGAGGAGACCATGACATCGACGAGGATGATCTTTTTCTGGGCCTTGTCGGTGACAACCACGTCGGGTCGCAGCGGGCTGTCGGTACCGGGGATGGCGCAGTTCACGGCGATCTCCCCCAGGCGCGGTGCAATGGCTTTCACCAGGCGGTTCTGGATGGCGGTGTGGCGCAGCTGCCAGGCTCTGGAGTGGGGCTTGCCGCTGCACAGGATGTGGGGCAGGATCTCGTTGGAGGAGCCGCACTTCCTGCAACGCTCGTCTCGGTTCCCGTGGCAGACGGCTCCGTTGAGCGGGACGCAGTTGAGCCGGGCACGGTGGATGAACCGCCAGTCAGCCAAATGGGTGAAGCGGCCCCTGGCGAGGAAGTGGTTGCTGGCGTCCCACTTGCTGGTCAGTTCGAAGGCTTTACCCTGGTCCGGTTTACACTTCAGAGTTTTCATGTACAGTGAGTGGATGGCCGCCTTCAGGGTCCTCTCCAGCATTCCCCTGGCGCTCGGTGTGACGATGGTGTTGTCGTCGGACCTGATCTGCGGCACCAGGACTCCCAGCTCCTGGCGCTCCTCGCACCACTCCCAGCGGCAGCCGATGCGCTTCCCCAGGCAGCCCGTGGCATTGCGAGTGCGGGACCACAGTCCCCTCCGAATTCGCCATCCAGGGAACCGCCCAGGAAGCTGGCGGTGTCTTGGTTGGAGGGGGCTCTGCCGATCCGCTTCTTTGTTGTGTCATGAAGGGCGTTTGCCGCGATGTTCCTTACCATGGCGTCGGGACACGTCAGCAGGCGGAAGGCGGAGGTGATCACCACGATGTCACACAGGTCACCCATACAGGGGATACTGGCACCGCCATGCCTGTGGGCGATGTAGACCAGCTCGTTGCTGGCTCTCTGGGTAAGGAACAGCCACTTCTTCACCTGCTGCTGGACGATCTTGTCTGCCTTGTTAAGGGGTATCTTTGCCACGGCGGATCCCCTTAGGACGAACAAGATATGGGGGATCAGGAAGGTGTTCAGGGCGTTTATCTTCTGCCACGGTGCTAGCAGGGAAGCATCAATCTTGGCGGCATCCTGCAAGACCTCCTGGATGGTGTCTGCCGGACACGGAAACCTGTTGGCGTGCCAAGGTGCTAGTACACCTGCCCCTCTGCCAGGGGGATGATGGGCTCGCCCTGGATCCGGAACCCTGTCGCCTGCATCGAGTCCCTTTTGCTGCCGTCGATGTGGAGGGTTGCGCACTTCTTTGCATTGAAGCGGAGCTCCATCTAGTCGGCAGCTCGACTGGTGGCATCTAGCATACGTTGGAGGGTTCTCTGGGTTGTCCGCGGTCAGGACCAGGTCATCCGCGTAAGCCAGGACGCTCACCCTCTCACCGTGGAGGTTGAAGCCATCTGTGCCATTGGAGATCGCTCACAGCAATGGCTCCATGGCAAGGTTAAAGATGATGGGGCTGAGAGGACAGCCCTGTTTAACTCTGCTCCGGATCGGGATCTCGGCGGTCTCCCCTTCGACCAAGCGAATGGTGGTGCTGCCTCCCTCGTACACCTCTCGGATCACACAAAGGAAGTTCTCTGGCATCCCGAACTCCTGGAGCGTGGCAAAGATGTGGTGGTGGGGCATGGACCCAAAGGCGTTAGCCAGGTCGAACCACACTACCATGCACTGCCTCCGCGCCCTTCTGGCCGTTTCGATGGTGGTTTGGAGGACAAAGTTATGTTCATAGCAGCTCTCGCAGGACATGAAGCCTTTCTGGATGGAGCTGATGGCTCCCCCACTCACCGACCACTCACACCGATCCTCGACACCAGGCAGCTGGCATAGAGCTTGTACATCGTGGAGCAGAGGGAGATGGGCCTCCAGTTGCTGGGGTCATCCCGCTCTCCCTTCCTGTACACCAGGACTGTCATGGCCTTCTTCCAGGAGCTGGGAGTCCGGCAGAATCGCTTGCACTGGTTGAGGGTGTGGCGAGGACCAGGCAGCCGGGATCTCGCTTTTTCAGGAGGCTGTAGGGGATGCTGTCTTTCCCAGGAGCTGTGTTTTTTGTTTTTGAGAGTCTGGCCATTGCTTCCTTGGGCACATAGTCAGTTTTCACCTGCTTCGTCGACACGGGGCAGGGGGCGGAGACACTCTGGGCGCTGCGCGTCATTCCGGGCTATGCGGTCGAATACATCCTTGACGTAGCTGTAGAGACGCTCAGATGGGATCGTGCAGTAGGGCGAGGGCCCGTCAAGGATCTCCCTCATGGCCTTGGAGCGGTTTGCCCAGCTTTTGGATCCTTGAAGCCGCTGCTGGATCGTAGCGGTGGCTGGCATCTCTACTTCTGGCTCCCCTGGTGGTGGTGTTGTGGTAAGGAGCAGGCTTTCTGTGGGCAGGCGGGGCATTCTCCTGGTTCGAACTTCTCCTGGGAGCAGTTTCCGCAGACAGTTCTTGGGTGAGTCTGTCTACGAGGAGGTCGAAGTCGTCAAAGGAAGCTGCCGCTTGTAGCTCCTCGGTCCAGGCAGTCTGCCACAGAGTGGCAGCCCTCACCATCGGCTGCTGGCCCTCATGGTCCTTGACCTCGTCTGGTGCAGGCTCAAAGCCTGCGGGGTCGGCCTGCCGTCTATCTTGTGGGTCAGGATTCCCTTCGGTTGGGCGCTGGGGCGGGACCTCTGGCGGGATGCTGGCGTTGCTAGTGGTCGAAGAGACACAGTCTGGCTCAGGGGTTGCTGGGACACCGCTGATCCTTCTAGGAGTGGCTGCTGTCTGGGCGGTTGCTGCTGGAGAGTGAGATCTCCCGTAGGCAGTGTCCCGCAGAATGGACTCGGGGGCCGTGCTGGGCCGTCTGGCGATGAAGGCCCGGTGCTTTGCTGTGGCTGCGGGGCTGGTTCCTCCAGCAACGTCTGGAGTTTGTAGGATGATCTGGGGCTTGGCTCTGGCTCCTCTGGCTGCTGGAGCTCGTAGGGTGGTCTGAGGTGTGGCTCTGGCTCCTCCGGCGGTTGGAGTTTGCAGGGCGGTCCAAGGGTGGCGCTGGTTCTTCCGGCGACAGGATCTCGAGCAGCTATGCGCTGTGGGGCGCTGATCCTTCTGGGGATGGGGACGTGCTGGGCAGGGGGCAAGGTAGCACTGAGTCGTCTCAGTATGGAGATTTGCTTGGCGACATGAGAGGGTGAGACGGGCCTCCTGCTGGCGAGGACCTGGGTGGTGTTCCCTGAGGCAGCAGGTACCTTCTCGATCACAGCATCCCGTTGCGCTGGCTTGGCGAAGGGGGCAGGCTTCTTGACAGCAGCTTGCAAGGTCACTTTTCTTGGTTGAGACTCAGGAGCAGCGGGCCGGCGCGCAGCAGGAGGGCTGGGAGCCGGGGCAGGAGACTGTGTTGTTCCCTTGAGGCGTTTCCTGCAGGCGACTTGGTGCGTCTTGCGTTGCTTCTGCGTCTCGAAGGGCAGGCTGCAGAGGGCATAGCTGAAGGCGACCCACTTGCTGTGGCATCTCTTCAGGTGCCTGGTGACGCCACCGAGGAGGTGGAAGCTTCGGGGCGGAGAGCAGATGGGGCAGATGAGCACGTCTGCAGCGAGGAGGTACTGCGGGTAGACGGTGTCCTCGTTGCCTTGCAGCAGGGGGGTTCCAGCAGCATCAGCCGTATCGCTGGCCGGTTTATCCTGGTGTGGGCGGGTGGGGTCGAGAGGTCCGGCTGGGCGGGCATCCGGCAAGGTCCTGGGGTCCCTCTGGGTGGTTTCTGAGGCTGGGCAGGCATCCGGCGAGGCGCTGGTGACCCTCTGGGTGGTCTCTGGAGAGATGCTGGCCCCGTCTATGGAGATTCCGCTCTTGATGGTGTGTAGAGCAGCGAGAGCACCACCAGCGTCAGGGACGTGGGCAGCTGCAGGGGTGGGAGGTGCTGGCTTTTTGTCGCCAGCCCCTCCCCTGTCAACTCAGTGTTTACTGAGAGAGGAGAACAGCTCTTTGCAGAGGACCTTTCTCTCTACTTCCCCAAACCTTGCAGCCGTCACTTCGCATCCCTCTTCCTCCTTCTCTCGTTGGAAGAGGGGGGTTTTAGCGGTCACCAGGGCCCCTTAATTGGACTTAGGAGTCTCTGATTAGCCCGAGGTAACCTCTTTTCAGTTCATAGGGAAAAGGGCCTTCACCATTCTAGGACTGGTAGACCTCCCTTCACCAGCTCTGAATCTGTCACCTATCTGCACCTCCTCCCCCCACAATACTATGAGGTTGGGCTCTGTGAGAAACAGTTTATCCTCCCAGCATTGCTGGGCCTGACTCCTGCCCTGTGCAGCACTTTGCAGTAAAAGGGTTGTAGCAACAGGAACTATCTTGTTACTCTTGCATTTTTTTTCTTTGTTCTGGTGCATCCACTTAAGGGGCATATGGGCAATAACAAGGGTAAACCTCTGTCCGAGCAGATAATACCAGGGGGTTTCCATGGCCCATTTTACCACAAGGCACTCCTTCTCCACTACGGTGTACCTTTCTTCTCTGGGTAGGTGTTTTCTGAGGTACAAGATGGGGTGTTCTTCCTCTCCTTCCAGTTGAGAAAGTATGGCTCCCCACCCTACTTCAGAGGTATCCATTTATAGGCTGAACTCCTTCTCAACATTTGGAGCTTCTAGCGCTGGGTTTACTGCAGATGGCTGTCAGATGTGCAAACCCTTATTCTGCTGCACCAGTCCATTTTACCATGCCTGGGCCTCTGGTCTTTATCAGATCTGTCAAAGGGTATGCCCTGGTGCCGAAGTGGGGAATAAAGTGCTCTAATATCCCACTATCCCCAGAAGTATTCTGACCAGTTTCTTCCTGAGCAGTTGAGGCCAACTTTGTATTACCTCTAACTTGTTCAGCTGGGGTTTCACTATGCCCCTCCCTATGATGTACCTGAGGTATTTGGCTTCTACTAGCCCAGCGGTTCTCACACTGTGAATTGGGAACCCAAAGTGGGTCACAACCCCATTTCATTGGGGTCACCAGGGTTGGCATTAGACTTGCTGGGGCCCGGGACTCAAGCCGAAGCCTGAGCCCCACCGCCTGGAGCCAGAGCCCAAGCCCCATTGCTCAGGGCCAAAGCTGAAGCCTTAGGACTTCAGCCCTGGGTGGCAGGACTCAGGTTACAGGCCCCCTGCTGGGGCCAAAGCCCTTGGGCTTCGGGTTTGGCCTCCTCACCTGAAGTGGCAGAGTTCAGGCTTTGGCCCCGCCTTTGGGGGCAGCAGGGCTCAGGCTTAGATCCCCCCTGCTGGGGTTGTGTAGTAATTGTTGTTGTCAGAAGCGTATCGCGGTGCAATTAAGTTTGAGAAATTGGCCATGCTTATGTACTTATGTCCTCTTGAGCTGCGGTCACTCCTCTGACTGCGCTGTAGATGTCCCCTAAGTGAATTAGGAGCCTACACTAGAAATTTTTGCTGGTATAATAATGTTGATTGAAGGTGATTTTTGCGACATTTCTGTGCTAGAAAATTCCATACTGTGGATGCAGTTATAGTGACGTAAACTTTAACTGTTATAGCTTATTTCACTTGGGGAACTAAGTGGGTGGGTGAGATTCTGTGGCCGGCATTGTGCAGGAGGTCAGACTCGATGATCATAATGGTCCCTTCTGACCTTAATATCTATGAATCTATGAAACTGGCATAAGCTATACCAGCAAAAGTATTCTGCCACTGTAAACTGCATCTGCATTAAGCGGGTTTTAGACTGGCAAACCTTTTAAGTTCAGCAGGGTTGTTGTTATCTGTGCTGTAAACCCTCTGTTTACTGGTGTAATGTTACACTTTGGGTGTGGTCTGCAGTTTCCTGTCAAGTTATTGCTGGTGACTACCAGGGCAACTGCCTCCACCAAAAACCCTCCCAAAAGGTAAGCTCTTATTAAACACACATAAGAATGACGCTAAAGCGTTTGAAATGTAAAGCAGTGAGTAAGGCTTTCGTTGTAATAATATCCCTTACCCCCTTTCTCTTACAGAAGGGTTTTCTCTTGGGGGAACCCTTACTTCACAGCATTTGATGGTATTAAAGGTATGGTCCTTTTGGGGAGAAAAGTGTCAGTTTCAATAATCTGGAGCGATGGTTGTCGCTGCTGGAGTCTAACCCTGTTCCCTTTCATACAAAACAAGACCAGCTTGTTCTGAGAGAAAGGTCAAAATGTAGAAAATGCAGTTTCCTGTCTCTGGTGCTCACACTTGTAGCCTTGCGGCTGGAAAAAAACAAGCCCAGCATTGTGCTCTGAGCCACTCTGATAGGAGAGATTCTGTTACCAGGCTCTTTAAGGCGTTGTGTTCAGCTTCTTATCTGGTCAGGCTCACCGCTTTGTGAAGTTTTTCTTGGTGACTCATCCAGATTCTTACTACACAGAAGGCAGAAAGGGAAGTGAAGAGAGGGTGCAAGGTGAAACACCCTCACAACTCAAGTGTTGGTCAGGATTTAGTGGGAGCCAGTGGAGGTGGCAATGTCATGTTCCTACTCTCTGGCCTGGTCTGGTCAGGGCACCTTTCAGGGTCAGGACAATGAAGGCCCAATGGTCTCAGGGTAGGTCCCACGGTGAGGGTGGAGATAGGGAAGTAGCCACAATGCTAAAGCTTGCTCCTTCCAGCCCACATCCAGAAAGGGGTGGCAGCCTCATCCCAGGAACACTATCCAATCAAAATGAATCTGGGACTGATTATAACTCTGAAACATTTCCTCCCATTTCTAGAACCTTTCATCTCACCACCCTGCCAACCCAAGCTGCCTTAGAGTCCAAGACCAGAAGGGACCATTTGTGACACTGGTCAGAGAACTTCCCCAGAATCGTTCCTAGAGATCACTTTTAGAAAAAACATCCAGTCCTGATTTGAAAATTGTCAGTGATGGAGAATTCACCACGATCCTTATAAATTGTTCTGTTGACTAATTATCCTCACTGTTAAAAATGTAAACCTCTTCTCATGGCTCCTTTCCCCGGAACAATCTGAGTTCATACCAGTCTTTCTCCATCTTCTGCTGGTTTTTATGAACAATATGATAACCTAGCTGGTCTTCTGTTACTCCTTTAATGTGGGTTTCTTGTGCCATGGGGTGGGGTGTGTGGTGGCTAATTGGGGTGAGTGCTTCTTGTGAGCAGACATCTGAGTTTTCTGAAGTACAACTGTTAGCGCTCTCTGAAAGTCATGAGAATCAGCCCTACTTAGGGAGATCAGGGAAGGGAGTAGTTGTGAAGGCAGCTGCGTTCTTTAACCCAGGGCACATTTTTCTGATCAATCAAGTAACAGAACCAGGCTCAGCTTGGTGGATTAGAAATTCACTTCACTCTGGAAATTCACTTTACTACCAACTCCCTAGTGTTAAAAAAACCTGAGATTAATCATGAGCTGTTTTAAACATAATAATGAATTTTGGTTTCTTTCTAATTGCCTGTTGGGTTTTAAAGCTTTCAGATGCCCTCAAACTTTTCACCATAGCCATGAGGGCTAGAAATTTATTTATAAAAAAAGAAAAAGCTAATAATAATATGTAGCTCTGCTAGAGCACATTTCATCAGTAGATCTCAAAGCACTTTACAAAGGAAGAAAGTATAATTATCCCCATTTTACAGATAGGGAAACTGAGGCACGGGGCAGGGAAGTGACTTGCCCAAGGTCACCCAGGAAGCCAATGGCAGAGTCTGGGCTAGAACCCAGTCCAGTGCTTTACCTCCATGACTCCCAGACTTGGGGTTTTAATAAAAACACCAGCTATTGTGAGATTTATGATCAAATTGCAATAGCTGGCAACTTCTCCCAAGTGAAAGATGAATGAAGCAAGTTTCATCCATTTGAAGAGAGTGGATACATTTTAAAACCTTACCTGTTCCTCTGATATGGGTGAGTGACTAAGAAAGAGCCCTGAATAAATCAACCAATTTGCAATTCTCCTTCCAATGTATAACATACAAAACAGATCCAAATCCAGTATGTAGGCATCGCTTAGTATTGACGCCCCTTTTCTGGCATTGTGCCCATCCGACACAGCTTCCTGCATAACCCAGGCCAGAGATTCTCATCCACTAATTTCTGCATCCAGTCCAACAGTTTCTGTTTGACCTATAGCATGTTTTAAAAAGACACCCAGTCTTGCTGACAGACTCCATATTTATTCAGAAAATCACTCTGTTCACAGCAAATGTTTCAATGGTTCATTCCCCTCCTGTTAACATCTTGAACCTTACTAGTCTGAATTTGTCTCGCATCTTCTCCCAGCCATTGTCTCGCCTTCTGCTTTTGTCTGCTGGATCTTAACAGAGCTGTCTATGTCAGCTATGATGAAATGACCTCTTAGTCTTCTCTTGGATAAACTAAATTGTGATTCTCGCAGTATTTGGCATTTTTCTTAAAGCACCCAGAGTTCTGTGATTCTGCTGGACAAATTTCTCAGCTTTCATTAAAGAAAAAAGAAAATTTTTACCCTTCATGGTTGCAAAGAAAAGCTTGAAAACCTGCATCCCAAAGATTCCATCACCAGCATGCAAATAAACACAATCCCAAAGTATTTTTTTTTTAAAAAAATTCATGATTTTAAGTCAATCTCGTGATTTTCTGCTGGCATGATTTGTTCAGCAAAACAGTCTGAACTTCCTGGAGAGCTGGAGAAATGACTATGTTAGATAGACCAGGGTCCTGGGCTTCCAAACTCCCTGATTCATTCTATGATTTAACAAATACAAAAGAAGTTCTTTGGCATAAGAAAGTGAAGGGAAAAAAGGCACAGTACTGTCCAAGTCCGCTTTATAATAAGCGGAATTGGGCTTGTTTCCCACTTTAATTTTTTGAAAGTTGCGGGTTGTGGTTTTCTGGTCTTGTTTTATCGGAGATCACTTATTTGGGCTTTTTTATTCCACCCCTGCTTCTGCCTTCAGAACTAGGTGCCTGGCCAGCCGCTGATGCTCTCCGGCCGCCCAGCGAAGGCAGCGCTGTCACCAGCAGCAGCGCAAAAGTAAGGGTGGCAATCCACCATGCCATGGCACCCTGACTTCCGCACTGCTGCCGGCAGCATGCCCGGCCAGCAGCCGGCGCTCTCCTGCCACCCAGCCAGAGCTAAATTTGTGCTGGGGCTAGCCGGGCCTGTGCCCAAGCACCTGTTTCGTTACACATTAAACACATGAAATCAATGAGTTGTAGTCACCCAGGTGATTTAGAAAATAGATGCCTAAATGCCTTTAAAAATCTGGCCTTCTGTGTCTCCGTTCCCCATCAGAACAATGGGTTAATGGCCCTGCTCTGTCTCACCGGGGTGTTGTGAGGATAAAGACTTTAAAGATTGGTAGGATATTATGGTGATGGGGAGTGGTGGATTACTATATAGGCCCCACAGGTACACCGGCACTCTGGCCCCGCCCCCTGCTGCTCCTTCCACCCCGCCCCCAGCCCCACTTCTCTGCCCTGCGCTTCTTCTTCCCTCTGAGGCCCCGCCCCCAGCCAGGCTGGAAGACAGCGGGAACCTGCGTAGAGAGTGAATGAGTATATCCCCACCCCCCGAGTCTCTTTTCCCCCCCTTCCCAAGTGTAGTCAGCCTGAGCCACTTGCCCAAACCCTCTCCTGCCCTAGGCAGGGCTGGCCTGAGCCCTGCCTCTTGCCACCCGTGAGCCCCTCTACTCCCCCGCTCAACTCCATTTTGGCAAAACTGCATCATTTGTGCTGTATGGCTCTTGCCAGCTGGTGATCAGTTGACAAGAGCAAATGGGACAAATCCAGTTTTGCCAAAAAAGTTGGGACATCCAGGGCCAAAACGGTAGGTATGGTTACCCTAACAGGGGTCCCCAAACTTTTTTGTTGGGCCTCCCCTTACCTGGTCCGTGCCCCCCTGGGAGCTGAGGCCAGAGCTGGGAGTGGGAACTGGGGGTTGCAGTGGGGCCAGGGGCTGCGGTCAGGGGCCAGGAGTGGGGCTGTGGCTGGGAGTGATGCTGGAGGTGAGGCTGGGGGCAGGGCTGGAGTGGGGCCAGAGCAAGGACGAGTGCCATTCATTCCCTGCCCCCACTCCCCCCCATGTGAGCTGACCTGGGCCCCACTGCACTCACAGTGACCAAAATGTTCCTCCGTGCCCTCCTAGGCTGAGGTAAAAGTCACCCAGGGAGCCCAGGCAGCTGTGGGGAGACCATGCCCTCCACGTGCCCTGGGTGGGGGACCAGGGTGCCCAAGAGACAAGAGCAGCCCCCAGCCCATGTTCCTGTCCCCCACGGTGCACTGCCCAGGGCAGATAGAGGGTCCAGGGCTCCCCACATTGTCCCAGGCTCCCTGGGTAGCTCTTACCCTGGCCCTGGCTTCTGGCCAGACCAGAGGGCAGAGCCTTGGGGGAAGCGGAGGAGCAGGGTGTGGGGCCCTATGGCAGGGGGGATGTTGGGGGCCCCAATGTTCTTTGTGCCCAGGGGGCCCCAATAAATCTTAATCCACCTCTGGTGATGGGGTCTAGATAAATACCTAAGACCTGGTCTACACTTAAAAGTTTTACCAGTATAACTCCTTTGGTTAGAGATGTGATTTTTTTTTTCTGAAAGAGGTGTACAGGTAAAAACTCCAGTGTGGACACAGCTACACTGGTATAAATGTGGTGTTTACCAGAATAGTCATTCATCTTCCTGTATTGAACTGGACTTGACGAACTCCCAAGGTCCCTTCCAGTTCTGTGATTCTACGATGGAACAGCGATACTCCCGTTAGCATCTTTATACGGCTATAACTGCATCCACACTCGGGGGGAGGAAGTGGGACCACGTTAGCTATACCAGCGGTGTTAAAGCCGGACAACTTTCTAAGGTAGATGAGGTCTTCGGTTCATAGATTCCAAGAACAGAAGGGACCATTGTGGTCATCTCCTCTGACCTCCTGTGTAACACAGGCCAGAGACCGGCCCCGAATCATTCCTAGAGCAGAGCTGGTAGAACAAACATCCAGTCTTGATTTAAAAATTGGCAGGGATAGAGAATCCACCGTAACCCTGGCTGAAAAGAAAAGGAGGACTTGTGGCACCTTAGAGACTAACCAATGTATTTGAGCATAAGCAGTGAGCTGTAGCTCAGGAAAGCTCATGCTCAAATAAATTGGTTAGTCTCTAAGGTGCCACAAGTCCTCCTTTTCTTTTTGCGGATACAGACGAACACGGCTGCTACTCTGAACCCGGGGTGAGTTGTTCCGATGGTTAATTACTCTCAGGGTTAAAAATGTCCACTTTATCTCCAGCCTGGTTTTGTACTGTTGGATCATGTTATACCTTCCTCTGCTAGATTGAAGAGCCCTTTGTTTGTTCCCCCTGGAGGTACGAGTCGAGACTGGGATCAAGTCACCGCTCCATCTTCTCTTTGTTCAACGGAAGCGATTGATCTCCTTGAGTCCATCACGATAACGCCCGTTGTCTAAGCCTGGGCTCCCTGGGGCTCTGTCTCTGGCCTTGCAAAGGAGGGAAGGATTCGGGCTAGCTCTGACTTTGTGCCCTGTGGGTCTGTGCTCGGGGTGCCGGTGGGGAAAGGGGCCAGCGGCTGCAACCACTAGAGGGCCCCGGTTGTGGCTAAGGGACAGGAGTCTGCTCTCTCGGCTCAGCTTACCTGGGCCGGCTGCGCTTCCGCTGCCGCTGCATCCGGGCTGCAGCCGGGCTGATGATTGGCCGCTGCTGCCCGGCGGGGTCTGGTGCGCGGCTTCCCAGCTGCGGCAGGGACCGTCGCTGGCTGGACCGAGCCCCCCGCCGGGCTCCGCCAACCCTAGCTCCAGAGCCCAGGTGACAGAGAGCGCAGGGGGTGGGGCTCTGTGCAGCGCCGGACGCCGCGAGCGCCCAGAGCGGCTGCCCGAGGCAGAGCTCGTGGCCCAGGGGAGGGGAGGTTCCCCGCCGAAGGGGCAGGGAGAGAGAGACTGAAAGGGGAGAAACAAGTGGAGAGAGGGGATCTGCTCCCACCAGCTCCCCTGGCATTGCGCCACCCCGACACCCCTGCACAGACACGCTCGCAGTCGCGCACACTGACACGCTCACAGTCACACGCACTGACACGCTCGCAGTCGCACACACTGACACGCTCACAGTCACACGCACACACTGACACGCTCACAGTCACACGCACTGACACGCTCGCAGTCGCACACACTGACACGCTCACAGTCACACGCACACACTCGCTGACAGGCAGACACTTTCTGACCCACTCGCTGCTGTCACACCGACACCGGCCGTGACGCCGATGGGACCTTAGCACACTCACAGGCTGACACGCTCATGCACCATGACGCACACAGGCTCATGCACGCATAGGTACTCTGACACATTCGCACAGATGCACAAGTCATACACCTGCACTGTCTGACACACAAACTTACACAGACACCCTCAGGCACCCACCCACACTCTCACAGGCAGAGGTCCCAGTTTCCCATCCATTCCCGGGGCTCCCTCCATTAGCTCCGTCCATTCGACAGACTGTTGGGGTCCACGGAACAGGACGTATTTCATAGATGCCAAGGCCAACAGGACCCATTGTGCCCAGAGAATCTCCCCCAGCAATTCTTGCACCTGGCCCAGTAACTCCTGGCTGAGCGGTACCTCCCACAGGGCGCGTACCCAGCCCCAGCAGGCCTCTAGCTCCCCATTTGTGATGCCATGTCCCTGGCACATTCCCTGAAACACCTAACAAGCCCTGAACTCACCTTGATTCTTTCCCTCACACTGAGCTGGATTCCCAACAGCAAATCTGACGTGGTTCCCCAGACAGAGGGAAGGGAAGAGCCACGTATCCTGGATTTCTAGGGTCTGGGCACGGGGTGGATTCTCCATCACTGGAAGTCTGTTAAAATAGAGATGCAGCATCTCTTTCTCAAAGTCAGGAGTCACTGGGCCAGAGGCAGGAATGGCTGGGGGAGATTCTCTGGCCTGGGGGAGATAGGAGGCCAGGCTGGAAGGGCACAGTGGGCCTTCAGGCCTAGATATCTATTTCCCTAGAGACAGCAGCACAGCAGAGAGGTACAAAAATTGAAACCAGCTCAAAGTATTTGTGAGTGCCGTGAAACAGCTGGGATCCCACAGAGCTGCCGTGAACTTCCACAGTTCTGCCCCCATCTCAGCCAGGCTGGGGCTGTACCCAGCAACTGTGGCAGGCATCACTGGAAGTCTGGCAGCTGCTCCCCTGCTCTGCTACCTTTTCCCTGGGTGTTTGGAAGGGACGTGGAGGCAGACGTATTGTCTTCCTGCCTCCCCTCTGGGAACTTGAGGGGTATCCAGCTGCCAATTTTTTTTTGATCTATCCAACAATGATTCCTTTCACTGCCTTGGCCACTCCCCATTGTGAAGATCTCCTTTGTGTCCCCAACCATTGCCCAGCGGAGGGACTGACTCACATCCAGATTCTTTCTCGTCCCAGCAGGAGCTGAGATTTAAGAGCGAGGATGAGGAGGGAATCGGCAGCAGGGAGGTGATGAGACAATGGATCCGGATGGGACCGCCTCAGGAATCTCTGAAGCTGATGAACACCAGAGTCCTGGGCAGGGAGAAGCCCGCGAGGATCACAGCGGGTTGGAAGAGCAGGCAGATGGCAATCCTGACACTGTCAGGGGAAGTTTAAATGTCCAGGATGGCACCCTGCCAGGGGAGGATCCAGCCACATGGGCTGAGCCAGGGAGAAGCCCCAGTGGGAGCTCAGAACATAGGACCCAGGAAAGAACCCAGCTGCGGCAGAAGCCCCATCACTGCCCTGACTGCGGGAAGGCATTCAGCTGGAGCTCCCACCTCATTCAGCACCAGCGGGTCCACACAGGGCAGAGGCCCTACAAATGCCCCGACTGTGGGAAGGGCTTCACCCAGAGCTCAGACCTCATTACCCACCAGAGAACTCACACAGGTGAAAAACCCCACCGCTGCCACCAGTGTGGAAAGGGCTTCACTGTCAGCTCGGGGTTGGCCCGGCACCAGCGAGTCCACACTGGAGAGCGCCCCTACAAGTGCCCTGAGTGTGGGAAGAGCTTTGGTCGCAGCTCCAACCTGCTGACCCACCAGCGCACGCACACAGGGGAGCGCCCCTACCAGTGTGGGGAATGCGGGCAGAGCTTCAGCCTCAGCTCCACCCTTGCCAAGCACCGGCGGCTGCACACGGGGGAACGCCCCTACTCCTGTGCCGACTGCGGGCAGCGCTTCAGCCTGGGCTCCACCCTGGCACTGCATCGGCGCAGCCTGCACACGGGGGAGCGCCCCTACCCGTGCCCTGACTGCGGCAAGCGCTTCAGCCGTAGCTCCAGCCTGACCACCCACCGCCGCAGCCTGCACACAAATGACCGGCCCTACAGCTGTGCTGAGTGCAGCAAAGGGTTTGGTCGCAGCTCAGACTTGCTGGCCCACCAACGCAGCCACTCCGAGGAGCGGCCCCACCGCTGTGCCCAGTGTGGCAAGGGTTTCGCCCGCCGCTCCAATCTCCTGGCGCATCAGCGCAGCCACACCGGGGAGCGGCCCTACCCATGCGGGGAGTGTGGGAGGTGCTTCAGCCGGCGCTCCGACCTCGTCAGCCACCGCAGGACCCACACCGGGGAGCGGCCCTACCTGTGCGCCCAGTGCCCCAAGAGCTTTGGGCAGAGCGCTGACCTGCTGACCCACCAGCGTACCCACACTGGGGAGCGACCCTACCGCTGCCACCAGTGTGGCCAGAGCTTCAGCCTCAGCTCCAACCTCCTGGCCCACCACAGGGTTCACACCGGGGAGCGGCCCTACCACTGTGCCCAGTGTGGGAGGGGATTCACTCGCAGCAGCAACCTCCTGGCACATCAGCGGCGGCAGCATGCAGTGGGAGAGACCACCTGATGGCACAGAACACGTGCAGGGAGAGAGAGCCCACCTGAGGGCACAGTTCATGCTTGGGGAGAGAGAGTCCCCCTGCCAGCACAGAACATGCACAGGGGAGAGAAAGAGAGAGTGACCGCCTGATGGCACAGAACATGGCATGGAAGAAAATTATCTTGAATGCTTATGACTCAGTGTCCTAAGAGATAAAGAACAAGAAGGGGTATTAGTTGGTGCCTGCTGCAGACCACCAAATCACACTAGGGAACAGGGAGACCGGCTCCTTATACAGCTATCTATAATGTGTAGATAAAAAAGCTGCGTGATCCTGGCGGATTTCAATCTGAGTGACATAAGCTGAAGGTCTCATGCTGCCAGTACTAAAACATCCTTGAAATTTCTAAATGTTATAGATAATGTCCTAATTCAAAAAGTGTTGCATCCAACAGGGGGGAATTTATATTAGACCTCATCTTGACAGATAAAGAGGAAATAATCACAGAACTAAAAATTAATGGTAACTTAGGTACAAGTGATCATGACTTGATCAGATTTATACTGTGCAAACGGAATAAAGTCCAGACCAGTGATTTTTATATATATACTTGGTGCTTTTAAAGAGCCAATTTCAAAAAGCTGAAAACAATTATGAACCAAATCAATTGGGAGGAAGAATTGAATCAGAAAAATATGATTGATAATTGGGAATTGTTTAAGAACACTTTATTAGATGTCTAAAAAGCCAAAGTCCCACAATTGAGGAAGAAGGCCACTGAT
This sequence comes from Natator depressus, assembly GCF_965152275.1. Taxonomy (NCBI): domain Eukaryota; kingdom Metazoa; phylum Chordata; order Testudines; family Cheloniidae; genus Natator; species Natator depressus. The sequence goes on from NC_134239.1 coordinate 10,390,633, forward strand.
CTGGTTTAGCGGGGAAGTGAAGGCAACTGTAGAAAATAGAAAAAAAAAGTATATAACAAATGGAAGAAAGGGGAAGTTGATGAATATAAATCAGAAGCTAGGAATTGTAGAAAATTGATTAGAGAAACAAAAGGAGGCAAGGAAAAACCTATGGCCAGCAGAGTTAAGGACCATAAGAAGGGGTTTTTAAAGTATATTAGGAACAAAAAGAATCCTGACAATGGTCTTGGTCCATAACTAGATGGAAATGGTAGAATTGTCAATAATAATGCAGAAACGGCAGAAATGTTCAACAAATATTTCTGTTCTGTATTTGGGAAAAAATAAATGATGTCATCGTATCATATGATAACATTCCATTCCACTAGTGTCTCAGGAAGATGTTAAACTGTAGCTACTACTAAGGTCAGACATTTTTAAATATACAACTTGCATCCAGAAGTTTTAAAAGAGCTGGCTGAGGAGCTTGCTGGACCATTAATGGTGATTTTCAATAAGTCTTGGAACACTGGGAAAGTTCCAGAAGACTGGAACAAAGCTAATGTTGTGCCAATATTTAAATAGGATAAATGAGATGACTGGATAATATGGGACTGTCAGTCTGACACTGATCCTAGGCAAGATAATAGAGCACTTGATACAGGACTCGATTAATAAAGAATTAAAAGAGGGTAATATAATAAGTGCCAATCAACATGGGTTTATGGAAAATAAATCCTGTCAAACTAACTTGATATCATTTTTTGATGGGATTACAAGTTTGACAAAGGTAATAGTGGTGACGTAATCTACTTAGACATCTGTAAGGCATTTGACTTGGTACCACATGACAGTTTGATTAAAAAACTAGAAAGATATAAAATTAACATGGCACACATTAAGTGGATTGAAAGCTCACTCACTGATAGGTGTTAAAAGGTAATAAGTGGAGAATCATCCCTGAATGGATGTATTATTAGGGGGGTCCTGCAGGGATCGGTTCTTGGCCCTACCCTATTGAGCATTTTTAGTAATGACCTGAAAGAAAACATAAAATCATCACTGGTAATGTTCGCAGATGACACAAAAACTGAGGGATGGTAAATAATGAAGAGAAGGTCGCTGATTCAGAGCAAGCTGGATTGCTTGGTAAACTGGATGCTAGCAAACAAAATGTGTTTTAATACGGCTAAATGTAAATGCTTCCATCTAGGAACACAGAATGTAGGCCAGACTTACAGGATGTGGGACTCTATTCTGGGAAGCAGTGACTCTGAAAAAGATTTAGGGACCCTTGTGCAGAATCAGCTGAACCTGAGCTCCCCTTGCAACGCTGTGGCCAAAAGCACTAATGCAAATCTTGGATGCATAAATGGGAATCCCAAGTAGAAGCCGAGAGGTTATTTTACTTCTGTATTTATCACTATTGGAATTCTGTGTCCAGTTCTGGTGTCCACAATTCAAGAAGGATGTTTACAAATTGAAGAGGGTTTCAGAGAAGAGCCATGAGAACAATTAAAGGATTAGAAAACCTGCCTTATGGTGAAAGACTCAAGAAGCTCAATCTATTTAGTTTAACAAAGAGAAGATTAAAAGGTGACTTGATTACAGTCTGTAAGAACCTACATGGGGAACAAATATTTAATAGTGGCCTCTTCAATCTAGCAGAGAAAGGTATAACACGATCCAATGGCTGGAAGTTGAAGTTATACAATTCAGACAGGAAAAAAGGTGAACATTTTTAACAGTGAAAGTAATTAGCCATTGTAATAACTTACCAAGGATCGTGGTGGTTTCTCCATCACTGACAATTTTTCAATCAAGATTGGACGATTTTCTCAAAAATCTGCTCTAGGAATTATTTTGGAGAAGTTCTCTGGCCTGTGGTGCTCAGACTAGATGATCACAATGGTCCCTTCTGGCCTCGGTACCTATGACCTTATGCAAGGAGAGAGAGAGAGACCCCCTAACACCATAGAAGACGTGCGGGGAAGAGAGAGAAAGAGACCACCTGATGACACAGAACACGTGTCAGAATGTGTGTTCTGTGGTCTCCATTGCAGAGGCAAGGTCAGAGCTTTGCTGGCAGCCAGACCCTGCTGCTGGGCCGCTCTGTCCCCTGCTCATCTGGCATTTGTCAGACTTAGATGGAGATGTTCACCCCCTGTGACAGCAGTGGGAACAATGACAACACTGTGATGGGTCCGAGACATGGGCCCTGCGCCACAAGACAAGATGTTGGCAGAGGAAGGGTAGCCATTATGGTCCCTGGTCATTGTATGCTTTGCTGGAGCCCTAAGCATCAGTCACAATGTGATCCAGAAGCTGTGAACCAGAGGAGGCCTGGCTTTGGTAAAATGATAAAAAGCCCCACTCCAACTCCCAATCTGGTTTGCTGGGATCTATTGGCCTCATCGTGCAGGAATAGAATAAAACAGGAACCTTTCCATTAGCTTCAGTGGCCACTGAATCTGTATCTGGCTATACCCATACACATCTATCTATCAGATTGCACTAAATTAAGTTTATGGTTCAATTTGGTTTCTTACTTTGAACTGGAGCTAATAATGCAGGACCGAGTTTCCCAGCATCGCGTTGCGTCAACTTCTTTATCCTGAAAGCGAAAATAGTTGTGATTGTAAATGGGGGTGAGATAGCACTTGCTGCAAAGCCTGTTTTAGGGTTTAATGATAGATTCATAGTGAGGAGCAAAATTTATGTAGGTGGCAAATTATCCCACATCTGCAAGGTTCTTACACTTTTCTCTGTAGCATCTGGTGCTGGGCACTATCAGAACCAGGAGACTGGACAAGATGGACCTCAGGTCTGATCCCGTTTGGCAATGTCCATGTTCCTACATCTGCTGGACCAGATAATTTGCATCCAAGAGTTTTAAAAGAATTGTCTGAGGAGTGAGAAAATGTAGATATAATTGATGCCGACCAATATGGTTTAATGGAAATAACTCATCACATGGCTTGTACAGGTGGTCACAAATTTTTTAACACAAAATATATTTGGTTGAAAACAAAAGAAATTGTGAAAAAATATTGGCATTTTTGTCTTCTGTGAAAACTTTGACTTTTTAATAATTTTTTTCTCAAACACGTTATAGAAAACAATACATCTGTGTCTATATCAGCAGTTCCCAAACTGCAGATGGCGTTGTGCTGATCCCTAGTGTACAGATGATTCCATTTTGCTCTGCACAGCATGCCCTCACATAGACGGTGCATGCGATGTCATGTGCATGTATGAGGTGCTCTACAAAATGGGTTTTTTGAATGAGAATTGACTAGGGTCAAAATTTTTCACAGAAAATGTTGCTGAAAAATGGCCTTTTCCCAAAAATGAAATCTTTTGCACACAAAAAAATTTCATAGTTTCCATGTCATTTTTTTTTACAAAACATTGTGACATTTCTTAATTGAATGTTTTATCAAACATATAATGCTACTGAAATGTTATTAGAAAATTATTGTTTACTGTAAATGAAAAATTTCTATAACTATGTTTACAATGACAGGTTTCAGAGTAGCAGCCGTGTTAGTCTGTATCCGCAAAAAGAAAAGGAGGACTTGTGGCACCGTAGAGACTAACCCATTTATTTGAGCATAAGCTTTCGTGAGGCAATCCGATGAAGTGGGCTGTAGCTCACGAATGCTTATGCTCAAATAAATGGGTTAGTCTCTACGGTGCCATAAGTCCTCCTGTTCTATTTATTTTTACAATGGTTTTGATTAATGTTATGAAAAATGAAAAACATTGCTTGAAACTTTGGCATGAAAACAACCTCAACATTTCTTCTGAACTGAACTATGTATTTTAATTTAGATTCTGACTCTCTCCACAAACTTGCTATAATTTTAAAACAAGCCGACACTTTTAGCTGATCTGTGTAACTGTGTGGATATAATAGACTTGACTTCTACAGGCTCTTTGACTTGGCGCAGCACAGGGTTCTGAGTAAAAATCGAGCTCAGTGCAAAATCGGCGTAGAAAGAGTTACATGGAATAAAACCTGGGTAACCAGGCTAAGATGCATAACCCAAACCCTAATGTGCACAGCTCCACCCATAATCTATATCTTCCTAACCACAAACCTAACTGCAGAACCTGAGCCCTATCCTTCATCTGCTCAGCTCTAACTCCAAACCCAATCTGCACAATGCTACCCCCGGCTCCCTATTCTGCATCACCCGAATTTGCATCACCCCAACCCCAGACCGAATCCGCCTGTCTCCCCAACTCCAGCTCTAATCCACACAGCCCTACCCCTGAGGGCACCACCCTAACCCGGGAGAAAGGGCTGAAAACTCCTCCCCTTCACAGCGCAGGCAGGGCGGGGTGGGACCGGAATAACAGAGGGACCTTCCTGTGCCGGCCCCCAGGCAGCTGGGGCCCCACCCCTGAGCCGGCTCCCGGCCCGTGCGGGCGCGAGGAGCGGCCCCGTCGGCAGCGCGGCCCCCGGGGAATCGCCCCGGCGCGGCGGTGAGTGGGGGCGTCGGGGAGACCCAGAGTCGCGGCGAGAGGCGGCCCAGGGGCGGGAGGGAAACAGACGCAGCAGCAGAGGCGGGACATCGCTGCCTGGAGGAAGCGGCAGAGCGAGGTGGGGATCGGAGCCCGGGGGGGGGGCGGAGAGAGACACCCGCACTCGGCCAGCTCCGGGGCATCACGGGCTGGGGGGGTCTGTGCAGCTGAGCCCTGCAGGAGCCCCCAACCCAACCACGTTAGCGGTACCCCCCCCAGCCAGCCAGTCAGTCCCCCTGGGGCTGGATCAGAGATTCCCCTCTTTCTCCCCCCCTCCCGTGTCCCATTCCCCGCATCTCTGAGCCAGCCAGGAACCCCCCCCCCCGATCCCATGTCCAATATTCTCCCACACCCCTGAGCCAGCCAGCCAGCCACTCTCCTGCTCAGAGCCAATCAGACAGCAGCAGTGGTGGCTTGTGAGTGGAGGGGCCCAGTCACTTGCCTTCTTCATAGATGCTCAAGGCCACTGAGCCCATCCAGCCCGGCCTCCTGCATCATCTAGGCCCGAGGGTCTCCCCCAGCGATTCCTGCCTCTGGCCCACTAGCTCGGTAAATAGCTCTAAGGGCAGGTCAGTTATACAGAGCCACCCTATTGAGTGTGTGTCTTAACAGGGCCAAATCCATGGTTACACATCTAGGACAGAGGGGGTAGCCTACACTTAATAGATGAGGGGCTGTATCCTGGAAAGGAGAAGCCCTGGGAAGGGCTTACGGGTCATGGTGGAAACCTGCTGAACATGACCTGGTAGTGGGAAGGTGTAGCTGAGAGGGAATAAGGCAGTCCCTGGCTGTCTGAGTAGGGGAGTAGCAAGTAGAAGCAGGGATGGGGGGTTACCTCTGTATAGGGCATTAGTAAGACTGTTACTGGAGACTCTGTCCAGTTCTGATGTGCACACTTCAAACAGGATGTTGCCAAATTGCTAAGGGCTCAGAGAAGAGCTGCAAGAACAATTCTAGATCTGGAAAACCTGCCTTACAGCAAGAGACTAAGGGCTTGTCTACACAGGGAAATTTACTGGTACAGCTATATAATTATACAGCTGTCATTATACTGGTACCACTCACAAAGAGACACTTTGCACCACGTCTAATACCTTCATGTTCTTTTACCTAATCATAGAGAGCACAGATCATACAGAGCAATAAACATCTGAAATTGCAATGTCGGTAGCTCAGACAGGATGCAAGAATTGTTAGGGGGGGCTGGGATGGAGGGGCAAAATGGGCCTTTGTTCTGGCCTTAACGTTTATGAAATGTGCTGTTCTTCAGAGTCCAGCGGCCTTTGCAGGGACAGAGCTAATGGAGGGAGCTCTGGGAATGGATAGGAAACCGCGATCTTTGTGTGAGTGCCCATGTGAAAGTGAATCTATGAATGTGTGTGTCTGTGCGTGCCCATAGCGGTGATGGTGCCCGGGCTCTCTGCTCCAGCAGGTCTGAACGTGGCTATCGCTCCAGGCGTGGTGAGCCGAGGATGAAGAAGGTGTCAAGGAAGAGCCAGAATGAGAAGTACCGGCTGAAGTATAGCCGGCTACGCCGGGCAGCCAAGGCCATGGTGTTCGAGAATGCAGCACTGTGTGATGAGATTGCCCGGCTGGAGGAGAAATTCCTGCGGGCGAGAGAGGAGCGTCGATTCCTCTTCACCAAGCTGCTGCAGCTGCAGGCGCTGGCGGCCGAGGAGGAGAGCCCGGCGGTGCCCCTGGGGGGCATTTCAGCAGGGTACAGCGTGGCACCAACGCCTGGCCCAGATGAGCCAGCACCTGCGGGGAAGCGGCCCAAGAAGGGCAAGGAGAACGGGCGCGCGGCCAAGCGGCGGGCAGCGCCAGACAGGGGGGTGCGGCGGCTGGTGCAGCCAGTGCCGCTGGACCCCTCGGGTCGGCCTGTCTTCCCCATCGCGCTGGGCGGGCTGACAGTCTACAGCCTGGGGGAGATCGTGGCCGACCGGCCAGGCTTCCACGATGAGGGGGCCATCTACCCAGTGGGCTTCTGCAGCACCCGGGTCTACGCCAGCATGCGGCGCCCTGACCAGCGCTGCCTCTACACCTGCCAGATCAAAGATGGCGGGGCAGGCCCCCGCTTCGAGATCGTGCCTGAGGATGAGCCGGGCAGTGCCCTGGCAGGCACCACGGCTGACACCTGCCACACCCAGCTGCTGGCGGCCATCAGTGCTGCCCGGGGGCGGCCCTACCCTGAGCTGGAGCCAGCCGGGGCTGATTTCTTTGGCTTCTCGCACCCGGCCGTGCACAACCTGATCCAGAGCTGCCCCGGGGCCCGCAAGTGCGGGGCCTATCGCTGGGTGCGCTTCGAGGTGTGTCGTCCCGGGGACGGGCAGGTGCCTCAGGGGCTGCCCGACAACTGCGCCGCCACCGACTTCCAGTCCTTCCGCCGCCGCGCCCAGGAGGAGGAGGAACGGGACCGCGGAGGGGGCGGGCCTGGGGGGCGCGCGCTGGGGCTGACCCCTGCCCAGGCCTTCACTTCCCCCCGCTCCTATGGGGACGTGTTCCTGAGCCGCCCTCCCGCGTCCCCCGGCCATGGCAGCCCCGATGGCTCTGATGACTGAGACCCCGTCTCCCCCTTGACCCTGGTGTGGCCTCCATGGAGCCCCTCCCCCCTCCCGTTATGGCCTGCACAGCTCTTCCCATGGAACCCCCCTTCTCCATCCCAGCGCGGCCCCCATGGCGCCTCCCACTGAGTCCCCCCATCCGTGGCAGCCCTGACCACTGAGACCTCCATCTCCCACCAGCACAGCAGGGCCCCACAGCTCCTTGCACTGACTCCCCCCTCCCCCCGTGTGGGCCTCACATGCCCCTGGCATGATCCCGACAGCTCCTCCCACTGAGGAGCTCTCCACCCCAGCATAACGCCACCCCAGCATAACGCCCCCCCCCAGCACTGCTGGCCCTGGTGGTGGTGCTTTCTGTGGGAATGTGTGCAGCTGACTCCAGGTGGGGCTTGTCCCCGCCCTGTGTGAACACTCTGCTCACTAATAAAGATGATGGTGGAAACCACATCCCTGGCTCTGTCTGCTCCCTTTCCTGGGTCTGGGAGGGAGGGGAACAAAGGGGCAGCCGGACGGGTGCTACCCCTGCCCTGTTCTTGTGGCCCTTCCCTGGCTTATCCAGTGTTAGCAGCAGTATCCGAATCTGGATCCCCATCCCTGTGCACTCAGCCATGTGGAGTGTGAGCCTAAGGGGTCACCCAGAGCTGGGCAGCGGGGTTTGGACAGATGGGGCAGCCAGTCCCCTCCCCAGCGGCATCCTGGGGCTGCCCCCTCCCTCCAAACTAGACTCAGCCACTCCTCTCCAACCTAGGCACAAACAGACCCTTCCTCCATTGGACTGGGGCGCAGACCCATATCTCACCCACATCCACCCTCTGCCTTTCAGAGTAAATGTGCCAGAGCTATGTGCCAGCCAGACCCATTCCCCTTCCCTCAGAGCCGGGCTCCCCGCCTGTCTATAATCCTGTGCCTTCCTCCTATGCTGACACGGTGTCTCCTGGGAGATCAAGTAATGTGTCCTAACCGCCACACACACAAACACACTGCATTTCTCATCAGACACCCCCCCCCCTCCTCCCACCCATGTCAAGGCAGACCCTGTCTCAGGTGACCAGGCTATCCCTGGCCCTGGGAGGGGAGTGGAACTCAGGACTCCTGGGTTCTCTTTGCAGCTTAGGGGGAGGAGGGGAGTCTAGTTGGTTAGAGCAGGGGGGGCCTGGGTTTTATTCCCAGCTGTGGCAGCCATAACCCATGGGCTGCCTCTGATTTTGTACCACGCTGCCGCCTCTGCGCCCCCTGCCCCGGGTTCAAATCCTCCCACCAGGAATCTCCCTCCTCGTTTACTTCTCCGTTCCCCAGCGAGCCGGGGCACCAATGGGTTAAAGACACCAAGCGCCTGGCGTGTAGCCTGAAGCAGGGAGGGGGACGGGATAGCGGAGGGACCTTCCTGTGCCAGCCTCGGACACCTGGGTCCCGAGCCCAGCTGCCCTCCCGCCGCAGTCTGCAGCTCCGGGGGATCGCCCCGGCCCGGCGGTGAGTAGGGGCGCGGGGAGAGGCGGCCGAGGGAGGGAGGGAAACAGCCGCAGAGGCAGGAAATCGCTGCCTGGAGGAAGCAGCCTCAGGGCCGGGGGGGATCGGAGTCGAACCGCGGCTGGGACCGGAGAGATCCCCCCCCCCAATCCCTGGGTAGCCCCGGGGTCTGTGCAGCTAGCTCCGCAGTGCAGGGGTTAAGCAAGTTGTGCAGCAGGCTAGGCGCCGGCCTGCCCGGGGGAGCGGCTGTGCCAGCGATGACCCCGGGTGTGGGCTGACTTAGGCTGGGGGGAGGAACCCGGCTGTGGAGAAGGCATGAGGGATGGGGGGCTGGTGTCTGGTGGAGCAATGACTGCCTCTCCAGGGAGCCACCTGCTCCCTGCCCACCAAGGGTGAGTTAGTTTGTGGTGTGGCAGCTGGAGCTGGGACTCACCCAACTCCTCTAGATGCCCACGTGGTGGGAACAGCAGCTGGGCTGGGGCTTAGTTAGTGGCCCCCTGTTAGTGGGACTTCTGCTTTTGGGGTTCATTAACGTCAGTTTTTCGGGCGTTATTTTTTAACAATTTTTGAGTTCTGTGTAGCTATCCAAAAGCCGGGGAGGGGGGGGTTCAGGCCTTTCCCTTTGTATCAATATCCTTCATTTTGCAATTTAAACTGAGTAAATCAACAGAGTATTATCACTTTACTGTATTATCAATATTATATTGTAATGAGGAATCTATTTGCTATGGCCCCTTATGCGCTTTTACCTAGCACTGTTTCAAACAGCACTATGTTAGAGCACACTAGGGAGCTTCTAGTGCGCACCAGCAGGGTCCATATGGACCAATTAATGCTCAACACATTCCTTCATTTGAGAAATCATACTCCTGTAGTGCACATGACTGCTCCGTCTAGACAAGCCCTTATAACCCTTTCCAATGTTTGATTTCTTTTCTTTGTATTGGGGTGTTTTGTTGGTGTTTATCAGCTAAAACCTAAAATCAGATGCCCTACCCATTAGCAATGCCCCGGGCATCCCGTGCCCAAGTAATGGCAATTTAGGAGGACATCAGGTCTCTTGTGATATGCAGCGTAGCTGTAGCTGTGTTGGTCCTAGGATTTCAGAGAGACAGAGTGGGTGAGGTAATATCTTTTATCTGGGGTTGTCAAATGATTAAAAAAAATCACAATTAATCACGAGATTAAAAAAACAGTCACGATTAATCACAGTTTTAATTGCAGTGTTAAACAATAACAATATCAATTTAGATGCATTATAAATATTTTTGGATTTTTTCTACATTTTCAAACATATTGATTTCAATTACAACACAGAATACAACGTGTACAGTGCGCACTGTGTATTATTTTTCAGTTCACCTCATGCAAGTTCTGTGGTGCAACCTCTTTATAGAGAAAGTGCAATTTATAAATGTAGAATTATTTTTTTACATAAACTACACTCAAAAGCAAAACAATGTAAAACTTTAGAGCCTGCAAGTCCGCTCAGTCCTATTTCTTGTTCAGCCAATCGCTAAGACAAACAAGTTTGTTTACATTAGCAGGAGATAATGCTGCCCGCTTCTTATTTGCAATGTCACCTGAAAGTGAGAACAGGCGTTCGCATGGCACTGTGGTAGCTGGCGCTGCAAGGTGCTTATGTGCCAGATGCGCTAAACTTTAGTATGCCCCTTCATGCTCCGACTTGCAGATTCTAAAGTCATAATAATAACTCTACATTTGTAAGTTGGCTTTCACAATAAAGAGATTGCGCCACAGTACTTGTAGGAGGTGAACTGAAAAATACCGTTTCTTTTGTTTATCTTTTTTACAGTGCAAATATTTGTAATCAAAAATAGTAATATAACCTGAGCACTGTACCCGTTGTATTCCGCGTTGTAACTGAAATCAATATGTTTGAAAATGTAGCAAAACATCCAGAAGTATTTATAATACATTTAAATTGGTATTCTGTCATTGTTTAACAGTGCGATTAAAACTGTGATTAATCGTGACTATTTTTTAATCTAGTTCATTTGTTTTCCATTAATTGCTTGCGTTAACTGCAATTAATTGACAGCCCTACTTTTATTGGACCGAACTTGGGACACTGGCACTGGCTGAGTGCTGGGCAAGGACTCCAAACTCCTGGGTTCGATTCATGGTTCTGCTATAGACCTTGGGCAAGTCACCTTTCCTCTTTGGGCCTCAGTTTATACGCCTGCACTTTGTCTGTTTAGAGTAGACAATAAGCTGTTCAGGGCAGGGAGTGTCTTCCACTGCGTCCCTGTACAGCACCCAGGGCAACAGAGCCCCAAACTCGGTCGTTGGGTGCTCAGGCGGTCCCTGGCACAATGGGGCCCTGATCTCTGCTGGGGTTTCTAGGTGCTACTGTTGCAAGTGACAGTAAGAAGTTCTCAGTGCTGTGATAATCTCCAATGCCTCCTCTCTGCTGTTCCAGGGGCAGGCGTCCCCGTTCCCAAACCCCACCTCGTCTCGCACATGGAGCCATGGGAAGAGCTGCAAGTCCCAGATCCCCAGTGCTCCAAGGAACAGGAGATGCCAAGAGGCACCCAAGAAGGTGAGGGTATTCGGAGACCATCTGAGAGAGACCATGCTTTGATTTCACTCCTGGCACTCCGGCAGGTGAATAGGGAGGAAAGGATAACAAACTCCCTCATCTTCCATGCTAGGCAGGCTTAGCTTCCTTGAGACACTCCCAGCTCAGGAGATTCAGGGAGGCAGTTTCTCCCCCTTAACCATCATGTAAAACCAGTCTCTCAGGGAGTGTGTATCTCTTCAACACCTCGCTCACCCTTGGTCTTTTGACTGTCCCCTCCCCCCTTCATGGGGGCGGGGGTGATTCAGGCACAGATCCTCAAAGGTTCCCATTGATTTCAGTGGAAGTTAGGAGTTGGAAGTACCTTTGAGGATCTGGATCTCAGCCCTAGGAAGGTGGGTCTGGCCCACCAGAAGTGGGAGGGCAGAGGTCGCTAGTCCTGGGTGTGCATCTCAAGAGCTCTGACCTGGGCTATTGTCCAGCCACGGTTCCTGACTGCCAGGATATGGAACTGACCCGATAGATGCTGCAGTAACCCTCTGTACATTAGGCAGACAAACATCTAGAGCGGCTATAGATTATTACAGGCCACTCCTGATCTGCCCCAGGGCACCTCCTCTGGGCATCAGTGCAGCAATGACTCCCATCTGGCTCCTCTTACAGGTGCCGAGATCCCACGTAGAAGCAAGGAAGAGACTTTGCAGCATGAAAGGGAAGCAGCCAGATGCAAAGGGAGTGTGTCCTGTAGACTCAAGGGGGGCGATGGCTGGGTGGAAGGGCAGCAGGATCCTGGACCTCTGGGCTCCATTTGCGTGAAGAGTGGCATGAGCGACGGGTCAGCGGGTGGCATCCCAAGCCCCATCACCTGCCCCATGTGCGGGAAGGGCTTCAGCCGCAGGTCGAACCTCACGAAGCACCAGCGGGTCCACACGGGGGAGCGTCCCTTCTGCTGCACCCAGTGTGGGAAATGCTTCACTCAGAGCTCCAACCTCTGCCGGCACCAGAGCCTCCACGCAGCGGGCGAGGGGCCCTGGCGCTGCCCTGAGTGTGGGGAGAGCTTCACAGGGAGCGCAGGGCTGGCCAGGCACCAAAGAACGCATGTCGTAGGGGAGAGATCCCACTTCTGCCACCAATGTGGGAAAGGCTTTGCCAGCCACTCGCTCCTGACCATCCACCGGCGCAGCCACTCGGGGGAACGGCCGTTCTCATGTGCCCAGTGCGGGCGCAGCTTTGACCGCAGCTCTCTACTGGTGGAGCACCAGCGCACCCACACTGGGGAGCGCCCCTACCGCTGCCACCAATGCAGCCAGGGCTTCACCCGCGCCACCCACCTCAGCCGGCACCAGCTAATCCACCGTGGCGAGCGACCTCACGGCTGCCCCGAGTGTGGCCGGCGCTTCCGGCTCCGGGCTGCGTTAGTCAAGCACGTGCGGAGCCACACAGGGGAGCGACCCTACAAGTGTGCTGAGTGTGGGGCGGTCTTCGCCAGTGTCTCCTCCCTGGCTCGGCACCGCCGGAGCCACGCCGGCGAGAAGCCCCACCGCTGCCCTGACTGTGGCAAGAGGTTCGGGCAGAGCACTGCCTTCGCTGAGCACTGCCGCACCCACACCGGGGAGCGCCCCTACCGCTGCCTGGAGTGTGGCCGCGCCTTCGCCGGCAGCTCCAACTTCATCCGGCACCAGAGAGTCCACACCGGGGAGCGGCCCTACCAGTGCCAGGACTGCAGCCGCACCTTCCGGGTCAGCTCCAACCTGGCCAGGCACCAGAGGACTCACCACCAGGGGCTGGTGGCCACTGAGTGTGGAGAGACTCCCTTGCTGGGACAGGCAGGACAGAGCTAGGGCCACTGGGGGCATGGGCCAAGGTGGAGCCAAAGGCCGGGGGAGCTGGACAGGGCTGGGCCATTGCAGGTTTAGGCTGAGGTGGAGCTGAAGGCCGGGCGGGGGCTGGCTGGGGCTGGGCCATGGCGGGCATAGGCCGAGGTGGAGCCGAAGGCTGCGGGGGTTGGTTGGGGCTGGGCCATGTCAAGTGTAGGCTGAGGTGGAACCAAAGGCCAGGGGTGTGGGTTGGGGCTGGGGCCATGGCAGGCGTAAGCTGCAATGGTCAGAGCACAAGGCAGGAGCAAGTGGCTGGTGGCTGGATTCTCTGCAGCCCTGAGCCAAGCAACACCCCATGGAGCAGGATCAGACGGACTCAGGGAAGGTGGCTCCTCCATCTTGCCGCACCAGCCCTCTCTTCCCTGCCATGGTGCTGAACTCTCCGTCCAGTAGGAAGCGCTGCCTCCTAAACCCTCCTCCCACCATTACCGCCAACTTAGGCCAGGCCTGCTGGGGCAGAGCTCTCTCCTTTCATCCCCCCAAGGAAGAAAGGGCCAGTGTTGGCCCCTGGCTCCAGTCTGCTGCTCACAGGGCTGCGCCATGGCGACAAACTCAGAGGTGCCCCAGGGGCAATCCCGCCCTAGGAGAGCTGCCCGTCTTTGCTGTATAGACCAGCATCAGGCAGGCTGGGTCCTGCCCACAGTGCCGCAGGTCTCCGTGGGGTCTGTGCCACCCCTTGCCCCGAGCCAATGCGACTTGAGCCGCAGCAGGTTTGTTGATATTAAAAACAAAAGCCCACACCCTGTTGTCGTGTTTTCATGGTTCCCAGGTGAAACGTGGGGTCGGCCGACACACTGAGCCCCGGAGCTGCCTGCTGGGCCATGCTCATCCTCGTTGCACTTTAGTTCCCACTCTCCTTAACGTCACTCCCCGCTGGAGTCACTGTGGCTGGCGGCACTGCCTGCAGACTCAGCAGACGTTGGCTTTCTCGAGGGTTAGCTCTGAAACCTGGAAGGACCCTGCGCTCCAGAACCAAAGCCCTCAATCCCAGAGCCCCCTGGGCCAGAGCCGGGGGCTGGCCACTCCTTAGCCCCTGCACTTGGATCTTCTGTAACGAAAGAGTCACAAAGCTCAGAGAGAACAGAACCCAATTGGGGATCGAGGCAGAAAGAGATTCCTTGAGTGAAGGGTCACTTCCCACTGACTTTGGGAAACTCCTTCCCTTTAGACTCTCTTGGAAATAGAGGGCCTGCTCCCCCGCTGTGGTAAATCAGCTGTCACTCTCTTGATTTCAGTGTAACTGCTGACTTACACCAGCTGCCAATCAGGCCCATTGACCTGTTTGTATGTTAGGCTTTTAGGGGAAGTGGTGATGTCGGGGGACCCTGGCTCCCAGCAGTGAGGGAGAGCTAGGCCCAGGTCCTCCAAGGTCTGTGGGCTTCTAACTTTCTTTGAAATCCAGGGAAGTTGGGTGCCTACACACTTTGGAGGATCAGGGTCACAGAGACTTACCTAAAGACACCCAGAAGCTCATTGGGAGGGCCAGGAATAGAATAGGTCTCCTGAGTGCCAATATGCTGTGCTAACTGCTAGGCATCGCTGTCCCCCTGACGGTGTTCTGCTGAACATGTGTTTTAGTACAGTTAAATGCAAGGCCATTCATCTGGGGACAAAGAAGGTAGGTCCTAGTGTAGGGCGCTGGACTGTGTCCTGGAAAGCGGGGACTCTGAAAAGGAGCTGATGATCATGGTGGATGAACTTCCAGTGCAATGCTCTGGCTAAGAGGGGAATGCAATCTTTGGGCACGTTAACAAATAAAAGCTGCCAGGAGGGGTAGTTAAGAGTGTGGCAGGACACACCTCACCACCTTAAAAACATGGAAATAGGCAAGGAGAAAGTTTGTGCATTTGCGGGGGAGAGGTCAGGCTCGATACTTCTGTACCTGGAAAGATAATGGAGCAAATAATTAAGCAATCAGTTTGCAAACATCTAGATGATAATAAGGTGATAAGTAGCATGAATTTGTCAAAAACAAATTGTCAAACCAACCCAAATAGCTTTCTTCGACAGGGTACCAAGTCTCGTGGATGGGGGAACGTGGTATATCTTGATTTTAGTAAAGCTTTTGATACTGTCCTGCATGATCTTATAAATAAACGGGAAATACAACCTAGATGGAGCTACTATAAGGTGGGTGCAAAACTGGTTGGAAAACCATTCCCAGAGAGTAGTTATCAGCGGTTCACAGTCATGCTGGAAGGTCCTAACGAGTGGGGTCCCACAGGGATCAGTTCTGGGTCCGGTTCTTCATCAATGATTTAGATAATGGCATAGAGAGTACACTTATAAAGTTTGCGGATGGTACTAAAGTAGGAGGGATTGCAAGTGCTTTGGATGACCAGATTAAAATTCAAAATGATCTGGACAAACTGGAGAAATGGTCTGAAGTAAATAGGATGAAATTCAATAAGGACAAATGCAAAGTACTCTACTTAGGAAGGAACAATCAGTTGCACACATACAAAATGGGAAATGACTGCCTAGGAAGGAGTACTGCGAGAAGGGATCTGGGGGTCATAGTGGACCACAAACTAAATATGAGTCAATAATGCTGTTGCAAAAAAAGCGAACATCATTCTGGGATGTATTAGCAGGAGTGTTGTAAACAAGACACGAGAAGTAATTCTGCCACTCTAATTAGGCCTCAACTTGTGTCCAGTTCTGGGCACCACATTTCAGGAAGGATGTGGACAATTTGGGGAGAGTCCAGAGAAGATCAACAAAAATGATTAAAGGTCTATAAAATATGACCTATGAGGGAAGATTGAAAAAATTGGGTTTGTTTAGTCTGGAAAAGAGAAGACTGAGAGGGGACATGATAACCGTTTTCAAGTATGTAACAGGTGGTTACCAGGAGGAGGAAGAAAAATTGTTTTTCTTAACCACTGAGGCTAGGACAAGAAGAAATGGGCTTCAATTGCAGCAAGGGAAGTTTAGGTTGGACATTAGCAAAAACTTCCTAACTGTCAGGGTGGTTAGGCACTGGAATAAATTGCCTAGGGAGGTTGTGGAATCTCCATCATTGGAGATTTTTAAGAACAGGTTAGACAAACACCTGTCAGGGATGGTCTGGATAATTAGTCCTACCTCAAGTGCAGGGGACTGGACTAGTTGACCTCTTGAGGTCCCTTTCAGTTCTATGATTCTATGATGGTTGTGGTGGTCCCTTCCGGACTGCTGTCCAAGCAGGGTCACCTGTATTGCCCTCTGCATGCTCATAACACTCAGGTCTGCATGAAGACAAGGGCAGTAATCCAATCTTATACTTCCGCCAGTGGCCTGCAGGGGTCAGGCATGACGTTTTCCCCCCAGCGGCACAACTGGGCAATGGATTCTGGGTTATTTGTTTTATTCACCTTTCTCTGTATCATTAGGGATTGACCACATCTGGAGGTAGGACACCGGAGGGTGGACCAGTGCTCAGAGCTGATGTGCCTTGTTTGCATGCTCATGGTATAACTGCTCACCAAATTTGTGGTCAGGAATGAATTCCCCCCCAGGTCATGCTGGCAGGGAGAGCGCACACCATTCCTGGAAGTACTGGACTACCCAGTACTTTGGGGAGGCGTGAGTGACCACCCTATCTCCCCCCAGCTCTAATCCACTAGACCCCACTCCCTTTGCAGAGCTGGGGCTAGAACCAGGAGTCCTGACTTCCTGCATCCCTACTTAACCCACTAGACCCCACTCCCTTCGCAGAGCTGGGGATAGAAACCAGGAATCCTGACACCCCCCTTTCCAATCCCCCCTCTAACTCACTAGACCCCATTTCCTTCCCAGAACTGGGAATAATTGGATCAATGGAGATGGGGTCTGTTCCTGAAATGGATGCTCTGACAGGGCGCATTTGTGTGGGGTTGCTCTTTCAGGGAGACAGTGTCAGTATAGCAGGAAGGCACAGTGTTATAGATGGGGTGGGGAGCTGGCTCCGGGGGTCTCTGGGGTGCGGGTGAGGTCTGGCTGGCACATAGCTCTGGCACATTCACTCTGAACAGCAGTGGTGCGTGTGGGGGAGATCTGGGTCTGAGCCGCATTCCAATATGGGAAGGATCTGTTTGTGCTGAGTTTGGAAGGGAGCAGCTGAATCCAGTCTGGATGAATGCCACGATGCTGCTGGGGGAGGGGACGAGCTGCCCACGTGTCAGACCCAGGAGACCAGTTATGATGTGTTGGGAACCTGAGCTGGAGATGCCCTGAGAATTCACAGCATCTGACAGCTCACTGCATGGATCACAACTGCACAGACATTCCTGTACCGCTTACTCCCATCCCTAGACTGGGAATAGAACCCAAGAGTTCAGACTCTGCCCCCTCACCAGCTCCACATTCTCTCAGTAGCTTTGACAGCGTGGTCTAGCCACAAGGACACTGGCCTGGGAATGAAACCTGCTGAGGGATTGTGAATCAGACCGTTTACACCTTTTTACACCTGTTTACATCTTTTTTGTTCTTTTGAGAAAATCAAATGACTGAGCAGCAGTTGGGAGAAAAGATGTCTGAGTTAAAATTGTTAAACAACAACAAAAACCACCAAAGAAAGAAAGAAAGAAAGAAAGAAAAACTTGACCCAGAACCAGGACAAAAATGCAGGGAACTGCTTATTGAAATGGCAAGTCTTATTAATGGAATAAAGAGAGAAAAATAGAAACCCACATGTAACTGAACCAGACAGGATTTATGGCAAGGTGCAAACAAAAGAGGGACTGAAAAAGATATTCCAAAGGAAAAAAGTTTGGAAGAGGGTTTGGCAAGTAGAAAACATTAAACAAATGCAGCTTGGTAACATCCAGGTCCCACCTCCTCATGAGATTAGGGTTGCCAATTTTATTTGGACGTATTCCGGGAGGTTTCATCATGACATAATCTTTAATTAAAGATGAATCTTTAATTCCTGGAGACTCCAGGACAATCCTGGAAGAATGGCAACCCTACATCAGATGCTAGCAGTTGTTGCTAAACCCACAGATAAATATAACCTATGACGGCACAGGTGAGGTTAATAACAAATATCCCTTAATTTGCTGCATCATTGTTAGAGTCCTTGAGTTAAAAGCAAAATTCATCCTCCAGGGCAGAGTTAAGGTCATGAGTGCACATCCCTCCATTTCTGACGGCACTGTTAGAATGCTGTAGCTAAAAGTGAACAAATACCGCAGATATTTGGGAGTTTGGACTTAATACCTTCTGCCAAGATTTTCAGAAGTGACTAGAGATTTTGAGCCTGTGTGTGCCCCAGCTCAATACCTTAAAGGGGGCCTGATTTTGGGAGGAAAAGTGCTCAACCCTTTATTCAGAATCAAGCCCTTTTAAAGATGTCCCAAACCTTTTAGGCTACAGAGGTCCAATCCTGAAAGGATCATAGCAATTACGGCTTCTATCAACACTTCACAAGAAGCAGCCAGGTCCTGGATGCATCTGAGAAGAGAATCTTAGGTGCCTCTAAAGTGGTACCTAATAAATATGGTTATGGAGGATTCAGGAAAGAAGAGTTTAACCCAAACATTGTCTAAATTGGGATTTGTGCTGATTCCAGCTGCTCGTCATGTATCTGTCCCAATGTAAACCCCTAAGGAAGACTATGGAAATCATTACTTCTATTGGTGCAGGGGATGTCTTGAATCGGGGCAGATTTCCAGCATACAAAAGATCTTGAAATCCCCTCAGGAAATCTGATCTAGAACTTGTTAAAATAACAAAATTTTTCACCATGAAAAATTTCATTTTTTTGAGAAAGAAAAGAAAGAAAGAAATGTAAAAACATTTTATTTTCAAATCACAATTTCGGTCTGGATTTTCAAAGAAAAAAGTTTTCAATTTGGGGATTTTTGAGTTATTTTTCACTCCCCTCCTTTTTTCCTCACTGCAAATGATGGGTGAAAGTAGAAATGAGACAGAAAGCGTGTTTGATGAGAGGAGAGCAAAGCAAAAAAATCCAATTTGAAATTAAACAAAAATGTGCATTTTGTGATCACCAGTCAAATTTTTTTTGTTGAAAATAACATTTTCATGAGAAAAACTCCATTTTTCACTAAACTTCATTTTTTGCCAGGAATATGTTTTGCTTACAAAATATCAATTCACTCTGATTAATTTAATCCCATTGAATTTAGAAACCAAATTCTCTTCAACTCCTTTGAAAAATCCCAGCTGGGAAGGCTAACTCCTAACATCCAAATCCAAGTGGTGGAGTCCTAACAACAGTAGTTCAGTCTTTAACAAAACACTTCCTGAAAGGCAGAGTTAAGGTTATTAATGGCTATCCATTAGGCCTCTGGGGCAAAAATTGGGCGTTGGTCCTGCTTTGAACAAGGGGTTGGACTAGGTGACCTCCTGAGATCCCTTCCAAGCCTGATATTCTATGATTCTATGATCCCTCAATTTGTGATACTATTCTTAGAATCCTGCAGTTAACAAAGTTTTTTGCCTGGGGAAAACAAACCTTTCCTTGGTTTTTATTGTTCATTTTTTGTTTTGTGTTTTAACAAATAAAACAAAAAGTGTAGGTTGTTATTTCTAATCTTCCCTAAGTACTATTTTTAAGTGTTAGTTTTCTAAAAAACTAAATACATAAAAGTTTTGGGAAAAGAATGGAGGAAAATGTTAATTTTCATATTACAAATATATATACATAATATATATAAAACCAGGGAGGTTTCAAGCAAATAGGAGTGACACTTCCAAAAAGTCTTGAAAAGCAAGGAGCCAATTCCATTGTGATGTGTTGTTTATTCTTGTATATCCAACTCATGGGGTCTCAGCCCCCAAAGGTGATTGTTACAGGATCTGAAGGAATTTGGGCACATGACTCTCTTCCAAAGCTGATCAAATGCTGGTCTGTCCCGTCCCCACCCCCTTTTTTTTTTTTTTTTTTTTTGGACAAAACAGATTTTTTTTCCCCCCTAGAAATTTCCATTCCATGGAAAAGTTGGTGGGATTCATTGAAAAATACCTGGAAAGTGTTTGGGTTTTGAGGGGAAGGGATAGCTCAGTGGTTTAAGCATTGGCCTGCTAAACCCAGGCTTGTGAGTTCAATCCTTGAGGGGGCCATTTAGGGATCAGAGGCAAAAATTGGGGATTGGTCCTGCTTTGAGCAGGGGGTTGGACTAGATGATCTCCTGAGGTCCCTTCCTACCCTGATATTCTATGAACCCAAATTTTCTCACCTTTAGGTTTGTTGACAAAAACCCTAAACATTTTCCACAAACGTTTAGATGAAAAATTTCAAGGAAACACATTTTTCCCAACCTTGTTTTCATTAAAAAATTTCATGGGGACACACAAATCATTTCCTGACCAGCTCTCATCCATTAGACCCAATCCCAACCCAAATGCATGATCCCATGCTACCTTGAGCTAAAGGGGTGACTCCCCCAGCTGTGAGTGAGCAGTGGGATATTGTAGTAGCCAGGGATGTGCACCAGAGGGAGACATGGCCACAGGCATTAAGCCCACAAATTACTCCTGAGCCTTAGAATCCTGGCTATAAATTCAGCCTCTGGTGAATTCCTAAACCCTTCACAACTGTGAGACACATGAACAAATTCCACCAACTCCATTGGGATTGGAGCAGGTTCACAAATGCCTCCAAAATTTAACCCCACCAGCCTGGCCACTCTAAGCAATCACAAATCATGAGTCAGCCCCCAGAATAATCATGGCTTAAAAACATCATGAGGTGTTGAAAATCATAAATGTAAGGGTCTGTTTAGTCATGATTCTGAGCCATTTGGAGTAATTTTCCCAGCTTTTCTCCCCAACCATGAGGATCAGAAAATGACTTTTTTAAAAAGCTGAGATTTTCCTATAGTCACATGACTTTTGGGGGGAAAATATCACGAACAATTTTGATTAAAAGAAAAAATTTGTTCCAGAACCAAATTCACTTAGTGAAACTGTTTTTCTTTCTGTCCCTTGATCAGCTCTAGCACTACACCTGCTCCCTGTCCCTCCTTAGTGGCTGGATAAAGGATTACAAGTCTGTATCACCCTCTTGGCCTGGTAACTCAAGCAACAGAGGAGTCCCGGGTTCAATCCCCACCCAGGGCAGCCGGGGAATGGAGGGGCTTAGTTGGCAGGTGGGGAGGGGAGTTCATTATCACCATCGTCCACCACAATAATAGCGGCATGGAGCTTCTGATGCTGCGCCAGCTGCGAGGGAAAGCAGAACCCTTTGCCGCATTGGTGGCAGCGGTGGGGCCGCTCCCCGGTGTGGATGGCCTGGTGTTGCACCAGGTTGGAGCTCTGGGCAAAGGTGCGGCCACACTGCCCACAGGCAAAGGGCCGCTCACCGCTATGGGTCAGTTGGTGCTTGCGGAGCACCTTGCCATCAGCGAAGCCCTTGCCGCATTGGTGGCAGCAGTAGGGCCGCTCCCCACTGTGCAGCCGCTGGTGCCTCAAGAAGCTGGAGCTATCACTGAAGGCCCGGCCACATTTCGGGCACTTGTACGGGCGCTCCCCAGTATGGGTGCGCAAGTGCTGTGTCAGGTTGGAGCTCTGGGCAAACGCCTTGCCGCATTGGTGGCAGCGGTGGGGTTTCTCACCAGTGTGGACTCGCTGATGCTGTGTGAGGTGTGAACTCATGCTGAAAGTCTTCCCACACTCAGTGCACCGGAAGGGCCGCTCCCCGGTGTGGATCCTCAAGTGCTTAAGGAGCGGCGATCGGTCCACAAAGCCCTTGTGGCACTGGGGACAGCGGTGGGGGTTGTCAGGGCTGTGCAGCCGCTGGTGTTTGGCCAACTGGGAGTGCAGACAGAACCCCTTCCCGCACTGTGGGCAGATGAAAGGCTTCTCCGCCAGGTGGGTCTTCTGGTGCTGCGTCAGGTTGGAGCTCTGGCTGAACCCTTTGCCACACTGGTGGCAGCGGTGGGGTTTCTCGCCAGTGTGGGTGTACCGGTGCTCAATCAGGTGTGCCCGGCGCCCGAATGCCCTCCCACAGTCGGGGCAGCGGTAAGGTCGCTCCCCAGCATGGGTGCGTCGGTGCTGGGCCAGCCGGGAGCTGTCGGCGAAGCTGCGCCCACAGCTGGGGCAACAGTAGGGGCGCTCGCCTGTGTGGGTACGGGCATGCTTGGTGAGCGACGAGCTGTCCACAAAGCCTTTGCCACACTGGGGGCAGGTGTAGGGGCGCTCTCCCGTGTGGGTCCGGCCATGCTTAACTAAGGACGAGCTGTCGGCGAAGCCTTTGCCGCAGTCGGCACAGCGGTAAGGGCGCTCACCCGTGTGTATGCGCCGGTGCTGCACCAGGTGCGAGGGCCAGGTGAAGCCTTTGCCGCAGTCGGCACAGTTGTAGGGTTTCCCTGAGTTGGCAGCGGGGAGCGTCATTGGTGGCCATTCCTGGTCGGGGCTGGGGGACAACTCCCACTCGGACCCGCTTGACAGCGCCCCGTCCTCCGGGCCAGGACTCCCCTCCTTGTCCCCGCTCTGCGCCTCGTCGCCAGCTGGAACAACACGGAAACAGATCACCACTCACTGGGCTGAAAAACCGTCTCCCAACCCACCCTCTAGAGATGGAGCTGGCTGGGAGCCCGTGTCCCAGCATGACACGCAGGCTAGGAGAGGGATCGTGGGCTGAAATCCAGGATGTGCTGGAGTCCAGAGTGCAGCTCCCATAGGACTTATGAGGCATGCTTTTTTTAACAGTGAGAGTAATCAACCATAGGGACAACCTACCAAGGGTTGTGGCGGATTCTCCATGACAAGATTTAAAGCAAGTGTGGAGGTTTTTCTAAAAGATCAGGCCTAGTTCAAACAGGAATTAACTCAGGGAAGTTCTCTGGCCTGTGTGATACAGCAGAACAGACTAGATAATCACAGTGGTCCCTTCTGGCCTTGGAATCCATGATTCCATGGGCTACAATGGGGCCAGGACTTCACCTGTGGATGTCAAGGCCAGAAGAGCCCATTGTGCCCATCCAGTCCAGCCTGAGAACCCAGGCCAGAGAACTTCAACCAGTATCAAGATCCTTGGCTGTATAACTTCATAGATTCCAAGGCCACAAGAGACCATTGTGATCATCTAGTCTGACCTTCTGTGTAACACAGGACAAAGACCTGCCCCCAAAATCATTCCTTGGGCAGAGCTTTTAGAAAAGCATCTAAACTTGATTTTAAAATTGTCAGGGATGGAGAATCCACCATGACCCTTAGTAAATTGTTCCAATGGTTCATTACTCTCAATGGTAAAAATTTACACCTTCCTTCCAGCCTGAATTTGTCTAAGCTTCAACTCCCAACCACTGGATTGTGTTAGACCTTTCTCTATCCCAGTGTAGACTTATAGGCTGTGGTCAAGTCACTCCTTAACCTTCTCTTTACTAAATTAAATAGATTGAGCTTCTGGAGTCTCTCACTATAAGGCAGGTTTCCTAATCATTTAATCATTCTCGTGGCTCTTCTCTGAAACCCTCTCCAATTTTTAAGCATCCTTCTTGGATTGTGGACACCAGAACTGGACACAGAATTCTAAGAGCAGATGGACCAATGACAAATACAGAGATACAATAACCTCTCTGCTTCTCTTAGAGATTCCCTTGTGTATGCATCCAAGGATTGCACTAGCCCCTTTGGCCACAGCTAATGTTTACTAGAGGGGAATTAACCCCTAGGATTCTCCAAAAGATGAGTACACCTGGGGTAGATGGGCAGAGAGATGAACGTGGATGGAGATAGCCTGACAGGGTTCTGTAACTCACCAGTGTAGCCCAGTTTGTGAGTTGTGTACACTTCTATAGCAATCACTGTTAGCATGATCTGCCAACCAAGAATTAATGTAAGGCCAGCAGGGCCCATCGTAACCACCCAGTCCACCCTCCAATGGCTATTAGCCAAGATAGTTAGAGATGCAACCCCATGCTCTGGGTGTCCCTAAACCTCTGGCTGACAGAAGCTGGGACTGGACGACAGGGGATGGATCACTCAATAAGTTGCCCTGTTCTGTTCATTCCCTCTGAAGCATCTGGCACCTGCCACTGTCGGAAGACAGGATACTGGGCAACATTGACCATTGGTCTGACCCAGTCTGGCCATTGTTGTGTTCTCCTGCCTCACCTAACTCCCCAGTGATTCCTTCCTCCACCCAGTAACTCCTGGCTGAGCGACACATGTCTATTTAATTGGAGAAATCTGAGAAACATTTTGTTTGACAAATCTGAGAATTCACAAGGCCCAAAAAGTTGGTTCCACTTTATCATAAGGCTCCATCTATAAATGATTCCTCGATGTCTTAAAGAACGGTGACTGAATAGATACAGTGCCCAGCAGCTCAATACACTCCTGAAAACCATGGGGTATAATTGTGATTACTATTAGTGTGATTTATGTGTATTACTGTAGCACTTAGGAGCCCAAGTGGTGGACCAAGACCTCCTTGTCCTAGGCACTATACAAACACCGAACAAAACCATCTACACACCTTCCAGCGCTTATAATCATTCACCACACGTGCCTGTTCCATGCTTTCAACAGCTGGGCCTCGGTGATTAACACTTTACCTGCCATTTATAAACAGAATCGCTATATAAAGTGTGTCTGAAAAAACAAGTCCATCCAGTATGTCTCAGATTACTTATCCAGCTGGAGTCACAACTGACCCCGTCACACTGATGTGGCAGCTCTTGGTTCCCGTGCTGAACTGGACGAGATGAGGCAGGACTGGCTGGGCTCACTGTGTCCTGGGGATCCAGGGTTAGTTAGGAAGTGTCTCTCACCTGTGCCTGCTGGGACGTGGCTGTCACTGGAGCACCGGGGATCCAGCGTGCATGGCTCTACCTCTGGCTCCATCTGGGACTCACGGCTGGTCTGGGGGTTGGAAATCCGGCCCTGAGGACAGAAAAGAGGGGAGACCAGGGCTGGGTTAAACACCTGTTACAGAGGACGCTCTGTGAGTTTGAACTTCTTGCCTGGAGGGACATGGCGGGACATGGCAAAAAGGGCCAGGGGACCCGTGGGCACAGCATGGGGGGTCCTGAAGACAAAACATCTGGGTGGAAGAAGTGCTAATGTGACAGGCAATGGGGATCAAAGGAGGGATCTTGGCTGCCTGCTGTAGTTAGGCCCAAAACAGATGTGGCCAGCTCAAGGAGAGAAGTCCTCCCTGGGCCCAGCTTCTGCCTCTGGGAGAGGTGCATAAAGGACACCCCTTCCACTGCTGCAGGAAGCGCCTCTGCTCCGGAGTTCCCAGGACAGCGCGGTCCCTGTGCCCCTGCAGTGTGGACATGCCCCGAGCGCGGCCAGACTCCGCAGCAGGGGCTGGAACAGAGACGCCTCTAGCGGGGACCCTGCGCGCGGCCCCGGGCGCTCAGCAGAGAGCCCCGGGAGCGGGGGAGCTTGGAGCTTCCTTGGGACCAGCGGGCTGGGAGCGGGGAATCTGCCTGGTCCCAGCCACGGGGCAGCTCCGCTCCCCCCCCGGGCAGCGATTTCCTCCCTCCCGCCCCGGAGCCGCGTCTCCGCCGCGCCCCGCTCACCGCCCTGGGGGGCCCGGGGCTGCAGCCGGGGACTCGCCCTGCGCGCACACAGGCCGGGAGCCGGGCTGGGGACCCAAGTGTCGGCCGGGGCTGGCACAGGAAGGTCCCTCTAGTTATTACGTCCCCATGCCGGGCCGGCTTCTCCGGCTCTGATCTGAGATGAGGAACTCGGTGGGTTTAACCCATCCCTCCCCAGGCGGCAAGGGAGCGGGTTTCTCTCCCTCTCGGGCCTCTGGCTGCCTGCGGGAGCGAGCAGCTGGGTCCGCACAGGGTGTCAAGTGGCTCATCAACGTGGGTGCCAACCTCAGGGCAGAGTGATGCAGACCAGGGCACAGACCCCAGACCGGTTGTGTGTTCGATACCTCAGATGTCACCAAGCATCAGAGGTGAACTCCTCAAGCACTAGAATAACTGGAGTCACTGGCAGTTGCCGTGGGCACTCTGTCTAGCCTGCCACCCCGGGCAAACCTGCTTTTGTGCGAGATGGTCCCTTACCCCAAAAATCACAACAATATTCAGGTTTCAGAGTAGCAGCCGTGTTAGTCTGTATTCGCAAAAAGAAAAGGAGTATTTGTGGCACCTTAGAGACTAACCAATTTATTTGAGCATAAGCTTTTGTGAGCTACAGCCGTGAGCTGTAGCTCACGAAAGCTTATGCTCAAATAAATTGGTTAGTCTCTAAGGTGCCACAAGTCCTCCTTTTCTTTTAACGATATTCAGGCTACTCACAGTCCCAAAGGACCGGTCACTTACCCCAGGTCAGTTGCACCTTAGATCTTCCCCCAAAGATAACACTTGTGGCCAATCCTTTAATTAACTAAAGATTTATTAACTAAAAAAAGGAAACAAGAGAGTTATTCACTGTGAAAGTAGAATGAATTATATTGAAATTATAATTCATTAAAGAAATGCTACTTGAAGGGTTTGTTGAAATATAGTTGTCAGGAAGAGAAACATTAAGGAGTGTGAGACAATGGGTCCTCAAACTAATTAACTTAGAGCTCCTGCTGAGCTAGGAGATTGGTAAACGTTAGTATGCAAATAAGATATGCATGTATATTTGTCAGTTTCTGCTTCCTTTTGTCTCTTATGTTAAATTGGCTTTGGCTTATCTGTATAAATAAGTTAGCTTGAACCTCAGAGCGGGACTCACATATCTGGGTGCATTGGCAAAGCGCTTTGCTAATAAACAGAGTGGTCTGACAAATTATGTGAGTCCTGAATCTGACTTTGACATCACAAAGTTAAAGCCGGTAACTTACACACACAAATGAGTTACAGTCTTAGGTTCCAAAAGATGATAAAATCTGTTGTAATGTGCAAGCACTATAAATCCTCTGGAGCTAAGCAGCTTGCTTCAACTCAGTAATATCGCCCTCTCTGCATTCCAAGCAGCAGAGTGATGACAATTTCTTCTTGAGGGGGATTTGATTCCCTTCCCCCAGAGTTCAAACCCTGCTGGGACAAGCGCATGTCCCCTTTTTGTGGGGAAAACAATCAACAAAGTATTTTGGTTCCACTCCACAATGGTTTGTCTGCTGTCTATGGGCCTTCTTTTGTTGGGCAGGAGGTGACACCTCTCGTGGTAAACGAGTATCGCACACGTGGTAATGCTTGTCGCCTGACTGTGAGGGTTTCCAGTTTCATAGCAAACACTTTAATAGTTACAGAGCAAACACTTAAATATTACCTTGTAACAGAAGATTCAGACATTATAATTGAGATCAATGCCTGCAGCAACTCACAAGCATTTTATAAAGTCCAAACACAGAACACATTTCTATGAAGCTAATATATATTTTAACAATGCTAACACACAGGTGAACCGGTCTGGTTTCCAGCTATGCATCTGTCAGTATTCAGTGAGGCCTAGGGGCCTTGGCATGAGCTGGCACCTTGTCTATTGGTGTCACAGCACTGTTCTCACAAAAGTCTATTGGGGGAAATCCCAGGGAAGTGAGAGCAGCATTTGGGCCTTTGATGGCAAAGCAAAGCTCTCCCACCATTGGAGAAGGGTTTCAGAGACGAGCTACAGGACCTATTTGAGGTCTGGAAAACCTGCTCTATAGTTAAGATTATATTTTTATTGGTAACTGCCGATAAATGTCAATTTCACCATCCACACACACCCATAGATGAAAAACAATTTCCGCTGTAATAATAAAAATTTACAGATAGGTAAAGCAAGAAACATGCTGATTGAGAACTAGAGTTTGATTTAAGGCTACATACCTTGTTTTATTTTGACATGTGACATTGACCATTAGTGTTTTAGTAAATATAAAGCTTTAACTTTTTTAATCTCGAGATCTACCATCATTAAATAATTATTGTCTGACATCTCCCCCCACACACCCTGTTGGACCTCCTATAATTTCCCACAACTGTGAAAATTTATATAAATATTGAAAAAATTGCTTCAAACCAAACTGATGTGATCCATCGACATTATTTTAAAAAAGAAAATCCTGCCACACCTGCCAATAGTGAGGTACCAAAGGACTTCAATGGGTTTCGTTTATTCGAGAGAAGGTTAAGAGGTGACATGATCCCGGTGTAAGCACTGACATGGAAGGGATGGCTGAGAGCAGAGGGCTCTTTATCCTTCAGTTTAGGCAGAGCATGATCCACTGGCTGGGAGCAGAAGGGAGACAAATGGAGGCTGGGAATTAGGAGGCAGTGTTTATCTGGGAGGGGAATGAACCATTGGGAGAGCTCCCCTTAGGACGGGGTGAATTCTCCATCCCTGGGAGTCTGTCAGTGGAGATGGGGCGTCTCTCTCTCAAAGCTCTGCTCTAGCTCAGCCAGGAGTTACTGGGCCAGAGGGCAGGAATTGCTGGGGGAGATTCTCTGGCCTGGGTGAGGCAGGAGCCTGACCCAGATGGGCACAATGGGCCCTTCTGGCCGTGAGCTCCATGACTCTAAATCCAAGCTGTTATAAATGACTGTAGGGCGGGAGGCAGAGGTTGCCCACAAAATACACCAGCAGTATAAGAGGGAGTCTAGTCTCTCAGGTGTTGAGGGAGAAACTTCCAGTCCACGTGTGGAGGCTGCAATGAGATTTGGCCAGAGGAATAGCGGAAAGACAGACAATAGGCCGAAAGGCTAGGACAGAGAGAAGGCCTGAAGGGTGGCAAGATAATTCTGGGGAATTTTTGCCTAACACAGAGATGTCAAAGATGCCCTAGGGTCAGATCCTTCGCTGGTGTAAATCAGTGTCACCTCAATGGAGTGTTGCCGATTTACATCAGTTGGGGATCTGCCCCCATTAGGGTGACCAGATGTCCCGATGTTATAGGGACAGTCCCAAACTTCAGAGCCTTTTTCTTATATAGGTGCCTATTACCCTGCACCCTTTATCCCAATTTTTCACACTTGCTCTCTGGTCACCCTAGCCCCCACTGAGCCCAGTTTACACCAGTGGGGGATCTGCCACATTTCTCACAATGCATTGAGTGGCTCATGCAGCGTCATGGCTGGGGTGGGAAGGGTTAAGCCCAGTGACTCCTGGGTCTGCCACTTCACAGAGCAGACGGCTGGGACGGGGACAGGATAACGGAGGGACCTTCCTGACAGCGCGGTCCCCAGGTCTGGCCCGCGTGTGAGCAGCGGGTCTGGGGGGATCGCCCCAGCCGGGCGGTGAGTGGGGGGCGCCGGGCTGCCGCGAGAGGCGGCACCCGGGGAGGGAGGCAGGAAATCGCTGCCCGGGAGAAGCCGCTGCCGGGAGGAGGGGACCGGCCTGGAGAGACCCCCGCTCCCCCAGCCAGCTCCGGGGCAGTATGGGCTGGGAACGGGGCTGGGGTAGTGGGGGCGGGCTGGGGGCCGGGGAGCATCGGCAGAGCTGTGCCTGGGGGAGGCTCCGACAGACCCAGCCTGGCTCTAGCCAAGGCTACCGGCCTCTTCCCCCCCCCCCCAGCCCCCAAAGCGCCCCCTGCTGGCTCTGGGGATTGAGCGCGGGTCTGTGCTCCCCTCCGCCGGCTCTGGGGCACATTCCCTGCAGTCTCCCCTCTCCCCCGTGGGTCCTCCCAGGCCCTGGCTCCATGGTGATCTGTTCGGCTCCTCCCCAGGTCAGGGTGCATGCCGGTGAAGGTTGAACAAGTGGCCTGGGAGAAGATGGCATCCCCTGGGGCATTATGGGAATCTCCCGGTTCCCAGCTGGACCAGCCGCAGCTCCATCCAGAATGTCTATCCCAGGAGGAGGAGGGAAAGGGTGAACCTGCAAGACCCCACTATGAGCTGCTTTCTATCCCCAAAGAGAAGCCCCAAGCTCTCCAGGAAACAGGACACCAACGTGAGCTTCTTTGTGACATAAAGGAGGAACCCCTTGAAACGGGTAACAAATCACTTCTCCATCCCCCGCCCTTACTGCATATCTGTGCACCGCCCAGCATGATGGGTACCTGATCTCGGTCGCTGTGTGTCTGTGCAGCACCCTGCACGATGGGTCCCGTATCTCAGTCACTGTGTCTGTGCAGCGCCCGGCATGACGGGGCCCTGATCTCAGTCACTGGGTGTCTGTGCATCGCCCAGCATGATGGGTACCTGATCTCGGTCGCTGTGTGTCTGTGCAGCACCCTGCACGATGGGTCCCGTATCTCAGTCACTGTGTCTGTGCAGCGTCCGGCATGATGGGGCCCTGATCTCAGTCACTGGGTGTCTGTGCATCGCCCAGCATGATGGGTACCTGATCTCGGTTGTTGTGTTTCTGTGCAGCACCCTGCACAATGGGTCCCTGATCTCAGTCACTGGGTGTCTGTGCAGTGCCCGGCATGATGGACCCCTGATCTCAGTCACTGGGTGTCTGTGCAGCACCTGGCGTGACAGGCCCCTGATCTCGGTTACTGTGTGTCTGGGCATCACCCAACATGACGGGGCCCTGATCTCAGTCAGTGAGTGTCTGTGCAGCGCCCGGCGCGCTGATCTTGGTCCCTCTGCCTCACCCACCCCACCGATCTCCGTCACTCTGTGTCCGTGCAGTGTCCAGCCTCCCAATCTCACTTCCTGGGTGCCTGTGCACCACCCAGCACGACAGGGCCCCACTCTCCGTCACTCTGTCTGTGCAGTGCCCGGCCCAACGGGGCCCTGCTCTTACTTGGCACATGTATCTATCCGTGTTATTTATCTGGCCTCACCGGTGCCAGGTCTGAGCATCTCACAGTCATTTGTGAGTTTAGCCACACGCAGCCCCTGTGAGGCCAGGAAGGATCAGGCTAAAGGTGAGGCCCAGAGAGGTTCACCCAGCATCACTCAGGAAGTTAGTTTCAGAGCAGGAAATTGAACCCAGATCTCCTGACTCCCGGTCCAGTGCCCTAAGCCCTGCACCATCCCCATTCATAGGTGCCCCTGCCGTAGATGTTATAACAACAGACTGACTCTCATCTGGATTGTCTCCTCATTCCAGCTGTTGACAGGAAGCTGAGCAAGGAAGGTGCCGACACTGCCCCCTCTGCCCTCAGCTCCCTGTGCCCATTCTCCCTCTGGGAGAACCTGGCAGACTCCACTGGCTGTGGGGACGAAGTACTCAGGGATCCCACTGCTAACCCCCAGCAGGACAAGCCCTTCCGGTGCAACAAAGAAGAGGTGTTTGAGGATCCCACCCTTGCCCCTCAGCTGGATGGGACACTTGGAGATCTCACCTCTGCCCCCCAGCCAGCCGAGAAGCCATTCAGGTGCAGCGAGTGCGACAAGACCTTTGGGCAGAGCTCCCACCTGCTGCAGCACCAGATCACGCATACCGGGGACCGCCCCTACCAGTGCCCTGACTGCGGCAAGCGCTTCAGCTGGAGCTCAGCCCTGTGCCAGCACCAGCGCATTCACCGCGGGGAACGCCCCTACCAGTGCCCTGACTGCGGCAAGCGCTTCGCCCAGAGCTCCAACCTGACCACACACCGGCGCACCCACACGGGCGAGAAGCCCTACCGCTGCCCACAGTGCGGCCGCGGATTCAGCCAGAATGCCAACCTGCTGACCCACCAGCGGGTGCACGCAGGGGTCAAGCGCCACGAGTGCCCCCAGTGCGGACGGGTCTTCGTGGAGCGCTCGTCCCTGCTCAAGCACCAAGGCGTGCACCTGGCGGAGAAGCCATACCAGTGCCCCGAGTGCGGGCGCAGCTTCACACAGGGCTCCACACTGGCCCAGCACCTTCGCATCCACACCGGTGAGAAACCATACCAATGCGGTGAGTGCGGGAAGTGCTTTGGGCAGAGCTCGGCCCTGGCCCAGCACCGCCGGGCCCACACAGGTGAGAGATCCTACCACTGCCACCAATGCGGCAAAGCCTTCAGCCAGAGCTCCAACCTCATCACTCACCAGGCCTCACACACCGGTGAGCGGCCCTACAAGTGCCCGGACTGCGGGCGCGCCTTTGGGCGCAGCGCCCATCTGGTTACCCACCAGCGCACCCACACTGGGGAGCGACCCTACCGCTGCCACCAATGCGGCAAGGGCTTCAGCCAGAGCTCCACCTACATCCAGCACCAGACCACCCACACCGGTGAACGCCCATACAAGTGCCCGCAGTGTGGCAAGGCCTTCAGCCAGAACTCCAACCTGCTCACCCACCAGCGCATCCACACCGGTGAAAAACCTTACCGCTGCCACCAATGCGGCAAGAGCTTCCGGCAGAGCTCAGGCTATCTGCAGCACCAAAGGACCCACACAGCCTTGCAGCCCTCCACCACACCCACATAATGGTGCTCGCCATGGGGACTATGGGTCTAACATCACAAGCCTCCAATGTTTGTGCTAACTCAGAGACATGGTGGGAATTACAAACCACAATATGTTGCCCGGGCAGCAGAGGGTTACACACAGTTGGACATGCACCTAACTCTCCTGATAGGGCTAAAGCAGCGACACAGTGGACTCATAGATGGATCTGGACTGAACATGGGTTTTCCATTTCATGGGAAATTCTGTGATTTTTTCGGGGGGGAAATATCCATTCCAAAACAGAATGAAAAGAAACAAATTCAAAACTTCCCCTAAAACAAAATCTGTGGGGGAGGGGGAGGGAACATCTAGTGTTGACCAAAACAATTTGTTCTGGGTTAGACTCTCTCATTCTTTATTATATACCATAATATACAATTTTTAAAATATATGTAATACGCAATTTAAAAAATTGAAAAGAAACATTATTTGGAAATGGGAAATCAAAATGTTCCGCTAAAGGTCAAAGCATTTTGTTCCAGTTTTTTTCCTAAATGAAATTTCATTGAAATCGATGTATTTCCACTCGATGAAATGGCAGTTTCAATGAAATGGCATTTTCTGACTGAGACATATGGCATCACAAAAGTTCCAACCGCCTCTTTTCAATAAAGGTTATACATTGCCCTGCCAACACAAACTGTGGTTACACCCAGGCAGACATGCACTGGAAACATCAAACAGATCTTCTTGTGCTGACTTGTCCCACAATCCACTTAGAACTCACTCCCCAACTAGATTCATTTCTCTCGATTTCTGAGGGGTCTTTAATCTCACAGACAAAGGCAGAAAGAGATCCGCTGGCTGGGAGCTTCCCCAGGCAGAACTGCATTGGGAGAGCAAAAACTTTTCATCCACGGGAAGGTTGAAAGGCTGGAATCACAACATTTAAACTATTCAGTCACTGAGTTCGGGTCACTAGTAACAGCCTATGTCTCTGAGATCTCAGCTTGCAGATCTAACTAGACAAGGAGTATAGTCTGCTAAACTAGATTCCCAGCTGGCATAAATCAGGTATAGCCCCAACAAAGTCAATGGGGCCAGATCCCCAGCTGGTGTCAATTGTCCGTAACTTCATTAGAGTCAATGGCCCAGATCCCCAGCTGGAGTAAGTTGGCCATAGCTCCACTGGGGAGATCTTGTCAGGCTGCTTGGAGATTTGAACACTCACTGGGATGTGAAGGAGGCCGTGAGTTAGAGTCACACGTCCCGTATTTGTGTTGTGGATAACAAATCGGTTAACCTCTACCATGCTCTGAGCTGTGGAGGCTGTATTGAGATGACTGGCTGTGATGGAAATGTTGCATTCCCAATATTTGTACTTTTAACATTTGTTTTGTGAGGTTGTTGTTTTTTCTGGAACTTTCAAATAAATTGAAGGAAAAACTCAGAACAAAATACCAGTTTTTCCATAGCATTGTCATGGTTTGTCATTGTAATCAACTTCTCAACTTTGTAAAGTGCCCAGGGTCAAGGAATATTGACATGAAATGAAATCCCAAATCACATACGTTTTATTAACTAAAACACAGTGGTACAAACACGCAAAGTTAGGTTAAAGTCCAATGAATTCCCATCTATGAACAATAACCCACATCTTCAATGGCTGGAAAGGTGGGGCTTATTGTTTGTCTTCAAGTCCAAGCTTGTGTTGTAGGTGGCGCTTGGGAAGGGCACCACCTGTTGCTCCCCAGTGGGCCCCCTCCTGTGCGGGTGACTGTTGCTATGGGACCCCGCATGCCATGCTGACCCTAACTTGGCCCGCGGGCAGGGTCCAGGAGCAAATGCAGTGGAATGAATCGGGAAAGGCGGCGGATGCAGCCACCCCAGCATGGTTGCCCGACCCTTGAGCCTGGCCTACTTTCAGGGGCCCTCACAATACACAGCCTGGAGGGCAATGGGAGTGGTGCTTAGCCCAGTAACCCAGTGTGGTGCTAGGGAGCGCTGCAGAGAGTGGGATGGGTGCTCAGTAGGGGGCATTGTGATGCAAGGAGTGGAGTGGGGGCTCAGTAGGGGGTGCTGTGCTGAAGGGAGCAGGTGGGGGGGCTCTGTAGTAGGCATCATGATGCAGGGAGCAGGGCAGGGTCCTCTTACGCTTTCCCAATTCTGGGAATTCTCTGATTCCTATGGCCCCTATTTGGATGCAGGATTCATCTTCAGTGCCCGTCCCAAAGCTCCATCTGGCTGTGACACCCCCCAGGGGCGAGTGACAGGAGAGAAACACCATTTTTCACTTCACTCTTTCCTTTTGTCTCACACTGAATTATTACCAGACAACATTGGTTTCCTTTTTCGATTTAAGGTAATGGACGAATACAATCAATTTGTATTCTGGCTCAGGGACACTCTATCCTTTGATGACTCGGGGGGGGGTCCTTCTACCAGTCCAATATCTCCATGCCTGGCAGCACAAGGCAAGCAATTATTTACATACTGCTCCATATCAGTTCTCATATTTGGCCACCAGCTGCCGCTTGCAGCCTGCTGAGTGTTTTCTCCATGTCTAGATGTCCATTATTATGGACTAGGGTTATCACTTCAGATCTTATTTCAGTTGGGACAACCCTTACTGGCACATTTTCCCCATTTTGGTAGCTAAAATGAATCCTGTATTATGCAGCCAAATTTTCCACCCTTGCTATTCCCCTTTAGCTACAAGCCTTTTTATTGCTGGATCTTTTTTTCCTGTAGGGATGTTAGACCTATTTGTTCTGTTTTATCCCCTTCTACTGCTACTGGAACTAACTGGAATTACGGTTGCCACAATGTCCCCTCGTTAGCGCCTTCCTTAGCCTCCTCATCTGCACTGTTAGTCCACTGAGCCTCCTCAGTCTGTTTCTTATGACCCCTTACCTTTCCCATTTGTACCGGCTGTTCTCTCTGCTGTGCTAAATTCCAAAGGTAAGAGAATTTCTTGGCATGTGCAACAGACTTGTTACCTGCTGATCTCATTTCTCTTTTCTGCCACTGGGACATCCAGTCTACTACAGCTCTTAGTACCCACTCAGAATCTGTAAAAAGACCTACTTTTAAAAAATTGATCAGGTATCCTGATCTAAATGTGCCACCAAGCCAGCAGGATCTTGTGCTGATACTGCGAAAACAGGGGTGTCCAGCCTCCCTATGCTATTTTCTTGGAAGGCAGGGGAGCTGTAGGTGCAGCTTTTTCGTGGTATGCCAGCCTTTGAAGCAGTTCTGCCGTGGGTGGCCTGTCAGTTTGGTCCCTGTTCTCATACTTCAACAACAGTTTCCAAACTAAACTCTTCAATGAGTCAGGGGTTCTCCACTGTCTCCTACTAAAATTTCTACCTTTATTGTCCTCTTTATCTCGCTTCCTCCCATTCTGTCTACCTTGCTGGCTGCCAAGGGGTGCAGAACACCCACTAATTTTCCCCTATGGGTGATCCAGCCCCGGCGCACACACGGAGTCGGCACCTATGGTCTGTGTTAACATAATGACAGGTTTCAGAGTAACAGCCGTGTTAGTCTGTATTCGCAAAAAGAAAAGGAGGACTTGTGGCACCTTAGAGACTAACCAATTTATTTGAGCATAAGCTTTCGTGAGCTACAGCATCCGATGAAGTGAGCTGTAGCTCACGAAAGCTTATGCTCAGATAAATTGGTTAGTCTCTAAGGTGCCACAAGTCCTCCTTTCCTTTTTGTGTTAACATAGTAGCTCTCAGCACATCAGCCTCCACTCTTAGACTAGCCAATTCCTTGTCCCTTGCTACCTTGTCTTCCTCTAGCTTCTGTAATTTTAAACCATACTTCTTTTCTCTCATACTTCTTTTCTCCTCTAATTCCTGCATCCTTATCCTCAGACTACTTACTTCTTTATTTAATACTGCAGCTACCATTTGCAAACCTGTCTGGAGCTCTTGAAAAGATTCTTTTTCTCTCAGGCTTAACTCACTGATCCCATTGCTTCCATAGTTGATATGCATCAGGTCCGATAAAAGCACCACACTTCCAAGGACTGTCTCCATATTTTAAAACAAAATTCTTTAGCTCTTTTCCTAATACCATATCTTTAATAGTACTTAATTCTACTTTCTTTGCTGTCATTCTGATATTTTTACACACGTAGCCAGGTAATAATACCAGAGTCTTAAGTTTCCTGAGTGGACTATAGCAGAAACATAGTTTATGACCCTAGTTCCTACCCTCTCGCTTGCTTATGGGATTGTCTCTCATAGTTCTGCACCTCCCAGACCTATGCTGTAACAACAACAGATAAAAGTTTCACAGGACTCCTCAGTCATGCATGCCTGGTCCTAATAGGAAGATCCTTATTCACAAGGTGCCTGGTCCTTACAAGACCATCCCCATCCACAAGGCCATGCACATGGGACTATAGTAGCCCCAAGTCTTTATTGAGACAGTCCTTGTCCACAAGGTCATGTGCCACTCTCAATTGTCCCACAAATTTATCTATACCACTAACTGCCTTGTGTTAAACTGACTCTTTCAATCGTCCTTCTTTCCTTAACAACTCCTGGATGGCTCACCAGTTTGTTATTCCGAGAAACTGGTGTTGGGGCACCCTTAAATAACCTGCCTATCGCCCTCTTAATCTATCTTTCCCGCGGTCTGGGTCTCCAAAGTAGTTAGGGAAAAACTTGGCCAACACAGATATAACCTTCTGATAAAATGATTGACACAAGCAGTATTCTTTCCAAAACTAGGCTCCTTTTTATTGGTGAAAATAATAATCCCTTATATACTAATAATCTAAAGGCACAAATCCCTTATTAACACAAGTTAAAGAGCATTTAAACTGCAATAGTATACAGTTTAAATGATTCTAAGTGGTTGCGCTCCATTACAGATGGCCAGTCTGCAACAGATCACTCACAGCAATCTTAAAATGTACTTTGAGTTTTACATACATAAAGCAAAATTAACACTCATACATCCTCACGCACACACATATTAATACTACACTGTACTGTGCTATACTAGAATTGTAACTAACAGACTCACCTTATCTGCTGATTTTGCTGTGTTGACTCTGCTGCTGGTTTTTCAGGTTGCTTCACTCCATTTGGCTCCACCCTTTCAGGTCAGCTCTCTGCTCGATCTTTTCATTCACTCCACTCCTAACTGTTTGAATACTTAACCATCTGCCTTTTATACTGTCCTGTCAGTTATCAGATCTTTAGGGTGCATGTTTATCGCTAGTTGTTTATCACTGAGTTATTCTGCACCTTTTCGGCTTTCTACCAAATTCTATTCCACACTTCCCTCCCCCCGCAGAACTTTCGACCTTTTGGCCTACTTTCAGCAGTGAAGTACCATGTGAACTGCAGCTTCTAATGGTGGAGTGACTTTTGCCTATTCAAAATGGAAGCTAGGGACACAAAATGAAGTCTGGGGAATCTCTGTGGTATCACCTCTGACCCAATAACTCCTGGCTGAGCTAGAGTGGGGCTTTGGGAAAAGAGACACCCCATCTCCACTGACAGACTCCCAGTGATGGAAAATCCACCCCCTCATAGGGAAGCTGTTCCAATGGTGAAGTCCCCTCCCTGAGAAACACTGGCCCCTTATTCCCAGCCTGAATTTTTCTCCCTTCAGCTCCCATCCTGTGGATTTTGCTCTGCCTTTGTCTGGGAATTAAACAGCCTTCTGCTCTCAGCAATTCCCTCCTCATTTAGGTGCTTACAGACCATGTCACCTCTTAACCTTCTCTTCACTAAATAGATCATGCTCCTCCACTCTCTCACTATACAGCAGATTTTCCAGACCTCAAATCATTCTTGTGGCTCTTTTGAACCATTAACAGTTTGTCACCATCCCGTTTACCTGCCAGTTAACTGCTCATTCAACACCCACACTCTGTGACCCCCAAAAGGCCCCCTTCTCCTACTGCTGCACCCTCTGCCCTTCCTGGTGCATTTGCATTTGGATGGACATACCAACACTTTAGTGAGAACCAAGTTATGGACAGAGTCTCCCCAGCACTGACAAGCAAACCATTTATTAAGCAGTGTAAGGGAAAGGCAGCCCGCCCTGGACAGTACATTTGGAGGGTGGGGTGCACTCCCTATTGTTCTCCTGCTGGGGGTGCGAACAGGGGGTCACACAACAGGGAGGTGTTAAGTCCGTAGGTTGTCATCGCCATGGCACACTGTTACTCTTTATCCATGGAGCATTCGGTGCTGCATGGGTGCAGAGGAAGCTCCCTTCACCCACCACGGTGGGAGAGAGGCAAGGGGAAGGGGACGTGCCAGCGCATCATGCTTACTGCAGAAGGCCTGCTGGATCAGATTCAAGAGGGGAGCCGAGGCATTCAGGTCACAAATCCCAGGGGACGGAGTTAAGAGCCATAAGGTGCCTCAGAGAACATGCCCCATCCTCAGGAGCAAGGGCTTCTGTTCCTGAGAGGGCTGCCAGACTGCACCCAGTGCTGGCACCTAGAGAGCTGCACCTGTTACTAATGGCCCAACAGCCATGGGGATGGTTCAACCTGGGAAGAAATCTCAAATTAAGCCCGATCTTGGGCTGAGCCCTAAACCACATGGAGTTCAGGGGTCCAATCCCAGGGCAGGATGAGGCAGAGTCCTGAACTGGTTGCCCCAGGGGCTCCTGATCCAATGGACTAGGCCAAGCTGTGAACCACACACAGGTTGCCCTCCATACGAAAGGATCTCAGGCTGTCAACCGTTGCCCTCCATCTGGGCTGATCTTAGGCCAGGACTAGGCCAAGCTGGGAATGACATGCCTGGTCACCATCTATCTGGGCAGATTTCCATCTGCTACCCCCCTGCGCTGGCCCCTACTCGATGTTGTCGTAGACCCGGATCACCTCCTGGCAGTCGCCCAGCGTGGCCAGCAGCTGGGATGCCCGCTCCATCTCCTCATCTGACAGCCGCACCCTGGCATTGGGGATGAACTCCAGGGCAGTGGAGAGTGACTGTAGCCCCCGTGAGTCCAGCTTCTCCCGCACCTGGTGCAGTGATGGCACCTCACACACAAACTGAGGGGAGAGGACAGGACAGGGGCTGTGAGGGGCTGCAAACCTGCCCGCTGGCCCCCCAGGCCGCAGCATAGGTGCCCGCTGAACAGACCATGCCACCCCCACAGGGCTTGATTTGTAGAGCCTGCCTCTTCAGACCAGGCTGTTGCCAGTTCAATGCCTGATGCTGGCCACCATCTAACTCGCTGTCTGACCCCCATTCACCCTGTCCCTGCACTGTGGCTCCAGGGGATTTAACCCGCCCACCCCAGGAATAACGGCAGCAAAGGGGGGCCCATGCAGTCACTCCGGTGGGACAGGGCATACAGGACGAGCCCCTAGGTGTATGCTAGAGCAGCCTTGGGGCAGCTCTCACTCATACACAGGCCCCCTGGGGAAGCAGGGAATGGGACAGAGGGCAGCATGCGATGCCCATGCCAGCCAGGGAAGACCCTGGGGGGGCGGGTTTACAACCTCCTTATGCTCCCATAGCATTCTCGAGGGTAAATGCAAAGCATACCCTCCCAATGCCTCCCACGGATCCTGTGTATAATCCCCCTGAGCCAGAGCCACGCCAGCCAGACCCCCACATCTCTCCCCTCCCCTGGGCCGGAGCAATGCCAGATCCCCACGATTCCTCCCCTCCCCCGGCCATATCAGCAGCAGCCAGACCCTCACGTATCTCCCCTGTCACGTGGGCTGGATCAGAACCAGCCAGATCCCCACATATCTCCACACCTGTCCCCCGAGGCAGATTAGCACCAGGTGGGCCCCGATTGGTGCCTAAGCAATTACAACAGCCGCTGCCCCCCATTGGCTGATGGTATCTCCCACTCTGGAGTCCCACGTTCTCCCAGCAGTCTGCCCTGCAGCAGTGGGAGGGCCCTGTGGCAAGGGCCACAATGGACTTGCCACTATGACGGGGGCTCCCTGGCTAACACACACCCACCTTCAGAACTGCTCGCTCCTCCTCCTCATCTTCTTCCCACACGTCCTGGGCCCCGGCCTCGATCGCCAGCTCCAGGGCCTGCTCCAGGGCCACTGGCCTCTGCTGACAGTCCTGCCCACTGACTGTGATCACCCCCTTCTTGTCAAAGCTGTGCCGGGCCCCCTCGGACATCTGCGCCCTGCATGGGAAAAGGGGGACATCAAGGGACAGGGAGTCACTTCTATACAGCATGAGAGACCATTCCTGGATGTTGGTCCAGGGGGTTCGTGCTTCGCACAGGATAGAGACGAGCGAGGGAGGGCTCAGAGAAGAGCCACAAGAATGAATCACCTGCCTCACAGAGAGAGCTTGAAGGCTCCCAGTGTACTGAATTTATCTCAGAGATGTCAAAGGCCCATTGTGCCCATCCTGTCTAACCCAGGCCAGAGAATCTCCTTCAGCGATTCCTGCCTCCAGCCCTGTAACTCCTGGCTGAGCTAGAGCAGGGCTTTGAGAAAAGACATCTCATCTCCACTGACAGATTCCCAGTGATGGAGAATCCACCTCGTCCCTTGGGGAGCTGTTCCAGTGGTTCATTCCCCTCCCTGGTAACCATGGGCTCCTTGTTCCAGCCTGAATTTGTCTCCCTTCAGCTCCCAGCCAGTGGATCTCGCTCTGCTTTTGTCTGAAGGTTGAAGAACCCTCTGGTCTCAGAAATCCCCTCCCCATGTCGGTGCTTATAGACCAGGATCACATGACGTCTTAACCTTCTCTGAGATAAACTACATTGATCGAGCTCCTTCAGTCCTTGGCTATGAGGCAGGTTTTCCAGCCCCCAGATTGCTCTTGCAGCTCTTCTCTGAATCCATAACAATGTAAATGGTTTGGGAAGAGGTTTAAGCTACCTCCAATTAAGCCTTTCTTGCATGGATATAAGAGAGTCCACCCAGAGATGTGTTGTGATAAGTGGGCTGGCAAATTTACCCTAATTGTGAGATCAACTGTAAAAAAAATGTAAAAATTCATAAGATGTCACAGTACTCTATATAATCATAGAACTGGAAGGGACCTTGAGAGGTCAGCTAGTCCAGTGCCCTGCATTCAATGCAAGACTAAGTATTACCTAGACCAGCGGTTCTCAAATTTTAGCAACCCAAGAACCCCCATTTTGATTTAAACATTTTCAGGAATCCCCAAGTCCCCACACTCTGCCCACTTCTCTGAGGCCATGCCCTGCCCTGCCCCTCGCTCACTCCACCCCCTCCTTCCGTCGCTCGCTCTCTCCCACCCTCACTTACTTTCACCAGGCTGGAGTAGGGTGTTGGGGTGCACAAGGGAGTTCGGGGTGCGGGCTCTGGGAGGGATTTTGGATGTGGGGTGTGGGCTCTGGGCTGCGGGTACAGGCTCTGTCCGGGCGGCACTTACCTCGGGCGGCTCCCGAAAGCGACCGGCACATCCCTCCGGCAGCGGCTCCTAGGTTGGGGGGCCAGGGGATCTCCGCGAGCTGCCCCTGCCCGCAGGCACCGCCCCCGCAGCTCCCATTGGCCGCAGTTCCCAGCCAATGGGAGCTGCGGAGTTGGCGCTCAGGGCAGGGGCAGTGTGCGGAGACCCCTTGGCCCCCCCAGGGGCCACAGGGACTTGCCAGCCGCATCCAGGAGTGATGTAGAGCCAGGGCATGTAGGAAGCCTGCCTTAGCCCCACTGCACCCCCGGATCTTTAGCGTGCAGGAGGTGCTGGGAGGAAGGGGGAGGAGTTTTGGGAGGGACGGGCAGAAGTTGATCAGCGGGGCCTGCGGACACCCTGGGGTACCCTCGGGGACCCCCGTTTGAGAAACGCTGATCTAGACCATACCTGACAGGTGTTTGTCTAACCTGCTCTTAAAAATCTCCAATGATGCAGATTCCACAACATTCCCAGGTAATTTATTCCAGTGGTTAACCACCCTGACAGTTACGAAGTTTTTCCTAATGTCCAATCTAAACTGCCCTTGCTGCAATTTAAGCCCGTTGTTTCTTATCCTTGTGATGTTATCTGATTAAAATATGATCAGGTATATTATTGTTGCTACCACGGTTATACAATTGCAATAAATCTTATACAAGTATGTCATGTAAGGGGTCAATGGAAAGGTTATGGTTTGCTGACTATGATTATCTTATTTGTATGCATGTATCGTTTTAGTATCTGAAGTTATGAATATTGACTATGTACCTGTATTTCAAATGTGTTTGCTCCTGTGGTAACACCCACAGGGTATTTACATCCAGTCTAGCCAGAACATTGTGAATGGAGTATTCAAGTTGATGACCCATCAACAAATACAATGGGCCATGGCAGAAGCTTATCCCGACCTGATGGACTTTCCAGCCAGAATATTGCTAATGGCCCCTGCTATGACTCATTGAAGCATGCAAGAGCATATGACTAGATCAGTGGTTCTCAAACTTTTGTTCTGGTGACCCCTTTCACACAGCAAGC
Source organism: Natator depressus (assembly GCF_965152275.1). Lineage (NCBI taxonomy): Eukaryota > Metazoa > Chordata > Testudines > Cheloniidae > Natator > Natator depressus. Next base: position 10,433,122 of record NC_134239.1, read on the forward strand.
CTCTGAGTGTGACTCCTCTCATAAATTAAAAACACTTTTCATATATATTTAACACCATTATAAATGCTGGAGGCAAAGCAGGGTTTGGGATGGAGGCTGAAGCTTGTGACCCCCATGTAATAACCTCGCAACCTCCTGAGGGGTCCCGACCCCCAGTTTGAGAACCCCTGGACTAGATCATGTGGTGCTGAACTCCATCTTGGCCTGTACTTTTAAACAGATTGTGCTGAGGGCTTTGCTTGGAACAATGGGTTTCCCTCCACAGGGCAGAAGCTATAAAAGGCCCTGGAAACATCTCAATTTTGCCTCTTTCCTGCTGTGATCTCTGGACTATGGACTTATACTAACGGGAGCATCCAAAGGACTGAGGACCTTCCAATCATTTGGAAGCAACCAGAGACTTAACAGGCCAACGGTTTATTTCAAGCCTGACACAAGAACTTTGCAACATGTGTATGTATTTGATTCCTTTAACCAATTTTAACTCTCACCTTTTTCTTTTCTCTTATAAATAAACCTCTAGATATTAGATACTAAAGGATTGGCAAGAGTGTGATTATTGGGTAAAATCTGAGTTATATATTGACCTGGGTATGTGGCTCCTTCTTTGGGCTCAGAATAACCCTTTGGTTGATAAAATTGGTTTTAAATAACAACTCCTCATTAAGTCGAGCGTCTGGGTGTTGAAAAAAGGACTGGAATGCCTAAGGAGGCTGCAGTTCTGACTTCTCGTTAGCCAGTGTGGTGAGACAGAAGTTTAATTTTGTTTCTGGTTCAGTTTATCTTATGAAAGAATAACCACAAGTTTTGGAGTGATTCTGCCCTATTTCTCAGCAGTTTGTCCTGAATTTGGTATTCTCAGTTATGACCCACTGAGGCACGGTGATAGTCCTGTCCTCAGAGAACAATTTTTCTCCCTTCTCCTTGTGACAACCTGTTATATACTTGAAAACTGTTATGTCCTCTCTCTGTTTTCTCTTCTGCAGACTAAACAAACCCAGTTTTTTCAATCTTCCCTCATTCCCACGTTTTCTAGATCTTTAATCATTTTTGTCGCTCTTCTCTGGACTTTCTCCAATTTGTCCACATCTTTCCTGAAATGTGGCGCCCAGAACTGGACACAATACTCCAGTTGAGGCCTAATCAGCACCGGAGTAGAGTGGAAGAATTACTTCTCGTGTCTTGCTTACAACACTCCTGCTAATACATCCCAGAACAATGTTCCCTTTTTTTGCAGCAGTCACAGAATCAAAGAAGATTAGGGTTGGAAGAGACCTCAGGAGGTCATATAGTCCAATCCCCTCCTCAAATCAGGGCCAACACCAACTAAATCATCCCAGCCAGGGCTTTTTCAAGCCGGGACTAAAAAACCTCTAAGGAAGGAGATTCCACCACCTCCCCAGGTAACCCATTCCAGTGCTGCACCATGCTCCTAGTGAAATAGTGTTTCCTAATATCCAACCTAGACCTCCCCCACTGCAACTTGAGACCATTGCTCCTTGTTCTGTTATCTGCCATCACTGAGAACAGCCAAGCTCCATTCTCTCTGGAACCCTCTTTCAGGTAGTTGAAGGCTGCTATCAAATCCGCCCTCATTCTTCTCTTCTGCAGACTAAATAACCCCAGTTCCCTCAGCCTCTCCTCGTAAGTCATGTGCCCCAGCCCCCTAATCATTTTCGTTTCCCTCCGCTGGACTCTCTCCAATTTGTCCACATCCTTTCTGTAGTGGGGGGGCCCAAAACCGGACGCAATACTCCAGACGTGGCCTCACCAGTGCCAAATAGCGGGGAATAATCACTTCCCTCGATCTGCTGGCAATGCTCCTACTAATGCAGCCCAATATGCCGTTAGCCTTCTTGGCAACAAGGGCACATTGTTGACTCATATCCAGCTTCCTGTCCACTGTAATCCCCAGGTCCTTTTCCGCAGAACTGCTGCTTGCCGTCAGTCCCCAGCCTGTAGCAGTGGATGGGATTCTTCCATCCTAAGGACTCTGCACTTGTCCTTGTTGAACATCATCAGATTTCTTTTGGCCCAATCCTCCAATTTGTCTAGGTCACTCTGAACCCTATCCCTACCCTCCAGCGTATCTACCTCTCCCCCCAGCAGTGTTACACTGTTGACTCATATTTAGCTTGTGGTCCACTCTGACCCCCCAGATCCCTTCCTGCAGTACTCTTTCCTAGGCAGTCATTTCCCATTTTGTATGTGTGCAACTGATTGTTCCTTCCTAAATGGAGTACTTTGCATTTGTCCTTATTGAATTTCATCCTATTTACTTCAGACCATTTATCCAGTAGATCCAGATCATTTTGAATATTAATCCTACCCTCCAAAGCACTCGCAACCCCTCTCAGCTTGGTATCATCTGCAAACTTTATAAGTGTACTCTTCTATGCCATTATTTAAATCATTGATGAAGATATGGAACAGAACCAAACTCAGAAGTTATCCCTGTAGAACCCTCCCTTGATATGCCCTTCCAGATTGACTATGAACCAGTGATAACTACTCTGGGAACGGTTTTCCAACCGGTTATGCACTCACCTAGCTCCATCTAGGTGGTATTTCCCTAGTTTGTTTATGAAAAGGTCATCCAAGACAGTATCAAAATCCTTACTAAAGTCAAGATATACCACATCTACCGCTCCCCCACTATCCACATGGCTTGTTACCCTGTCAGAGAAAGCTATTAAGTTGGTTTGACATGATCTGTTCTTGACAAATCCATGCTGACTGTTATTTATCACCTTCTTATCTTCTAGGTGTTTGCAAATTGATTGCTTAATTCGTTTCTCTATTATCTCTCCAGGTACTGAAGTTAAGGTGACTGGTCTGCAATTCCCTGGGTTTTCCTTATTTCCCTTTTTATAGATTGGCACTATATTTGCCCTAATAACAAATGATGATGGGAAAAGGTATGAAAGAGACTGAAAGAATGAAGTAGTTTAAAACAAAAAAGTCAGACTAGTATAACTCAAGGGCTATATTGAAATCATCCTTGCTAAACACCAAAGATGTGGAACTAAAAATTAATGAACCAAAATTGGTGAATCGGAAATTAGGCCTAATTGTTGAACAGGATAACAAGGGGCTGGGCTATTCCATGCATCAGTACATTCTGGGGTCCTTAAAGCAATTTAGGGGAAAATATGGGAAGAACAGATGGAGACTATTGGACCCAGACCCCTTTCATCCTAATCCTCAGGGATGTCCTGACCAAACCAGGCCAAAGATAGGGATTCAGACGACATCACCACGCCTACCAGCTCGACCTGAATCCCAGGTTATGTCTACACTGCAATTGGACACCTGCGTCTGGCCCGTGCCAGTTGACTCGGGCTCGCGCTAAGGGGCTGTTTAATTGCAGTGTAGACATCCGAGCCCGAGCTCTGGGACCTTCCCCCTCATGGGGTCCCAGAGCTCGGGCTCCAGCCTGAGCCTGAATGTCTACACCACAGCTAAACAGCCTCTTAGCCCAAGCCAGCTGATGTGTCTCTTTGCAGTACAGACAAAGCCCCAAACATGAGATAAAATGCGATCAGACTTTAGCAGCAGCAGCAACAGCTTCAGCTCATCTCAACTAACTTATCTTTTAGCACAAAGACCAGTAATCACCATCTTTGTGACCATCTAAGAGACTGGAGAAACCCTTGTTTGACATCTAAAGACTCTCTCCAACTAGAAGGGAAGCTGTTAAAATGAAAGCCTTACTCACTACTTTACATCTCAAAGGCTTTAACTGTTTTGCCTTCTTTTCTGAATCTTTAACAAAAGGATTTTTAGTGGGGTATTTGCTGTGTGGCTAAGCAGCATGAGGTCTCTGTATATCAAACCCCGAACCTTGTTTAACACTTTTTTGTGTTGGACAGTGACATTGTTAGGTTAACACCTTTGGCCCATTTATTCCATCTAAATTAATGCCACAGATGTGCACCAGTTTAATTAAACCCATTTAAATTAATCCGGTGCACCTGTTCCAGTTAACCAGTGGTAACACTTTCCAAACAACCTACATGACTTAGGAACCTGAATCCCACTGACTTGCTAAGACTTGGGTTCCTAAAGGCCAAAAGTCACTTTTGAAAATGGGACTATGGCTCCTAAATCACTTAGGTGCTTTTGATAATTCAACCCAAGGCCTTGCTTATTACAACCTCATGTACAGACCAGCCCTGATCCCCATGTAGACTGTATGTTCCATGTCTCCCACTTGTGGCCAGGCTGTAGAGAGTGTTAGCTAACTACTGCCTTTGAACTCATGCATTGTGTTTATCTCAACCACGAGACAATCATGTTTTAAGACCCAGAAGCGTCGGGTTTGGTCATTGCATGGAGCACGGGAAGGGCCTTTGTGCAATGAAATGCAGGATTGTCGGGCTTGGCAGGGAAGGACTGACCCATTGCGGCTCAGGATGAGCCGGATATCCTGGTAGGCTCGCTTTGCATTGTCCGTCAGCACCTCAATGAGCAGCGCAGATCCCCCAGGGCCTCTGGCTTCGTAGAGCAGGTACGAGGAGCTCTTCCCTTTGTCCTGCAGCGAGAACGGGCAGATTCAGCTCTGCAGCTGGGCTTATGTCTTGGGAGGTGTTAGGGGGCTTTCCCTTCACACATACCCCACCCCCGGTTCTTGTCATGCAGACAGAAAGCAGAAGACTGGAAGTCCAAAGTGCAGGCAATCTGTGTTCTCCGCGCAGCCAGCAACGTGTGTTCAGGTGTCCCTCCCCTCCCATTGCTCTGTCCTGCAGCTGCTCCCGAGACCCTCCTGCTGCCTATGCAGACTAGGGGTAGAGGGAGGAGGGTGCTGATGTCAGGGTGTCCCCCTCCCCCAGTACCCCATCTCCACAGAGCAGAGGGGACAGCCTGGCTCAGGATTCAGAGCTGCTGCAGTCTGAGGTCTGAATGGTGAGTGGCTGGGCACCTTTCTTAAAGAGACAGTGCACGGTTACTGAGATTTCCCCAGCAGCTAGCTCACAGTTTCAGTCTCTCTCTCTCTCTTTCACACACACACACACACACACACACACTCTCTCTCTCCCCCCCTCCCCCTGTAGCCCGTCTCCGCAGAGCAGGGGAGGCGAAACAGGGCTCAGGACAGAGCAGGAGAGCTTTCAGTGAGTGTCTTAAAGAGACAGTGCATGGCTTTCTCCAGCAGCCAGCACACACCCAGAGTCTGTCACACACACACAGCGTGTGTGTGTGTGTGTCTCTCTCTCTCTCACACACACACACACACACACACACACACACACACTCTGTGTGTGTGTGTGTCTCTCATACACATGCAGAGTCTCATTCACACTCACCTCCCAACACATACTTGTATTATTGTTGTTGTTACTTCTTGGTACTTCCTGCAATGCGCATATATTCTCTGTAATTTTATTCTTTCAAAGTGTGTTATTTTAGTGTTTTGACTGGTCTATGCATTTAATAATTTTTATTTCTCTCTTACATTTAGATTTAATTCTTTGAGTAGTGAGTTCTAAAATGCCTAACCGGTCCTGGCTGGAGTAATTAGCCCTGGTAACTGTTAAAAACCCTAGATATTTTATATATATATTTTTGTTTCCACTGGTGGCGCACATCCGCACATACCTCGGTGCACATAACAAAATTTATTCCGCACATGGATGGAAAAAATTAGAGGGAACATTGCAGGCAATGCATTGTTTATTGGGGTTAGTTTCAAGCAAGCATATCCATGGCTCTGATGCCACAGATCCTTTACCTGTGTCCCCGTTCCCTATTCTCACCTCCTTAGCAGGCCCAAATATACCGGCAGTGCACACCCCTGGTCTCACCCCTTACAATGTATGGTCATGTTCCTTTTCAGAGGGTTGTGAGTCTGGGGTCATGGTATCACCTCTTTTGTATCCCATGGGAGGGATAAGGAGTGGTGCGTTCTGGCCAACGCCAGGCCTTTCTTTGGCCTTTAGTTGTTCTTATGTCTCCCCCCCATCCCCTCTTGCCCCTCCTAACTGGTTGCTTGAACTTGGCTTGAGAGAAGTGCCAAGCAACCTTCCAGCATATGCTCGTATATTATACTCCTCACCATACCCAGTAACCCTTTTAACTCTCTCTCTTCTCATTGTACTAACAAGCCCATCTGGCTGGGTAGAAGTAACACACAGTGTCTTTGTTCACAAATATTAGTAAGGATATAAGAACATCAAAAGTCAAGCCCAAAATTCTGCCCCAGGCTAACAAACAGGCCTATATACTAACAGGAAGGCCTGGGGTTAAACAATAAAGGCCAAGTCTCCATCCATCAGCAGGTCCCAGATATACGTTACTGGTGGCTCCTGCTTCCTCTCTGGACACACATGCATGAGGGACCCAACGGCTAACTGGAGCCATAGAAACACTCTGAATTTTTATGGTATGGAGTGGAGCACCGGTCAGACCTGGAAACTGGGGTAAAGGAGGGGGCCCTCTGGAGCAATAGATTGTAGGCTTTGCCATATGGGATCAACACCAAGGTCATAGAATCCTAGAAGATTAGGGTTGGAAGAGACCTCAGGAGGTCATCTAGTCCAACCCCCTGCTCAAAGCAGGACCAACCCCAACTAAATCATCCCAACCAGGGCTTTGTCAAGAATGGGCAAAAACCTCTAAGGATGGAGATTCCACCACCTCCCCAGGTAACCCATTCCAGTGCTTCACCACCCTCCTAGTGAAATAGTGTTTCCTAATATCCAACCTAGACCTCCCCCATTGCAACTTGAGAGCATTGCTCCTTGCTCTGTCATCTGCCACCACTGAGAACAGCCAAGCTCCATCCCCTTTGGAACCCCCCTTCAGGTAACTGAAGGCTGCTATCAAATCCCCCCTCATTCTTCTCTTCTGCAGACTAAATAACCCCAGTTCCCTCAGCCTCTCCTCGTAAGTCATGTGCCCCAGCCCCCTAATCATTTTCGTTTCCCTCCGCTGGACTCTCTCCAATTTGTCCACATTCTTTCTGTAGTGGGGGGGCCCAAAACCGGACGCAATACTCCAGATGTGGCCTCACCAGTGCCAAATAGAGGGGAATAATCACTTCCCTCGATCTGCTGGCAATGCTCCTACTAATGCAGCCCAGTATGACGTTAGCCTTCTTGGCAACAAGGGCACATTGTTGACTCATATCCAGCTTCCTGTCCACTGTAATCCCCAGGTCCTTTTCTGCAGAACTGCTGCTTAGCCACTCAGTCCCCAGCCTATAGCAGTGGATGGGATTCTTCCATCCTAAGTGCAGGACTCTGCACTTGTCCTTGTTGAACATCATCAGATTTCTTTTAGCCCAATCCTCCAACTTGTCTAGGTCACTCTGCACCCTATCCCTACCCTCCAGCGTATCTACCTCTCCCCCCGGCTTAGTGTCATCTGTGAACTTGCTGAGGGCGCAGTCTACCCCATCATCCAGATCATTAATGAAGATGTTGAACAAAACCGGCCCCAGGACAGACCCCCTGGGGCACTCTGCTTGATACCGGCTGCCAACTAGACGTCGAGCCGTTGATCACTACTCATTGAGCCCGACGATCTAGGCCCATCTAGCCCAGTCTCCTATCACTGACAGCAGCCAGAGCCTAGACTTCAGCCCAAGCCCAAATGTCTACGTGGCAATTTTATAGCCTTGCAGCCCAAGCCCCATGAGCTCAAGTCAGCTGACCCAGCCCAGCCACATATTTCACTGCTGTGTAGACGTACCCATGGCAGTGGCCCCTCTAATTTTTCCCACCAGCGTGCGGAATGAATTTTGTTACGGGCACCAAAATGGAGGTGATGTGTGACACATCATCTTCATATTGGTGCACGTAACAAAATCCATGTGGTGGGAGTGGGGCCGAGGGGTTCTTGTGGGAGGGGGCTGAGGGCTGGGGCAGAGGGTTGGGATGCAGGGGTGTGAGGGCTCTGGCTGGTGGTGCAGGTTCTGGGGTGGGGCCGGGGATGAGGGGCTCAGGGCTGGGGCAGAGGGTTGGGTACAGGGGCTGAGGGTTCTGGCAGGGGGTGCAGGCTCCGGGGTGGAGCTGAGGGGTTTGGGGTACAGGAGGGTGCTCCAGGGCTACTGTGGGGAGAGATGACTCCCCCCCCCCCCCCAGTGCTCTCTCCCCACAGCAACACCTGGGCTTGGCGGGGGGGAGAGGCGCCTATCCCTGCCGCGGGAGCTCTGGAGCTGGAGGATAGGCATTCCTCCCCCCGGCCCCAGCAGGGCCGGGTCGGGCCACGCCTGGGCCTGATCCGGCTGCAGCTGGGTCTGTGCCACCCTCCCTGCACCTGATCCGGCTTCAGCTGGGTCTGTGCCACCCTGCCCGCACCTGGGCCTGATCCGGCCGCGGCCGGGTCAGGGCCACAGGGTGAGTTGGGGCTGGGGGAGGGGCACCCCTCCCCCTGTAGGTCCCCAGGCTGCTTCCCTCAGCGCCTGCGCGGCACTAAATAGACTGCTGCGTGGCTGCACAGCTTACGGGGAACTTAGACTCATGGTGAACGAGGCTGGACCCAGCCCAGACACACCATGACTAAGAGCGTAGCCCTGGCCCACTGGGCACGGCAGAGACATCTCAGAACTGAGATTTGGTCCCCATTGTGCCGGGTGTTGCTCTGACACATGGTGACTGAGAAAAAGTCCCCGTCAGACCGGGCGTGCACAGATACACGGCGACCAAGATCAGGTCCCCCATCGCAACAAGTGCTGCACAGATACACCAAGTAGTTGACAGTCCCTGCCTCAAAGAACGTATAATCTAAATAGACAGGACGCAGGGTGGAGAAAATGGGCACCACAGACTATTCCTGTGCAATAGTACTTGAGTTTTCACTAAATCTTTCACAATTATTTTTGCTGTTCTTTTTCCCGCCCTCTGAAACAAGCTCCCACCCGATACATTTTTTGAACCAAGACATTTTCAAAAATGAATTTACAAGAGAAGAAAATTAGATGCACACTCCCCCCGCCCCCCAGAAAAACATAACAGTACTGTGTGACCAAACTAACCAATCAAAAGGTACTGGTAGCAATACCGGGGGGGTGGGAGATTTTTCCCATTTGCTCTAGTTCATTTTGCAGTCTTCACCCCTGTGCATGTGTGTGTGTTTTGCAACTGGGTGACTTTTGATTCGGCAAATACGAATGGGTTTATTAGCTCAGACCCTATTTGCAAATGGGGGAACTGAGGCACAGACAAACCAAAGCCACATTTATTACATGTTCGCTGTTGGGCTGTCCTGGGTCTATGACAGATATGTTTCAACCCTAACCCTAGGGTTGAATAGACTCAGGGGGAAATGGAGGCAGGCCACTTATTTTTGGGCCCAAACAGGGTTGGGGTACCAATTTGAGAGGGCATGAAGGAGTGCGACTTCCAGAGACTGGGACCTTGGCACTTCCTGAGAACCAAGTCCCTTTACACAATCCCAAGATGGGGCAGCTTGAAGTCGGGGATGCTCTTGAGCTAACTGAGGGCTAGGATAGAGAAAGGAGATTGAGAGCATCTGCACTCCCCACCCTATAACCACAGATGGTCAAAACACCGGTAGCAAAACAGTCTTCTATTGGAAAAGGTAATTTTGTTAGAATCTAAACATTTCACAGGCGCTTGTAAATTTCAATGAAATTTGATGTGAAAATGAATCACTTCAATTTTCTCAGTTCAAGAATACAAAAAATGTGTTTTGCTAAAGTAACACTTCATTTTGACTGTATTGTTCCAGTTCATTCCAATTTTACATTATATTATATTAATTTCAATGTAGGTTTAATATTTTCTATTAAATTACAAGGTTATGGCATTAGTGAAAGGAAATAATTCAGTGTGTCTGAATTTTATTTCCACTAAACATTTTAAAATCTAAATTTTCTAATCTGATTCAGAATGAAAACAAATTTAGAAGTGTCAGAATTTCCTGCGGGATGGACATTCCGTTTCCCAATCATCTCTATTCGTAACACAAGGACTAGAGGATGTTCAGCAAAATAAAAGGTGGGAAATTCAAAGCTGATCATAGAAAATACTTTTTCACACAATGGGTGATTATCCTGTGGAACTCGCTGCCACATGATGTCACGGGGGCAAGAACTTAGCAAGATTCAAAGAGGGACTGTATATTTCTGTGGACAAAAACATCCAGAGTTGGAATAATTAACGTAAACAACTTCTGGCAGGGATATTAAACCTCCTGCTTCAGGGCTTGAGCTGACTGTAACAATTACAGACCAAACTGAGACCTAACTTATCCCCAGATCTGCTACTGTGGGATTCTTACACCTGCCTCTGCAGCCTCTGGTGCTGGAAACAGGATACTGGAGTGGACACACCTCTGCTCTGATCCCGTCTGGCAATTCCCTATGACCCAAGTGATTTGCCCAAGGTCAGAGGGAGCAAGTGGCAGAGCTAGGAATAGAAACCACAAGTCCTGTAGCCCAGCCCAGCACCATAGCCAAAAGCCCAGCCTCACTCTCTCATTCAAGGCTCGCAATGCCCCTTTGCATAGCCTGGCCTGGCCCAGAGAATACAGAAAGGCTGCAGCCCATGAGCCGGGCTGGCAGGACCCGGCTACGTACCCCTCCCTTGATAGCCGCCTCAATGGATGCTTTGGGCATGCTCTTGCTCCGGCACTGCTCGATGATGTTGGCCAGGTTGGTGTTGAGATCAGGGTTGGGTCCCCCCTCTGCAATAGGAGAGAAAGGGGGCATCACAAGGGAAACATGGCTGGGATCCCATTCCAGGGCAGTCCTGACTCCCCGCCCCCACTGCTATAACCCATCAGCCTCCACTCCTCTCCAAAAGCCAGGGATAGAATCCAGGTGTCCTGACTCTGAGACCCCCCTGCTCTAACCCACTATCCCCCTTCCAGAGCTGGGGATGGGACCCAGGAGTCCTGAGGTCCCTGGTGACCCTCCCTGCCCCAAACCACCTGTCCCAAGGCCCTTCCTCTCTTCAGCCACTGTTAGCTGTTACCTCCGGCTGCCTGAACCACAGGGACTGGACTGCCCCCCTCTTATGCGAAACAGCTGCTAGAGTGGAGCACAGACCCAGCCACCTTAGGGGAGGTGCTGTGGGACAAAGGAAAGATCCAGTGGAGAAAGGATGAGAAGGGGAGACACTACCCCATAGACCAGGGAGGGTGCGGGCTTTGGGCTAACAGAGATTAGAGGGTGTGGGGCTTAGGGGCAGCAGGGTCAGTGCTAGTGGTCAAGGCTAGGCTGGCAGGGCTCTGTAGCCACAGCCTCTGGCTAAGGCTGGGCCCCATCAAGTGCTGGGAGGCCGGGAAGTCTCTGTAGCGCCCCCTCTGGCTGTGGCAGGGCCTGTGGGGCACGGGGAAGCTGGCAGGGCTCCGTAGCACTCCCTCTGGCTGGGGCTGTGTCACGCACAGGAACGGTCTCTCCCCCTCGGTACCTTTCACAGCGAAGCGCAGCAGCATGGCGAGCTTCTGGAAGAGCCGGCTGCGCTCGGTGTCCCGCGGGCCCTTGATGTGCTTGACCTTGGACCATTTGTTGTGGCCGGCGGGGGTGGCCCCTGTGGTGTGCAGGGCCCGGCACGATGAGCGGGGGGCAGGGGCAGCCAGCCTGGGCGCCAGCTCCTTCCGCGCCAGCACCGAGGTCAGAACACAACATCTGTATGGGGCAGCTGCCCTCCCCATGGCGCTGGGCAGGGACATGGGTGTGAGCTCCTGAAACACACACAGACAGCTGGGTGGGACCTCCTGTCACACACACATAACACACACACTGCCCAGCCCCCCTGAAACACACATACACACTACAGGCAAGTGTGAGCTCCTGTCACGCTCACACATACACTGGCCTCCTCTAACACACACACACACACACACACACACATTACACAGCAGCCGAGGGTGCGAGCCGCTGTAACACACACACACCGTCACACAGCCCGACCCGTCTCTTTCTGTGACACACACGCTGCACACCCGGGCCTGGGCCCTCTTGTACCTACCAGTCCCCGCTCCCCGTCCAGAGTCGGGGGAGAACCCAGGAGTCCGGGCCCCCAGCTCCCCAAGGCGCAGCGGGGCCCCGCGCACAGCCCAGGGGCGGGGACCGGGCTGCCCTGCAACGGGCTCCCACCGCCCGGGGACCGGGTGCAGCGAGCGCCCCAGCGGCCGGACTCGGGACCCAGGCGTGCGGGGCTCTGGGCCGGAAGGTCGCTGCGCTGGGGCCTCCCCGGGCTGCTGGAGCCGGCGGCGCAGGCGCAGGGCCCTTGAGCCGGGGGCCGGGAGCGCAGCGGGGCTGGAGCGGGGCGGGGCCTTCCCGGGCCAGCCCGGCCCCCTGGGTCCCAGCCCCGACCTGCCCGTGCGCAGGGCGGGTCCCGGCTGCAGCCCCAGGGCGGGGAGCGGGCAGAGAAGTCGCTGCCCGGGCGGAGGAAGCGGCCGGAGCCGAGCCCGGCGATGGCTGCAGCGGGGCCGGCGCAGGTAGGACGTGGGGCGGGGACTCCCCGGCCGGGCACTGGCTGGTCCCGGCTGGGGCCGGGACCCGGGTCCTTCCCGCGCTAGTGACCCCGGGGCTGGGACCGGCTCAGCGCGGCCAGGCAGGGCCCGGGGCCCCGCTTTGCACCAGCGCAGCCGGGGGACGCTGGGGTCGGGGAGCTGCTTTGGGGCCCCCGGGGCTGGGGGGGCCTGGCCGGCGGACATGCAGAGCCGGGCGCGGCCCCTTCATAGAATCATAGAATATCAGGGTTGGAAGAGATCTCAGGAGGTCATCTAGTCCAACCCCCTGCTCGAAGCAGGACCAATCCCAACTAAATCATCCCAGCCAGGGCTTTGTCAAGCCTGACCTTAAAAACCTCTAAGGATGGAGATCCCACCACCTCCCTAGGTAACCCATTCCAGTGCTTCATCACCCTCCTAGTGAAAAAGTTTTTCCTAATATACAACCTAACCTCCCGCTCTGCAACTTGAGAGTGTTACTCCTTGTACTGTCATCTGCTACCACTGAGAACAGTCTAGATCCATCCTCTTTGGAACCCCCTTTCAGGTAGTTGAAGACTGCTAGCAAATCCCCCTCAGTCTTCTTTTCTATAGACTAAATAACCCCAGTTCCCTCAGCCTCACCTCGTAAGTCATGTGCCCCAGCCCCCTGATAATTTTCGTTGCCGTCCGCTGGACTCTCTCCAATTTGTCCACATGCTTTCTGTAGTGGGGGGACCAAAATTGGACACAATACTCCAGCTGTGGCCTCACCAGTGCCGAATAGAGGGGAATAATCACGTCCCTCGATCTGTTGGCAATGCTCCTACTAATACAGCCCAATATGCCGTTAGCCTTCTTGGCTCCTGAGCCAGGAGTGGGAGCTGGGCTGAGCACAGGCCTGGGGCGGAGGCGGGGACTCCGGCTGGGGAGAGGAGAGGAGCAGAGCCTATTCCCTGCCCTGGGATTGAGGCCCTTCCCAGCGCCCCACCCCAGATCCCCATGGGAAGCCAAGGGTGACTCCTGTCCCCGTCAGCAGGGCCCCAAGTGCCTGGGGGGCTGTGCGGGGTCAGGGGGGAGAGTCTCCCTGGGTCACAGCTGCTGGGCTGGGGGTTTCCCTGGGAGTCGCTCCCCTAGAAACCTCATCCCCCGCTGAGACTCCAGGCTGGGGCTGGAGTGGAAGGTGCTGTAACGCTTGTGCCCACAGGTCCAGGTGGCGTTTGAGGACGTCGCTCTGTATTTCACCCGGGAGGAGTGGGAGCTCTTATCCCAGCGAGAGAAGCATCTGTACCGGGACCAGATGCTGAGGAATTATTGGGCCCTCATTTCCCTGGGTAAGGACCAATTTATCTTCTTTTTAACAGCTGTGAAATGTCTGGGTTCCCTCGATGCCATGTGCAACCCTTGGCTGAGTGGTGGCAAATGCCAGCCTCTTTCAGGCCGACTTCCTGTTAGAGCAGAAATCCAGGCTATAAAGCCTGGGGCTAATCTTAGGGCTTGTCTGCACTTCTGCGCGGGGTCGATCGAAGATACGCAGTTTCAGCTATGTGACTAGCGTAGCTGAAGTCAACGTACTTAGATCTACTTCCCTGCCTTCACTGCAGTAAGTCGACAGCTGTTGCTCTCCCGTCGACTCCGCTTGCGCTGCTCGTTCCGGTGGAGTATTGGAGTCGACGGGAGAGCGCTCAGCGCTCGATTTATCGCTTCTAGACTAGATGCGATAAATCGACCCCCGCTGGATCGATCACTGCCTGCCGATCCAGCGGGTAGTGTAGACAAGTCCTTAGTGGAACTTGTTTATTTGCATTCCCTACCTCAGTCCTGGCACAGAAGTGGTAGCCAACAGTCACATGAGTAACAAGTGTGCCTCAGGAACTGACTCGAGTTAAATAAGGCAGGGGAAAAACGTTGCTGTTACAACAGCTCCCGACCTCCCCCCAAAGAATGAACATAGTAAATTTAACAACTGTACAGTTGAACAATGCTTGCACCCTATGTGAAAGAACTGGTAGCTCTGAACGGTGCCACCTGGTGACACTTGCCATGACACGTTGTGGCCAGTGCCTTAATGACCTACTGCAAACTGTTTTCAACAGCTATAAGATGGCAAAGGAGCAAAGTTCCCTTCTTCCAAAATCTTCCCCCATGATAAATTTTTCAGGAGACAGCTGGGTAAGTGAATGACCAAAGAGAAGGTGGTTGAGGACTTTCTACTCACCCTGTCTCTTAATCTGAGAGTAATGGGTGTTCAATGGTGCTTCAACTCGTTAAAGAAAATCTGTGTCACACAGTTGTCCTATGGAACGTACTGCCACAAGATAGCATAGAGGCCAAGGTGTTAGCAGAATGGGATATTTCTATGGAACATCTGGAGTTACCCTAGTAAGGATTTAAAACTCACCCCCCACTGCAAATTGAGATGGGTCATAGAAGTTGCTGCTTCAGAGTATGAACTGAACTTGCCTGGTGGAAGATGGGAAGAAATCTCCTCTAAGGAAGGTTTATTTCATTATTCTCCTGCTTGGGATCTCTTGTGCTTTCCTCTGAAGCAGCGACCGAGATCAGTGTCCCGTTGTGCCAAGTGCTGCACAGACACACCCTGACCGAGGTCGGGGCCCTGTTGTGCTGGGCTGCACCAACATATAATTGAGCCCCTGCAGCCAAAACTTTAGTAATAAAACTTCCCCCCCAAAACAGGCTATTCAGGTTCCAAACCAGACTTAATCGACCGGATCGAGGTAGGGGAGGCAGAGCTCTGGATCTGGGATGCCGAGGACTCCAGGGAAAGCTCCGGGCCTGAGAGCCCCTCCTCAGGTGAGTCGTCATAATCCGGTCCCTTCTGATTTACCCACGTGCTAATGAAGGGCTCCTTGACAAAGACAAAGGAGCTGAAGAGAGACAAATTGAGGCTGGGAATTAGGGGCCCGTATTTATCTTGATGGGAATGAACCACTGGGAGAGCTCCCCTCAGGACACAATGATTCTCCATCACTAGGAGTATTAGACCCTCAGTGGAGGTCTCCCTTACGGGATGGGGAGCAGATAGATAATGGACACAGTGTTGGTATATAATACTCTAAATGCTCTTTATTGATTACAAAACAAACCTTAGTCACTCCACGTTCACATCCCAAACATACTATCCCAGAGACCAAAGGTCAGAATGGGCTCGATGGCCAGTAGAGATTCCTTCCGATCATAAGATATGGGGAGCCGGCGAAAACCACATCTATATCCACACGGGGCTCTGGGTCAATAAATAACTCCGAATTGCAGAAGTCATAGGCAACTATTTTTAGTCCTATTCTGTCGTGTCATTGGTTCTTTGCCTTTGTTTACTAGGCCTTCTACCCACACAATTCCAAAGAGACAATCCTGGGCAGGCTGCCATGGTTCAAGGCGTGCCATTTCCTCCAATTCTTATACAATTTTATATCAGTCCAGCAGACGGCTTCCTTTTCTGCTCATTTTCCGTATTTTTCTCTGAACATAACAAGATTGTTTTTGCACAGATAGTTCTAACAGTCCTTGACTGTAAGTTCTTGCTTCGGTTGCCAACTTGCAATGCATGTATTCATGTCAAGCATGCGTCATTCATACCAGGCCTCAATGACATATCCATGTAATATGTTAGAGATGAATCACAATGTGTGTGTGTGTGTGTGTGTATATATCTCCCAACATTCCCCCCCCTCAATACATGATTAATGCCATTAATTATTGTATCACTTTATAATTTCACAAGCAATTCAATTTTATATATCGCTTGCTCCAAAACTTCTTGTTGCTTTCTTATTCGGCAGTATAAACATAGCATAATAAAGGTTAACAAAATAATTCATGCAAATAATATCACAATAGGATATAGCATTAAATTTAGAAGAGCTGTGGCACTGGGAGACCATCCTTTGAAAATATCATACCAATGAGAAATTGCCAATTCTTCTCCTTCTTTCCCCAATTTTAATATTTGACCTTTGTGGCTCAAAATGTTTATTTTTCCTAGCTGAGCAGCCTTAGATACATCTTTTGCATATTGCCTGATTTTTTTCTCTTTCATCAATAAATTTTTCCCGTTGTTCCCAGTGTATCCTCAAATCAAAGTACCAGTCCACATCTTTTGGTTCCCAAACAATTTCCTTTTTTAAAAATAGAGGACCTCGGTAAATAATTCCATTAATAATGATCTCTATTACATTACATTTACATGACTTAATTGGGCCTTTTTCTGTCATACTTCCCCAAAATACATGTTTTTCAGTGGTTACCACACAAATACAACCGTTGCCTAAATCAAACACTCTTGTGCCATGAGAGGCTAAATATTGCATGGTACATTGTCTGCTTGAATAGTTCAAATGACATGCCTCTAGGGACTCAGTTAGTTGTGGGCACACCCATTTACTTCGTCCCCACTCTTCACAATGTTTCGTTAATGTTACTAATTTATAATCCCCTTCTTCTTGAATCAAGTGTGTCCCACTTATTTCTATTTGCCATAACTCTTCATTAATAATTTTTGGCAGCACCAATGCCATTGCTGCTTTTCTTTGCTTTCCTGTGTTGTGTAACAGCATTCTGCCTTTCCACTCCACCTTCAGAGTGGCTTGATCCCAATTAAACGCCATATATTTCTTCCATCCTGCAATTTGTTGATTCCATATATGAGGATCTTTGAACCATTCAAAAGGCCATTGTCCATTACTTAACAGATTAACCATTCTCTCTATCTATTGTATCCCATAAGTTTGCCTCTGTACGCCTCGTATTGCTTGTACAGTTTTATTGTCCATCTCGGACACAACAAATAGATTTACATTTAGAGACGTTTTCAAGGGTTGGGCTTGTTTCAACTGGAGTTCCACACTACTTATTCCTTGTTCCGATAATGCACCAAAATTTTGTGTCACATGTGACTGTATAGCCCCCAAAATCTTACCCAAAGCTGACATTTTCCCTTGTAACGTCTCAATATCAAATCTTTTGGCTTTAGATATTCCCATGTCACATTTTTGCCATCTTCCCGCCATATTTCAAATTTTACCTCAAAAGGTTTTTCTTTGCATCTGGTTTTGTTTGATCCTGTTTTTTCCATTCTGTCCCACGAATAGTCTAATGTATTTTTACCTTTGATCCTTATCTCCATCCTAGAGGTGCTCCCATATGTATATCCATGTACCCCTACATTTCCCCAAATATTCAAAAAACATAAAAGCCAAAAACTATATTTCCACCCTTTTTGAATTATGAGGAGCCTCAATATTGAAGTCATGGCCATTATTCCATAGGAATAATGTCCAATGCTTCCAGCCGTATTATTCTAAATACTTACACTAACCCTCTTCTATCTTTACTCGAGCTCTGGTATTATTTTTTTTTCTTCCTAAAATATAACACCCATAACACAATTCTTCTACTAAGCACAAAATGCAAAGCAAAGCAAGCATAAGCAATAAACCAATTACAAAAATTGTAGCACCGTATCCATGCTCCAGATCCAAGGTTCGTACAGGATAATCTCCTGTGCAATTGTGCATTCCTTTCCCTCTGTAAGATAAACTAAAAGAAAAAGAAAGGAACATTATTTAATCTTTAGACCATAACTTTAATTGTGATATGTGGATCCACTTTCCCTTTTCCCCTTTGTTAATCTGCACTACAGTAGGTGAAATTTTATTCATGATGGGAAATGGTCCAACCCATCTAGACTCCAGGACATGATTTTTCGATAATTTCAAATACATTACTCTATCTCCGATTTTCCATAATTTACTGTCCTGAGCCACACGAGAATCCAGTGTCTCTTGCTTTTTCAATGGCGTCAGTCAGTTTAAATTCCATTTTCTTAAGTTCAATTGGTAACACCCTTACCCATTGCATAACTGATACCTCCTCTTCTTCTTTGGGGTACAATAAAGGGCTCCACAATCTCATAGGCCTTCCAAAGAGAATTTGATAAGCCTGGTAGCCAGTACCCAATAGATCACTACTTCGGATGACCGCCAACACAATTGGCAATTTATCGTCCCAATCTTTGCCAGTTTCTTGCACTGCTTTGCGTAAAGCTTGTTGAATAGTTTGATTCATCCTTTCTACTGTCCCTAACGATTGAGGATGATAGGGGATATGTAGTAGTTGCTTTATTCCTAAAGCTTTTAATAAACTTTTAATTACTCCTCCTACAAAATGTGGCCCATTATCTGAATCAATTACTTTTGGAGTTCATAGACGATAAGGGTTGGAAAAGACCTCAGGAGGTCATCTAGTCCAACGTCCTGCTCAAAGCAGGACCAACACCAACTAAATCATCCCAGCCAGGGCTTTGTTAAGCCGGGCCTTAAAAACCTCAAAGGATGGAGATTCCACCACCTCCCTAGGTAACCCATTCCAGTGCTTCACCACCCTCCGAGTGAAACAGTGTTTCCTAATATCCAACCTAGACCTCCCCCACATAATTGTCCATATCTACTAAACACTACTTCCCACAACTTTTTGGCAGTGGTCTCTGCAGTATGATTTCTGGTGGGAATTGCCTCCCCCCATCCAGAAAAGGAATCTACTATCACTAATAAATACCGATTCCCCCTTTGGGTCTTAGGCAATTTATCAGTATAATCAACCTGTATTCTATTCCATGGCCCCACAATTCTTTGGTGCCACAAGGGTCTCGAATTCACTGGTGTATTCCCGTCTGCTGCATACCTTATGCAGTTTTTAACAAAATTTTCTACGTCCTTTCGCACCTGAGCCATATTCCAATTTGTTTTACCTTAAAGAGAGTATTCTCTATTCCTTGATGCACCAGAGAGTGACACAGGTTAATAATCTCTTCTCTTTGAAGTTTGTCAGGTGTCCACTTTACCTCTCCTGTTTTTTTTTATTCACCGCATAGTTACCTTGTATATTCCAGTTTCCCCTTCTTTCCTCAGGTTTAACCTCCCTGTTTTATGCCTTGAGCTCTAGTAACTTCCATAACTCCCAAAGGGTCCTTTGCTGTTAATTTAGCTAAAGCATCCGCTTTATCATTCCAATATTTTTCATTCCCTTCTCGCTTTTGATGACCTTTAATATGTCTTACTCTTAATTTTCCTGGGTGTTTTTTCAACCAATCCGTTAGATTTCCAATCCTCCTTTTGGACCAAATTTTTCCCCTCGACTGTTTCCCAAGGATTCTTTTTCGAAATCCCAATCCAGTATCACAGTCCTTGTACCACAAAGTCTGAATCCATATAGACATAAAGACAATCCGTAACATTATTTTTCTATTTAAGCAGGTCACTAAGAGCTCTGACCTCTGCTCCCTGAGCTGCAGTCATACTCATAGAACCAGAAATAGTTTCCCCGTCAATTTGTACAGCAGCATATCCCATATGTTTCTTAGAGTTCGCATGGCACGAACTACCATCTGTAAACCAAACCTCTTTTTCTCCAAGACTTAACGTCTACCAGGGGTGCTTCTTCAACTAACTTTGGTTCGGTTTCTGGAAGTGGTCTCTGCAGTGTGGAGGGCATATGGTAACATCATGGCTTGTTTGTTATTCTCATAAGTAACATCTGTGTTAGTTAACATCAAGGTCCATTGGGCCATTCTGGCATTCAATGCTCCTTTCCCCTGCAGTTTACCTGATAAAATATACTTCAGTGGAGAGTGAGGTGTTTGTATTATAACAGGGGCTGTGCCAGTAGTCAAAGCAAAAGTCGCTGGCCCACACAGCAGCTAAATATTCTCTTTCACAGATCCCAAACTACTGCTCCATAGGGGTTAATCTTCTAGACTCGTATGCTACCGGTATTAACTTTCCGTCAATTTCCTGCATTCGTACCAATACTAGACTTTGTTGGGTTGCTGCCAACTTAATCACAAACAGCTTGTTTATCTCTGGGAATTTCAATGCTGGAGCTTGCATCAAGGCTTGTTTTAAATGACAGAGAGCTTTTTCTTGTTCAGGCCCCCACTCCCATTCTCCTTTCTTTTTTAGTAAACGCCACAAGGGTCCAGTTATAGTGGCAAAATTCCAGATGTTTCCTTAAATAGTTAAACCCTCCTACCATCACCCTCAATGCACGAGAATCCTCTGGCCTTGGTAAATTCACTAATGATTTCACCTTTTGTTGATCCGCCTGAATTCCTTGTTCCCCTGGGGTCACCCCCAAATAAATCACTCTCCTCTGCACTAGTCGGGCTTTCTCTTTATTAGCTTTGAAACCCGTTTCCTGGATGACTCTTTTTTTAGTCCGCTCAGCCACCTCCTCTTCAGTGTCCCCTCACACTAATATGTCCCCTACATTTGAGGTGACATTCTCCTGATCCTCTTTGGATAACTGATCCAGCAGGCACACCGCATGTTGGTGTGCAATAGCCGGAGTGCAGCTTAGACCCTGGGGAATTCTTTTAAACAAATACTGTTGTCCCTTAAACATAAACGCAAAGCAGGCCCAAGAATCGGGATGCAACGGGATGGCGAACAAACAATTTGCCAAATCTATGACAGAGATCCATTTGGGGGCCCCTGTGTTCTTGCCGTCACCTGAAGTAGATCTGCTATTATTGGTGACTTGGGCGGGGCAGCTTTACTAATTTGTCTAAAATCCACTGTCAATCTCCTGAGGCTTTTAATAGAGGCCAAACTGGGCTATTGTGTGTGGAATTCCCCTTTTCAATCACTCCCTGTTCTAATGATTCACTTATTTTCTCAATTCCTGCCTCTGCCTGCACAGGATATTTATATTGTCTCTGTGGTGATGCTTTGTCCCCCACGATTTTAACACGTGCTTTGATTTTACTATATTCTGCTTTATTCTTAATCCATACACTGGGAAACTCCTTTACCCCCATCCTGTTGATCCAGTATAATTTCCTCCACTGCTTCTGCAGCCTGTATTCCTGGAATGTCGCCTGCTATCGGGACGCTTTCCATCCAGCCGGGCACACGCCCCAGAACTCTGTTCGTTAAATCCAAAACGAACCGATTCCTCTTCAGAAAAGGAGACCCCAATATCACTGGCTCAGCCGCCTGATCTATCTGAAGCATTTGTTCTTTACAACGAACATCCCCCGCTCTCTGGGTATAGCTATTTCTACTGAATGATACATTTTTCCTGTCACTCCTTCCCCAATACAGGAGGCTGCTATAATAATCTCTGACACGTATCGAGTCAAATCACAACTTCCATTTACACCAGCCCCACTAAGTCAAAGTCAAAGCTTTGGCTTTGACTTTTTTGAGTTTCAGGTCTTGTTGGCACAGAAATCGGTGACTTTCAGCCAAGTCCATCCTGGGGAGTCATGGGCCAGAAGCCCTGGACTCCCCCTCTTCCAGTCCCCCCCAAGCAGACTCCGAGCGACCGGACCTCCAACACCCCCCTGTTGCTCCTCCTCCTTGTCTTTGTCTCGCTTCCTGGGCAGAGTGTCACCTGGTCATCACCTGGTTGCATCCCCCTCTTGGGTCTCAGGTTACAAAGGGCACCGGTTATAGCATACATGCAGACAGCTGGAACAGCCTCACCTGCCCCAGAGGTCTCGGCCAAAGTCACACACCCCTATTCCCACCACTGAGATATTGGTGCAGCACACAGGGAAACTGAGGCACATATTATTCTTGCAAAACAGTAAAACTCACATAGGCTCAACAGTAAGACTCACGTACAACATAACAAGGGTGTCAGGTTTCCCTCCCCACTCTGAACTCTGGGGTGCAGATATGGGGACCCGCATGAAAGACCCCTAAGCTTATTTCTACCAGCTTAGGTTAAAACTTCCCCAAGGCACAAATCCTTTCCTTGTCTTTGGACGGTATTTCTGCCAACACCAAGTGATTTAGACAAAGATTCAGGAAAAAGGACCACTTGGAGTTCCTATTTCCCCAAAATATCCCCCCAAGCCCCTTTCACCCCCTTTCCTGGGGATGCTTGAGACTAATATACCAACCAATTACCTTTAATAAAAGTACAAACCAGACCCTTTATGTTTAGGACACTAAAATCAATCAGGTTCTTAAAAGAAGAACTTTATTATAAAGAAAAAAAATAAAAGAAGCACCTCTGTAAAATCAGGATGGAAGGTAATTTTACAGGGTAATAAAAAGATTTAAAACACAGAGGATTCCCCTCTAGGCTCAACTTCAAAGTTACAAAAACAGGAATAAACCTCCCTCTTAGCACAGGGAAAATTCACACGCTAAAACAAAAGATAATCTAACGCATTTCCTTGCTATTACATCTAAAATTTCAGAAATTGTAAGATCCTGAGTTGGTTGAGTTCAGGATCCTGACGCAGGGAAGAAAGGTAAGCAGCAGGATACGGACCCTGGACTTCAGGAAAGCAGACTTCGACTCTCTCAGGGAACAGATGGCCAGGATCCCCTGGGGGACTAACATGAAGGGGAAAGGAGTCCAGGAGAGCTGGCTGTATTTCAAGGAATCCCTGTTGAGGTTACAGGGACAAACCATCCCGATGAGTCGAAAGAATAGTAAATATGGCAGGCGACCAGCTTGGCTTAATGGTGAAATCCTAGCGGATCTTAAACATAAAAAAGAAGCTTACAAGAAGTGGAAGGTTGGACATATGACCAGGGAAGAGTATAAAAATATTGCTCGGGCATGTAGGAAAGATATCAGGAGGGCCAAATCGCACCTGGAGCTGCAGCTAGCAAGAGATGTCAAGAGTAACAAGAAGGGTTTCTTCAGGTATGTTGGCAAAAAGAAGAAAGCCAAGGAAAGTGTGAGCCCCTTACTGAATGAGGGAGGCAACCTAGTGACAGAGGATGTGGAAAAAGCTAATGTACTCAATGCTTTCTTTGCCTCTGTTTTCACTAACAAGGTCAGCTCCCAGACTGCTGCGCTGGGCATCACAGAATGGGGAAGAGATGGCCAGCCCTCTGTGGAGATAGAGGTGGTTAGGGACTATTTAGAAAAGCTGGACGTGCACAAGTCCATGGGGCCGGACGAGTTGCATCCGAGAGTGCTGAAGAAATTGGCGGCTGTGATTGCAGAGCCCTTGGCCATTATCTTTGAAAACTCGTGGTGAAAAACGGGGGAAGTCCCGGATGACTGGAAAAAGGCTAATGTAGTGCCAATCTTTAAAAAAGGGAAGAAGGAGGATCCTGGGAACTACAGGCCAGTCAGCCTCACCTCAGTCCCTGGAAAAATCATGGAGCAGGTCCTCAAAGAATCAATCCTGAAGCACTTACATGAGAGGAAAGTGATCAGGAACAGTCAGCATGGATTCACCAAGGGAAGGTCATGCCTGACTAATCTAATCGCCTTTTATGATGAGATTACTGGTTCTGTGGATGAAGGGAAAGCAGTGGATGTATTGTTTCTTGACTTTAGCAAAGCTTTTGACACGGTCTCCCACAGTATTCTTGTCAGCAAGTTAAGGAAGTATGGGCTGGATGAATGCACTATAAGGTGGGTAGAAAGCTGGCTAGATTGTCGGGCTCAACGGGTAGTGATCAATGGCTCCATGTCGAGTTGGCAGCCGGTGTCAAGTGGAGTGCCCCAGGGGTCGGTCCTGGGGCCGGTTTTGTTCAATATCTTCATAAATGATCTGGAGGATGGTGTGGATTGCACTCTCAGCAAATTTGCGGATGATACTAAACTGGGAGGAGTGGTAGATACGCTGGAGGGGAGGGATAGGATACAGAAGGACCTAGACAAATTGGAGGATTGGGCCAAAAGAAATCTGATGCGGTTCAATAAGGATAAGTGCAGGGTCCTGCACTTAGGATGGAAGAATCCAATGCACCGCTACAGACTAGGGACCGAATGGCTAGGCAGCAGTTCTGCAGAAAAGGACCTAGGGGTGACAGTGGACGAGAAGCTGGATATGAGTCAGCAGTGTGCCCTTGTTGCCAAGAAGGCCAATGGCATTTTGGGATGTATAAGTAGGGGCATAGCGAGCAGATCGAGGGACGTGATCGTTCCCCTCTATTCGACACTGGTGAGGCCTCATCTGGAGTACTGTGTCCAGTTTTGGGCCCCACACTACAAGAAGGATGTGGATAAATTGGAGAGAGTCCAGCGAAGGGCAACAAAAATGATTAGGGGTCTAGAGCACATGACTTATGAGGAGAGGCTGAGGGAGCTGGGATTGTTTAGTCTGCAGAAGAGAAGAATGAGGGGGGATTTGATAGCTGCTTTCAACTACCTGAAAGGGGGTTCCAAAGAGGATGGCTCTAGACTGTTCTCAATGGTAGCAGATGACAGAACGAGGAGTAATGGTCTCAAGTTGCAATGGGGGAGGTTTAGATTGGATATTAGGAAAAACTTTTTCACTAAGAGGGTGGTGAAACACTGGAATGCGTTACCTAGGGAGGTGGTAGAATCTCCTTCCTTAGAGGTTTTTAAGGTCAGGCTTGACAAAGCCCTGGCTGGGATGATTTAACTGGGAATTGGTCCTGCTTCGAGCAGGGGGTTGGACTAGATGACCTTCTGGGGTCCCTTCCAACCCTGATATTCTATGATTCTATGATTCTATGATTCTAAGTATCCTTTCAGTAGGAGCTGGGTTACCTGCTTAGTCTCTCTCTTTGTCCAGAGAGGGAACCAACAAAGAGAGCACAAACAAACACCCCCTCACCCCCATTTGAAAGTATCTTCTTTCCTTATTGGTCCTTTTGGTCAGGTGTCAACCAGGTTATCTGAGCTTCTTAACCCCGTCCAGGTAAAGGAGGGATTTTATGCTACCCTTAGCTGTATGTTTATGACAAAGGGGAAATCCCCACTTCGTCACAAGCCTATAACGTATTACATGGAGATATATATATAATCTCCCAACAATAGTAACTTTGCCTACCCTATATTTCTCTAGTTGGTTTACTAGAAGGCCATATAAGACAGTATCAAAAGCTTTACTAAAGTCAAGATATGTGACATCTACTTCTCCCCTATCCACAAGGCTTGTTACCTGTCTAAGGATATTGGGTTGGTTTGACATAATTTGTTATTGACAAATCCATGCTGACTGTTAGTTATCCCTTTATTTCCTTCTAGGTGCTCACAAATAGAATGTTTGATTACTTGGTCCATTATCTTTCCAGGTACTGAAGTTAAGCTGACTGGTCTATAATTCCCTGAGTTGTCCTTATTCCCCTGTCTATAGCTAGGTACTATATTTGCCCTTCTCCAGTCCTTGGGTCTCTCTACCATCCTCCACAAGTTCTCAGAGATAATTGCAAATGGCTCAGAGATCTCTTCATCCAGTTCCTTAAGTATTCTAGGATGTATTTCATCACGCCCTAACGACTTGAAGACCTCTAACTTGTCTAAGTAATTCATAACTATTTTCCTTTCCTATTTTAGGCTCAGATCCTACTCCATTGACACTGATGTTCACTATGTTAGTCAACCGATCACTGCTAACTTTTTGTTGAAAACTGAAACAAAAGAGGCATTTACCAGTTTGGCCATTGCTGTGTTTTCTCTCATTGTCTTTCCCTCCTCATTTAGTAATGGGTCTATCCTGTCTTTGGTCTTATCATAGAATCATAGAATATCAGGGTTGGAAGGGACCTCAGGACGTCATCTAGTCCAGCGCCCTGCTCAAAGCAGGACTAATCCCCAACTAAATCATCCCAGACAGGGCTTTGTCAAGCCTGACCTTAAAAACCTCAAAGGTAGGAGATTCCACCACCTCCCTAGGTAACCCATTCCAGTGCTTCACCACCCTCCTAGTGAAAAAGTTTTTCTTAATATCCAACCTAAACCCCCCCTCCCCCCCACTGCAACTTGAGACCATTACTCCTTGTTCTGTCATCAGCTACCACTGAGAACAGTCTAGATTCATCCTCTTTGGAACCCCCTTTCAGGTAGTTGAAAGCAGCTATCAAATCCCCCCTCATTCTTCTCTTCCACAGACTAAACAATCCCAGTTCCCTCAACCTCTCCTCATAAGTCATGTGCTCCAGCCCCCTAATCATTTTTGTTGCCCTCCGCTGGACTCTCCAATTTTTGCACATCCTTCTTGTAGTGTGGGGCCCAAAACTGGACACAGTACTCTAGATGAGGCCTCACCAATGTTGAATAGAGGTGAACGATCATGTCCCTCGATCTGCTGGCAATGCCCCTACTTATACAGCCCAAAATGCCGTTAGCCTTTTTGGCAACAACGGCACACTGTTGACTCCTATCCAGCTTCTCGTCCACTGTAACCCCTAGGTCCTTTTCTGCAGAACTGCTGCCGAGCCATTCGGTCCCTAGTCTGTAGCAGTGCTTGGGATTCTTCTGTCCTAAGTGCAGGACTCTGCACTTGTCCTTGCTGAACCTCATCAGATTTCTTTTGGCCCAATCCTCCAATTTGTCTAGGTCCCTCTATATCCTATCCCTACCCTCCAGCGTGTCTACCACTCCTTCCAGTTTAGTGTCCTCTGCAAACTTGCTGAGGGTGCAATCCACACCATCCTCCAGATCATTAATGAAGATATTGAACAAAACTAGCCCCAGGACTGACACTTGGGGCACTCGGTTTGATACTGGCTGCCAACTAGACATGGAGCCATTGATCACTACCCACAATCTGGCCAGCTTTCTATCCACCTTATAGTCCGTTCATCTAGCCCATACTTCTTTAACTAGCTGGCAAGAATACTGTGGGAGACCATATCAAAAGCTTTGCTAAAGTCAAGGAATAACACGTTCACTGCTTTCCCCTCATCCACAGAGCCAATTATCTCATCATAGAAGGCAATTAGATTAGTCAGGCATGACTTGCCCTTGGTGAATCCATGCTGACTGTTCCTGATCACTTTTCTCTCATGTAAGTGCTTCAGAATTGATTCCTTGAGGACCTCCTCCATGATTTTTCCAGGGACTGAGGTGAGGCTGTCTGGCCTGTAGTTCCCCAGATCCTCCTCCTTCCCTTTTTTAAAGATGGGCACTACATTAGTCTTCCTCTTGCTTCCCATATATTTGTAAAATGCTTTCTTGTTACCCTTTATATCCCTAGCTAGTTTAGTTTTGTTTTTTGCCTTGGCCTTTCTAATTTTGTCCCTACATGCTTGTGTTGGTTTTTTTTTTAATACTCATCTTTGTAATTTGACCTAGTTTCCACTTCTTGTATGACTCTTTTTTTGAGTTTCAGGTCATTGAAGATCTCCTGGTTAAGCCGGGGAGGCCTCTTACAATGCTTCCTATCTCTCCTACACATTGGTCATTTTTATTGCTAATCTTGCTAATCTTTGACTCTAGGATGTGACCTAAAAATGACGGGGTCTCAAAGCCACAACAAAGAAATGGATCGGAGATGGGGCTGCGATGAAATGGGAAGAGGGATGGAATTGTGATATGGGACGATCTGGGGTGGTGGATTTGCGGGGTGCTAAAGTAAAGAGAGGTCTCTGTGGTGTGGGGGAGCATAGGGGGGCTGCATTTACCTAGTGGGTAGGACATTGCAGTAGAATTCAGAAGACCTTGGTTCAGTTCTAGAAGCGAGTCACTACATGCCTCAGGTTCCCCAGCTCTGTAATGGAGAGGACATTAGGGTTGTGAGGATAAAATCCATCTGTGTGTGTCAGTGGATCTGGCACTGGGGGTCAGACAAGCACCTGGCTGGAAAGACACACCTGTCGTTCCATAGACTACACCACCACCTTCTAGGCTTCCCACACTTCAGAAAATCATATCAAGGCAGGGGTGCCCTAGAGATTTTTCAAATGGGGTTCCTCTGCCCCTCCTGTCTCAAGTTGTGTGCTGGTGTCCTATGGCCCTGGGACATCTGAATCCAGACATAGCTCAGAGAGGGGCAAAAACCTGCTCGCAGCCTGGGAGAGCATCCCCGAGTGACTGGCCCTTGGCAGAGAAGGTGCTGTCCTCTCCAGGTTCCCACCCCACCCCCTCTCTGCCATTTCACTTCGCACATGACCTCTCAGACTGGAGAAACCTGCCCCAGCGAGCAAGGAGAAAGCTGGGAATGACTCAGGGCCGGGCAGGATCCGTCATGTATGATGAGTGCGAGGTCACACCAGGTAGAGGACGCAATTTTGTAGAGCAGGTCTCAGGCACTTGCAGTGTTTCACTGTAATGCTCTAAAACTGCCCCGCGTTCCAGGCAGCTGCTATGGGGAGAGTGAACATGTTTGGGGGCCAGGCGAAAGGCTCGTGTGGGCCATGACTTGGAGTACCCTGGCGTATGGGCTGGGTGTGAGGGAGAGGGGGTGGGATGGCCTTTGTCACCTACCCCCTGCTCTCTCGGTGGTATGAAATCGTTGTCACGTACGTTACTTCAGTGTCCGGGCTTAGCACAGCCCTCAGCCTGAACTCGTCTGTGACTGGCTGTAGATCAGAGGCCTGCTGGGTGGCAGCCATTATCCCCCTCCAGCTCAGCAGTGCCAGGGAGCGGGTTGTGACACAATACAGACGTGTTTTTCAGGTTACATCAAACAAACCCTGAGTGACTTCCCATCCCCCAAAACCCCCTACCCTCTTGCGGATTTTAGTTTAGTTTTAGTTTTGCACAAAGACTGAAACATCAGGCGCAGGGTAAATGACTTCTTTAGAAGGAATTCCCAAAAAGGACTCTCTCCCACAGGAATAAACTACATTATTCTAAGCAGCTTTAAACCGGTCTCACTGCGTCCACATGAGGGGATTGCAGCCCCTCAATGAAACTAGTTTCAAACCAATATAATTAAAACAGCACGAAAACTGGGGAACAGGCCTCACGCTGTAAAACAGAAGAAAGTGAAGAACCAGCACCATGTAAATAAACCCCTCTGATTGAAATAACAAGAGAATCAGTTTGAAAACAATACCAGGGCTGCGTTGTGCCACGCGCTGCCTGTATCTTGGGCAGGCTACAATTTAAGCATAAAACGAGACCCAAGAGGTGCATGGCGCACGAGGGAGCAGGCGCTAGGCGCTGCACAAACAACATTGGGTAGAATCACCCTGAGTCAGGCTGCAGATTTGTCACGGCATTTTGTATCAGAAATTACAGAGCAGTTATAATAAGTTTAGTAAAAGTCACAGGTCCTTAAATTTGCTGTGACTGTTCCATGATTTTTAATAAAACCTGCCCACCTCCTCGCCCTGCCCAAGGGGCACCAGCCACCCAAAGAAGCACCTTCCCCCTAGCGCTGCAACCCTAACCCCAGCCTGGTGTAGAGGGGTAGGGGTGAGCTACAGTGGATCTGGGTGGCAAGGCCCTTCACTGAAGTTTGGCCCACCTCCCCCACCATCATGACTGGGGGCGGGGGAAAATCTGAGTGGCACTGGAACCGTGCAGGCCAGGTCTCAGTGCCTGGAGCGAGGTGTTGGGTCCAGGCCCGTGGGAGAGGAGCTGCCATTGCAGAGTGAGGCACCCATCCAAAAAACAGTCATGGAGGAATGGGGAAATCGCTCCATCCGTGACATTTTTCCATCTTTGTTGAAGGTGTAGCTTTAACCATGAACTAACGCCAGGATTGCCTCTACTCTCTCCAGCAGGGCACGGGATCCCGGGAGGAACGAGGGCACAGCCTGAATGTGGGGAGAGCGCGGCAGGAAAGCAGGATCCCACATCCCACAGAGGGATCCATGCACAGGACGCAGTCCATCCCCGGGGTAAACTCAGCCAGAGACCAGATGTGACTGCACACCAGAGACTCCCCATGGGCCGGTGTCCCCATCACTGTATCGACTGCGGCAAGAAGTTCAGCAACCCCTCTGCACTGAACCAGCACCAGCGCACGCACACCGGGGAGCGGCCGTACCGTTGCTCTGACTGCGACAAGGGTTTTGCACAGATTGCATACCTGAGAATACATCAGCGCATGCACACCGGAGAGCGGCCACGCTGCTGCACCAGCTGTGGCAAGAGATTTGCACACAGCTCAAGCCTGAGAACACACCAGCGCACGCACACCAGGGAGCGGCCGCACCGCTGCACCGACTGCGGCAAGGACTTTGCAGAGGTTGCACACCTGAGAATACACCAGCGCACGCACAACGGAGAGCGGCCGTACCGCTGTGCTGACTGCGACAAGAGCTTTGCACAGATTGCACACCTGAGAAGACACCAGCGCACGCACACTGGGGAGTTGCCACACCACTGCGCTGACTGCGGCAAGGATTTTGCACAGATTGCCTATCTGAGAATACACCAGCGCACGCACACTGGGGAGCGGCCGTATCGCTGTGCTGACTGCGACAAGGGTTTTGCCCAGATTGCACACCTGAGAATACATCAGCGCACGCACAGCGGGGAGCGGCCCTACCGCTGCATCGACTGTGGGAAGAGCTTTGCCGAGAACTCAAAGCTGAGAATACACCAGCGCACGCACACCGGGGAGCGGCCGTACTGCTGCACCGACTGTGGCAAGAGCTTTGCAGAAAGCTCAAGCCTGAGAATACACCAGCGCACCCACACCGGGGAGCGGCCCTATCACTGTGACGAATGTGGAAAGGGCTTTTCACAGATTGGACACCTGAGGAAACACCAGCGTACGCACACGGGAGCGGCCGCCCCGCTGTGACGATTGGGGCAAGAGCTTCAGCAATACCAGCACGCTGACAAACCAGCCGCACGCACGCACGCACACCGGGGAGCGGCCGTACAGCTGTCACGACTGGGGCAAGAGCTTCAGCAGCACTGACGAGGCATCAGCGCATGCGCACCGGGGAGCGGCCATTCCAATGCATCGACTGCGGCAAGAGCTCGCACAGAGCTCACACCTGAGAAGACTCCAGCGCATTCACAGCAGGGAGTGGCCATACAGCTGTGCTGATTGGCAAACGCTTTGCTCCGTTGGGCAGCCTCACCCAGCACCAGTTGACTCACCAATGCCCCTCTGCCACCGCCAGGGCTTGAGGGGCTTCTGGCAGCCCGTGGAACTGGCACCGCGCCAGCTGGTGGAGGCCAGGGAGCGGTCCTGTCCCCATGATGCCCCACAGAGAGACTGTGTGGGGCAGGGAAGGGGACTTGGCCAAGCAGTGTGGGGAAGAGCAGACAGGTGGGGGGATTTTAGAGCAGATGGTCACAGCCTACTCTATTAGGGACACCCTGCATCTACCTGGGGTCCACCCAGGTGTCTGTGTCCCTCTCTGCCCCCGCCCCCCCACACACACACATCTAGCTGTGAGACAGCCAGGACAGCCCTCCCCAATCTAGATGGGACCGTGTCAGGAACTTTCCCCCACTCCTACCTTGGTTCCAAGCAGGGGCTGACTCTTAGGGGACATCTGGAGATGGGATTGCAGTCCTGCCTCCGCATGGATTGGGCTGAGGGGCAGGGTAGGACAGCCTGGTGTGTGAGATTGAAAGAAGACTCAGGAACTGCTCATGCTGGTCTACTTTAAATTTAAATGTGATGAAGAAGAACTACATACCTAATCTGTAACAAAGGTCTGTCTAACCAGATGTTTCTTTGCTATTAAAGGAGCTGATGCATTTGGATGGCATAGGGAAAAGCCAACGTGAAGTGTAAATCTTTAAAATAAACCAATCAAAATGTTCTAAGGCCTAATTGACCATGAGGCCTGATGAACTCTGACTGGCAGGTGCACACAGAGACTTTTGCATTACTCCTTGGGGAATTCTGTGCTAAAAAATTAAACATTCTGCACACCATATTTTAAAATTCTGCATATTTTATTTGTCAAAATAACACAATATAATCACAGTTCCGATTATTTTGGTGATTCATTTCAAACTACCTATCAGCAACTATGTCTAAGCTGAAATCGCAACTGAAGTGTGTTTACCAGACACGTCTGGGGAGTGGGTAAAACCGTTTCTCAAAAACAAAGAAGTTAACGTTTCTGGCCAAGGTATCATCAAAGCTGATGGGTCATCACCTATCAGGTAGCCATTGTTTGGAAAGGAAGGCAATCAGGAACAAACAAACCTGCATTTTAGAGAACAACAGCATGAAACCTCTTCCCCACCAAAATTCGTCTCCCCACTCAGCTGTGAACTTTATCTAGGGGTTGCTTGGAGAAAAATGCATTTTAAATGGAGATGGAACTATAAAAGAGAGGGGCAAAAACACCTCTTGTTATTTCTCTGTGTTCATCTCTCCTTATCACCTAAGAGGACAAAAAAAAGAAAAGAAAAGCAGCTCTTGGACCTCAGGAACTGATCCTGACCTGAAAATTTGGTCAGCAATGCTCCTGGAAACCTATGCTAAGGGACTTCACTTCACCCCAAGTCTAGTTTGTTCAGTTTAGTACTAAGAAGTGTTTTTCTTTTTTTTTTCTTGCAACCATTTCTGACTTTGATGCTTCATCATTGTACTCACTTGAAATCTACCTTTGTGATTAAATAAATTTTTCTTCTTTTAATTGAAATGAATCCAGTATTGTGAACTCTGTGGCTATCTCCATTTGGGGTGGGAAACTGTTATATCTTGATCCCCTGGGAGAGGCAATGGACCTATTGTATCAGGACTGTCCAGGAAAAGGCTGGACAATACAGGCCACACATTTTGGGGGGGAAATCTGGGACTGTGAGTGTTTTGGGGTCACCCTGGGGTAATAACGAAGGCTGTGAAAGCCAGAGTGTGAGCTGAGCATGGCTGGCAGGCAGCAGCTACAGACAGACACTCGGGGTACAACTGGAATGCTGGAGGCTGTTTGTGAGTGGGCCGGGTTGGGAGCTACAGCAGCAAAGCGTTACTGGGCCCCCCAGGTTACAGGGCAGGTGGTGACACTGCTCCCCACTGGTCTGGATTACACTCTGGATTGTGATTGCCCCATTGGACAATGAGAATGGACACAACTCATATCCTGGTTGGATGTTCCAAGCTTTGCCATGAGTATGGGTCATTTCCTGATTGGCCCAGGCCAGCTTTGCCCAGCAGAGTGACCAGACTGCACCACCCAGCAGAAATGGTATAAAATGTCCCATGTTGTTCAAAGTGTTGCTTCCTGAAGTCAAAATGTCTGCATGAACGAGATGGTGAGTGTGACCATCATGGCCTGGCCAGGGAGAGCACCCCCTGCTGGGTAACAACTGCACTCTGGTTGCTGAAAAGCACTCTACTAACTCCATCTTTTAAAGTCGGGTGTTGGGCAACCGCTGAGAAATCCACCCAGAGAACAGGCGTCTGGCTGGCACAGCACCTTGAGTGAATCGCCTGAATGAACTCCCTCTCCGTCTCTAGAACCAGCCACTGCAACGGTGAAACTGAGCTAGAAAAGTCACCTGCATGCCAGCTCCAACAGATATGTAGGGAAAAAAAAGTCATTTTGTGTATTTACATATGTGTTAATGAATCATATTTACACACTGGTTAATGAATTGACAGCATGGTTGTGTTAAGCAAACTGCTTCATATCTGAGTTAACACCCTCTGGGCGACTAAAATGTCTGATGCGCAGAGGCGACTGGTAACGGCTGGCAGTGCGGGGGGGACAATGTAAAGGCTCTGGTGGTGTGCTGCAGGTTCAGGGCAGGTACTCAAGCGACAAAGGAGTTTTGATTTCTAGACCTACTTTTGATGTCGTGTTGGGTTCCCCCCCTCCCCCCCCCCAGCGTGCCACCTGATGTACTGGGGAACCACTGAGCCCACCTGCTCCACCAGCCTGGGCTCCCTTACCCTGTCCTGCTGAGCCAGGCCCTCAAGCCTCCTTCAGCACACACAGATAGGGCTACACCCAGCTGCAGAAAGACACAGACACTGAAATCAGCACTACATGGGAAGGGTTCAACTAAGGAATTGCTCAGCACTCAAGTGCACAAACCCTCTGGAGTGTAAACCCAAAATTACATAGTCTTGCACTGCATAGAGAACTATATGGCGTGAACTATATGGCGTAAGCCAGTGGTTCTCAAACTTTTGTACTGGTGACCCCTTTCACACAGCAAGCCTCTGAGTGTGACCCCTCTTATAAATTAAAAACACTTATTTATAATGGTGTTAAATATATATAAAAGCTGGAGGCAAAGCGGGGTTTGGGGTGGAGGCTGACAGCTTGCAACCCCCACTGTAATAACCTCATGACCCCCTGAGGGGTCCTGACCCCCAGTTTGAGAACCCCTGGCATAAGCTCATGAAATTCACCCCCTCCCTCAATGTAGAGGAAGATATGCATGGCTTTTGCCCCCCAGTTATGAATTTCACAAACTGGTTTTAGAGAAAACAATAAGTTTATTAACTACAAAAGATCAATTTTCAGTTATTATAAGGGATAGCACAGAAATCAAAGCAGATTACCTAGCAAATAAAACAAACAAGCAAGCTAAGCTCAATGTGCTAAAGAAACTGGTTATATGCATCAATTTCTCACCCTAAATGTTATTTTGGGCAGATTGCAGAGGTTCTTGAAGGAAAGCTGCTCTTGCTTGCAGTTTAAAACTTGAGATGTTTCTTTCGAAGGCTAGACCGCTTTCCAGCTCTTCTCCCCCTCCCCCCGCGTCTTTGTTTCTTAAATGTTCACAGCAAACATCTTGGGAGGGGATTCAGTGAAGAACAAACACAGATTATGTCACTCCCCTGCCTTAAATAGGTTTTACATATGGCCGGAATCCTTTGTTTTCCAGTATGATCCCCACCCCAACCTCCAGTCAGTGGAAAAGTACTAATTTTATCATGGAGTCCCATATCAGGTGGCGTGATCACATGACTCCACAGCCACAGCTGAAAGTCTGTTTGCTGGGTCCACAGGAAGGCTTTTCCAGGAAGGTGGGACATTAGCAGGGACGTTCCAGTCACCTATCTGAGCTTGCCTACAATTCTATTTTCTCTTTACAGTTCACGTTTAACTAGAGATGGACCCCAAACTAGGGCACAGAATCCAGACCGCTCCGAAACATGAGGAAAGTCAGATCTAGGTGCAGATTTCAACTTCACAGCTCAGGTTTATTTTTATGAGGGGCCATTTCAGAACTCAAATCCCAACACTCTTGTGAAGTGACTTGGGTTTGGATCTGAAGTTTAGGAACTTGAATTTGGATCAAAGCTTCACAACTGACCTCCTTTTGCTATTAACGTTACAAAGTGTGACTTTCCAGTTCTTAATTATTACTCATTATAATATATTCCAACATTAAGGCCCCAGTCCAGCAAACTCTTAAGCATATGGTCAATTATAAGCATGTGATTAGTCCCAATGAAATCAATGGTACTGCTCAAGTGCTTGGATTTAAGCACATTGAAGTACTCTGCCGGGTGAGGGCCTTTAGAAAAAATGAAATACAATATTGTCAGTTTCAGGGGAACTGCACTTGTATTCCCCTCATCTTCTCATTTCCCCTGGCTCCTACTGCCTCCCCCAGTTCCTCCCACCCCACCTCCCCCTTTCCCTTGACCCTGCTGCCTCCCTGGGCTTCATACCCATTCCCCCCATTGCCCCTGGCCACCACTGCCTCCTTGGGGCTCCCCACCCATCCCCCAGGCCAGTGCTGCCTCTCTGGGGCTCCCCAGCCATTCCCCCAGACTCCCGTTGCCTCCCTGGGGCTCCCCACCCATCAATTCACATGTAAACAGGTAGAACAATAAACATCTTTTGTCCCAAGAAAACCTTGTTTTCATCTTTTCTGGTGACCAGCTGCCCAAGTTGCAGACCTTAAGAACATGGTTTGCAGTATCGATATCTAACTCCTTAGATTGTCTCTGTACAAACATTTCACAATGATTACGATGCCCAGTGCAACACAAGCTGTCATTAGAAATCTTACATGCCACCCTCAGGTGAACCATTTGTGACACACCGGGGTACAAATCCAGACCAGGAAGTGGGGGGCTGTGTCACCCCTGCCCTGTAACCTGGGTGCCCTTTACACTGCTTTGCTGCTCTAGCCTCCAACCTGGACTGCTCACAAGCCGCCACCAGGATGCAGGTCCCTCCCAGCTACGTCTGTGTGTGCTGCAGCCAGCCAGCTAGCCACTCCTTGGCTCTCACCAGCCTGGATTATTATCGCAGGGTGACCCCAACACACTCCCAATCCCTGGTTTGCCTGCAGAAATGTATGTCCGGCCATGCCCAACCCTCTGCCAGACAGTCAAGAAATATGAAATCCATTATTCTTTTAAGGGAATAATATACACTAGTTTATTACCATAAATGGAGTTACCCTGACACTTTAAACACACTGGAGCCCCAGGGAGGCAGTGATGGCCATGGGCAATGCAAGGAATGGTCTGGAGCCTAGGGAGTCAGCAGGGTCAAGGGCAGTTTATTACCAACAAAGAGAAATGTTAAGTGAGTACAAGCAATGAGGCATAACAGTCAGAAAATGTTACAAGAATAATAAAGATAAAATGCTGTCTAGTGCCTACTAACAAACTATATTAGATTCAAAGGAAAGTTTCTCACCACATGCTCCCAGCAGCATTGCTGACGAAACATTTAGGTCAGGACCCCTCCTCCAGCATCCAATGGTTGTTTCCTTTGTCTTCTCAGATGCAGAGAGTGAGATGGGCAGGAAGAGAGAGAAGGGTTGTCTTGGAGTGTTTGCCCCTCCTTTTTATACTTGCAGTTCCTCTTTGGAAAGCTTTTCCAGCTGAGAACCAAGAGACAGGGGATCTGGTGGCAGAAGGAGATCCACAACCTTCGCACCAGGCAGGCAAGTCACCATATGGTTCTCCCGGTCATCACAAACCCAGCTATCTATGTTTCTAGTGATCGACTCTCCCATTACTAACACCTGCCTTTTCCTAATGACTGGAGTTACCCCAATATCATCTGGAAGGAGGGTCCCAACTATGGTAAGGTTTCCCTCTGCTCCCGTTGACTGCTCTCCTTCCCTGAGCGTTTTATCCTCCTTAACAGCGCAGGGGCTGTCTGACCAGACAGAACCAAGAGACAGGGGGCCTGGTGGAGGAAGGAGACTTCATAGTATTTCTTTGTTAAAATGCAGATCTCTTTGTCCCTGCCCCCCTTTCTGGCCAAAGAATGGCCTCTTGGCAGGTAATGGCCCATCAGCAGGGCCGGTGCAAGGATGTTTCGTGCCCTAGGCGAAACTTCCACCTTGCACCCGCCCCCATCCCTGTGGCAGCTCCACCCCCCCCCGCCCTGAGGTGCCCCACCGTCCCCTCAGCCCGGGGAGCCGTGTGGCAACTCCCCGCCACCCCCTCTCTCCCTCCCTCCCCTCGGCCAGGGAGCCATGCAGCAACTCCCCTCGGCTGTCCCCCCCTTGGCCCGGGAAGCCGCGTGCGGCAACTCCCTGCTGTGCGGCAGTTCCCCTTGGCCCAGGGAGCCGTGGGGCAACTCCCTGCCCTAGCTCACCTCTGCTCCGCCTCCTCCCCGAGCACACCGCCGCTTCTCCCACCTCCCAGGCTTGCGGCGCCAATCAGCTGTTTGGCACGCAAGCCTGGGAGGGAGAGAAGCAGAGCGGGGCAGCGATGTCAGGGGACGAGGCGGAGCAGAGATGGGCTGGGGCGGGGAGCGGTTCTCCTGTGCACCGCCCCCCCGTTACTTGCTACAGTCAGCCCTCCCCGCGCCCCCTGCCCCAGCTCACCTCCACTCCACCGCCTCCCCCAACCACTTGGCGCCCTCGGCGACCGCCTAGTTTGCCTAGTGGTTGCACCGGCCCTGCCCGTCAGCTTTGCTGGCACCCAGCTGGGGCCTCAGTTTGCCCTTTGTGTCTGAGAACCTGGCTTAGCCATTCCCCAGAGTTATCTGGGAAACACACGTCAGTCATGCTCTCAGCTTATGTTCAGACCTTTAACTATAACGTTGCTACATGCATTTTACCATGATACTGTATTACTGCTCAGCAAGGAATGAGTTTTCAAATGATACTTCCGAAGACATGCCTTGTACAAAGTTTATCACAATAATGAGTAAGGTGTGACTACAGGAGTATATTCTGTCACACCATTATGTAAATATCAGACCATAGGGATGCCTTTAATCCCTATGCACCCCCTCTTTGCCAGGTGGCATCAAGAGGTTTCAATTTCCTCAGTTTATTTCAATGATCTAAAAGAATTGTTTTGCTAATGTAACATTTTATTTTGACTATTGTTCCAGTTCATTCCAATTTTCCATTCTATTCATTTTAATGTAGAGTCAATGTTTTCTATTAAATTAGAAGGTTTTGACATTAGTGAAAGGAAATAATTCAGTGTTTCTGAATTGGGTTTTTTTCTGAATTTTCTTTCCACTAAAAAGGTTGACATTTCAATTTTTGATCCGATTCAGAAGGAAAACAAATTTAGAAGTGCAGAATTTCCCACGGGATGGACATTCTGTTTCCCAATCATCTCTCCTCATAATACAATGACTAGAGGATGTTAAGTGAAATAAAACGTGGGAAATTCAAAGCTGATGATAGGAAATACTTTTTCACACAATGGGTGGTTATCCTGTGGAACTCACTGCCACAGGATGTCACAGAGGGCAAGAATTTACCAAGATTCAAAGAGGGACTGGATATTTCTATGGACCACAAGAACATCCAGAGCTGGAATAGTTAATGTAACCAAATTCTGGCAGGGATATTAAACCTCCTGCCTCAGGACTCGAGCTGATTGTTACTATTACAGACCAAGATGAGTCCTGGCATAGGATTATTATCCCCCACAGCTGCTACTGCAGTGTTCTTAAACCTACCTCTGCAGCCTCTGGTAATGGACACAGAAGTGGACAGGCCTCTGCTCTGATCCAATCTGGCAATTCCCTGTTACCTAAGTGATTTGCCCAAGGTCACAGAGTGGCAAGTGCAGAGCTAGGATTAGAAACCAGGAGTCCTGTAGCCCAGCTCAGCACTGTAGCCACCAGCCCAGCTTCATTCCCTCATTCAAGGCTCCCAATGCCCATCGACATGGCATGGCCTGACCCAGAGAATGCAGCAAGGCTGCAGCCCATGAGCCCCTGTACCCCCTGAGCTGGGCTGGCAGGACCCGGCTACGTACCCCTCCCTTGATGGCTGCCTCAATGGATGCTTTGGGCATGCTCTTGCTCCGGCACCACTTGCTGATATTGGCTAGGCTGGTGTTGAGATCAGGGTTGGGTCCCCGCTCTGCAACAGGACAGAAAGGGAGCATCACAAGGGAAACGTGGCTGAGATCCCATTCCAGGGCAGTCCTGGCTCCCAGCCCCCACTGCTTTAACCCACTAGCCTTCACTCCCCTCCCAAAGCCAGGGATAGAATCCAGGTGTCCTGATTCTGAAACCCCCCTGCTATAACCCACTATCTCCCTTGCAGAGCTGGGGATGGAACCCAGCAGTCCTGAGGCCCCTGGTGACCCTCCCTGCCCCAAACCACCTGTCCTTCTCTTCATCCCTGTTAGCTGTTACCTCAGGACACCTGAACCACAGGGATTGGGCTGCCCCCCTCTTACGTGAAGCAGCTGCTAGAGTGGGGCACAGACCAAGCCACTTTAGGGGAGGTGTGAGACAGAGGAAAGGTCCAGTGGAGGAAGGATGAGAATGGGAGAGACATTACCCCACAGACCAGCATCCTCTTCTCCAGCAGCCAGGGAGGATGCTGGCCTTGGGTTAACAGAGGTTAGGGGGTGCTGGGGTTATGGGCAACAAGGTCAGTGCTAGTGGTCAAGGCTGGGCTGGCAGGGCTCTGTAGCACCCCCATCTGGCTGGGGCTTTGCAACACACAGGATCCATCTCCCCCTCCCCTCTGCATACCTTTCACCACGAAGTGCAGCAGCATGGCGAGCTTCTGGAAGAGCCAGCTGCGCTCGGCGTCCTGCAGGCCCCAGGGTGCCCTTCGTGTTTTTGACCTTGACCATTTGTTGTGGCCCATGAGGGTAGCACCCATGGTGTGCAGGGCCTGGCCCAATGGGTGGGAAAAGGGGTGGCTGGACGGGGGGCTGGGCAGTCAGCGAGGGCACCAACACCAAGGACAGAACATGGCATCTGTATGGGGATCCCCATGGATCTGGGCAGTGCCATGGGCACTGGGTGAGAGCTCCTGAAACAAATACATATATACACACACACACGGCACCCTGCTGGGTGGGAGCTCCTCCAACACACATTACACAGCTGGGGTGTGATCTCCTGTAACACACACACCAACCTCACATAGCTGAGCAACAAACACACCACACAGCCCGACCTGTCCCTTACTGTGACACACACATGCTGCACAGCCTGGCCTGGGCCCTCTTGTACCCACTAGTCCCCGCTCCCCTCCCAGAGCCGGGGGCGGACCCAGGAGTCTGGGCTCCCAGCGCCCTGCTCTAGCCAGCTCCCCAAGGCGCAGCGAGGCCCCACAGCCCAGGGACAAGGAACTGGCTGCCCTCTAGCGGGCTCCTACTGCCCATGCACAAGGTACAGGGGGGTCAAGCAGTTGGAGGCAGGGTTAGGGTAGGGGCTGATGGGATGGGGGTGGGGGAGGAGACGAGTTAACCCCAGGGTGAGGGCAAAACCCTGGCACAAACCCTGGTTTTGCCCTCTGACACCACCTCACCCCTGGGCTTAACTTGTCTCCTCCCCACCCCATCCCTGATTTTGCCTTCAGCCCCTACCCTAACCCTGCCTCCAGCTGCTTGACCCCCCTGACCAGTCAAGTTTCACCCCCTGCTCAGACCCTGGCCACCCCTTCCTCCGATTTGCCCCCCTTTGCCCCTTTTTAACTCCCGTTAAAAGCAGTCAGCAGAATCTTATGGCTAATAAGGGCAGGGTGAAGGGCAGTGGCTTCAGCAGATGTTAGTGAGCATGCTCTGTTTGTGTGAGCCTGCTGAGTGCACCCTAAGTAGCACATTCCTACAGAGAGCAGTTTCCTACACTACACCGGCTGTGCTCAGCATCCTGCGGGCCCTTGATGCGTTTTACCTTGGACCATTTGTTGTGGCCAGCGGGGGCGGAAAGCCTGGCCCAATGGACGGGAGGACAGGGGCACACAGCCAGGGCGCCAGCACCGAGGTCAAAACAGGGCATCTGTATGGGGCAGCTGCCCTCCCCATGGCGCTGGGCAGAGACACAGGTGTGAGCTCCTGTAACACACATGGTGCAGCTCTCCTGAAAGACACACACACTACACAATTAGGAAGGCCAAAAAAGAATATGAGGAACAGTTAGCAAAGACTCAAAAAGTAATAGCAAATTTTTTTTTAAGTACATCAGAAGCAGGAAGCCGGCTAAACAACCTGTGGGGCCACTGGACGATTGAGGTGCAAAAGGAGCACTCAAGGACGATAAGGCCATTGCGGAGAAACTAAATGAATTCTTTGCATCGGTCTTCATGGCTCAGGATGTGAGGGAGATTCCCAAACCTGAGCCATTCTCTTTAGGTGACAGATCTGAGGAACTGTCCCAGATTGAGGTATCACTAGAGGAGGTTTTGGAACAAATTGATAAATTAAACAGCAATAAGTCACCAGGACCAGATGGAATTCACCCAAGAGTTCTGAAGGATCTCAAATGTGAAATTGCAGAAGTACTCACTGTGGTATGTAACCTATCATTTAAATCAGCTTCTGTACCAAATGACCGGAGGATAACTAATGTGATGCTAATTTTTAAAAAGGGCTCCAGAGATGCTCCCAGCAATTACAGGCCTGTAAGCCTGACTTCAGTACCGGGCAAACTGATTGAAACTATAACAAAGAACAATATTGTCAGACATATCGATGAACATAATTTGTTGAGGAAGAGTCAACACGGTTTTAGTAAAGGGAAATCATGCCTCACCAATCTACTAGAATCTTTGAGGGGGTCAACAAGCTTTTGCTGACAAAATTCTTCGAGCCCTACCAGCGGCATTAGCTTTGTCGGCAGGAGAGCGTTCACACTGCCACTTGTGTCGGGCAAAACTTTTGTCTTTCGTGGGGGGCTTTTTTAAGTACCCGTGAAAGACAAACGTTTTGTTGACAACTTCGCAGGGTAGACGTACCATTACTGAGAGACTGACAAGCTGCACAGCCTGGCCTGAGCCCTCTTGTACCCACTGATCCTTACTCGTCTCCGAGAGCCAGGAAAGAATCGGGGCTCCCAAGCCCCCGCCCTAGCCAGCTCCCTAGGGCCCCACGCACAGCCCAGGGGCGGGGACCGGGCTGCCCCCTTACGGGCCACTGGGGCTCCAGGTGCCGCGAGCGCCCCCGGCGGCCGGACTCGGGACCCAGGCGTCCGGGGGGCTGGTCCAGAAGGTCCCTGCGCTGGAGCCTCCCCCGGCTGCTGGAGCTGGCGGCGCAGGCGCGGGCGGGGAGCGCGGCAGGGTTGGGGCGGGGCCTTCCCGGACACCTGGGACTCAGCTCGGCCCCTGCGCAGGGCGGGTCCCGCTGCAGCCCCAGGCGGGCGAGTCGGTTTCGGGGAGGGACCAGCCGCGGGGCGGGAAGTCGCTGCCCGGGCGGAGGAAGCGGCCGGGGCCGGAGCCGGAGCCGGAGCCGAGCCCGGCGATGGCTGCAGCGGGGCCGGCGCAGGTAGGACGCGGGGCGGGGACTCCCCGGCCGGGCACTGGCTGGTCCCGGCTGGGGCCGAGGGGGGCCGGGACCGGGTCCCTCCCGCGCTAGTGACCCCGGGGCTGGGGGCGGCTCAGCGCGGCCAGGCAGGGTCCGGGGTCCCGCTTTGCATCAGCGCAGCCCGGGGGTCAGGGGCTGCAGCAGCTGGGGCCGGGGAGCGGCTTTGGGGCCCCGGGACCCGCCCACAAAGCCGGGCGGACATGCGGAGCCAGGCGCGACCCCTTTACCCCGAGTCCCCGGGGGGCTGTGCGGGGGGGTCTCCCTGGGTCACAGCTGCTGGGCTGGGGGTTCCCCGGGGGCCGCTGCCCTAGAGCCCGCGTCCCCTGCTGAGAGCCCGGGCTGGGGCTGGAGCGGAGGGTGCTGAGTGTGTAACGCTTGTGCCAGCAGCTGCGGGTGGCGTTTGAGGACGTGGCTCTGTATTTCAGCCGGGAGGAGTGGGAGCTCTTGTCCCGGCCAGAGAAGCAGCTGTACCGGGACCAGATGCTGAGGAATTACCGGGCCCTCGTTTCCTTGGGTAAGGACCAATTTATCTCTACTCATAGCTGTGAAATGTCTGGGTTCCCTTGATGCCTCAGCTGCCATGTGCCACCCCGTGGTCGAGTGTTGGCAAATGTCGGCCCCTTTCAGGTCGGCTTCCTGTTGAAGCAGAAATCAGGACTATCGAGCAGTGGTGTCCAATAGAAATTCCATGCTAGCCACGCTGCGAGCTACACTTGTGGTTTTGAATTTTTCTTCTTAGCCACATTATAAAAAAGCCACTTGCATTAGCCACAATTCAGTAGCCTATTAGGCACATGTGGCTAGTGGCGAACGTATTGGACTCTGCTGCTATAGAGCCTGGGGCTAATCTTAGGGCTTGGCTACACTTCCAAGTTAGAGCACATTAAAGCAGCCCCGGGCGCCCTGACTCCCGATCTGTCCACACTGGCAAGGCTCTTAGAGCACCTGGACTCTGCAGCCGGAGAGCGCTCCTGGTAATCCACCTCCACGAGAAGCACAATGCTTGCTGCGCCTCGGCTGAAATGCCCGGGCGTCAGTGTGGACGACATGTTGCGTTACTGTGCTGTGATCAGCCTCTGGAAACGTCCCATAATCCCCTTAAGTCAAGTGGCCACTCTTCCCATTGGTGTGAACTTGGCTGTAGGAATGCGGATGTGCCCTTTCAAAGCTCCATTTCTGACAGCTGGCTGCTTACCTGCTCCGGGACAAAGCAACCATTCCTGTGGAATGCTGCTTGCTGTGAGTGTGTGAGATGGGGGGGCAGGGGGGGGGGGTCTGCTGCTGTCTGAACTTAGAAG
The DNA here is from genome assembly GCF_965152275.1 of Natator depressus. NCBI lineage: Eukaryota > Metazoa > Chordata > Testudines > Cheloniidae > Natator > Natator depressus. The sequence goes on from NC_134239.1 coordinate 10,477,105, forward strand.
ATAGCATGCTGACACACTCTCTGCCCCCCAAAAACCAACTCTCTCTCCCCCCACTTACACACAACACAGTCCCTGTCACACTCCACCCCCCCCCCCCATTTGAAAAGCACGTTGCAGCCACTCGCACACTGGGATAGCTACCACAATGCCCTGCTCTTTGTGGCGTTGCAAGAGCTGCTAATGTGGCCACGCCAGTGCGCTTGAATCTGACAGTGTGAACACACGGCAGCGCTTTCCCTGCTGCGCTCTCCAAGGGCTGGTTTAACTCCCAGCGCTCTACATCTGCAAGTGTAGCCAAGCCCCCAGTGTAACTTGTTTACTTGCATTACGTACCTCAGTCCTGGCACAGCCATGGTAGCAAACAGTCACATGAACGACAGCCTCTTCCAGGAATCCCGGCCAGACACCGATGGCAGCAACTCTGCCTCAGGAACTGACTCTAGCTAGAAAAATAAGGTAGGGAGAAAACGCATCTGCTGCTTGCAGCAGCTCCCAACCTCCCTGAAAAGAACATGCATCATACATTTAACAACTGTATAGTTGAACAATGCTTGCAACCTAAGCAAAAGAACTGATAGATTTGTAGAATGGCGCCACCTGGTGACGCCTGCCATGACACATGTTGTGGCCTATGCCTTAATGATGTACTGCCAAGTGTTGAATTTGAGCTATAAGAGGGCAAAGGACTGAAGTTCCCTTCTTCCAAAGTCTTCCCCACGATAAATTTTTAAGGAGACAGTTGGGTAAGTGAGAGAGGGTAGTTGGGGACTTTGTATCCACCCTGTCTCTTAATCAGAGTTAATGGGGTGTTCAATGGTATTTCAACTCGTTAAAGAACACAGTTGTCCTATGGAACTTACTGCCACAAGATAGCATGGAGGCCAAGATGTTAGCAGGATGAGAACTTTCTGTGGAACATCTGGAGTTCCCCTAGTAAGGATTTAAAACTGGGCCCCCCACTGCAAATTGAGATGGGTCATAGACGTTGCAGCTTTAGAGTATGAACTAAACTTGCCTGGTGGGAGATGAGAAGAAATCTCTAAGGAAGGTTTATTTCTTTATTCTCCTGCTTGGGATCTCTTGCGCTTTCCTCGGAAGCAGCATCCAAGATCAGTGTCCCATCATGCCAGGTGCTGGGTAGACACACCCTGATCGAGATGGGGCCCTGTTGTGCGGGGCTGCACCAATATATAAATGATTCCCTACCCCCAAAACTTTATTAATAAAATTGATTCTTTCCCCTCCAAACAGGCTGTTCAGGTTCCACACCGGATTTAATCCACCGGATCGAGCTAGGGGAGGCAGAGCTCTGGATCCAGAATGCCGAGGACTCCAGGGAAAGCTCCGGGCCTGAGAGCCCCTCCTCAGGTGAGTCATAATAATCCAGTCCCTTCTGATTTATACAGCTGCTAGTGGAGGGCTCCTTAATGTAGAAGGCAAAGGCAGAGCGAGATCCACTGTCTGGGAGCTGAAGGGGACAAATGGAGGCTGGGAATTAGGGGTCAGTGTTTATCTGGGAGGGGAAGGAACCATTGGGAGAGCTCCCCTCATGGCAGCTTGGATTCTCCATCACTGGGAGTCTGTCAGTGGAGATGGGGTGTCTCTTTCTCAAAGCCCTGCTCTAACTCAGCCAGGAGTTACTGGGCCAGAGGCAGGAATCACTGCGGGGGAGATTCTCTGCCCTGGGTTAGGCAGGAAGCCAGGCTGGATGGGTACAATGAGTCTGTCTGGCCTTGATATCTTGAATCATAGAAACGTAGGACTTGATGGGACCTCAGTAGGTCATCTAGTCCAGTCCCCTGCACTGAGGCAAAGCTAAGTATTATCTAGACCATCCCTGACAGGTGTCTGCCTCACTTGTTCTTAAAAACCTCTAATGATGGAGATTCCACAACCTGCTTAGATAATTTGTTCCAGTGCTTAACTACCCGTAGAGTCTGGAAGTTTTTCTTAATGTCTAACCTAAATCTCTCTTGCTGCAATTTAAGCCCATTGCTCCTTGTCCTGGCCTCAGTGGATAGGGAGAACAATTTCTCACCCTCCTCTTTGTAACAGCCTTTTACGTACTTGAGGACTGTTATCAGCTCTCCCCTTCTCCCCCCCCCTCCCCCCCCCGCCACCAGTCTTCTTTTCTTCAGACTAAACAAACCCAATTTTTTCAATCTTTCCTCATGGGTCATGTCTTCTAGACATTTAATCATTCTTGTTACTCTCCTCTGACCCTCTCCAGTTTGCCTACATCCTTTCTGAAGTGTGGTGTCCAGAACTGGACACAGTACTCCAGCTGAGGGTTTACCAGTGCTGAGTAGAGTGGAAGAATTACTTCTCGCATCTTGCTTGCAACACTCCTGCTAATACATCCCAGAATATTTGCTTTTCCCCCACCCCCAAAAAACGATTCCATTGTTGACTCATATGTAGTCTGTGATCCACTATAACCCCAGATGGTTTTCTGCAGTACTGTTTCCTAGGCAGTCATTTCCCATTCTGTATTTGTGTAACTGATTATTCCTACATAAGTGTAGTACTTTGTGTATGATCTTATTGTATTTTATCCTATTTAATTCTGACCTTTTCTCCAGTTTGTCAGAATCATTTTGAATTCTAATTCTGTCCTCCAAAGGGCTTGCACCTCTCCCAGCTTTGAATCGTCCATAAACTTTGAGTGTACTCTCTATGCCATTGTCCAAATCATTTATGAAGATATGGAATAGAACTGGAGCCAGGACAGATCCCTGTGGGATCCCGTTCAATATAGCCTTGTAGTTCATTTATGAACCATAATAACTACTCTCTGAGTCTGGTTTTCCAACCAGTTGCACACACAGCTTATAGTAGGTTTGCCTAGGCTAGATTTCTCTAGTTGGTTTATGAGAAGACAGTATCAAAAGCATTACGAAAGTCAAGCTGTGACATGTCCTGCTTCCACCCTGTCCACAAGGCTTGTTACCTGTCAAAGAAGGATATTAGGTTGGTTTCACGTAATTTGTTCTTGACAAATCCATGTTGACTGTTACTTATTACTTTTATTTCCTTCTAGGGGCTCACAAATAGAATGTTTGATTACTTGCTCCCTTATCTTTCCAGGTACTGAAGTTAAGCTGACTGGTCTATAATTCCCTGGGTAGTCCTTATTCCCCTTTCTATAGATGGTACTATATTTACCTTTTTCCAGTCCTCTGTTTTCTCTACCATCCTCCAGGAGTTCTCAGAGATAATCGCTAATGGCTCAGAGATCTCTTCATCCAGATCCTTAAGTATTCTGAGGATGTATTTCATCAGGCCCTGCTGAGTTGAAGGCATCTATCTTGTCTAAGTAATTCATAACTATTTCTTTTCCTATTTTAGGCTCAGATCCTACCCTGTTGACACTAATCTTCACTATGTTAGTCGACCGATCACTGCTAACTTTTTTGGTGAAAACTGAATCAAAGGAGGCATTTAACAGTTTGGCAATTGCTGCGTTTTCTCTTATTGTCTTTCCCTCCATTTAGTAATGGGCCTAGCCTGTCCTTGGTCTTCCTCTTGCTTCCCATGTATTTGTAAAATGCTTTCTTGTTCCCTTTTATATCCTTAGCTAGTTTAATTTGTTTTTAGCCCTGGCCTTTCTAATTTTGTCCCTACATATTGGTTCAGTTCTAGAAGTGGGTCATTACAGCTCCACCATGCCTCAGATTCCTCACTTGTGTAATGGAGAGGGCATTGGGACTGTGAGGCTAAAATCTGTCTGTGTGTCAGCGGATCTGGCACTGGGGGGGGCAGATAAGCACCTGGGTAGAAATACAAGCCTGCCGGTCCATAGACCACATCACCTTCTTCTAGGCTTCCCACACCTCAGAAAATCATACCAAGGAAAGGGGTGTCCTAGAGATTTTTGAGATGAGTTTCATGCCTCTGCCCCTCCTCTCTCAAGTTATGAGTGCTGGTGTCCTATGGCCCTGAGCACGTGGATCCAAATATAGCTCAGAGAGGGGCAAAAACCTGCTCGCAGCCTGGGAGAGCATCCCAGAGTCACTGGCCCTTGGCAGAGAAGGTGCTGTCCTCTCCAGGTTCCCACCCTACCCCCTCTCTGCCAGTTCATTATGCACATAACCTCTCAGACTGGAGACACCTGCCCCAGCGAGCAAGGAGAAAGCTGGGAATGGCTCGAGGCAGAGCAGGATCAGTCATGTATGATGAGTGTGAGGGGACGCCACATGGACGATGCAATTTGTAGAGCAGGTCTCAGGCACTTGTAGAGCTTCACTGTAATGCTCTAAAACTGCCCCGGGTTCCAGGCAGCTGCTGCAGGGAAAGCTGATGCATTTGGAGGCCAGATGAAATCGTCCTGCAGGCCATGGCTTGGAGTACCCTGGTGTATGGGCAGGGTGTGAGGGAGAGGAGGTGGCATGGCCTTTGTCACATCCCCTCTCCTCCTGCTTTCTCAGTGGCATGAAATCGTTGTCACTTGCATTGCTTCAGTGTCCATGCTTAGCACAGCCCTCAGCCCTAACGTGTCTGTGACTGTCTATAGATCAAAGGCCACTCTCACTTTCCAGCACAGCATTGTCACTGATTGGGTTGTAAAACAATACAAACGTGTTTTTCAGGTTACATCTCACACACCCTGAGTGACAGGTTACATCCCCTCAACCCCAAACCCCACCCTCTTGAGGATTTTAGTTTAGTTTTAGTTTTGCACAAAGAATGAAACATCAAGCTGAGGCTAAATGACTTCTTTAAAAGGAATTCCTAGAAAAGGACTCACTCCCCCACAGGAATAAGCTACGTTGTTCTCAGCAGCTTTAAACCAGTCTCAGTACGTCCACATGAGGAGATTGTAGCCCCTCAACTAGTTTCAAACCAATGTAGTTAAAACAGCACAAAAACTGGCAAACAGGCCTCATGCTATATAAGAGGAGAAAGTGAAGAACCAGCACCAGGTAAATAAACACCTCTGGTTAAAATAAAAACAAAATCAGTTTGAAAACAAATCCAGGGCCCCGTTGTGCCAGGCGCTGCCTGTATCCTGGGCAGGCTACAATTTAAGCATAAAATGAGACCCAAGAGGTGCATGGCACACGTGGGAGCAGGTGCTAGGTGCTGCACAAACAATGTAGGGTAGAACCACCGTGACTAAGGTTGCAGATTTGTCATGGAATTTTGTATTAAAAATTATGGAGCAGTTAAAGTAAATTTAGTAAAATCACAGGTCACTACATTTACTGTGACTGCTCCAGGATTTTTAATAAAACCTGCCCTGCCCAGAGGGCACTAGCCTCCCAAAAAGCACCCTCCCCCTCAGCACTGCAACCCTGACCACAGCCTGGTGCAGAGTGGTTGGTGTGGGCTAGAGAAGATCTGGGTGGCAAGGCCATTCACTGAAGTTTGCCCCCCCCCCACCATCATGAATGTGAGTGGGGGCAAATCTGAGTGGCACTGTAACCCCGCGGGCCAGGTCTCAATGCCCAGAGCAAGGCATTGGGCCTATCCCTGTGGGACAGGAGCCATCATTGCAGGGTGAGGCACCCATCCAAAAAACAGTCATGGACAAATGGAGAAATCGCTCTATCCATGACATTTGCCATCCTTGACAAACTTGTAGCCTTAACCGTGAGCTAACACTAGGATTGCCTCTGCTCTCTCCAACAGGGCACGGGATCCCGGGAGGAACGAGGAAATGGTCTGAGTGTGGGGAGAGTGCGGCAGGAACACAGGATCCCACATCCCACAGAGGGATCCATGCACAGGACACAGTCCATCCCCAGGGTAAACTCAGTCAGAGACCAGACCTGGCTACACACCAGAGACTCCCCGTGGGCCAGCGTCGCCATCGCTGCATCGACTGCGGCAAGAGGTTCAGAAAACCCTCCGGACTCCTCCAGCACCAGTGCGCACACACCAGGGAGCGGCCGTACCACTGCTCTGACTGCGGCAAGGCCTTTGCAGAGAGCTCAAAGCTGAAAATACACCAGCGCACGCACACCGGGGAGCGGCCATACCACTGCACTGACTGTGGCAAGAGCTTTACACAAATTGCACACCTGAGAACACACCAGCGCACACACACCGGGGAGCGGCCGTACCGCTGCACTGACTGTGGCAAGGGGTTCAACAGTGCCAATATGCTGACCCTCCACCGGCGAACGCACACCGGGAAGAGGCCATACCACTGTGCCGACTGCAGCAAGAGCTTTGCAGAGAGCTCAAAGCTGAGAATACACCAGCGCACGCACACCGGGGAACGGCCGTACCACTGCACTGACTGTGGCAAGGACTTTGCACAGATCGCAAACCTGAGAACCCATCAGCGCACGCACACTGGGGAGCGGCCGTACCACTGCACTGACTGTGGCAAGGGCTTTGCACAGATGGCACACCTGAGAACCCATCAGCGCACACACACCAGGGAGCGGCCGTACTACTGCTCTGACTGTGGCAAGGCCTTTGCAGAGAGCTCAAAGCTGAAAATACACCAGCGCACGCACACCGGGGAGCGGCCATATCGCTGCACTGACTGTGGCAAGGACTTTGCACAGATCGCACACCTGAGAACCCATCAGCGCACGCACACACCGGGGAGCGGCCGTACGCCTGTGCTTACTGCAGCAAGGACTTTGCACACAACTCAAACCTCAGACTACACCAGCACATGCACACAGGGGAGTGGCCATACATCTGCCCCAGCCCTGAGCCCCATCCCACCCCCTGAACCCCTCATCCCTGGTCCCAGAGCCCACACTCATTTTTAGAATAGAATAGAATCATAGAATAGAATATCAGGGTTGGAAGGGACCTCAGGAGGTCGTCTAGTCCAGCCCCCTGCGCAAAGCAGGACCAATCCCCAATTTTTGCCCCAGATCCCTAAATGGCCCCTGTCGTAAATATCAAGGGAAGGGTAAACACCTTTAAAATCCCGCCTGGCCAGAGGAAAAACCCTTTCATCTGTAAAGGGTTAAGAAGCTAGGATAACCTCGCTGGCATCTGACCAAAATGACCAGTGAGGAGACAAAATACTTTCAAAAGCTGGGGGGAGGGAGAAACAAAGCCTCTCTCTCTGTCTGTGTGATGCTTTTGCCGGGGACAGAACAGGAATGGAGTCTTAGAACTTAGTAAGTAATCTAGTTAGATGTGCGTTAGATTCTGTTTTCTTTAAATGGCTGACAAAATAAGCTGTGCTGAATGGAATGTAGATTCCTGTTTTTGTCTCTTTTTGTAACTTAAGGTTTTGCCTAGAGGGATTCTCTATGTTTTGAATCTAATTACCCTGTAAGCTATTTACCATCCTGATTTTACAGAGGTGATTCTTTTACTTTTTCTTCTATTAAAATTCTTCTTTTAAGAATCTCATTGCTTTTTCATTCTTAAGATCCAAGGGTTTGGGTCTGTGTTCGCCTATGCAAATTGGTGAGGATTTTTATCAAACCTTCCCCAGGAAAGGGGGTGTAGGGCTTGGGGCGATTTTGGGGGGAAAGACGTTTCCAAACGGGCTCTTTCCCAGTTATATATCCGTTAGACGTTTGGTGGCAGCGATAAAGTCCAAGGGCAAAAGGTAAAATAGTTTGTACCATGGGGAAGTTTTAACCTAAATTGGTAAAAGTAAGCTTCGGAGGTTTTCATGCAGGTCCCCACATCTGTACCCTAGAGTTCAGAGTGGGGAAGGAACCTTGACATGGTGGCAGAGCGGTGGGATTAACTTGAAATCATTTGAGATCAATTTGAGATTCTTTTGAACCAGAAGCACAGATTTGAAAAGAAATTTTTTTTCTTTGGGCTGCTGGAAAGCAGGTTTTAAGCTGAAAGCAGTTAGGTTTTTTTTCTGCTTTGGGGCCAGAGCAGAGAAAAAAGGGAATTGTCTTTGGTGAGCTGGAGTTTCTCTACGTAAAGGCAGGGTGGTTAACCTCCTGCAGGGAAATTTACAAGTCTTCACAGACCTGAAGTTGTTTTTTTCCTAAGAGCAACTAGAGGGGTTTTCTATCTATTTGCCTGGAGACAAAGGTGTTAAGGTTTTTTGTTTTTGGTTTTTTAGGATTTTTCTGTAGGCTGACAATCACTATCAGAGAATATAGGTATCATATTACAGCACAGCAAAATTTTACAAGCCAAGGTTTGTTTTTTTGTTTTATTTCTAACTCTCGAGTGTAAAGTTAGTTAAAAACAGAGAGGCAAAGATGACAGAAACCAAGACACAATACTAATTGGAGTTAGCCAGACTGGAGGCAGCGAAAGAGGCAGAAAAAGCCCTAGAAGCTGCCCACAGGAGAGAAATGGAGGCAAAGGACAAAGAAATGGAGGCAGCGAAAGAGGCAGAAAAGAACCAAGAGGCTGCCCACAGGAGAGCTATGGAGGTAAGGGCCAAAGAACTGGAGAAGAAGGAAAAAGAGAGGAAGCATGCACTGGAAAGGGAGAAGGCAAAGGCTCAGCAGAATATACCAACATACCCTAGCAATCCACCTCCAGGTACCACTTCCCATCCCAGAAAGTTTCCCACCTACAAGGCAGGCGATGATACCGAGGCCTTCTTAGAAAACTTTGAAAGGGCCTGCCTTGGGTACAGCATCTCTACAGACCAATACATGGTAGAGCTGAGGCCACAGCTCAGTGGACCCTTAGCTGAGGTGGTGACTGAAATGCCTAAGGAACACATGAACAAGTATGAACTGTTTAAAACCAAGGCGAGAGTCAGAATGGGGCTAACACCCGAGCCTTCTCGTCGGCGATTCAGAGCCCTACGGTGGAAACCAGACATGTCATTTACCCGACATACCTACCACATTGTGAAACATTGGGATGCCTGGATATCAGGAGCAAGTGTTAAATCTCCAGTAAATTTGCCCTTCCTAATGCAAATGGAACAGTTCTTAGAGGGTGTTCCTGAGGAAATAGAAAGGTACATCCTAGATGGGAAGCCCAAAACAGTAATTGAGGTGGGGGAGATTGGAGCCAAATGGGTGGAGGTGGCAGAAAAGAGAAAAACTGGTTGCGGTTGGAGTGGATACCAGAAGGGACAACCCCAGACCACACCCTACTACCAGGGGCAGCCCAAGGCCCCACCTACCCCCCAAGGAACCCTCCAGCTACCTTATCGTCCCGCCACACTATTCTCCAGCAACCCACCTTGCCCCAGTGACCTGTCAGCTGGACAATGTTTTAAATGTAATGAGCTGGAGCATGTAAAGATCAACTGCCCCAAGAACCCCAACAGATTACAGTTCATTGCACCGGAATCACACTAGAGGTCCTCAGGCCCAGATACCATTGGAGCGGAGGGAAACTGTGAGTGTGGGCGGGAAGAAGGTCACCGCATGGAGGGACACCAGAGCACAAGTGTCAGCTATCCATGCTTCCTTAGTGGACCCCAATTTAATCAACCCAGAGATCCAAGTGATGATTCAACCCTTCAAGTCAAACTCTTTCAATTCGTCTACAGCCGAGTTGCCTATCCAATACAAGGGCTGGTCAGGAACGTGGACTTTTGCAGTCTCTGATGATTATCCCATCCCCATGCTGTTGGGGGAAGACTTGGCCAATCATGTGAAGCTAACCAAGAGGGTGGGAATGGTCACCGGCAGCCAGGCTAAACAAGCCGTCACGCCTAGCTCTGTTCCGGAAACTTCTACCAGGACCCAGTCAGAGGTGATGGACCCGGACCCCAGGCCAATGTCTGCAACAGCAGCAGTGGATCCAGTCCCAGAGACCCAGACAGAGCCAGTCCCAGAACCGGAACCGGCGGAACAACCAGCACCAGAACCAGTGCCAGCACTGAATCCGGTACTTGCAACCCCAACACCAGAGAGCCCCACCGAACTTGAACCGGCAGCAGCCCATAACCCTACACAAGAGGCTCAGCCAGAGCCTGAACCCCAACATAGAGCTCCAGTGGAGAGCAGTTCACAATCAATGGAAACAGCCCCATCCCCTACATCGCTTCCAGAGGGACCAAGCATAGGTCCACAATCCAATGAGGAACTGATGTCTCCAGCATCAAGGGAGCAGTTCCAGGCCGAGCAAGAAGCAGATGAAAGCCTCCAGAGAGCTTGGATGGCAGCACGGAGCAACCCACCGCCTCTCAGCTCTTCTAATTGATCCAGGTTTGTTGTAGAAAGAGGACTTTTATACAAGGAAACTCTTTCTGGTGGACACCAGGAAGACTGGCATCCTCGGAGACAGTTGGTAGTTCTAACTAAGTACCGGGTCAAGCTCTTGAGCTTAGCCCACGATCATCCTAGTGGCCATGCTGGGGTAAACAGGACCAAAGACCGTTTGGGGAGGTCATTCCACTGGGAGGGAATGGGCAAGGATGTTTCTACCTATGTCCGGTCTTGTGAGGTATGCCAAAAAGTGGGAAAACCCCAAGACCAGGTCAAAGCCCCTCTCCAGCCACTCCCCATCATTGAAGTTCCATTTCAGCGAGTAGCTGTGGATATTCTGGGTCCTTTTCCGAAAAAGACACCCAGAGGAAAGCAGTACATACTGACTTTCATGGATTTTGCCACCCGATGGCTGGAAGCAGTAGCTCTACGCAACATCAGGGCTAAAAGTGTGTGCCAGGCACTAGCAGACATTTTTGACAGGGTAGGTTGGCCCTCTGACATCCTCCCAGATGCAGGAACTAATTTCCTGGCAGGAACTATGGAAAGCCTTTGGGAAGCTCATGGGGTAAATCACTCGGTTGCCACTCCTTACCACCATCAAACAAATGGCATGGTGGAGAAGTTTAATGGAACTTTGGGGGCCATATGTAAATTTGTAAATGAGCACTCCAATGATTGGGACCTAGTGTTGCAGCAGTTGCTCTTTGCCTACAGAGCTGTACCACATCCCAGTTTAGGGTTTTCACCATTTGAACTTGTCTATGGCCGCGAGGTTAAGGGGCCATTACAGTTGGTGAAGCAGCAATGGGAGGGATTTACACCTTCTCCAGGAACTAACATTCTGGACTTTGTAACCAACCTACAAAACACCCTCCGAACCTCTCTACCCCTTGCTAAAGAAAACCTACAGGATGCTCAAAAAGAGCAAAAGGCCTGGTATGATAAACATGCCAGAGAGCGTTCCTTCAAAGTAGGGGACCAGGTGTCACGGAGTGTGGGGGAGTCCAGGCCCTGCACCCCTCTTCCAGGGATTCACTGAGACTCTCAGCCAGCCAGTAAAACAGAAGGTTTATTGGACAACAGGAACACAGTCCAAAACAGAGCTTGTGGGGTACACCCAGGACCCCTCAGTCAAGTCCTTCTGGGGGAGCAGGGAGCTTAGACCCCAGCCCTGGGGTTCCCTGTGTTTCTCCACCCAGCACCAAACTGAAACTAAACCCACCCAGCAGGTTCCCTGCTGCAGCCTCCGTCCACATTCCCGGGCAGAGGTGTTACCTCCCCCTCCTGGCTCAGGTTACAGGTTCTCAGGTCTCCCATCCCCAGGGCACATTCCCAGGTCAACACTCCCCCCTCCCTGCTGTGTCACATCGTCACATCTCTCCCCCCTTCGAGACTGAACTGAGCGGGGTCACTGTGACCAGTGACCTGGGGAAGTTCGGGGCCCCCTCTCCAGGACAGCGCATCCGCTATCGGATTGGCACTTCCCTTCACGTGGACCACGTCCATGTCGTAATCCTGCAGGAGCAGGCTCCACCTCAGGAGCTTGGCGTTGGCTCCTTTCATCTGGTGCAGCCAGGTCAGGGGAGAGTGGTCGGTGTAGACGGTGAAGTGTCGCCCGAAGAGATAGGGCTCTAGTTTCTTGAGGGCCCACACCATGGCCAGGCACTCCTTCTCGATGGCCGTGTAGTTCTGCTTCCGGGGTAGCAACTTCTTGCTCAGGTACACGATGGGGTGTGTCTCCCCCTTTTCATCCTCCTGCATTAACACCGCCCCCAGCCCCGTGTCTGAGGCATCGGTGAACACCACAAAGGGCTTGTCAAAGTCTGGGTTTGCCAGAACTGGGCCACTGACCAGAGCCTCCTTCAGCGCCCGGAAAGCCTCCTGGCACTGCTCGGTCCAGACCACCTTGTCTGGCTTCCCCTTCTTGCATAGCTCAGTGATGGGGGTGGCTATGGCGCTAAAGTGGGGAACAAATCTTCGGTAGTATCCAGCCATCCCAGTAAAGGCTTGGACCTGCTTTTTGGTGTGGGGAGCGGGCCAGTCTCTGATCACCTCCACCTTGGCTGGTTCTGGCTTTAGGCGGCCGCTCCCCACTCGATGGCCCAGGTAAGATACTTCAGCCATCCCCACCTTGCACTTCTCTGCTTTTACAGTCAGCCCAGCCCCCTGGAGTCGGTCCAGCACTTGTCTAACCTGAGACACATGGTCCTCCCAGGTCTGGCTAAAGACACAGATGTCATCAATATACGCCATGGCAAAACTCTCCATCCCCCTCAGTAGCTGGTCCACTAGGCGCTGGAAGGTGGCCGGCGCTCCCTTGAGGCCGAAAGGCAGGGTCAGGAACTCATAGAGTCCCAGAGGGGTGATAAAGGCCGATTTCAGCCGAGCATCTGCATCCAGCGGCACTTGCCATTAGCCCTTTGTAAGGTCCATGGTGGTAAGGTACCGAGCTCCTCCCAGCTTGTCTAGGAGTTCGTCCGGCCTGGGCATGGGGTAGGCATCAGACACAGTGATGGCATTGAGCTTCCGATAGTCCACACAGAACCGGACCGACCCATCCTTTTTGGGGACCAGCACCACCGGCGAGGACCAAGGGCTGGCAGATGGCTGGATCACCCCCAAAGCCAGCATGTCCCAGACCTCTCTTTCCAGGTCCTGAGCAGTTTTCCCTGTGACTCGGAAGGGGGAGCATCTTATCGGCGGGTGCGACCCTGTCTGCACCCGGTGGACAGTCAGATTAGTGCGTCCAGGGTGGTTGGAAAACAGCTGTCAGTACGGATGCAGCACCCCCCTGACCTCAGCTTGCTGGGCAGGGGTTAGCTGATCCGAGAGGGGAATTGTTTCCAGGGGGGAACCAGCTCTGGTCCCAGGGAATAGATCTACTAAAGGGTCATCTCCCTGCTCCTCCCACTGTCCACACACGGCCAACACCACATTCCCCCTGGCATAATATGGCTTCATCATATTCACATGGTACACCCGGCGGTGGTGCGCCCGGTTCGACAGCTCCACCACATAGTTTACCTCATTGAGCTGCTTGATGACCTTGAAAGGGCCCTCCCAGGTGGCCTGTAGTTTGTTCTTTCTCACAGGGATGAGAACCATCACCTGATCCCCGGTGGCGTAGGCACGGGCCCGCGCCGTGCGGTCATACCAGACCTTCTGCTTCCTCTGGGCTCTGGCCAGATTCTCCCTGGCCAGGCCCATGAGTTCAGCCAGTCTCTCTCGGAAGGTCAGGACATACTCCACCACTGACTCTCCATCGGGAGTGGCCTTCCCCTCCCATTCGTCTCTCATCAGGTCCAGGGGGCCCCTCACCCTCCTTCCATATAACAGTTCGAAAGGCAAAAATCCGGTAGACTCCTGGGGCACCTCCCTGTACGCAAACAGCAGGTGAGGTAAATACTTGTCCCAATCCTGCGGGTGCTGGTTCATAAAGGTTTTCAGCATCATCTTTAGCGTCCCGTTAAACCTCTCCACCAGCCCATTGGACTGGGGGTGATAAGCTGAGGCCCAGTCATGCCAGACCCCACATTTCTTCCACAAGCACCGGAGCAGGGCCGACATGAAGTTGGAGCCTTGGTCTGTCAAGACTTCCTTGGGGAACCCCACTCGGCTGAAAATGGTCAGGAGCGCATCTGCCACGGTGTCTGCTTCAATGGAAGCTAAGGGCACTGCCTCGGGGTAGCGGGTGGCAAAATCTACTACCACCAGAATGTATTTCTTCCCCGACCAGGTCGTCTTGCTGAGAGGCCCCATAATGTCCATGGCCACCTTCTGGAAAGGCTCCTCTATGATGGGCAAAGGTCTCAAAGCCGCTTTCCCCTTGTCCCGGGCCTTCCCCACCCTCTGACAGGGTCACAGGATCGGCAATACTGCTGGACCGTGGTAAAGACCCCGGGCCAGTAAAAGTTCTGTAGCAACCTCTGCCGGGTGCGCCGGATTCCCTGGTGCCCTGCGAGGGGGATGTCATGGGCCAGGTACAGGAGCTTGCGGCGATACTTCTGGGGGACCACCAGCTGCCTCCTGATCCCACAGGACTCTACTTCCCTTGTGGGAGCCCATTCTCGGTACAGGAACCCCTTCTCCCACAGGAACCTCTCCTGGCAGCCTCTCCTCATGGTCCGTCCCTCACTGAGGTCGGCCAGGTCCCTGAGTTTCCTCAAGGAGGGATCTTTCCTCAACTCGGCCTGGAACTCAGCGGCTGGGGAAGGGATGGGGACTGGTTCCCTCTCATTGGCCAGGTCTGAGGCCACAGCCTTTCTGAGCCATGCCCCTCGGCGCTCCCTCCCCACCAGGGTAGGGTTCTGCGCCTCCGGCGTGGTACCCTCCCCAAGGTCAGGGTGCAGTGCCCCTCGCCGGCTCTGGCTACGGGTCACAACCAGGGTGGTCTGGGGCTTGCTTGGCCAGTCCTCTAGGTCCCCCCCATCAAAACTTCAGTGGGCAAATGGTGGTGTACCCCCACATCCTTGGGGCCCTCCTTGGCCCCCCATTTCAGGTGTACCCTTGCCACGGGCACCCTAAATGGGGTCCCGCCCACCCCTGTCAGGGTCAGGTAGGTGTTGGACACCACCCGATCTGGGGCCACCACCTCGGGCCGGGCCAGCGTCACCTCCGTGCCCGTATCCCAGTATCCATTGACCTTCCTCCCATCCACCTCCAGGGGAACAAGGCACTCTCTCCAGAGGGACAGCCCCGCGCCCACCCTGTAAACCGAGCAGCCTGAGTCCAGAGCCTCCAGCCCTCTGGCAGAGCTGGCCTGGAGTACTCTTCCCTCCTGAGCAGGTGGTAAACTGGTAGCCCCCCTTGCCTGGGTTGTCTGCCCCTCGTCCAGCTGGGTCCCTACCCAGTTAACCCTGGGTAGGTTGGGTCTGCTCAATTTGTCCCTGAGCCCGGGGCACTGGGACCGTACGTGGCCTCTCTGGCCACAGTGATAGCAGCTCAGGTCACGTTGGTCCCCTCGAGCGGGTCGGAGGGGCCCGACGCCAGGCGTTCCCCTTTGGAGGGGGTTCTCCCTATTTCCCCACTGGGAGGCCCCATGGTGACTCTCTCTCTGCATCGGGGGGGGGCCTGTTCTTTTGGGATTCCTCCCAGCTACCCCCTGACCGACTGTTCACAAACTCGTCGGCCAGCTGCCCTGCGTGCTGGGGGTTCGCGAGCTTTTTGTCCACCAGCCACAGCCTCAGGTCAGAAGGGCATTGTTCATACAGTTGCTCCAGTACGATTAGGTCAAGCAGGTCCTCTTTAGCTTGGGCCCCAGCTGTCCACTTGCGGGCATACCCCTGCATCCGGTTGACCAGTTGTAGGTAGGTGACCTCAGGTGTTTTACGCTGACTCCAGAACCTTCTCCGGTACATCTCGGGGGTCAGCCCAAACTCACGGAGCAGGGCCTGTTTGAATAGTTCATAGTCCCCTGCCTCCGCCCCTGTCATTCGGCTGTACGCCTCCACGGCTTTGGGGTCCAGTAAGGGGGTGAGAAACTGGAGCCTGTCTGCAGGGTCAACCCTGTGCATCTCGCAGGCATTCTCAAAGGCCATCAGGAAGCTATCTATGTCCTCCCTCTCCTTCTGCTGGGCCAGGAAGCACTTATCAAAGCTCCTGCAGTCTTGGGTCCCCCCACACTCACCGCAGTCGGAGTCCCACTGCTCCTCAGCCTGGCCAGCTCCAGTTCATGCTGTCTTTGTTTCTCCTTCTCCTGATGTTCCCTCTCCTTCTCCTGCTCATGTTGACGTTGTTTCTCCTTCTTCTCCTGCTCATGTTGACGTTGTTTCTCCTCATGTTGACGTTGTTTTTCATGATCCTCCAGCTCCCTCATTTTCATCTCCCTCTCCCATTCCAGCCGCATCCGCTCCAGGGATGGGGAGCTCCGCTGGGAGGATCCCCTGCTGGCTGCCGGGGTCAGGGTGCCCTCGGTATCCACTGGGCTTCCCCCAACCCCTCCCCCAGGCATAGGTAGGAAGGGTCTCGGGATGTCCTGGGCAGCAGCCTGACCCCTCCCAGCCCGGTCAGGCCCCAGGGCCCACGCTGCGTCCGCTGGGCGGCTTCCCTCAGGGACAGGGATCGGGTCATCCAAGCGATCCCTCTCCTCCAACTGGGCAATCAGCTGTTCCTTGGTGGACCTCCCAGTGCGCAGCCCCCTCTGCCTGCACAGCTCCACCAGGTCACTCTTAAGGCGTTTAGCGTACATCTCCCTGCTGGCCACTCGCAGGCCGGGCAGCTTTCTACGGTTTCCGGGAAAAGCCCCTCGTGTGCCAGTCCTTCTTGAGGTCACCACCTCTTTGCCAGGGTCGAGCTGCAGACTCCTCCGCCCCTGGGACCGCTCGCTGCAATCCCCCGGGGGACCCTGTTACTGCAAAAGCCCTTCTCTCTGGTCACACGCTCCCAGGGGTTAACCGCCCCCTGAAACCGTCTCTCTCTGAATCTTCCGCACGCCCGGTCCCCGTCAATCCCCCTTCGTTTTACTGTTCCCCAGTCACTTACTGCAGGAAGCGCCGTTCACGGGGTGCAGTACATCCCACCGCTGCCACCAGTTGTCACGGAGTGTGGGGGAGTCCAGGCCCTGCACCCCTCTTCCAGGGATTCACTGAGACTCTCAGCCAGCCAGTAAAACAGAAGGTTTATTGGACAACAGGAACACAGTCCAAAACAGAGCTTGTGGGGTACACCCAGGACCCCTCAGTCAAGTCCTTCTGGGGGAGCAGGGAGCTTAGACACCAGCCCTGGGGTTCCCTGTGTTCCTCCACCCAGCACCAAACTGAAACTAAACCCACCCAGCAGGTTCCCTGCTGCAGCCTCCGTCCACATTCCCAGGCAGAGGTGTTACCTCCCCCTCCCCCTCCTGGCTCAGGTTACAGGTTCTCAGGTCTCCCATCCCCAGGGCACATTCCCAGGTCAACACTCCCCCCCCCCCGCCGCTGAGTCACATCATCACACCAGGTCATGGTCTTAAAGGCGCTCCAGGCCCATAAAATGGAAGCGTTGTGGGAAGGGCCATTCACGGTCCAGGAGCACCTGGGAGCTGTTAATTATCTCATAGCATTCCCCACCTCTAACCGAAAGCCTAAGGTGTACCATATTAATTCTCTAAAGCCCTTTATTCCAGAGAATTAAAGGTTTGTCAGTTTACAGCCCAGGGAGGAGATGACGCTGAGTGGCCTGAAGGTGTCTACTACGAAGGGAAAAGTGCTGGTGGCGTGGAAGAGGTGAACCTCTCCATGACCCTTGGGCGAATGCAGTGACAGCAGATCCAGGAGCTGTGCACCAGCTACGCGCCGACATTCTCAGCCACCCCAGGACTGACTGAACGGGCATACCACTCCATTGACACAGGTAATGCTCACCCAATTAAAGTCCAACCTTACCGGGTGTCTCCTCAAGCTAAAACTGCTATAGAACGGGAGATCCGGGATATGTTACAGATAGGGGTAATCCGCCCCTCTGGCAGTGCATGGGCATCTCCAGTGGTTCTAGTTCCCAAAACAGATGGGGAGATACATTTTTGCGTGGACTACCGTAAGCTAAATGCTGTAACTCGCCCAGACAACTATCCAATGCCACGCACAGATGAACTATTAGAGAAACTGGGACGGGCCCAGTTCATCTCTACCTTGGACTTAACCAAGGGGTACTGGCAGGTACCGCTTGATGAATCCGCCAAGGAAAGGTCAGCCTTCACCACACATCTCGGGCTGTATGAATTTAATGTACTCCCTTTCGGGCTGCAGAATGCACCCGCCACCTTCCAAAGACTTGTAGATTGTCTCCCAGCGGGATTAGGAGACTATGCAGTCGCCTACCTTGACGATGTGGCCATATTTTCGGATTCCTGGGTAGAACACCTGGAACATCTACAAAAAGTCTTTGAGTGCATAAGGGAGGCAGGACTAACTGTTAAGGCTAAGAAGTGTCAAATAGGCCTAAACAGAGTGACACCAGGTGGGTCAAGGAACTATCAACCCCCTACAGGCCAAAGTGGATGGTATCCAAAAGTGGCCTGTCCCAAAGTCAAAGAAACAAGTTCAATCCTTCTTAGGCTTGGCCGGTTATTACAGGCGATTTGTACCACAATACATCCGAATCGCCGCCCCACTGACAGACCTAACCAAAAAGAAACAGCCAAATGCCGTTCAGTGGACCGAAGAGTGTCAGAAGGCCTTTAACCAGCTTAAAGCGACACTCATGTCTGACCCTGTACTAAGGGCCCCAGACTTTGACAAACCGTTCCTAGTAACCACAGATGCATCCGAGCGTGGTGTGGGAGCAGTTTTAATGCAGAAAGGACTGGATCAACCTGGATCAAACCTGTAGTGTTTCTCAGCAAGAAGCTGTCTGAGAGGGAAAGCAACTGATCAGTCAGTGAAAAAGAATGTTACGCCACTGTCTACGCTCTGGAAAAGCAACACCCATATGTTTGGGGACGGCGTTTCCACCTGCAAACCGACCATGCTGCACTACAGTGGCTTCATACTGCCACAGGAAATAACAAAAATCTTATTCGGTGGAGTTTAGCTCTCCAAGATTTTGATTTCGACATCCAGCACATCTCAGGAGCTTCTAACAAAGTGGCTGATGCACTCTGCCGTGAAAGTTTCCCAGAATCAACTGGTTAAAATCATCCTTGAGATGTGGAAAATATTGTTAGTCTTTATATACTTTGTAGTATATTTAGAGGTGCATGTGTCTTATTAACTCTGCTTTCTCCTAGAGCTCCAGGAAGAAATCCCAGGCAGCGTTTCACTCTATCTGTGATTTGGGGGGCATCATGAGTGTGAAGGGAAGAGTAGACACCTTTTGGGGTCCCTCCTGGCCGGAGGAATAACCCTTTCACCTGTAAAGGGTTAAGAAGCTAGGATAACCTCGCTGGCACCTGACCACAATGACCAATGAAGAGACAAGATACTTTCAAAAGCTGGGGGGAGGGAGAAACAAAGCCTCTCTCTCTGTCTGTGTGATGCTTTTGCCGGGGACAGAACAGGAATGGAGTCTTAGAACTTAGTAAGTAATCTAGCTAGAGATGCGTTAGATTCTGTTTTCTTTAAATGGCTGAGAAAATAAGTTGTGCTGAATGGAATGTAGATTCCTGTTTTTGTCTTTTTTTTGTAACTTAAGGTTTTGCCTAGAGGGATTCTCTATGTTTTGAATCTAATTACCCTGTAAGGTATTTACCATCCTGATTTTACAGAGGTGATTCTTTTTACTTTTTCTTCTATTAAAATTCTTCTTTTAAGAAACTGATTGCTTTTTCATTGTTCTTAAGATCCAAGGATTTGGATCTGTGGTCACCTATGCAAATTGGTGAGGATTTTTATCAAACCTTCCCCAGGAAAGCGGGGGGTAAGATTTGGGAGGATATTGGGGGGAAAGACTTTTCCAAACGAACTCTTTCCCAGTAACTGGTGTTAGACGTTTGGTGGTGGCAGCGAAAGTCCAAGGGCAAAAGGTAAAATAGTTTGTACCATGGGGAAGTTTTAACCTAAGCTGGTAAAAGTAAGCTTAAGAGGTTTTCATGCAGGTCCCCACATCTGTACCCTAGCGTTCAGGGTGGGGAAGGAACCTTGACAAGAGTCATGAACCAAGAGGCCGGCGCAAAAGGACTTGCTGAGACACTGGGGGCATATGGGAAAGAGTACAGTGAGCATCTACTGAACATCTCCAGAGTGAAGGAGCTTCTGCGCTGCACCTTGGATAACCTGGGAGAGGAGGAGCTAAGGATCTTCAAAATGACTGAAGTTGAACTGAGAAACACATCTATCACCAACCCCCCCATCCATGGGGACAAGCTGGACAGGGAAGGGTTGGCAGAGATGGTGGAGGAGCTAATCAGTCACTACGGGGTGCGCTATGCCATAGAAGCAACCCTGAGCGTGCTGAGAAACAAGAACCAGAGAACCCAGGTGACAAGACTTTGAGATGTAGAGGGATTACATCAGACAAACCTGGGAGTGGAGATCAGCCCTCTTCAGAGTGAGTGATCTCCTGATGCAAACCTGGGGCACATGGGACAGAAGGAACTTGAGAGCTTCCAGATCAAAGTGTCTGAGATCAACCAGGAGCAGGACTCTAACCCTGTTCCCTGCAATAGACTGGAGACAGCAGAGCCTGTGGAGGTCATTGAGGAGCTGATCCATGAGTATGGGGAGGAACATGCTCTGCAGGTGACCCAGGACATCCTGAGAGGCATGAACAGGGTTGCCCTGGCACAGAGACTCATGGAGGCAACTAGGACGGGTAAGGAATGAGTCAGGGAGGGGAGATCGGCTCCTTGGGGAATCCCATTATATCCATGTCTCCTTTTATACGGAGGCTCCTAACTATTGGGAATGGTTCGAAAAGCCAGGAAGTGGGAGCCGGTAATGAAGGCAGTTCTAGTCATTGCAATCCCATCCCTTGTATGACCCATGAGATGCAACCAACACTGTCATTTTCGCCTCCCATTTCCCCTGGTTCTCCACGGTTTTCCTTCCTGGCTCTACATGACATTTCCCTTTTCCCTACAGACAGCTGTCTCCCCAGGGAAATATTTCTTGCTTGTTTTTTTTGGCAAAAGTTCCCTAAAACAGAGCAAACCAAGTGGAGGTGACACAGAATGGTGGTAAAATCAGACCAAGGGGGGTTTGTGGGAATCCCAGTGTTTTCATTGACAGGCAGGAAGTTATGTTTTGCTCATCTAAAAGGTGAGCAACATTCTGGGACACATCCTGCAAGGGGAGAGGATGGCTTTGGAGGGCATCAAGGCAGTGCACAAGGGAAGGAGAGAGAGGAGGGACCGTATTTCTCCTGCTCCTTAACCATACACTCTCTGTAGAGGGAGAATATGGGAGACAAGGAGAAGACAAAAGATGGTCTGAACACCAGCTCCTGTCTCTGGTGCAGGAATAATAACAAATCCAGGGAGCAATGTTTAAGAGGTTGGTTAAGGCCTAAGGAAGCAGCTCCCAGCTCCTTCAATCCCAGCCTCTCCCAGCAGCAGGACCAGAGCTAGAGTGCGGGCTGCAGGGGAGTTCCTGGCTACTCTAGCCTCTCCCAGCAGGGGGCGCTGTAGGGAGTGAGGCAGGAGCACTGGCTGTGTGGAAAGCTCTCAGCTACTCCAGTCCTAGTCATTCCCACCAAGAGCCCCTAAATGAATGGCCTTACAGAACGTTGTATAAGTTGGGATCCCAGCCCCATGGGGCAGCTTGTACTGTAGCTGCCGATTGTCCCTTTCCTATGGCTGGAGAAAGGGCATTAGTTTCAGGAACAGTCGTAATGCAGCCTGGAGACTCTCCCCACTGAGCAATGCCAGTGGTATGTGCTCATCTGAAGCATTGTCTTCCTTCCCACAGATGCCTCGAGAGAGAGCCAATGTGAGCTGTGTCCGAGAGAGAAGGTACGGACTGTGCCCTTGCAAGGGTATTGTACCTGTCAAGGCTGATTCCCCACTCTGGCACTTCAAGTGCAGAAGGTTGAGGCCCCGCAAGGACTCTAAAAATTAATACTTGCTACTCCAGGCTTGTATTAAACCAGGGGTGGGCAAACTTTTTGGCTCGAGGGCCACATCGGGGTTCTGAAACTGTATGGAGGGCCGGGTAGGGAAGGCTGTGCCTCCCCAAACAGCCTGCCCCCTCTCTGCCCCCTCACACTTCCCACCCTCCTCAGAACCTCCAACCCATCTAACCCCCCGCTCCTTGACCCCTGACTGCCCCCCCGACCCCTCACCCCTAACTGCCCCCCTGGGACCCCACCCCCTATCCACACCCCCGCCCCCGCCAGGTCCCTGGGACTCCCACGCCTATCCAGCTGCTCCCTGTCCCCTGACCATGCCGCTCAGAGCACCAGGACTGGCAGCCGTAAGTAGCACTGGAAGTAGCGCATTCCTACGGGGAGCGATTTAATACACTACACTGGCGGCTCTTGCAGCCACGCTCCCCAGCAGGAGCTTGCAGCCCTGCCGCCCAGAGCACTGGTGGCATGGCGAGCTGAGGCTGCAGGGGAGGGGGGGACAGCGGGGGAGGGGCCGGGGCTAGCCTCCCTGGTCGGGAGCTCAAGGGCCGGGCAGGACGGTCCCGCGGGCTGGGTGTGGCCAACAGGCTGTAGTTTGCCCACCTCTGTATTAAACCCCCAAGGTTACAGCTTTTCTTTGGCCTTGGTTTGGTAGATGCTGTCAGCACCCAAGTGCAGAACCCCTTTGAGAGACCAGGAAGGCGCACTTGGGAACTCCTTCCTGGGCGGTACCCTCAAGCCCTTTCTCTCCCCACTCCCTCCGGGGAAGAGCTGAGAAAGAAATAAAAAAGGAATTCGGCTGTTGCCACCAGCTAATTAAACAACATGTGCACAAACCTTTTAAGACATACAAATTTAATTCTATTCTTAAAAAAGGTACATTTTATTTTTAAAATAAAGGAAAGAAAATAAATCTGTAAACTCAGCTATTGCTTGATTTTTAAAAAAAACATTACAAGGATTAAGCACCAAAAATAGCTTTTTTGAGGTCCAACTTAAAGGTACCGAGAGCACCTAGGGTTAGCACAGAGGAATCCACAAACCGTAAAGAAGTAAGAGAGAAACCTAATCGCGTCTTCCTAGACATTTCCTGGTCTATTTACATATCTGGGTTTTCAGATGAGTAGTTTCTAGATATGATCTGATGATTTTTCATACCTGGCCCAAGCTTTTTACAGCATCGCTGCTCGGTCCCCCTCTTCCCGGGAGAACAACAGACAGACAGACAAAGGGGGCGTTTTTCTCAATTTTAAAAAGTTCCAGCCTTTCCATTGGCTCTTTTGGTCAGGTGCCAACTCACTTCCTTTTCCCTATGCATCGCAGTGAGACTTTTTAACCCTTTACAGGTAAAGCAAGTGGAGAACAGCTACTAAGAGGGATTTTATAGCTAACTGGCTGGCTGGGTGTCCATAACAGGGAGCTACCTGCCCCCCTTCATTTACCACAATACCAGATCCAACTGGGACACCGTTCAGGAAGTTACCTCCATGTGGCTGTGCGTTGGGATCTGGAGTTGGGAAGCAGAAATGGCTAGAGGGGTCAGAAACTGTGTCAATCCCAGTAATCAGTGAGGGTCTCAGTAGTTGCTCCCTGGAGGCACACAACTTTTTTTGACTCCTCTTTCATCCATAGACTTAATTTCACTTACTCCTATCGCAACTGTTATCTCTTCCCCACCCCCATTCCAGGATCTAGAGCAGGGGGTTGGGTGGGGGAGAGTCAGGACTTCTGGGTTTTATTCCCAGCTCTGGGAGGGGAGTGGGGTCTAGTGGGCTAGAGCTGGGGGTGCGACTGGAAGTTCATATTTCTAGAAAGACAGTGTGGAGCCATGGTGACCCGGCTCACATCCTTTCCCTTCATGGTGGTTTAGCACGTTAATCTGGATAACAACAATAACAATGAATTCCAGATTTCCTGGTGGCGGGATGTGAGCCCTTGTGTTTTCCTCTGAAAACTGTTTTTGGTGCAGTGCCGTGCTGGGGCTTCATTGAGCCAACTTGGCATTTCCAAAGTGGCAAGGGGAGGTTTTTATCTGCGACCTTAGGATCCATCCACACCTTGTCCTGCCTTTGCCATTCAACATGCTGCTCCTACTCCCCAAATCCTGCCACCCCTTTCTAGGGGAAACATCAATCCTGCTATGGTTGGGTTAGTAGAGCCACAGGCTGCGGAGAACAGGGGCTGTTACCGTATGCTGCACACGTGGGAACCCTCAGCCTCAACACGACCAGCCTCTGCCACTTGAGCTCAAGGCGACTCCCCCTTGGCTGGCAGCTGCAGTAGTAGATCATTTATCCCGGCTGTGGGCTGCATTTATTGTACAGAGCCAGGGTGCCTGCAGAGCCCTTGGGAGCAAGGGGTGGAGGCACCAAGGAAGAGAGGATTTTCCTGATAGAGTTTGGCAAGGACTGTTCATAACTCTCTGAACTGCTCTTCCTGGCACCTGGAAGCTGATCACAAGTGTCCGTGTCCCCCTCACAGAGCCGCTTCTCCAGCCCACTGAGAAGAAAATACTCAGTTTTCACAATCCTTTCGCTGACCTCCTGGGGCAT
Source organism: Natator depressus (assembly GCF_965152275.1). Classification (NCBI taxonomy): domain Eukaryota; kingdom Metazoa; phylum Chordata; order Testudines; family Cheloniidae; genus Natator; species Natator depressus. The sequence goes on from NC_134239.1 coordinate 10,501,208, forward strand.
CTTGGTCAACTGGGGAATATTGCAGGGGATGACAGACCGTGGGGCAGAGTCCAGCTGATCCATGAGTCCCCTCTGCGGCCGTGCTGTAAAGCCCCCAGGCCACGGAAACAGCCTCAGCTGCTCGGGCTCCCTCTTCTCTACAGTTCTCCTGTGGGAAATCCCCACTGGAGCCATGTTAACACCTGATCCTGTGTTCTAGGATCTACCAGAAGAAATAAAGCCAGAGATCATTTAGGCCCCAGAGGGGAGCCAGGAGACATAGAATCATAGAATATCAGGGTTGGAAGGGACCTCAGGAGGTCATCTAGTCCAGCCCCCTGCTCAAAGCAGGACCAATCCCCAACATATAGGTAAGAGCTGGGGTGGGGAATTCGGTGTCACCCCCTCTGCAGGAGTTCATGTCTGGGAGCACAGGCCAGTTCCTATTGCACCGTGTGCAGCATCCCTCAGGTATGGGCACGTTCAGACTTCACGATTGGTCTGACGTAGCAGGGAAATACAGAGAGTGAAGCGTGTAACCCACGTGGCTGCTCCATGACCAGGGTTATTGGGGAGAGCCTTTTGGAGATTTTGTGTGTATAATACACAGAGGGACCCCGTAGACATGGTCAGAACAGGGACAGGTCTGTCTAGTGGGGGCTGGGAGGCAGGACTCCTGGGTTCTATTCCCCAGTTCTTTCACTGACTCGCTTGGAGACTTAGGCAAATCATCACTGCTCCTTCGTGCCTCAGTTGTTCCATCTGAAAAATGGGGAGGAGTTGAGGCTTAATTCCCAACTGCAAAGTCCTTTGGGAGCCTTAAATGGCAATTACTAGAAATATTCAACAGCGAGGATGATTCACCACAGGAACAAGCTACCAAGGAAAGTGGTGGATTCTCCATCTCTTGATGTCATTTAATGAAGACTAGATCCTTTCTGGAATGTGTTTGCCCAACAAGTAGCTGTTGTGTCATACAGGAGGCCAGTGATACGCAGGGGGTCAGATTAGATGCTCTAATGGTCTCTCCTGGCCACAAAGTCTACCAATTTCTGAAAAACTGAGTGGAGCATTGGGAGCAGCGTCTGATGTCTTACGGTCTAGCCGGCTTGCTTCCGAGAACGAACACTCCTTGAGTGGGGTGATCCACAGGGAGTAGCTCAAACCTCCAAAGTGCCTGGCCAGCGGCAGGACATTAGCACAGCAAGGGAGGGGTGTGGCAGTGACATCACAAAGGCCTTTTGCAGGACCTCAGACTATTGGTCCAAGGTGGTGGGGAGGTGGTGACCTCACAGAGAGATGCTGACATCAGCCAGGCAGGACAGGGGCGAGGGGCCAGGGAAACCTCGCAGACCCGTGTGTCTTTGCTTCAGCAAGTCTCCTTCTCCAGGTCTCTCTTTGAGGACTGAGAGCGTATTAGGGTTCACATACGTGAGCGCCAGGAGGAACCTCTTTCAAGTTTTCTCCTTTCCTTTTACTGATTTGACTAGAAAACAGACGTCCCTGTTTAGAAGGTAAGAGCCTCCTCGAGGTTTGAAACCTGCTCAGTCTGATCCATCCGGTGACAGCTGAATTCTAGGCGTGGAAAACACGAGCTTAAGGAGGCAGAATTTTATTCCGCACCTAGAATTTTGTCCCTTTGAATCACTGGGGACATTAGGGTTTGTCCTTTTTGTTTCTCCTTTTCCTCCATTCCTCCCTCCTTTCTCTTCTTCTCTTGCTTCTTTTGTCCTTTCTCCTGTTCCCCTCCCAACACCAGGAGGTGTGTGTGTCGTGGGGGAGAGTTCTGCAGCTCCCACTGTGGGAGGTCTCCCCAAAAATGTGGGGCTGAAATAGCGCTCGGGCAGTGATCCCCACCAGTGACCTGGGCCACCCTTTGGGCTCTCTGGTGAGAACCCTCAGCCTCCTGTCCTCAGTCTCTACCCTGATTGCCTGAGCAGGGGGTTATTGACAGGGAGGAGACGCAGGTCCTTGTTGTTCTCTTTTAAGACCAAGAAAATAAGTCATAACCAGTCATATGTTTGACGAATTTTGCTGCTTCTTGGCATTAATTGTCTCTGAGCAGCTCATGATTCTCTCTAACATTCCAGTTCCCCTAAAATACTTGCTGAATAATTCCTGTGCACTGTTGTTGGTCTGGAGCTCATTGGAGAGTACTTTATTCATGTCATTCAATGTATGAAATTCAAGATCCGATGGTTAGTTTGAAAATCAGGGCTCTTGGGTCCTATTCCCAACTCTGCCACTGACTGGCTGTGTGACCTAAGACAAGTCAATTCTCCTTTCTCAGCCTGAGCTTCTCCCTCTTTCAAGTAGGAATAATAATGATCCTCTCCTACCTACCTCACAGTGGATAGAGGATGGGGATCCATTGGAGAGTGTCTCTATGCGAAGTGCATAATATGAGGTGTCCTACAACGTTTACTCAGATCAGATTATGACATCATAGAATAGCTGAAATATTCTATTTTATTGGTATGTTTTTATTTTGAAATTGTTAAGAGCAGCAACTACTTAGCTCAGACTGAAGCATCTCATCTAATTTTCGAGATCTAAGTGTCTCCTCTTTGTGTGTGACAAGACAGTTTAACACACTGTGACAAACAGGAGATGCTTTTGTTTTGCAACAAAATATTTGTGCAAAGAACTTTCATCCCACTTGTTATGATTTCAAGAAACAAACTGGTGTAGTCTGAATGGGATTTTCTGACAAAAACGGTTTCAATGAAATTTCCCCACCATCTCAATTCCTGGGCTCTATCCCTGCCTTGGGGGAGGGGAAGGGGGGTTGTGGTCCATTAGAACAGGAGTCAGGACTGGTGGCTTCTCTTTCTGGCTCTTCCACCGCCTTGCTGTGTAGGCCCTTGGGTAGGTCACTTCCCTTCTCTGTACCCCACGCTCCTCCCCATCTGTCCAATGGGAACAGGGACAATTCTCAAACTCTGGGCAGTCGTGAGCCTGAGTGAGAGAAGGGGCGTGTCAGTGTTCCCTCTCCACTCTGAACTCTAGAGTACAGATGTGGGGACCCGCATGAGAGACCCCCTAAGCTTATTTCTACCAGCTTAGGTTAAAAACTTCCCCAAGGCACAAATCTCTATTTGTCCTTGGACTGAGGTATGCTGCCACCACCAAGTGATTTAACAAAGAACCGGGGAAAAGGACCACTTGGAGTTCATCTTCCCCCAGCAATCCCCCCAAGCCCTTACACCCCCTTTCCTGGGGAGGCTTGAGAATAATATCATAACCAATTGGTTACAAAATGATCAAAGACCCAAACCCCTGGGTCTTGGAACAATGGAAAAATCAGTCATGTTCTTAAAAGAAAGATTTTATTAAAAAAAAAAAGGTAAAAATCATCTCTGTAAAATCAGGATGGAAAATACTTTACTGGGTATTGAGATTCAAAACACAGAGGATTCCCCTGTGGGCAAAACCTTAAAGTTACAGAAAACAGGAATAAACCTCCCTCTTAGCACAGGGAAAATTCAAGTTACAGAAAACAGGAATAAACCTCCCTCTTAGCACAGGGAAAATTCAAAAGCAAAACAAAAGATAAATTAATCCGCCTTGCCTGGCTTACCTATACTAGTTGCAATATTGGAGACTTGGATTAGGATGGGTTGGAGAAGATGGATTTCTATCTGGCCCCTCTCATAGACTCATAGATATTAAGGTCAGAAGGGACCATTATGATCATCTAGTCTGACCTCCTGAACAATGCAGGCCACAGAATCCCACCCACCCACTCCTGCAATAAACCTCTCACCTATGTCTGAGCTATTGAAGTCCTCAAATCATGGTTTAAAGACTTCAAGGTGCAGAGAATCCTCCAGCAAGTGACCCATGCCCCATGCTACAGAGGAAGGCGAAAAACCTTCAGGGCCTCTTCCAATCTGCCCTGAAGGAAAATTCCTTCCCGACCCCAAATATGGTGATCAGCTGAACCCTGAGCATGTGGGCAAGATTCACCAGCCAGATACCCAGGAAAGAATTCTCTGTAGTAACTCAGATCCCACCCCATCTAACATGCCATCACAGGCCATTGGGCCTATTTACCGTGAATAGTTAAAGATCAATTAATTACCAAAATCATGTTATCCCATCATACCATCGCCTCCATAAACTTATCGAGTTTAATCTTGAAGCCAGATAGGTCTTTTGCTCCACTGCTTCCCTTGGAAGGCTATTCCAGAACTTCACTCCTCTGATGGTTAGAAACCTTCGTCTAATTTCAAGTCTAAACTTCCCGATGGCCAGTTTATATCCATTTGTTCTTGTGTCCACATTGGTAGTAAGTTTAAATAATTCCTCTCCCTCTCTGGTATTTATCCCTCTGATATATTTATAGAGAGCAATCATATCTCCCCTCAACCTTCTTTTGGTTAGGCTAAACAAGCCAAGCTCCTTGAGTCTCCTTTCATAAGACAGGTTTTCCATTCCTCGGATCATCCTAGTAGCCCTTCTCTGTACCTGTTCCAGTTTGAATTCATCCTTCTTAAACATGGGAGACCAGAACTGCACACAGTATTCCAGATGAGGTCTCACCTGTGCCTTGTATAACGGTACTAAAACCTCCTTATCCCCACTGGAAGTACCTCTCCTGATGCATCCCAAGACCACATTAGCTTTTTTCACAGCCATATCACATTGGCGACTCATAGTCATCCTGTGGTCAACCAATACTCCAAGGTCCTTCTCCTCCTCCGTTACTTCTAATTGATGCGTCCCCAGTTTATAACTAAAATTCTTGTTATTAATCCCTAAATGCATGACCTTACACTTCTCACTATTAAATTTCATCCTATTACTATTACTCCAGTTTACAAGATCATCCAGATCTTCCTGTATGATATCCCGGTGTTTCTCTAAATTGGCAATACCTCCCAGCTTTGTATCATCCGCAAACTTTATTAGCACACTCCCACTTTTTGTGCTGAGGTCAGTAATAAAAAGATTAAATAAGATTGGTCCCAAAACTGATCCCTGAGGAACTCCACTGGTAACCTCCCTCCAGCCTGACAGCTCACCTTTCAGTAGGACCCGTTGTAATATCTCCTTTAACCAATTCCTTATCCACCTTTCAATTTTCATATTGATCCCCATCTTTTCCAATTTAACTAATAATTCCCCATGTGGTACAGTATCGAACGCCTTTCTGAAATCTAGGTAAATTAGATCCACTGTGTTTCCTTTGTCTAAAAAATCTGTTACTTTCTCAAAGAAGGAGATCAGGTTGGTTTGGCACGATCTACCTTTTGTAAAACCGTGTTGTATTTTGTCCCATTTACCATTGACCTCAATGTCCTTAACTACTTTCTCTTTTAAAATTTTTTCCAAGACCTTGCATACTACAGATGTCAAACTAACAGGCCTGTAGTTACCTGGATCACTTTTTTTTCCTTTCTTAAAAATAGGAACTATGTTAGCAATTCTCCAATCATATGGTACAACCCCTAAGTTTACAGATTCATTAAAAATTCTTGCTAATGGGCTTGTGTCATAAATATAAAGGAAAGGGTAAACACCTTTAAAATCCCTCCTGGCCAGAGGAAAAACCCTTTCACCTGTAAAGGGTTAAGAAGCTAGGATAACCTCGCTGGCACCTGACCAAAATGACCAGTGAGGAGACAAAATACTTTCAAAAGCTGGGGGGAGGGAGAAACAAAGCCTCTCTCTCTGTCTGTGTGATGCTTTTGCTGGGGACAGAATAGGAATGGAGCCTTAGAACTTAGTAAGTAATCTAGCTAGATATGCGTTAGATTCTGTTTTGTTTAAATGGCTGAGAAAATAAGCTGTGCTGAATGGAATGTAGACTCCTGTTTTTGTGTCTTTTTGTAACTTAAGATTTTGCCTAGGGGGATTCTCTATGTTTTGAATCTGATTACCCTGTAAGGTATTTACCATCCTGATTTTACAGAGATGATTCTTTTATTTTTTCTTCTATTAAAATTCTTCTTTTAAGAACCTGATTGCTTTTTCATTGTTCTTGAGATCCAAGGGCTTGGGTCTGTGTTCACCTATGCAAATTGGTGATGATTTTTATCAAGCCTTCCCCAGGAAAGGGGGTGTAGGGTTTGGGGAGGATTTTGGGGGGAAAGACGTTTCCAAGCGGGCTCTTTCCCTGTTATATATCTGTTAGACGCTTGGTGGTGGCAGCAATAAAGTCCAAGGGGCAAAAGGTAAAATAGTTTGTACCTTGGGAAAGTTTTAACCTAAGCTGGTAAAAATAAGCTTAGGGGGTTTTCATGCAGGTCCCCACATCTATACCAAAGAGTTCAGAGTGGGGAAGGAACCTTGACAGCTTGCAGTTTCATGTGCCAATTCCTTTAATATTCTTGGATGAAAATTATCTGGGCCCCCCGATTTAGTCCCGTTAAGCTGTTTGAGTTTCGCTTCTACCTCAGATATGGTAATATCTACCTCCCATATCCTCATTCCCATTTGTCATGCTACCATTATCCCTAAGATCATTATTAGCCTCTAAGTCCCAAGAGAGAACGGCCACAGAAACAAAGAACCCAAAACAAACCCTCCCCTCCCCCCCAGATTTGAAAGTAACTTTTGTCCCCATTGGTTCCTTTGGTCAGGTGCCAACCAGGTTATTTGAGCTTCTTAATTTGAGGCTACCCTTATGGTTATGACAGGGCGTTAAAGCCCTCTGTGAAGGAGAGAGGGGAGTTTCACGGTGTTTAGCGCCAAGGAATTCTAAAGTTTGCTAAAATGTCTAGTCTGTGGAAACAAGAAATGGTCAGGGCCAAATTTTCTAACCATTGCCTTTTTTAAAGCCCATTCAGGGATGTGAGTCCCTGTCTTTTAGGTACCTGGGGTTCTTTGCCAGCAGGAGAGAAGAGGTTCCTGCCTCCATTTTTGTGGCCTTAACAAACCAGGTGCTGTGCCCCAGTTCGCGTCTGAGATCCCTGAAAAAGAACATCTTCCCATCCATTAACAAGACAGGACCTATCTTTAAAAGGGGAACAACAAAGAGAACCCTGGGACTTACAGACTAGTTAGCCTCACTTCCATAGCTGGAAAGATACTGGAATACATTATTAAACAATCAGTTTGTCAGCACCTACAGGATAATTTGGTTCTTAGGACTAGCTAGCATGGATTTGTCAAGAACAAATCATTCCAAACCAATCCTATTTCCTTCTTTGGCAGGGTTACGGGCCTGGTGGAGGTGGGTAAACAGTAGATGTGATCTATCTTGGTGTTACTAAGGCTTTTGACACAGTTCCTTAGGACATTCTCACAAGCAAACGAGGGAAATGGGGTTGAGATGCAATTAGTGTAATGTGGGTGCAGAGCTGGTTGAAAGCCCATACTCCAAGAGCCCTTCTCCATGTTTGGCTGTCCAATGGAGAGGATGTACATAGTCGGTCCGGCAGGGATCAGTCCGCGGTCCGGTACGATTCAATATTTTCATTAATGATTTGGAAAATGGAGTGGAGAGTATGCTTCTAAAATTTGCAAATGACACCAGGCACTTTGGAGCACAGGATTGGAGTTCAAAACGCCCTTAACAAATTGGAGAATTGGTCTTCTTGAGCCAAACTCCATGGCTGGGCCCCTCTCTAGAGACTGGGCTGAAGTGAAACTCCAGAGCCAAACACTCCTCCTCCTGGGCAGTGCGCTCCGATCTCTAATGGTCAGATGCTGCTTAGCACTGTCAGAGCAGCTTTCGCTGGGGGATTCTCCCAGCACTTTCCAATAGCGGGAAAGTATTAAATCCCCATTTGACTGCTGGGGACAGAGCCATAGATGGGGGAGCAACTTGCCCAAAGTCCCCCAGGAAAAGGAAAACAACCAGCAATGGATCCAATAGGAAACCCAGCAATGGAACTCAGGAGTCCTGACTCCCAATCCCCTGGTCCAGTCACTCCAGCGGAGCACACTCCCTCTCAAAGGCAGGGGGAGCGGCCATGAGGGCCTGGTTGTAATTGGCAGCTGTGGGAGGGAGTGTGCAGCAGTGGTCAGCGAAGGGGCTTGGAAATAAGGACTGCTGGGTCCCATCCATAGCTCTGACACTTGCTGTGACCCTGAGCCAGTAGCTTCCCCTCCTCAGGCCTGTTTCTCATCAGTTGGGTTGGGGTCACAGTCCCTACAGCCCAGGGGGGTTGGGAGGCTCCAGGAAGGTGTATAAAGTGCTGGGATGTCAGGATCCTGGAGGCGCTGTCACCCACGCACTACGGCAGTGATCTGTACCCCGTGCTGTTGGCCAAGTTTCTCCGTCCCTTGCAATAAGACAGACTCTTGTTTTCGCAGCCAGGCGATCCCCCAGTGTCATCACCCTGCCTGCTGGCTGGGCAGGGTAACTCCTCAGGTCACCACCACCCTCTCCAGGCCATCTTGGGCTTGGAGGGTGAGGAGAAGGGCGAGGGACGACACTGAACATCCTCCATCCATCACTCCATCACCGAGAGCAAGTGAGTGGCATTAGGGTTCCTCTGTGGCTTTCCCTGTCTATCTGGGGAGAAGCAGAAAGAGGGGGGGAGAATCTCTCCCAAAGGAGATTGGATTTGCAAACAGCCCCCAGGAGCCCCTCACTCTCAGACTGGGGAGGGGCTTCTCCAGAGCCATCTCCAGTGTGTTTGGAAAGGTCCCAGCAATGGGGCTCCCAGCCCTTCCCTTGTGGGAGACTGTTCCCCAGGCTGAGAGTCTCTGAACTGGGCCAGACCTTGTGAGCTGCTGAGCATGGAAATCAATGGGAAACAAGGGGGCCCTGGCCTTGCTATGCCTGGGGACTTTGAAGTGGGGAATGGTTTCCCAGGAGAAGTCTGGACTCCTGGGTTCTGTTCCTTCTCTAACCTGGGCGGGGGAACGTGGCCTGGGACGGCAAGAGGGAGCTGCTTGTCCAAACTGACCGATGGTCTTTGTGACTGACCCCAGTGCTCGAAAAGGATGAGACTCCCCTGTTATTGCAGCACCAGGGATGACAAGGGGGAACTTTGGGAGCAGATCATGCAATGAACTCCTGCCAGTGTGTGTAGCTTGCACTCCCTGCACCCCTGTGGCAGGAGTAGGAGCTGCTCTGGCTGGGGCAGGGATGGGGAGGGACGAAAAAGGCTGGTTCGTGAGAGGCTGCCTTGACCCCAGACTCCCCGCTCGGTGCCAGGAAGGCCAGGCTCCTGAGGATGTTCAGGAAGAAGGCTCTGCAGGTGGCCCCCGAGCCTGAGGGAAGCAGCTGCCATCTTCCCCAGGAGCACAGTGGCCCCTCTGTCCCCGCTGGTGGGGAAGGAGCCCCTAGCTGGGCCAGGAGGTGGAAGTGCCCAGCCTTCTGGCAGAGGAAACCCGCTCCTGGTGCAGGCGCTGAGGTGGGAGAGGCAGTGGCCAGGCCAAAGTGGAGCTGAGCCAGGATGCGGCTGGGCAGGCAGGACCCAGCCCAGGATCGGAACCGGGCAGGGTGGCACTGGGGCAGCAGCGGCCCCAGGAGCCCAGCCTGATTTCCAGCAGGAGGCATCGCCCTGCCCGGTCCCTGAGGACCTTCCAGCCTCCCCAGGGCAGGAGGTGGAGGATCCCTGTACCAGCACCAGCAAGCTCGGCTCTCGCCCCATGGGACAGCAGCAGCACCTGGGACTCGGGCAGCAGCGAGGCCAATGGACGCTTCTGCTTTGTTCCAGGTGAGGAGCCAGGCTGGGCTCAGGGAGGGGTGAGGAGGGGACTGTGAACCCCCTGGGCCCAGGCCCTCGACCAGTGCTATGGGGGTGGGTCCCCAGCCCAGGTGTCTGGCCTGAGCCACGTAAACCCCACTGACACTAGATGCTGCCACTTTGGTCCTTGGTGCTCCATTGGGCGGGGGCGGGGGGCAGGTGGAGAGGCACCTCCCAGGGAGTCCAGGACAGTGTGGGGGGTCTCTTTGGTATGGGCTCCTGAAAAAGTTGGGGGCTGAAGGCATCACTGAGAGGGGGGAGTGTGGGGCCTGATCTTCCCGAGGTCCCAGAGGTGGGAAGGGGGCACATTGCCCCACCATGCCCCTGTCCTTCCCCCAAGTGGCAGCAGGAGTCACCCTGTCCCCTTCTCTCCCTGGTGCAGGGACCGCCAGGGACTCAGAGGACGATGAGGAGGAGGAAAGGGTGGACGTGGTCACAGAGGAGGCTGCTCTCAAAAACATCCGAGAGCAGTTCCAGGGCCGAGAAAAGGTACAAACGTTCCCCAGCTGTGCTAGAACCGAGATTGTCCTGCTCCTTCCCAGCATCCCAAACCCCTGCAGAGGGTCTTGGCCCTCATGCGCCACCACCCCTAATGGGGACCTTTCTCCTCCATGATCTGGGACCCCCAAGATGGGGGTGTTTGTCACACACAAGCTGGGGTCTCCTCCCCCACAGGCACTGTCTCAGTTCCTGACCCTGCTGGTGTAGGAGTCATGGGGGATTTGGACAATGGTTGGGTCCCTACTATCCCCCATTCAGGCCTAAGTCCTGGAGCTGGTGTGGCTGGGGCAGGGAGGTCCCTGGCTAACTGGCTCCATCTCCCCTAACCCCACTCCTGGTGGGTGCAGGATGAGGCCAAGCAGCTCCTGTTCCTGCATGTCATCCACCCCGCGTGTCTCACTGCACAGCAGAGAGGGCAGGACACACTGGAGCCGCACTGCTGCAAGGCGGCTGTGGTGGAGAGGATTGTGGTGAGCGAGACAGGGCGCCCGGCAGCTAGAGGGTGGACAGAGACATGGGAGGGGCAGGGGTCTCCCCGGGCCGATGGTTGGGGGATGGCTGGTGCTGGAGGGGCAGCTGAGGGCAGGGATTGCTGGGGCTGAAGATTGGGGAGAAGAGACGGGAGAAATAGTGGGCAGGAATCGGAGGAGCGGGAGGCAGGTGGGGGGATCCTGCTGGCTGCGTGGGGTGCTGGCTGTGTAATCTCCTCACTGGGAAGTGTCAGTGAGGCCCAAAGCTCACACGCTCCTTTGTCTCCTTTGGGTCTCACAGGAGCTCATTGAGGAGCTTCCTGACGACTCTCCACCTGTCACTGTCCTGGCCAACTCTCTGATTGCTGTGGGCAAACTCAGGTACCAAGACCCTCTTGCCCGGTTCCCCTAACCCTGGTGCTGCTCAGGCCCATGGCTGGGAGTCACTGCCCCTCCCACTCCCAGGTCACCTCCCGGGGTTCACTCTTTCCTGGCTGCTCTGTTCTTTTCCCTCCAGTAACATTGCAGTGGGTTTGGGGAGAGGCTGACTCTCAGGATCAGATACAGGAGGGGCAGCAGGGTCCAGGGAACAGGCACCATTCCTGCCCTGCCACTGTCTGTCTGGGAAACCTTGGCCTTATCAGTCCCTGGCTCGGTGCCTCAGTTTCCATTCTCGCCAGCCTCTACCTATTTCCCTGCAGTTTCATGTCCATGTCGGTGCCAGTCCCACCCCTGCACTGCACAGCCTAATACCGGCTCCTCTCTCTTGCCAGCACCATGACACCTGCCCTTGAGCCAGCGCTGGAGACCCACCTCCTTCGAGCTGCCCTGCATGCAGTCTTCACCTTGGGCACAGAGAAGGACACCACCCAAGTCCAGGTAGATTATGCTAAATCCCGGATTGAAGAGCCAGCTGTCATCCTGCCACAAATCCTTGCTAATTGCCTGCAGTGGGATGTGAATGAGAGAGGCCAGGATATGTGTTTGGGGGTCTCACCAGTGCTTCCCAGAGACCCCCTCTTCCCATCCTGTGGCAGGTGTAGCCCCAGTTTCCCTAACTCTGACCCATGACTCTCCCTTGCTTTGCAGGATCTGCATAGGGTCTTGCCAGACCTCCTGGATGCCATGCTGGGGAACCTGCTGGCAGAGTCCCCAGACACCAACAGGCTCCACTACATCTTGGAGGTGAGCCCCATGAGAGGGGTGGGGGCAATTTTCCCTTAACTCTTAGATCCATTTTCCAGTCTGTCCTCCTAGCTGGGCCCTCAGTGCGCCATCCTTGGTCAGGCCAGTCAGTGCAATGCAGTGTCAGGCCCTTCCTCCTTGAAGGACAGAGGAAGGAGCTGGGACTTCAAGCCAGAGTTCTGCCTGGTTCTGTTAAGCACTAACCATGGGGCCCCTGGCTGGCTTGGGGAGTGGGAGTCTGAACCCCTCCTGTGAGATCCAGAAGATTGTCCTCAGAGAAGAGTCACAAGCTCGTTCCTAGAGAAACAGGAGGACCCCAGAGAATCAGCCCTTGTCTCTGATGGGCCCCGAGATTCCTGGGAGGATTGTGCTCACACTCAGTCCCTTCACCCAACCAAGGACTTGAGGAAGGGAGGGGTGAGGGGTCTGTCTCCTTCCTGGTGAGCTGTTCAGGAATCAGGAGTTCAGGGAGGATGGGACCAGCCCCGACACCGAGCATTGTCCCAATCTAGAGAGACAATGACAAGTTGTGACCTACAAGCATCCTCCTGGGGGCAAGAATCCCTTTCTAAAGCTCTACAATCAGTGAATCAGGTATTCCACCCTGCATACAATGTCTCAGCCCCCTGGGGATGGGGAGGGGCTCATTAGCACAACACATGCACCTGCCCATTGATCCTGAGCTGCCTCCTTTCCCCACAGCACATTAACTACTGGATCGTGTCCAGGGTGTCGCGAGAGAGAGCCAGGGCCATTAGGAGCAGCACGGCCCTGCTCAGATCCACCATCACCCTCCCTGAGTTCGACGTAAGTGGCCTCTGACCCCAGCTTCCTGACTCCAGGCGTAGGTGGGCTGGCTCCAACGGGCTGTAGGATCTGCTGCTGCAGGGGCTGTGGGTTAGGAGTGCTCCTCTTGGGGAGGCAGAGTCGAAGCAGAGAATGTGCCCAGCTTGAGTCAAGTTCTTCGTGTCCTGGTTACCTGGCGACTCTCGCTTTTAAGGGGACCATGCTCCAGATAATGCCTTCCTGTCATCCTGGAGCAGCTGGGGCAGCAAATTCTCATGGAGGGCCCTGCCCACATCCCTGTGCTCCAGGCTCCCTTGCGGGCAGAGACAATTAAGGATCCTATCCTCTAGCATCTCCTGCAGAGGGGCTGAGGGGAAGGAGAGTCCTGGCCCAGCCGGGGACTGGGAGCTGACAGGAAAATGCTGATGGAATCCCCTCTCCCTCTCCCTTCCATTAGAACTCAGCCGAATTCCCCAGGATGGGTCACCACGTGGCACAGCTAGCTCTGTTCGTCGGTGACCCAGCCAAGGACATCACCCGGCAGGCCAGGGAGGCGGTTTACCGGCTCTACCAGCTGCTGCTGCACCAGAGGGGTAAGGAACCCAGCTGGGAAATGGCACCCGAGAGAAGAGTGAGACTGGGACCCCAGCCAATTTCTCTCAGACTGACCCTGGCTGGAGGATGAGTCTCTCTCTCTCTCTTTCTGTCTTCTACACCACTCCCTGCAATTGTGTTGGGCCAGGCACACAGCGAGGACTCTGCCCACTGTGCAGCCAGCAATGGGATTGGAAGGACACAAACACTGCAACCAGAACGACAAATGTGTGTGTGTCTCTCTTTCCCAGGCCTGACCGTCCATGAGGCCGAAGACCTGTGGGTCTGGGACTGGCACCAGGACAGCAGGCTCCTGGGCTACAAGAACAGAGCCAGGGTGGGGGAGGTAAGGACACTCCGCCAGGGCATGACACAGCTCTGGCAGTGCGGGTGGCTGCCTCCTGGAGCCACTAGACGGAGATGCCGTTCTAGTCCAGGATCTGAAGCCTGGCTCTGGGCAATCTGCTGAAGCCTCACATCCGGTTGGTTTTAGGTCTTCAGAAAGTTCTTCTCGGAGGGGCAGAGAAGATTCTTCCTGCGGACGGCAGTGCTGGCCATCCAAGATCCCCTGCTGCGTGTCAGCCAGGCTGGGCTGCTCCTCCTCTACTCCCTCCTGGGGGAAGCCCAGCAGCTGATGGGGGACAAGGTAAGCAGCTGCATTAGACTCAGGAGATTGGGGTGGGGCCCAGGCCTCATTCCCGTCCTATGGCCATTCCCTGGCCTGGCAGCAAGGAGACTGGTGGGGAATGAGAGTGAGAGCAGGTGCTACTGGGAAGGGAGATGAATTCACCTCCATGAGCAGGAGGGAGCCAGCTTGTCCTCGGAGCAGCTCCAACCCAGCGCTTTAGCAAGGCTAATTAATGACCAACATTGCCTCATCACGGACTTATGTTCTTGGGACACAGTGCTGTCTCTCTTGGGAAGGGCAGAAGAGCCCCCTAAGTGCCCTCTGCGAGCCTCTCCTGTCCCACAGGGCTGCACCCAGTGGCCCAGTGTCCGTGTCTCCCGAGCCATCACCCAGAGTTGCTCCCATCACTGGCAGCCTGGGAAGCCAAGGACTGACGGGTGACGGCTACTGACCAGGCTGTTCTGAGGCACATGGGTGGGGGAAGCTTGTCCTGCTGCTGGCAGGGCTGGACCCGCTCTAGAGAGAACGGGAGGATTCAGTCAGCAGGGGCTGCTGATCTGCCCCATTCACCAGGGCTGCCATCCTGCGGCTTCAGCATTAGTGGCTGGGATGACTTGGGGAAAGGTCTCAACCTCCCCACATCCCACTTCACTGCTGCCAGAATCCTTCCTGCCCCTCTGCTAGAGCCCCCTCCCTGCCCAACCTGGGTGGGGGTGGAAGAGAGGGGTCTGAGAACTTGAGCTGCAGATTGGAGGTGGAAGAGCTGTCAGGGGCACTGAGGGGGAGGTGGCAGGAGCTCACTCTACAAAAAGGGGGGTTGGCACTGGAAGTCATTCGAAAGGACAAGAAGACTCCATTCTGGGGGTCAGGAGGGGAAATCCATCCCTCAGAGGTGGGCGGGTGCTGGGAGGAAATGCTGCTGGTTCCAGGTGCCCTTAATTCCCCCTGATTCCACGGGGGCGTCTGAGTCTCTGACAGGTCCTCGTTCCCTTGCAGCAGGAGGGCGTCACGGCCAATGTGATGCGCCAGCTCCACGTCATCCAGCACTTGCACTGGGTACCTGAGGCGCTGCAGGGGCTCTGCCTCTGAGGCCACCAGCAACTCCCGCTCCCTGCTTCTGCTCCTGCTGTAGGTGCTGCTCTGGCAGTGCCCCACCCCTGGAGAAAGAAGGGCTGAACCAGACCAGAGAGGATGCCCAGGCCAGCAGCCAATCGGTAAAGGCCTGAGGAAAGCCAATCAGAGCAGAGAAAGAGGCAGCCAATCAGGGCCAGCCTCGGTCCTATATAAAGGCTGCAGAGCCGAGGCGAAGGTGGTTGCTCCCTGGCTAGTAAGGGAGAAGGACTGGCTCCTTGTATAAGGAGCAGCACCTTGGACAGAGCAGTGCTGGGCAGGCTTTGGGGAGCAGAATGGAGCTCCAGCCCATTACCTGCCAGGCTCGGCCCATGCCAAAAAGGGTCAAGAAGGTGCATAGGGCCAAAAGGTGAAGTGGCCCAGGGAAAGTAGGCAGACAAGAGGGGAGAGAAGAAGGGCAGAGGGAGGCTGCTGCTAGAGGGTCCCTGGGTCAGGACCCAGAGGAGCGGGCGGGTCTCAGTCCACCTCTTTCCCCCTTGTACAGCACCTGGCCGTGGAAGAGTGGTCGTGACAGACTGCAACCGGCCCTTGAGCAGAGGAGCTAGACTAAAGGGTTATGGTTGGCCACCAAGGGAGGTGCAAGCAGGAGGACTGCTGTTAACATCCCCACCCCCACCCCCGGGAAGGGGGTGAGACTGGAGTGGTGGGCACTGCCGGAGGGCAGTGGCCTGAAGCAGACAACGGTACTGCGCCGAAGAGGATGCCGCTGAGCAGGCAGCAACGCGGGTCCCAGGACAGCAGAGCAGACGATGGCCAGACACCACGCGTCGAGGGCACTGCACAGCGGTTGAGAGCTAATTCCTGGAGTGACCAACAAGAGGTGCCAGCGGTGGTGAGTTGAACCCCTCACACTCCCTGTAAATGGGGAGCTAGTGGAAGGGGAAATGGAGGCCACTGGCACTCACAGAAACTCTCTCCTCTCTGTGGAGCAGGGTCCTTTCCTCTGCCCCCCAAATTCCTTCATCTGGGGCAGGAGCTCTTTCCCTCACACCCATTCCCCTCCCCCCTTTCCTTGGTCTACCCCCATCCCATTCCTCCTGCGCCCAAACAGAGCTCTCCCTGCCCCATAGGGTGCGGAAAGGCCGTTGTGTCAGGGCCCCAGCCCCACTAAAGCTCGGAAACTTTTGAGGAGGTGGGGGTGGGACAGAGGCTCAGGGCTAGCTTCACCTCCTGCCCTTTATTCTCCCCTTGGCCCTTCTATGGGGTCTCTGGGTGTGAAATGAATAGGAGCCTCCTTCCCAGCTGTCTTCCAGGCCCTGGGATCTGTTACAGCCTCCCTGATGTGCGCATCCTGTAGCTGAGCCACGTCAGGGAGCAGTGGGGACGGGTCACCTCATCCCATCCAAGCAAGCAACGCTGGCTCTCAAAGAGGCTTAGATGGAAGACCCCACTCCCCCATGGAGCTAAGAGCCATTTACTTCTTGGGGCCTGTGGATCTCTTGGGGGAGAAATGGCTTCCCTGATGCACAGCCTGGCTGGGAGCTTCCCATGTCCCTGACTCCCAGCTCTGGGACAGAGACGTCTCCATCATCGTACCACCCTGGTTTTGTTCCTAGGAAGGGGCTCCCCAGAGATGTCCTCGAACCTGGACTCCTGAGAGCGTATCTGGCAGGAGGCTCCAGCCCCTCGGGCATGAAGAGACCATCAAGTAGTCTCGTCCACATGGCATCTCCTGTCTCCAGCTCCACTTCCTGCAGCAGAGCAAACGAACCCATCAGCTCCCAGAATCCCAACTCTTTGACTTCCTTCTGCTCAGCAGTGGGGTTTCTCCAGCCCCCTCACCACACCCGTCAGCCTCTGAATGATGAAGGGCCTGAAGGTCAGAGTCACCAGAAGAAGCAAACTCCAGTTCCAGGCAGTGGGGCCTGTGTGTGCTCAGCCCCTCTGGAAACCAGGTCTGAAATGGGGAGCAAGGACCCCAGGCCAATAACGGTAGGAGTGGGCAGAGCAGGCCTGTAACAGGGTGCTTTCCCCTGGGCTGCAGAGCCTGGGGCCTAGCCAAGCTGATTACAGAATGAGCCCTAACTGAGAGGCACCAGGTACCTCTCCCTAAAGAGCCAGACTTCCGTGGTGACACAGCCCAGCTGGGGTATCGACAGGAATGAGAACGAGGTCATTCAGAGCAGCAAGGAAACTTGAGAAGAGAGGTAGGACGTGCCCAGGGAAACCTGCAGCAAAGAGAAAGGAGCAGACCTTGCTATTGGGTACAGGGCCCTGGGCTGCTACCAATGTCAGGATGGGACTGGGTTCCCCTACTGGCCGCAAAGAAGCAAAAGACAGGGCCTGCTTAGGAAATTTCTGAGTGGCAAAAGGAGGGGCCAGGGCTCCAAGAGGTTAGAAGGAAAGGAGAAGGTTCCTCTGACACAAACCCACATGAGGCAGGCAACGTGGAGGTGGCAGGGATGGCCATGGACTTTGCAGACCCTCCACCAACACACCTTGTCGGGTGCTGCAGGGAGGTGAAGGACGAAATGGTTGGCCCAGAGATGAAGCAGACTGGAGTAGGGACAAACACAAGGGTGGAGCAGTCCATGGTGGGCTCTCCGACCCTGATGGAAAAGGTTTTGGTGTCTGCAGCGGCAGTAGCAAAGAGGCTAGAGAAGAAGCTAAAGGCTTCAGAAGAGGCTTTGCAAGCAGCTGTTAATGGGAATGAGTGGCTGCAGGAAGAGCGTTGGGATCCTGCAGAAGAGGAGGATGCCTCTGCATTCTGGTGAGGGAGCTGGCAGGGGAGCTGGAGACACTGTGGGTGCAGGCTGTACAAGCGCGCAGCCGGTGACAGCGACCAGATGACGAGGGATGAAGCTTGGACAAGAACAGAACTTCCCCTCGTGTGGGCCAGTTTCTAAGGAGGAGCGTATATGACAGGGGGCTTGGCCTGTGGGCAATAAAGCCTGGAGCTAGGCCAAATGGATTACAGAGCGAGCTCCACCTGAGGGGAAAGCCAGGGAAAACCGCAGCAAAGGTACAGGAGCAGGTCCAGCTGTTCGGTACAGGGCCTTGGGGCAGAACCTAGAATCCAGGGTAGGACTGGTTCTCCCATGATCTCTAAGGAAGGGGACATACAAGGCGATAGAAAGGGCTACCAAGACCAGCAAGGGCAGGCCGAGCCAAAGTCAGGCTGACAAAAAGCCCCCGAAGGGGCAGAGGACCTTGTTTCGGTTAAAGACATTTTTGGACTTTTCCTTTGGGATGAACGCGACCCAGGAAGGAGAGGACTAAAAGACGGTCACTTGCCAAAAAACTGCCAGAGGGCCCTAGCAACTCTCGGCGGGGGTGCTAGCCCAGCAAGAAAGCTGTGACACCAGGCCTTGCCAGGAAGGGACACCTATCGGTGAGTGAACTCTGTTACAAGCTTGCTTCCATTATGGAAACAGCCTGGTATTGGAGAGTGGTGGGGATGGCCTGTGGGAGAGGATGGCTGGAGTGGTCGTACAGAAGGGGCAGCAGGATCCAGTGATGAGAGCAGGGAACAAGTTATACTGCAGCCCTGCCACTGAGTGGTAACGTGATCCTGGCCAGGTCACTCTCGCACCTGGTGCCTCACTTTCTCGATCTTTGAAATGGGGATCATCCTGTCCCACATTAAGAAAATGTTGGATCCTCTGATTTTGCTTCCCAAATCCCTGCCCTCCTTGCCCCACACAGGCCTCTGCCCTGTTCCTCAAAGTTCCTTGCCCATGTTAGTGCCTGGGTCGCCCTGTAACTGCAAGGGCTCATGTACAGTCTCCTGCCAGCAAACTGAAACCGCCCTTAGATCCAGAATAGGAATCGCAGTTCCTGTGTGCTGCCGTGAATGGAGTATAGACCATGGGCATGGGGAAGGCCAACACTCGCATCCAGGTAGATCATCAACCTACTCCTCTGTGCCAGGAGCAGGAAGGCCTCTGGTTCTTGCTCTCTTGGTAGCTGGAGCTGCTAAGTTGGGGGTGTGTTGGGCCATTGGGCCACCCGTGGTCCGGGCAGTCAGTGCAGAGCAGTGTTTAACCAGTTACCAATCCATGAGAGGACCTTATGATGTACCTGTATGGCACAATAATACTTCATTGAATCTCTTGATTCAGTTGCTGATTATTTGGGGTTCAGACCCTCTGTTCTCCCCGTGAGGTGACAGAACCCTGATTGTCACATCTGTCTTTCAGGCTCTGTCCCAGCCTCTCACACAGATATATCCTGCAGCCACCCCAGCTCAGGGAGCAGTGGGGACAGGTCATCTCATCCTGTCAAACCAAGCAACATGGGTCCCATCGAGGCTCAGATGGAAGATCCCATGTATCTCCTGGATGTAAGAACCATTCACTCATCCTGCCACTTGGGACTCTAGCAACCAACAGGGGGCTCCTGCTACATATCCTGGTTGGGAGCTTTCCCTCTCCCCGGATCCCAGCCCTGGTACAGAAACCTATTTCTCATCATGATATCCTCATTTGATTCTCAGAGGATGTGTCCAGGATCCTGGAGACTTTCCTGCTGCAGGAGGTTTGAGCTGGGAGAGATCACTCACTGTCACGACCCAGGGGTCTTCAATCCGGGTCTGTAGGGTTCATGGGAGCAGCCACACTCCAACCCTCCACCTGGAAGCCTGCTGAAAATTGCTTATCTAAGGCCCATGAAGCTCAGCCCCAGTTTGAGGCTCCACTCCTGAGGTCCTATTGGAGGAGTCCCAGAAAAGCTAATTGACCCCCTGGTCCTGCTTAAGACAGCAGCAGGAACAGGAAGCTGACTGAACACCAGGGCTGCTCCCTGTTCTGGACCGTGTGGTGCCTGTTTCTGCTGCCGCTCCCCTGGCTTGGTTTCCTGGCATCTGATTTGTGGTTGTGATCGCAAGGTTGTCTTTTGCTGCTGATCTTCCAGTATCCTGACCCAGCTGTCTCTCAACTCCTGTATGGAAGTGTGGACTCTGGCTCTGACCAGTAGGTCTGGCTGCCCTTGACCCAGCCGTGACATTGACTTCTGTACAGTTTCTCCAATGCCCTTTTCTGCTCTCCAGCAAGATACACCGTCCCTTGGCTCCCAAAGTCCTAGTTGCCCGCTATTCAAGGGCTGAGGGGTAGTGCTTGTATTACCCCCACCCCCACCTCAGCTACTTTTCCGATGGGAATCTCCCTAGAGCAGAGGAGAAATCTGCCCTTCTCCTAGGATCAGTCCCAGCAGTAATTCCACCCACCCTGGCCTCAGCTCAGCTACTTTGTTCACCTGGGGTCAGGGACCACTTTTGAAGCCCTTAGCGTGTGGGTGGAGGTGGGAGCAGAGGCTGAAGCTCGAGCAGTTTCCACCAAAGAGCACCACCCTCTCTTTCTATGGTCTGGCTAGGGCTCACCATCCATCTTGGAGCTGAGCACCAGATGGGAGCTGATAGATTGTCCTTGGCGGGCAGGGTTCTGTGTGTGACGGAGCTGTGTGCCAGAGAGGGCCAGGAGCAGATGCACCACGCCTGGCCAGGACCGGACTAAACAGCCTGTAATGCTAGGTGAGTCAAACCACGGCCACAATACAGACACCCTGGGCATCCATGGGGACTGAATCTGGGCCCTTCACTACCAAGAGCACAACTCATTCCAACTTGAGTCATGACAGTGGTGACCCCTGCCAGCCCCTCTGAGGTGGGTCAGTATTATCCCTGTTAGCTGGGGCATAGGGGTAGAAAGCAACTAGCTGCAAGGTCACCCACAACGTCACTGACAGAGGCAGGAAGGAAGCATGGTACTGATACCAGTCCAGCACCAGCCACTAGACTCCTCCACCCACTTCCAAAGTCAGAGAACCCAGGAGCCCTGACTCTGACAGCTAGGCCTTAAATGACAAGATCAACCTCCCTCCCACTCAGGAAGCCATAGAAGGGACCATCTGCTGAGCTCCCCTTTGCAATGCCACTGTCAGAGACCATTGCTAGTGGGTGCCAAGTGACTGAGCAGGGAACTCCTTGAGAGCCTCCTAGAGACTCACAGGTGTTTCATTGGGACCCTCTGGGAGCCGTGGAAAGAGTGCTGCATTGAAGAGACTCTCCTGCTCTAACAAAGGATTTCTGTTCTAGACAGTCAGCCAGTGAGGCCAGTTTGCAGAATGTGGAAGAGCCCTTTGGCGATGGGTTGAGGGATTCACCTTGTGGGTGTCAGCAGCTGCAGTGCCTGGGGTCCCCATGGGCCAAGCCTCCCCTCCTGACTCTCCAGGCTAATCTCCCACTGCTCTCAGTGGGGCTTGGCTTTAGCTGCTGGGCCTGCGTGCCTAGACAGAGGACTCAGGGATTTCCATCAGGCTGCTCAATGGCAAATGCAGCCACCCAAAGAAGTGAAGACTGGAAGTGAAAGAGCAAAGCTGGACCATCCGCTGAGCTGCTGCAATCAAGTGAGCAGAGGCGAGGAGAGAAGAGGGAGAACTCGAAGGTGGCTGGTGGCAGTAGGGAGGAGAAGCAGTATGGGAGCCAGGAGAGTAGAAATAAATAGTTAATGACAAATACTGCGGGCTTTGTCTTGTGTGGTGAAGGGTTGAAAAGATGTCTCTTTACTATCACACTAAACTTTAAACTAGCTGTATATGGTGAAAGGGCAGGTCTATAAAGGTAAGAGGTCACTCTAGGGGCTTGAAGTCCCAGATTCTGGCGCTATTGCCTGCTTCTACCAGCTGATCTCAACCCAGCAAATCCCTCAGGTGGTAGCAGTCGTGAGCTCTCGTCCTCCTTTTCTGGACTAGCCACCAGAGAAAGGACACGGTACATGTGGCCAAGGAAATAGAGAGGCAGTGTTGCCTGTTAATATGGCTCTTGTGGGGGAGCACGGCAGGTTACTTTGGACTAGGTAGGAGCCACATGTCTCCAAACCTGCACATCCCGAGGCTCCAGAGACCTCTCTCCAGATCCCAGAGCTTCCGCAGAGTCCTAAAGAGCCAGGTGGAATCTGGCCTCTCTCCCCCCACCTCAGCAGTCCAGAAAAAGTTAGTTGTAGACATGTTATGTGTCCTCTCCTGCCACACTCCCCTGTTGGTGACTAATGCAGTCCCAGAGTCCAGGCTCGGTGTCATGCATTCCTCTGGGCTGTGACAAGCCGGAGGACGCGACCTGCAATGGATCCTCCTGTGCGTGGGCAACCTCTCTACTGCCATATCTGGTTTCCAGCCCACACGCACTAAGGAGGAGGTGATGGACTTACCCCAAAGGTGGGGGTGGGAAGAAGCAGAGTGAAGAGGTGATCAGAGAGCCATCCCCTAGCATTCCTCCTGGAGTCACTCCAACAACCACCTGGCTCCTTCCTGCCGTAGGCCGCAGCCCCTAGATTCCACAGGGAATTTCTGAATTAACGCTCTAGAAAGCTGCCTCTGGCTTTCTACAGGCTCTCTCACAGCCCTGTCATGAGACATAAGGAATAAGGTCCTGCCTCCCGCAACTGCTTTGGGGAATCCTCTCAGAGAATCAGTGCAGGGCTTTATGCATCTCTACAAACGGATCACTTTGCGTGGTGTTGTCAAGAAGCTGCACACCCCTTGGCAGCTCTTTTTAGAGCAACATTAGCTCCCACGGGGATTTCTGCTCTAAATGCTCCAGGCCTGAGGGAAGGATTCTGTGGAAAACAGGCCTTTCCCTTGCTCCAGTCCAGGCTCTGCTGTTCTGATGCTGCAGAGGCTTGAGGGTTCCTGGAGAGCATGCTGCAACGCCAGCAATCCCATGCTGCCTCAGCCCTGGGGACACGTTCTCTTTCTCCCCCAGCACCTTGCAATGGAGGGAAGAAAGGGACACGTGAGATGGAGTCTCCCCCTGGCTTACAGATAACCCGTCCTGCAGTAACACGAGGGTGGACTCAGGGGAATGCTGTGCTGCGGTGTATGTGCCCTGCAACATATCACTCGTGAAGGGAAGCAACGCCGCTCTTGGCAGCGAAATCTGGGCAATAAGGAAAAGGAGTTGGCAATTCTCCATGTGGAGGAGAAATGGGAAAACCCAGTGGGACGATGCCTCTGACTGGAATGTTTGTGTCGCTGGTTACAGCCCATTGAGGTAGGGGAGAGAGGGTAAAAAAAGTGGTGGGCAGGGTGGCACTTCACATTAGACCAGCTGTTCTCCAACTGTGGGTCAGGACCCCAAAGTGGGTTGCAACCCCATTTTAATGGGGTCCCCAGGGCTGGCTTAGACTTGCTGGGGCCTGGGGCCAAAGCTGAAGCCCAGGCCCCACTGCCTGAGGCCGAAGCCAAAGCCTGAGGGCCTCAGCCCTGGGCAGTCAGGCTCAGGTTGCAGGTCCCTTGTCTGGGGCTGAAGCTCTTGGGCTTCGATTTTGGCCATCCCACGCAGGGTGGGGGGACTCGGGCTTTGGCTTTCCCCCCGCACCCGGAGCAGTGGGGCTCGGGAGGGCTCAGGCTTCGGTCCCCCCTCCTGGGGTCGTGTAGTAAGTTTTGTTGTGAGAAGGGGGGTGGGAGTGCAGTGAAGTTTCAAAACCCCTGCATTAGACACATCATTACCTCTTTTACGTTCTTGGTTCTTGAGAACCCCAGGACCACGAATGGATAGGGATCAATCTGCTAACTAACACAGCCCAGCAGATGAACCATTGTGGGGCTGGCACAGTTCACTGAATCCAAACCAGAGAGCAGGAAATGTTTCTCCTTTTGCACCTGTCTGTAACTTATGGGAAGAAATTAGGTTAGCACAGGGGACTTCCTAGTGGGAGACAGACAGGGGAGGTCTCACGTGGCCAGGAGTAAATCGTCCTTGGAGATTTTGAAAAATTATACTTTTCTAATACAAAGTTTTCTACCCAACTAGGGGTGACTATTGTGGGCCTCCTTGTGGTGGATAAAGATGAACTGATCACTGGACTGGATGTCCGTGGTTGCTCTGCGGCCAGTGATCATGACTTGACTATTCAGTAAGGACCAGTAAGGAGGTTTTGGAACAAATTGATAAATTAAACAGCAATAAGTCACCAGAACCAGATGGTATTCACCCAAGAGTTCTGAAGAAAGTCAAACGTGAAATTGCAGTACTACTAACTAACTGTGGTATGTAACCTGTCCTTTAAATCAGCTTCCATACCAGCTGCCTGGAGGATAGCTAATATGACACCAATGTATAAAAAGGGCTCCAGAGATGCTCCCGGCAATTACAGGCCACTAAGGCTAACTTCAGTACCAGGCAAATTGGGTGAAATTATAGTAAAGAGCACAATTATTAGGCACATAGATAAATACAATTTGTTGGGGAAGAGTGAACATGGTTTTTGTAAAGGGAAATCATGCCTCACGAATCTACTAGAATTCTTTGAGGGAGTCAACAAGCATGTGGATAAAGGTCATCCCGTGGATATAGTGTACTTAGATTTTCAGAAAACCTTTGACAAGCTCCCTCCCCAAAGGCTCTGAAGCAAAATGGGATAAGATGGAAGGTCCTCTCTGGGATAGGGGACTGGTTCAAAGGCAAGAAAGAAAGGGTCTGACTAAGCGGTCAGTTTTCAGAATGGAGAGAGGTAAACAGTGGTGTCCCCCTGGGTTTGTACTGGGGGGACCAGTACTGTTCAACATACTCCTAAGTGGTCTGGAAAAAGGGGTAAACAGTGAGGTGGCAACATTTGCAGATGATACAAACCAACTCAAGTTAGTTAAGTCCAAAAGAGAGTGCAAAGTGTGACCAAGGGATCTCACCAAACGGAGTGACTGGGCAACAAAAAGGCAGATGAAATTCAGTGTTGATAAATGCAAAGTAATGCACATTGAAAAACATGATCCCAACTCTACATCTAAAATAATGGGGTCTAAATTAGCTCTTACAACTTAAGAAAGGGATCTTGGAGTCATTGTGGATAGTTCTCTGAAAACTCAATGTGCAGCGGCAGTCAAAAAAGCGAACAAAATGTTGGGAAGTGATTAGGAAAGGGATAGATAGCAAGACAGAAATGAAATATTGCCTCTCTATAAATCCATGGCATGCCCACATCTTGAATACTGGAGCTGGTCCCCCCCATCTCAAAAAGATATATTGGAATTGGAAAAGGTACAGAAAAGGGCAACCAAAATGATTACGGGTGTGGAACAGCTTCCGTATGAGGTGAGATTAATAAAACTGGGGGGAGTTTTCAGCTTGGAAAAGAGATGTCTAAAGGGGGATAGGATAGAGGTCTATAAAATGATGACGGCTATGTAGTGGAGAAGCCAATTAATCCATAGATCCACCAGCTATGCAGCCCAAGCAAGGCACAAATGCACTGAGTCAAATGCATTGCATGGGGTTGCTCTTTCTCATTAGCCCCCTACGTCCCACTCCTCCAGCATAGGGATAGAACTCAGGAGTTCTGACTCCCAGCTGCCCCCTGCTTTAACAAACTAAACCCCACACCCGTCCCAGAGTTGGGGATAGAACCCTGGAGTCCTGAGTCTCTCTCCTTTGCTCTAAGCGCCAGACATTGCTGCCTCCTTTGCAGAAAGAGGAACCGAGATGGTAGAATGGGATCTCACTTTCACTGTAATCCGCTGGCATGGGGAGAGGTCTCCCTCTCTCAGATGCAGATCGCCCATTTTGTTGACGGGGGGATGAGCCTAGAGAAGCCAGCGCAGGTGAGGCCATTCCATGCTGTGCTGGAGAACCCCCACTTCTCCCCACTGGGCGTGCTTTGGAGAATGATACCATCTAAACTCCATATTTGGATCCACTCCCTGGTTCTGCTGTACCAGGCACTCAGCGCTGCAGACATTACTCTCCACCCCTACCTGATCCGCGATGACTGCTCCATGGTACAGGTAACTGAGAATCCAGTCCCATCCCCAAGGAGTGGCCAGAGCCACCAGCTGGCGCAGGGAAGGGAGGGAAATCTCCTCGCAGGGCAAGCAGTTTCTGGGCCACAAGTGACTCCAGCTGCGCAGAGTGACACGTGACTCTGGGGACACTTACACTGCGGCCAGGTGGTATGATTATGGCATGTGTAGACATACCCAAGCTAGCTTGGACTGTCACAGAGCCTTAAAACGCCTCCTGTCCCAGGATCTCAGTATTATTCAGTGGTACATATCTGCCCAAATGCTGGAGCAGCAGACTGGCTGTGCTGGTACCATTTCCCCACACACCATGGTCCAAACCCATCTGTATAATGCAAACCCAGGGCCTCTTGTTCCCCCTCACAACCAGGCTGTAGCGAGAAGGAAAGAATTGTCTTTGCTTTGTGTGTTTTTTCTCTCCGTATCTCCCAGAAGTGACTGTGCTTGAACTTTCACAGGCAGTGGAAAAATATGAGAAGAAGTGCCAGTCATTTCAGGTGCCCAAGCCGCCTCTGGCTAAGCCCCTGCATTACAGGACTTGTTACTGCACCGTCTCCAGTTCACCCAACCTAGAGACAAAACCTGAGGTAACTGAGATTTGAGGATTTTCAACCATCTATCCATCCACACTATCTATGGCTGACAGGTAGTATGTCTAACAGCCTACGGTATGCATTATCATACAGCGATGTAATTATGCTGTGCGTACAGTGTCATTAATTACTGTAGGAACATAGGTTTTGATAACCTTCCTTAGCAATAATGATATTTAACTTCATGGTTGAATTCCATATTATTACCCCTTGGTTTCGTACTTACATGGGAATTGCTCTGAAATTACACTCTGACACCTGGACTTCCTAAAAAATCCTACAGCTGGAAGGCGAGACTGTCTCTGTGAAAGCTTGAGATCTAGTCGTTAAAAAAGAAAAAAGAGTTTAAAGTAGTTTCACGTGCTGCATTTTGATGGGATTACAATCACATTGTCCTATTGTTTCAAATATTTCCTCTCCCCTTCTGCTGTCCCATGTGAAAGACCCACAAAAACAGGAGGAAACTGACGGTACACAAAGTGCTCTCGGTGCATAGAGTCACTGCTTTCAGTCAGCGAAATCACGGGAATTTTACTCAGAACAGAAATGAAAAGGTTTCAGACAGAAGTGTGGCTTGTTTTCAAGATGGCAGCGTCCCTGTAACAACACAGCTATCCATCTATCTAGGTTCTTAGCCCATCGCCAATGTACCTGAAGTACCGCCCAAAATGAGTCCACAGCAAGTAGCTTGTGCCTGCCCAGTTCATAGAATCATAGAATAACAGAGTTGGAAGGGACCTCTGGAGGCCATCTAGTCCAACCCCCTGCCCAGAGCAGGACCAATCCCAACTAAATCATCCCGGCAAGGGCTTTGTCAAGCCTGACCTTAAAAACTTCTAAGGAAGGGGATTCCACCACCTCCCTAGGTAACGCATTCCGGTGTTTCACCACCCTCCTAGTGAAAAAGTTTTTCCTAATATCCAACCTAAACCTCCCCCACTGCAATTTGAGACCATTACTCCTTGTCCTGTCATCTGCTATCACTGAGAATAGTCTAGATCCAGCAGCTGCGGGGGACCCTGTCGCAGGAAAGGTTGTTCCCCTGCCACAGTGGCCTTTAAGGGACTTTGCAGAGGTGCAGAGAAGCTGGGCTATATCAACGTGCTGGCCACACCCACTCACACCTCCACCCTCTCCCCCTGCAATGCCCCTGTGCAGCGTGATGTTGGTGGGGAAGCCCAAAGGTCTCCCTCACCAGTGTTCCCTGAAGTGGGAAGGGAACAGACTGACACTGCCTCTGGCCCCTTGGTGCCTAAGGGTGTTTTCATATAGCTTGGTCTGTTTCTGTGGAGGGCCTTAAAGCTGAGGACTGATATGGTGACATGAACCCAGTATTCTGTAGGGAGCCAGTTTAACAGGTCGAACGTGGTGGGGATGTCCTTTCCGTTGCTGACATTACTGGGGAAGTGGGCTGTGGTCTCCTGGTCCAGCTGGAGCTTCCCTAAAGATGAGATTTCTGAGCTGGGTTGCTTGTCACCTCACACCTGCCCTGGGATTTACCCTTCCAAGCTGCAGTGCAGACCTACCCGCAGATACAGGTCACTGTGCTCAAGTCATGCTCCAATAGGCGGGGGTTGCTGCCTACTTGCCAGCCCCAGGTGAGAGAGGATGTCTTATCATAGAATCATAGAATCATAGAATATCAGGGTTGGAAGGGACCTCAGGAGGTCATCTAGTCCAACCCCCTGCTCAAAGCAGGACCAATCCCCAATTAAATCATCCCAGCCAGGGCTTTGTCAAGCCTGACCTTAAAAACTTCTAAGGAAGGAGATTCTACCACCTCCCTAGGTAACGCATTCCAGTGTTTCACCACCCTCCTAGTGAAAAAGTTTTTCCTAATATCCAACCTAAACCTCCCCCACTGCAACTTGAGACCATTACTCCTTGTCCTGTCATCTTCTACCACTGAGAATAGTCTGGAACCATCCTCTTTGGAACCACCTCTCAGGTAGTTGAAAGCAGCTATCAAATCCCCCCTCATTCTCATTTTCTGCAGACTAAACAATCCCAGTTCCCTCAGCCTCTCCTCATAAGTCATGTGTTCCAGACCCCTAATCATTTTTGTTGCCCTTCGCTGGACTCTCTCCAATTTATCACATCCTTCTTGTAGTGTGGGGCCCAAAACTGGACACAGTACTCCAGATGAGGCCTCACCAATGTCGAATAGAGGGGAACGATCACGTCCCTCGATCTGCTCGCTATGCCCCTACTTATACATCCCAAAATGCCATTGGCCTTCTTGGCAACAAGGGCACACTGCTGACTCATATCCAGCTTCTCGTCCACTGTAACCCCTAGGTCCTTTTCCGCAGAACTGCTGCCTAGCCATTCGGTCCCTAGTCTGTAGCTGTGCATTGGGTTCTTCCGTCCTAAGTGCAGGACCCTGCACTTATCCTTATTGAACCTCATCAGGTTTCTTTTGGCCCAATCCTCCAATTTGTCTAGGTCCCTCTGTATCCTATCTCTGCCCTCCAACGTATCTACCACTCCTCCCAGTTTAGTATCATCCGCAAATTTGCTGAGAGTGCAATCCACACCATCCTCCAGATCATTTATGAAGATATTGAAAAAACCAGCCCCAGGACCGACCCCTGGGGCACTGCACTTGACACCGGCTGCCAACTAGACATGGAGCCATTGATCACTACCCGTTGAGCCTGACAATCTAGCCAACTTTCTACCCACCTTATAGTACATTCATCCAGCCCATACTTCTTTAACTTGCTGACAAGAATACTGTGGGAGACCGTGTCAAAAGCTTTGCTAAAGTCAAGAAACAATACATCCACTGCTTTCCCTTCATCCACAGAATCAGTAATCTCATCATAGAAGGCGATTAGATTAGTCAGGCATGACCTTCCCTTGGTGAATCCATGCTGACTATTCCTGATCACTTTCCTCTCGTGTAAGTGCTTCAGGATTGATTCCTTGAGGACCTGCTCCATGATTTTTCCAGGGACTGAGGTGAGGCTGACTGGCCTGTAGTTCCCAGGATCCTCCTTCTTCCCTTTTTTAAAGATTGGCACTACATTAGCCTTTTTCCAGTCATCTGGGACTTCCCCCGTTCGCTACGAGTTTTCAAAGATAATGGCCAATGGCTCTGCAATCACAGCCGCCAATTCTTTTAGCACTCTCGGATGCAACTCATCCGGCCCCATGGACTTGTGCACGTCCAGCTTTTCTAAATAGTCCCTAACCACCTCTTTCTCCACAGAGGGCTGGCCATCTACTCCCCATGTTGCGATGCCCAGCGCAGCAGTCTGGGAGCTGTCCTTGTTAGTGAAGACAGAGGCAAAAAAAGCATTGAGCACATTAGCTTTTTCCACATCCTCTGTCACTAGGTTGCCTCCCTCATTCAGTAGGGGGCCCACACTTTCCTTGGCTTTCTTCTTGTTGCCAACATACCTGAAGAAACCCTTCTTGTTACTCTTGACATCTCTTGCTAGCTGCAGCTCCAGGTGCGATTTGGCCCTCCTGATTTCATTCCTACATGCCCGAGCAATATTTTTATACTCTTCCCTGGTCATATGTCCAACCTTCCACTTCTTGAAAGCTTCTTTTTTATGTTTAAGATCCGCTAGGATTTCACCATTAAGCCAAGCTGGTCGCCTGCCATATTTACTATTCTTTTGACTCATCGGGATGGTTTGTCCCTGTAACCTCAACAGGGATTCCTTGAAATACAGCCACCTCTCCTGGACTCCTTTCCCCTTCATGTTAGTCCCCCAGGGGATCCTACCCATCTGCTCCCTGAGGGAGTCGAAGTCTGCTTTCCTGAAGTCCAGGGTCCGTATCCTGCTGCTTACCTTTCTTCCCTGCGTCAGGATCCTGAACTCGACCATCTCATGGTCACTGCCTCCCAGATTCCCATCCACTTTTGCTTCCCCCACTAATTCTTCCCTGTTTGTGAGCAGCAGGTCAAGAAAAGCTCCCCCCCAGTTGGCTCATCTAGCACTTGCACCAGGAAGTTGTCCCCTACGCTTTCCAAAAACTTCCTGGATTGTCTATGCACCGCTGTATTGCTCTCCCAGCAAATATCAGGAAAATTAAAGTCACCCATGAGAACCAGGGCGTGCGATCTAATAGCTTCTGCGAGTTGCCGTAGTCTTTGGCAGCTGTAGTTATCTTAGTGTGCAAGAAGATATCTTATCTTATCTTATCTTAGTGTGCAAGAAGATATCCCAGGCTCTGAAATGACTATTTGAGGAGTGACTCTTTCATTAATGGAAACTGCTATCTATGGTGGTGACTGGCTCTTCCCATTGTTTTCTCTTCCAATCAACATCATCTCTATCTTGCCCAAGAAAAGCTTCAGCCAGCTGCCTTTCTCCCTTTTACTGATCTCAGCCAGGCCCTGAGATATCTGGGTGGTTGTGCTGTCAGCACCAGAGTCAAGTGACTAAATTATTTGTGCTCAGCCTCAGAGTTCATTTCTTAATACAGGTACTATTAAAGCACTAAATTGCTTTTATAGCTTCACAGTATTATTGACGCTTTTCGACCTGAGCAACTAGTCTGAGTTTGGGGCCCTGGGGATGTGCCGCCGGAAGCCAGGTATTTCTTTGATGCAATTTTATTTGCAAAGAATGAACAAAGTCCTGCTTCTCCGAATGTATGAGGAACCAAGAACATGAGGAGCAATTTCATAGCTTACTGCCACCCCAACCCTCTTTAGACTTAAGGATCTCTCTCTAGCTCAGCAGTTCTCAAACTGTGGGTCGGGACCCCAAAGTGGGTCTGGGACGCATGACCAGAAAGGGTTAAGCCTCCTGCTCGATATACTGGTAGAGGTCAACAGTGTAATCAGACAGTCCCTGTCCATGCTGTATTCTATTTATTCAGAGATCAAAAGAACATCTTAACATTTAAATGAACTTTAAACATAGGATACTGCTGTATTCATCTCTCTTTGAAATGTATAGCAAATCCTCTGTGAATGGTGGAAAAACAGGCAATTGCCTTATGTTAATTCGTGTAGCTAAGTACCGGTGGTGGACCTATTTGTGAGCCAAGGGACTCTGACCTGTCACAGAAGGCCTAAAATTGTATAAAAGATCCTTGGGTCCCCATCCTGTCATCTCAGATCTGCTTAAGCTTCATCAGGGGAAGTTTGAGTCGCAAGATTGAGATCCTGGTCCTAAACTAGAACACCCTGAATGTGATATTGGACACTGAACTATAACCTCTAGACTAAATTCTGAAAGAACTCTTTGCAGCTACAAAGCTCACCATCTCTGCCGTGAATCTGAACCTCAAGAATTGAACTCATGTCTGTGTGTATACTGATCTTTTAACCATACTCTCTTTTTTTATAAATTTTAGTTTAGTTGATAAGAACTGGCTGTCAGCGTGTATTTGGGTAAGAGCTGGAACATTCATTAACATGGCAGGTGATGTGTCCGATCCTTTGGGATTGGCAGAACCTTTTCTTTTATATGATGAATAAGGTTTTCATTAATCCTCATCATATCTGACTTGGGTGACTAGCGAGAAGCCTGAGGCTGTGTTACTTTAAGGAAACTGAGTTGTTGACTTATGTTGCGGGAAGGGCAGCCAGCACATCCCTCGGCCCGTGCTGCTTCCTGCAGCCCCCATTGGCCTGGAGTGGTAAACAGCGGCCAGTGGGAACCGCGATCGGCCGAACCTGTGGACACAGCAGGTAAACAAACGGGCCCCGCACGCCAAGCGGTGGACAAGAGTTGAGAACCACTGTCTTAATGGGTTTAGGGAAGAATGCAGGAAGATGGATGGGTTGGTTGAGCTGGAATGAAACGGGTATTTTAGGTAGAAATTTAGGATGCAGTCTTAGAGTGACTTTGTCCTTGAAGAAGATCCTGTATAAGGGGTATGACATGAGGGCCCCAAGTTCTCCTACGCATTTTGCAGATGTGATGGCAACAAGGACGACCACTTTCATTGATAGATGTAAGAGTGGACATGTAGCCAAGGGTTCAAACGGAGGTCCGGTAAGAGAACTAAGTACTAGGTTAAGATCCTATAGAGGTATTAGGATTCTGAGTTCAGGACAGAGATTCCGGACACCTTGTAAGAATCATTTTGCAATTGGAAGGGCGAAGAGATATTTTCCTATCTAACTAATGTATTTCCCAAACTACACAGCTAATCCTATATCAAAAGGTAAGTCATGCAGAGGCACTGCTGGAGCTCGGTCTCAGACTAAGCATGGTTGAGAAGGACTGGGGGGGGCGGGGGAGTGTTGGTCGTACAGCGCTGGTTAATGGCCCCTGCTGGCGCGAGACAGGGAGAGCACGCATGCGACCCCACCGGGCACTGCTAGACTAGAGGTGCAGGGGCGCACAATCACCTGAAGTGGAGCCCCCAAAGGGACATCACTCGAAGAAGAACCTGTAGCTATTAAATACTAGAGGATTGGCTACCAGATCTGAGTGATATATTGACCTGGTTAAGTGGCTGGTCCCTTGGGATTGCAAGGACTTTATGTATGATGAATAAGGCCCTACCAAATTCACAAACACGAAACCTGGTCTCCCCCATTAAATCTGGCTATTGTAGGGGGTTTGCGGTCTTGCCACCCCTACTTCTGTGCTGCCTTCAGAGCTGGGCAGCGGGAGAGCGGTGGCTGCTGGCTGAGACCCCAGCTTTGAAGACAGGGCTGCCGCCATCAGCAGCACAGAGGGGAGGGTGGCATGGTCTGGTATGGCCACCGGCAGCAGTGGAGAAGGGCGGCAATACCAGACCATGCCACACTTACTTCTGTGCTCCTGGTGGTGGTGGCTCGGCCTTCAGAGTCGGGCTCCCGCCCAGCAGCCGCCGCTCTCCCGCCGCCCGGCTCTGAAGGCAGCGCAGAAGTAAGGGTGGTAATACCACAGCACCCCCACCCATCCCACAATAGCCTTACAACCCCCTTTTGGGTTGGGATCCCCAGTTTGAAAAATGCTGACTTGAAGGCTTTACATGTTTTATATTTTAAAATACATATTCATGATTTGTGACAACACCCTGAAATTTAAGATTTAAAGATCTGTAACTGTGAAAATCAAGATTTTTAAAATGTGATGACTGTGAAATTTCCCAAAATGGACCGTCAATTCCATAGGGCCCTAATGATGAATCTGTCTTTCAGTGACCTCTCATCTTAAAGACCAGATGTCTGGGTGGTGAGCCAAGGGCTGGATTTCCTAAGGGGACTGTATTTTTTGGCCACTGGTGAACCAGTGTGGTGAGACAGAAGCTCATTTTGTTACCGGCTTGGTAAACTCTAATGATAGAAACACCCCAAACTGGTGGTTAATCTGCCGTTTCATACAGTTTATCCTGAATATGGTACTCAGTTGTGACCCACTTTAGGCGCGGTGACACTACATTCATAGATTTTAAGTCCAGAAGGGACCATTACATGATCTAGTCTGCCCTCCTGTGTAACACAGCTCAGAGAATCTCACCCAGTTACCCCTGTACTGAGCCCAATAATGTATTTGTCTGAAGCATGGTCCAGAAAGGCATCCAGTCTGGATTTGAAGACACCAGGAGATGGAGAACCCACTTCCCTTGGTGACAGAGATCAAAACGAAATCTCTGAGAGCAGAAGACAGTGATGAGAACAGGAAATGCCCAAGAGGTGGGGCGAAGGGACATCGGACAGGACAGGACAGGACAGGAGACAGATGCTGAAATCACTTCCACTTCTCTTCCGGCGCAGACTGACAGCAGCATCCTGACTCCCTTTGGGCAGGGCTGGCATGGAGAAAACATGGAAAAAGCTGCTGTGGCAGACCCTGGAAGAGCAGGGGGACAGAGAGCTGAGGAGATAAGTAATCAGGCTGCAAGTGGCCCTGCTTGACAAGGGGGTGAAGCTCATTCCCTGCAAGAAGCTAGACATACAGGCTGCCACAGCTATTAACGATGTGCTGATCAGGTACTGCGCCAAGCGCTACGGAGTGGAGGTGGCCGTGAAGGTGCTGACAGACATTGACCGCAGAGACGGTACTGAATGAACTCAGGAGAGATCAGACTTCCCTAATGGGGAACCCACATTAGAGGCCCTGACCTGCCCTCTTATTTCTGTGCACAGCCTAGCCAGGGGTAAATCCAGCTCTTGCCATCAGGAGGAGTCAGCTCAATTCCCCAAAATTTGTCCCCTTCTGTCCTATTCCCTCCAACCTGTCCTAGTCCTGCCTCTTCCCAACTCGCAGCTACTCAGTCCAGTCCCACTCGTCTTCCCCAGTGAGTCCCAAGTTCTCCTTGCCCAGCCAGTCCTAGTTCCCCACAGCTCCTCGTCTGATCTGTATCTCCCCTCTCCCACCACTGGTTCCTTGCCCGTTTCCTTGTCCAGCCAGTCCCTGTCTCACCCTGTCCAATCGCGGTGTGCCCTGTTCCCCGGCCCTCCACCCAACGGGCTCCCAATCCCCTGTCCTTTCTGTCACTGGCTGAGTCGTGGGTGGTCTGGCCTAATGGGCAGAGCAAGAGTCTGAACTCAGAAAGGACGGGTCCTGAGGCAGAGCCAAGGGTTGGAGCTGGGAGTTAGAAGCCAAAGGGTAACTGGAGTCACAGCCAAGGATCAGAGTTGGGAGTCGAAAGCCAGCATGGAGCTGGGACTGGGGCCAGAGCAGGAGCAGGCTGGGGCTGGAGCAGGAGCAGGAGCAGAACTAGACACAGCACAGCAGGGACAGGACCAAGCGCAACTGCCGCCAAGGAGCATGTTGAGCAGCCAGTGCTCTGTTATTGCTGCTGATCTTATAAACCAGGCTGCTGGCCCTGCGGCCAGTCAGACCCTGCGATCAATCAGGCAGCTCCAGGCCAGGGCAGCTGGGCCTGCTAGTTGCCAGGCAACGAAGTTAGTTGGAGAGCAGGCCAGTGGCTGCTCCTAGCTGACCTGACCCCTGTGAGTAGCCCACTTTCAGGGGCGCCTTCCAGGAGCCCTAGAACCAGGATTCTTGGGGTCTGCCCTGGGAAAGTACGCAGAAGGCCTGGGTCATGGCCATGTTCCGTGGGATCCCATGAACGCACAGAACTCTCTCTGTTTCCTTTAACAAAGAGAAGGTAAGGGGTGACTTGCTTATAGTCTGTAAGTATCACATAAGGAACAAATATTTCATAATGGGCTCTTCAGTCTAACTGACAAAGATATAACATGATCCAATAGCTGAAAGTTGAAGCAAGACACATTCAGACTGAAAATAAGGCGGACATTTCTGACAGTGAAGGTAATTAACCATTTTGGAACAATTTACCAAGGTCCTGGTGGATTCTCCAGATGGGATGTTTTGTTAAATGATCTGCTCTAGGAATCCCCCACCCCCTCAAAAAATCTTTTCTATACTTCTGCCACCCACACCCGCCAACTTTCCTGGTTCACTCCCAGGCTCCTCCCAGCAAGTACTTCCCTCTCCCTCACTCCTCTGTTACCCGACTCCCCCAAGCCTTTGCACCGCTTCTGAGGGGTGCGGGAAATACATTTCTATATTGTATTTTACATGAATTATTACTCAACGTTCTGTATTAATATGCCTAGTAAGGAATCTTTTTTGCTGTCTGTATTGTTACAGACATACTTGCTGACAAGTATTTTGAAATAAATTAGCAAAATAATTGAAACTAGTGTGATTATACTGTGTTATTTTGACAAACAAATTATGCAGAATTTTAAAATATTGTTCACTGTATTCTTAAGTGCAGAATTCCCCCAGGAGTAATGGGAAACTCGAATGCAACAACTTCTTTAATAGCAAACAAACACCTGGTTAGACAGACCTTTGTTACACATTAGGGACATAGTTCTTCTTCATCACATTTCTATTTAAAATAGACAGCATGAGCAGTTCCTGAGTCTTCTTTCAATAACACAGACCGGGCTGTCCTGACCCGCTCCTCAGCCCAATCCATACTGAGACAGGACTGCAAATCCCACCTCTAGATGTTACCCAAGAGTCACCTGTTGGCTGGCACCGAGATAGGTGTAGGGGGAAGTTCCTGGCTGAGTCCCATCTAGATGCGTGAGGGAGTCGTGTGTGTGTGTGAGAGTCTTGGCTGCATCCCAGCTAGATGCGTGAGTGAGTTGGGACGGAGACAGAGAGAGACCTGGCTGGATCCCACCTACATGGGGGGGACAGCTCCCTAATGGAGAAGGCTGTGACCATCTGCTCTAAATTCCCTCCACCTGTCTGCTCTTCCCCACGCTGCTCAACCAAGTCCCCTTCCCTGCCCCCCCGCAGTCTCTGCTTGGCATCATGGGGACAGGACCACTCCCTGGTCTCCATCTGCTGGCGCTGTGTCAGGCCCATGGGCTGCCAGAAGCCCCTCAGGCCCTGGCGATGACAGAGGGGCACCGGTGTGCGTGACCGGGTGCCGGGTGAGGTTGGCCAATCTAGCAAAGCACTTGCCCCAGTCAGCACAGCTGTACTGCTGCTCTCGGCTGTGAATGCACCAATGTGATAACAAGGAGGCCCATGTAAAGCTCTTGCCGCAGTCAGTGCATCGGAATGGCCTTTCCCCATTGTGCGTGCACTGGTGCTTGGTCAGTGCACTCGTTTTGCTGAAGTTCTTGCCAGAACCGTCACAGTGGTGCAGCCACTCCCTGGTGTGTGCACTGGTGTCTTCTCAGGTGTGAAATCTGTACAAAGCCCTTGCCACAGTCAGCACAGCGATGCGGCCGCTCCCCGGTGTGCGTGAACTGATGTACTCTCAGGTGTGAAATCTGTACAAAGCCCTTGCCACAGTCAGCACAGCAGTGCGGCCGCTCCCCAGTGTGCGTGCGTTGATGTACTCTCAGGTGTGAAATCTGTACAAAGCCCTTGCCGCAGTTAGCACAGCGGTGCGGCCGCTCCCCGGTGTGTGTGCGCTGGTGTGCTCTCAGGTGTGCAATCTGTGCAAAGCCCTTCCCGCAGTCAGCACAGTGGTGCGGCCGCTCCCCGGTGTGTGTGCGCTGGTGTCTTCTCAGGTGTGAGCTCTCTGCAAAGCCCTTGCCACAGTCAGCACAGCGGTGCGACCGCTTCCCGGTGTTTGTGCGCTGTTGTCTTCTCAGCTTTGAGCTCTCTGCAAAGCCCTTGCTGCAGTCAGCACAGTGGTGCGGCCGCTCCTTAGTGTGTGCGCGCTGGTGTGCTCTCAGGTGTGCAATCTGTGCAAAGCCCTTGCCACACTCAGCACAGCGGTGTGGCCGCTCCCCGGTGTGTGTGCGCTGGTGTACTCTCAGGTGTGAAATCTGTGCAAAGCCCTTGCCACAGTCAGCACAGCGGTGCGGCCGCTCCCCAGTGTGCGTGCGCTGGTGTGTTCTCAGGTGTGAGCTCCGTCCAAAGCCCTTGCCACAGTCAGCACAGCGGTGTGGCCGCTCCCCGGTGTGCATGGGCTGGTGAAGGGTCAGCGTCTTGGCACTGCTGAATACCTTACCACAGTCAGCACAGTGGTATGACCACTCCCCGGTGTGTGCGCGCTGATGTGTTCTCAGGCTTGAGTTCCGTGCAAAGCTCTTGCCACAGTCAGCACAGTGGTATGACCGCTCCCCAGTGTGCGTGCGCTGGTGTGTTCTCAGGCTTGAGTTCCGTGCAAAGCTCTTGCCACAGTCAGCACAGTGGTAGGGCCGCTCCCCACTGTGTATGCGCCGGTGTCGTCTCAGGGTTGAGCTCTCTGCAAAGTTCTTGCCGCAGTCACCACAGTGGTACGGCCGCTCCCCAGTGTGCGTGCGCTGGTGTATTCTTAGGTTTGAGCTCCGTGCAAAGCCCTTGCCGCAGTCAGTGCAGCAGTACAGCCGCTCCTTGGTGTGCGTACGCCGGTGTATTCTCAGGATTGAGAACTGTCTGAAGCTCCTGCCACAGTCAGCGCAGCGATGCATCTCCCCAGTGTGCGTGCGCTGGTGCTGGGTCAGCGCGGAGGAGTTGCTGAACCTCTTGCCACAATTGATGCAGCGGTGGGGGCGCTGGCCCATGGGGAGTCTCTGGTGTGCAGCCAGGTCCAGTCTCTGGCTGAGTTTACCCCGGGGATGGACTGTGTCCTGTGCACGGATCCCGCTGTGGGATGTGGGATCCTTTCCTGCTGCGCCCTCCCCACATTCAGACTGTGTCCTCGTTCCTCCAGGAATCCTGAGTCCTGCTGGAAAGAGCAGAGACAATCCTGGTGTTAGCTCACGATTAAGGCTATGGAAAAATGTCACAGATGGAACAATTTCCCCATTTGTCAGTGACTGTTTTTGGGATGGGTGCCTCTGCCTGCAATGGCAGCTCCTGTCCCACAGGGCTGGACACAACACCTCACTCCGGGCACTGAGACCTGGCCTGCGAGGTTACAGTGCCGCTCAGATTTGCCCCCGCCCCCAGTCATGATGGTGGGGGAGACGGGCCAAACTTCAGTGAATGGCTTTGCCACCCAGATCACCTCTACCAGGCTGGGGTTAGGGTTGCAGCGCTGGGGGGAAGGTGCTTCTTTGGGCGGTTTGTGCCCCCTTGGCAGGAGGAGGGCAGGTTTTTTTAAAAATACATGTGACCTGTGACTTTTACTAAATTTACTGTAACTGCTCCATAATTTCTGATACAAAATGCTGTGACAAATCTGCAGCCTGACTCAGGGTGGTTCTTGGATG
This sequence comes from Natator depressus, assembly GCF_965152275.1. NCBI lineage: Eukaryota > Metazoa > Chordata > Testudines > Cheloniidae > Natator > Natator depressus. The sequence goes on from NC_134239.1 coordinate 10,540,003, forward strand.
CTCTAGAAGCAGGAGGGCTCTGAGTGTAACCCATCACAAACAGCCCCCATCTGGGGGAGGGATAGCTCAGTGGTCTGAGCATTGGCCTGCTAAACCCAGGGTTGTGAGTTCAATCCTTGAGGGGGCTATTTAGGGAACTGGGGCAAAAATTGGGGATTGGTCCTGCTTTAAGCAGGGGGTTGGACTAGATGACCTCCTGAGGTCCCTTCCAACCCCGATGGTGATACCCTATGGTGTTTGTGCAGTGTCTAGCGCCTGTTCCCACGTGTGCCATGTACTTCTTGGGTCTTGTTTTAGGCTTAAATTGTAGCCTGCCCAGGATACAGGCAGCACTTGACACAATGGGGCCCTCATCCAGAACTAGGGGCTCTAAGTGCTAACAAACAGGGTCTGGGGTTTCTTTTCACACCGATTTTGGTTTTATTTCAATCAGAAGTTTTTATTTACATGTGGCTAGTTATTCACTTTCTCCTGTTTTGTAGCATGAGTCCTGTTCTCCAGTGCTTGCACTGTTTAAACTATATTGGTCTGAAACTAGCTGAGGGGCTACAATCCCCTCATGTGGATGCAGTGAGACTGGTATAAAGCTGCTTAGCACAACGTAGCTTATTCCTGCGGGGGAGTGAGTCCTTTTCAGGGAATTCCTTCTAAAGAAGTCATTTACCTTCAGCCTCATGTTTCATTCTTTGTGCAAAACTAAATCTAAAGTAAACCTAAAATCCTTAAGAGGGTGGGGGTTTGAGGGGATGACAAGTCACTCAGGGTTTGTGTGATGTAACCTAAAAAAACATGTTTGCATTGTTTTACAACCCAATCAGTGACACTGCTGAGCTGGAAGGGGTTAATGGCTGCCACACAGCAGGCCTTTGATCTACAGACCATCACAAACCTTGTTAAGGCTGAGGGCTGTGCTAAGCATGGACACTGAAGCAATGTAAATGACAAACATTTCGTGTCACTGAGAGAGCGGGAGGGGAGGGGATGTGACAAAGGCCATCCCACCCCCTCTCCCTCACATCCAGCCCATACACCAGGGTACTCCCAAATCCTGGCCCACAGGATGATTTTGTCTGGCCCCCAAACACGTCTGCTCCCTCCCCCTGCAGCAGCTGCCTGGAACGTGGGGCAGTTTTAGAGCATTACAGAGAAACGCTGTAAGTGCCTGAGACCTGCTCTACAAAATGGCGTCCTCCATGTGGCATGAACTCGCACTCATCATACGTGCCTGATCCTGCCCTGCCCTGAGTCATTCCCAGCTTTCTCCTTGCTCACTGGGGACAGGTTTCTCCAGTTGAGAAGTCACAAGTGAAGTGAAGTGGCAGAGGCGGGGGGGTGGGAACCTTGAGAGGACAGCGCCTTCTCTGCCAAGGGCCAGTGCTCTCCCAGGCTGCGAGCAGGTTTTTGCCCCTGGCTGAGCTATGTCTGTATCCAGGTGCCCAGGGCCTTAGAGCATCAGCCCTACAGCTTGAGTCAGGAGGGGCAGAGGCATGAAACCCATCTGAAAAATCTCTAGGGCACCCCTTGCCTTGATATGATTTTTTGAGGTGTTGGAAGCCTAGAAGAAGGTGGTCTATGGAACAACAGGTGTGTCTTTCTAGCCAGGTGCTCGTCTGACCCCCAGTGCCAGATCTACTGACACACACAGATTTTATCCTCACAGTCCCAGTGCCCTCTCCATTACGCAGGTGGGGTAACTGAGGCATGGTGAAGCTGTAGTGATTCGCTTCTAGAACTGAATCAAGATCTTTTGAATCCTACTGCACTGTCCTACCCCCTAGGTCAGCCATTCTCCAACTGGGGTCCTGGGGTTCCGCAAGTCATGTCCCCCACCGGCCCTGCTGATCAACTCCTCCCCTTCCCTCCCAGTGTCTCCTGCATGCCCCGGAACAGCTGTTCAGTAGCGAGCAGGAGGCGCTGGGAGGGAGGTGGAGTAGCGGGGATGGGGCGCGCTCAGGGGAGGGAGCAGAAAGAGGAGGGTTAGGGGTGGAGTGGGGGGCGGGAAGAGGTTGGGTAGGGGTGAGGGCGGGGCCTGGGGCATAGCAGGGGTTGAGCACCTCCAGGGAAAATTAGAACCTGGCTTGGGGGGTCCACGAATTTTAAATCAAAATGGGGGTCTTCGGGTTGCTAAAGTTTGAGAACTGCTGCACTACATAAATGCAGCCCCTAAATGCCTCTATAGACGTCACTCTTTCCCTCAGCACCCCTCAAATCTCCCACCCCACATTGTCCCATATCACTATCCTACCCCTCTTCCAAGTTCATCACAGCCCCATCTCCAGTCCATTTTTTTGTCATGGCTTTGAGGCCCCATCATTTTTAGGTCCCATCCTAGGTCACAGATATCCAATGAGTAGGAAAGATAGGAAGTATGACAGCAAGACTCCCTGGCTTAACCAGGAGATCTTCAATGACCTGAAACTCAAAAAAGAGTCATACAAGAAGTGGAAACTAGGTCAAATTACAAAGGATGAATATTAAAAAAACAAACCCACAAGCATGTAGGGACAAAATTAGAAAGGCCAAGGCAAAAAACAACATTAAACTAGCTAGTCATATAAAGGGGAACAAGAAAGCATGTCACAAATACATGGGAAACAAGAGGAAGACCAAGGACAGGCTAGGCCTATTACTAAATGAAGAGGGAAAGACAATAAGAGAAAACGCAGCAGTGGCCGAACTGTTAAATGCCTCTTTTGTTTCAGTTTTCACCAAAAAAGTTAGCTGTGATCGGTCAACTAACATAGTGAACATCAGTGGAAATGGGGTAGGATCTGAGCCTAAAATAGGAAAAGAAATAGCTATGAATTATTTAGACATGTTAGATGTCTTCAAGTCAGCAGGGCCTGATGAAATACATGCTAGAATATTAAGGAAATGGAAGAAGAGATCTCTGAGAACTCGTGGAGGATGGTAGAGAAACCTGAAGACTGGAAAAGGTCAAATATAGTACCTAGCTACAGAAAGGGGATAAGGACAACTCAGGGAATTATAGACCAGTCAGCTTAAGTTCAGTACCTGGAAACATAATGGAGCAAGCAATCAAACATTCTATTTGTAAGCACCTAGAAGGAAATAAAGTGTACTCCTGAGGGAATTCAGTGCCAAAAATTTAAAAATTCTCCACCAAAAAAATGAGAAATTATGTGCACAGTATTTTAAAATTCAGCAAATTTTATTAGTCAATAAATACATGTGGCTCCAGCATGGCAGTGGAGAACACAGGCCACTGGCTGCACTAAGGTGGGAGATCACTCTGAAGCCCTCACCTCCCACAGTACAGGGATTCAGCAGTGAGGCTGCATCTGTCCTTGACACAGTCCAAGGGCTGGGCCTGCCCCACAAATACCCTGGGACCCTGCCACTCTGCGCCAGGTGAACCAGGTGTCGGTGGGCAGGCTCAGCTCAGCAGGATCCAAGTGTGGCAGGGCTTAATGTGGGGAGATCCAGATGTTGGGTGAGAGGTTTCTGTGTGGGGAAATCTGGGTGCGCGGCTCAGTGTGAGATCTGGATGCACAGGACTCGTTGTGGGGTTCTGGGTGCAGGGGCAATGGGACTCTGGAGGAGATCCAGGTGAAGATGATTGGGGCTCAGCAGGCGGGGTCTGGGTGGCTCGTCAGAATGGTCCAGGTGTAGAGGGGTAGGGCTTGTCAGGTGAGGGTTTGATGGGCCTGCTTAATGGGGAAGCCCCAGCTGCTGCTGAGGGGACGCTGCATGCCAGGCTCCTGCTTCCCTCCACAATTCCATCCCCTTTTCTTCTCCATCCCCCTCCCCTCACTCCCACATTCCCCTCCCCCTGCGTTATTCCACCCCCTTCCTTTCCCACTGCCTCTTCCCCCCACCCCCTCACCCCCTGTTCCCTCCTTTCCGTCTCCCCCAACCCTTACCCAGCCTCACCGTGGGCACTCACTCTTGCACAGAAAATAGGAAGGTTCCCAGTATACAGAAGGGGAGCACGACTGGGAATAAGACCCAGGAGGCCACATTCAGATGCAGAGTCAGCAGAGCTGAGAGGCAGCCTCCTTTAGCTGGGCAGCTTCTGTGCTTGCAGAAAATAGTGGTGGCGGGGGGGCAGTGGCCCAAAACCCTGTGTCCCCCCCCATGCCTCACCTCTGTTGGGGGGGGGGGAGCAATCCCCCCAAACAACTGCACACATGGTCACATTCCCATCCCCCGCACTTCCCACACCGTGGCTTCCCTGCCATTTTCTGCAGGGAGGCACAGGAATTCTGTGGAGGAGCTGTCTTCTGCGGGCACACAGTCACGCAGAATCTCCCCAGGAGTAAAAGTAATAAGTAACAGTCAGCATGGATTTGTCAAGAACAAATTACGTCAAACCAACCTAACATCCTTTTCTGGCAGTTAACAAGCCTTGTAGATAGGAAGCAGCAGATGTCACATCTTGACTTTAGTAAGGCTTTTGATACTGTCTTATATGACCTTCTCATAAACAAACTAGAGAAACATAGCTTAGACAAACTGTCATAAATATAAAGGGAAGGGTAACCACCTTTCAGTATACAGTGCTATAAAATCCCTCCTGGCCAGAGGCAAAATCCTTTCACCTGTAAAGGGTTAAGAAGCTACGGTAACCCCACTGGCACCTGACCCAAAATGGCCAATGAGGGGACAAGATTCTTTCAAATCTGGAAGGGGGGAACAAAGGGTTGGTCTGTCTGTGTGATGCTTTTGCCAGGTACAGATCAGGAATGCAAGCCTTACAACTCCTGTAAAGTTAGTAAGTAATCTAGCTAGAAAATGCATTAGATTTTCTTTTGTTTAATGGCTTGTAAAATATGCTGTGCTGGAGGGAATGTGTATTCCGGTTTGTGTGTCTTTTTGTAACTTAAGGTTTGCCTAGAGGGATTCTCTATGTTTTGAATCTGATTACCCTGTAAGGTATTTACCATCCTGATTTTACAGAGGTGATTCTTTTACCTTTTCTTTAATTAAAATTCTTCTTTTAAGAACCTGATTGATTTTTCATTGTTCTTAAGATCCAAGGGTTTGGGTCTGTGTTCACCTGTACCAATTGGTGAGGATTATTATCAAGCCTTCCCCAGGAAAGGGAGTGTAGGGCTTGGGGGGTGGGGGGGAATATTTTGGGGGAAGACGTCTCCAAGTGGGCTCTTTCCCTGTTCTTTGTTTAAAACGCTTGGTGGTGGCAGCATACTGTTCAAGGACAAGGCAAAGCTTGTACCTTGGGGAAGGTTTTAACCTAAGTTGGTAAAAATAAGCTTAGGGGGTCTTTCATGCAGGTCCCCACATCTGTACCCTAGAGTTCAGAGTGGGGAAGGAACCTTGACACAAGCCTACCATAACTGCACAACTGGTTGGAAAACCGCACTCAGAGAGTAGCGGTTATGGTTCAAAATGAGCTGGATCCCACAGGGATCTGGCCTGGGTCCAGTTCTATTCAACATCTTCATAAATGATTTGGCAACGGCATAGAGAATACAGTCAAAGTTTACAAACAATTTAAAGATGGGAGGGATTGCAAGCGTATTAGAGCACAGGATTAGAATTCAAAATGATCTTGACAAACTGGAGAAATGGTTAGAATTAAATAGGATTAAATTCTATAAAACCATATGCCAAGTACTACACATAGGTAGGAATAATCAATTACACAAATACAGAATGGGAAATGACTGCCTAGCAAGGAGTACTGCGAGAACCATCTGGGGTTATAGTGGATCACAAACTAAATATGAGTCAACAATGGAATAGTTTTTTTGGGGAAAAAAAGCAAATATTATTCTGGGATGTATTAGCAGGAGTGCTGCAAGCAAGATGCGAGAAGTAATTCTTCCACTCTACTCAGCACTGATAAAGCCTCAACTGGAGTACTGTATCCAGTTCTGGACCCCACACTTCAGAAAAGATATGGACAAACTGGAGAGGATCAGAGGAGAGCAACAAGAATGATTAAAGACCTAGAAAACATGACCCATGAGAAAAGATTGAAAAAATTGGGTTTGTTTAATCTGGAGAAGAGAAGACTGGGGGAGGGGGGCAGGGGGACGACCTGATAACAGCCTTTACATTCTCGAAGACTGTTACAAACAGGAGGGTGATAAATTGTTCTCCCAAGGCCAGCACAAGAAGTAATGGGCTTAAATTTCAACAAGGGAGATTTAGGTTAGATATTAGGAAAAACTTCCAAACTGTAAGGGTAATTAAGCACTGGAACAAATTACCTGGGGAGGTTGTGGAATCTCCATCATTGGAGGTTTCTAAGAACAGTTTAGATAGACACCTGTCAGGGATGGACTACTGTATATACTCGTTCATTAGCCCGTCCGTTTATAAGCCAACCCCCCCCAAGACGGATAGGTAAAAATAGCAAAAACTGTATGACCCTTTCATAAGCCGACCCTATATGTCAGGGGTTGGCAGACTTTGGCTCCTGGCCCGTTAGGGTAAGCCGCTAGCGGGCCTGGACATTTTGTTTACCTGGAGCGTTCACAGGCACGGAGCCCCTCAACTCCCAGTGGCCACGGTTTGCCGTTCCCAGCCAATGGGAGCTGTGGGAAGTGGCGCCACTTCCCGCAGCTCCCATTGGCTGGGAACGGCAAACCGCAACCACAGGGAGCTGAGGGGCTCTGTGCCTGCAGATGCTCCAAGTAAACAAAACGCCCCGACCCACCAGCAGCTTACCCTGATGGGCCAGGAGCCAAAGTTTTCTAACCCCTGCTATATTTTAAAAGCTGGCATCACAAGACACACTCAAAAGTTTTGCTAGAATTATTTTAATGTAATCTAACGAAAAACCTGCTGTTGTTATAATAATAACTGAACAAATATGTACTCACCTTCAAAATTACAGTCAATATTTAAAATCAGTAAATGGATATTTAAAACAAGTAACTTAGAACAATATGAGACTTTAAAAAGTCTTAAAATCCTTCGAAGTCTGAATCAGCCTCTGATTCACCAAACAGTTCATTAAACTCAGCTTCAGTCACATCTGCACCTGCATTGTCATCGTAGATGTCGGCACTATCATCTTCAGACTCAGATTCCTTCTCATCATCAGCCTCTGTCATGTCATCATCAAATATGGCACCATCTTCTGACCCGTCGAGTGCATTGCTGACACAGCATTTCCTAAATGATTTTTCTATAATTGTGGAGGAAATGGACACCCACGCGTCCTTGATCCACTGGGTGACCAGACTGATTTCGGGCTTCATAAGATTCCCGCCTTTTGTCAACTTTGCCATGCCTGAGCACATCCATTCAGACCACATTTTGCATAGCCTGTCTTTAAAGGGTTTGTTCAGGCAGACATCAAGCGGTTGTAGAACTGAAGTTAAGCCTTCAGGTATTACAGCCAAAGTAGTTTTCATATTTTTGGCCACATTTTTCACCTCATCCGTCTTGTGTGCCCTGAACATGTCCCAAACAAGTATAGCAGGTTTCTTGAAAAGTGCTACTGGTCTCTTATTCCACACTTTTTCCAGCCATTCAATAGTCCCACTTTCATCCATCCATCCCTTTTCGTGTGCACATACGATGATACCAGCAGAAAATTTCATGATTTTAGGCAAGATTTTTCTTCTAAAAATAACAACAGGAGTGAGTTTTGATCCATTTGCCAAACACGATAAAACTACTGTAAATGGATTTTTTCATGGCCAGTGGTTTTAATTAAAAAACTGTTTTTTCCACCAACACCAGTTACCATTCTGTTGCTCAGGAGATCAAATGTCATCGGTGTTTTGTCCATATTTCCTATTTGTGACAGTTCAAATGCATATTTCTTTCGATATTTTATAATAAACCTTTGGAAAGATTCGATTTTTTCTTCCAGATCTCTCGGCAGCTTTTGCGCTATCTTTGTTCGCTGACAAAGACAGAGACCATGACGGTTCATGAAGCGAGTACACCAACCTGCTGATGCGACAAACATTGATGGCTTTACTGACTTGTATTTGTCGTCTTTTGACATTTGCAGTGCACGCAGACGAATTCCAGTTCGAGTGACAATGTACCCATTTTGTCGACATTCAACAACCCAATTATTGAGATCTTTCTCCAGCTCAGGAAACGAAGCGCACCTCGTTGGACATTTTTTCTTGCTTCTTGGCATGTCTTTTAGTGTTGTTTTATTTTTTCGCCATTCTCTTACTTGCTTCTCATTGATACAGAATTCACGAGCAGCGGCACAATTATTGTTTGCTTCTGCATATTCAACAACTTTAAGTTTGAATGCTGCGTGATAAGCAGACCTTTTTCTTTTGATTTCACCGTTGTTCATTTTAAATACTAGTATGAAAATAGATTATTATTATTGTAGTTATAGATTTTGTAGGACTTTATATAGGAATGTCACCTGCTTTATCACTGTCAAATTATTATTGTTCTTTGTTTATTTCAAAGCAGCCCTGTAGATTGGCATGTCTGTGGGGATAACAGGCTATTTCAATTTTATTAGAGATTCCATCGATTCTGCATGTTATATTTTCATATTGGCTCAAGACTTATGAGTTCCATTGGTAGAAATGCATGAAGGGATCAAATTACACAGTAGCGGACAGACACCAGTGCTATAGTACTATTGTTCATTGTACTTTTCTGATTGACTTGTAAGGCCTAGCATTTTGTGGAACGCATGGGTCAAATGTCATGCAGCTCTGCAGCACTGCTCTTTTAGTATTCCTTTCAAGCCAATCTAGTCCACTAAACAAAGCCTTTGCAACTTTAAAAGGCTGCACTATTGACATCAATAAATGGGTCAGCAAACTTTGGCTCCCAGCCTGTCAGGATAAGCCGCTGGCGGGTTGGGACGTTTTGTTTACCTGGAGCGTCTGCAGGCATGGAGCCCCTTAGCTCCCTGTGGCCGCGGTCGCCGTTCTCAATGGCTGGGAACAGCGAACCACGGCCACAGGGAGCTGAGGGGCTCCATGCCTCCAGACGCTCCAGGTAAATAAAACGACAATGTATTAGATATTGAATTTGACGATTCCATAGAGTTTAAAATCTTCAAATTTTGGTGTAGACCCATTTATAAGCCGACCCCCGCTCTTTGATGCGTCACTTTTTTACCAAAAATATTCAGCTTATGAACGAGTATATACGGTAGATATATACCTCGGTGCAGGGGACTGAACTAGATGACCTACCGAAGTCCCTTCTAATCCTATGTTTCTAGGATTCATAAATGTCAAGGCCAGACAGGCTCATTGTACCCTTCCAGCCTATCCTAGTCAGAGAATCTCCCCCAGCCATTCCTGCCTCCAGCCCAGTAACTGCTGGCTGAGTTACAGCAGGGCTTTGAGAAAGAGACGCCCCATCTCCACTGACAGGCTCCCAGTGCTGGAGAATCCAACCTGTCCCTAGGGGAACTCTCTCAATGGTTCATTCCCCTCCCAGATAAACACTGGCCCCTAATTCCCAGCCTCCATTTGTCCCCTTTAGCTCCCAGCCAATGGATTTCGCTCTGCCTTTGCCTTCTACATTAAGGAGCTCTCCACTAGCAGAAGTGTAAATCAGAAGGGACTGGATTATTATGACTCACCTGAGGAGGGGCTCTCAGGCCCAGAGCTTTGCCGGGAGTTCTCAGCATCCCAGGTCCAGAGCTCTGGCTCCCCTAGCTCGATCTGGTGGATTATGTCCGGTGTGGAACCTGAATAGCCTGTTTGGGGGGGAAATAATCAGTTTTGTACTAAAGTTTTGGGAGCAGGGACACATTTATATGTTGGTGAAGCCCAGCACAACAGGGCCCCGATCTCATCCTTACCCAAGGAAACGAGGGCCCGGTAATTCCTCAGCATCTGGTCCCGGTACAGCTGCTTCTCTGGCCGGGACAAGAGCTCCCACTCCTCCCGGCTGAAATACAGAGCCACGTCCTCAAACGCCACCCGCAGCTGCTGGCACAAGCGTTACACACTCAGCACCCTCCGCTCCAGCCCCAGCCCGGGCTCTCAGCAGGGGACGCGGGTTCTAGGGCAGCGGCCCCCGGGGAACCCCCAGCCCAGCAGCTGTGACCCAGAGAGACCCCCCCGCACAGCCCCCCGGGGACTCGGGCCCTGCTGGCCGGGGACAGGAGCCGCCCTCGGCTCCCCAGGGGGCTCTGGGGCGGGGCGCTGGGAAGGGCCCGAATCCCAGGGCAGGGACCAGGCTCCTCCCCCGGCCGGAGTCCCCGCCTCCGCCCCAGGCCTGTGCTCGGCCCCGCTCCCAGCCCCGGCTCGGCCGCCTCGGGGCTCCTCGGCCCGGCTCCGCGTGTCCGCCCGGCCCGGGGCCCCCAGCGCCGCTCCCCGGCCCCAGCGCTCCGGCTGCGGCAGCCCCCAGCCCCGGGGTCACTAGCGCGGGAGGGACCCGGCCCCGGCCCCGGCCCCCCTCGGCCCCAGCCGGGACCAGCCAGTGCCCGGCCGGGGAGTCCCCGCCCCGCGTCCTACCTGCGCCGGCCCCGCTGCAGCCATCGCCGGGCTCGGCTCCGGCCCCGGCCGCTTCCTCCGCCCGGGCAGCGACTTCCCGCCCCAGGTGTCCGGGAAGGCCCCGCCTCCAACGGGCCCGCGCCTGCGCCTCCCGCTCCAGCCGCCGGGGGAGGCCCCCGCGCAGCGACCTTCCGGCCCCGCCCCGCTCCCCCCGTGCGGCCCGGCTGGGAGCATCTGCCGCGGGGCGGGGGAACGCGGGGCGGGGCCCGGCCGAGGCTGCTGGAGACAAGCCGCTGCCCTGGCCCAGGCCCCGGGACAGGGGCATAAAGCGGCGGATACTTTGCACAAGTCCAGGGGCCGGGACTCATCCCTCGTGGGTCGATCACGAGCGGCTCTTCGCGGGCGGCTCGCAGGAGGCGCGGGCTGCGGCAGGGGAGAGGTCCCCAGCAGGGGCAGCTGCGGTGGGAGTTCACTGGGACCGCCCCGTGCTGCCCCTCCTGGAGTGCGGGGCCCACGGGGAAGGGCGAGAGCCTGGAGTAGAAGGGGGCCCGCGGCTTGTTCCTGGGCAAAAGGAGGAGGCAGAGGGGACGAAACCCACCGAGGGCCCAAGGAAGTGTCACTTACGTGACAAAGTGATGCCCCATGTCTGGGGGATCCAGATCCCCGCCCTGAGCTGGCCAGGTGAAAGCCGCTGCCCCCCAGGCAGAGACTTCCGGGGTGGCAGCCCGAGCTTGAGTTAATTTTGGCAGGTCTGATCTCCTGGACCCAGACCAAGAGTTTATTAAAAAAGGGCGAGGTCAACGGTAGCGTGTGCCAGGGCTGGGGAGACACTGGAGCACAGATGTCTCTAGTCAGGAAAAAGAAAAGGAGGACTTGTGGAACCTTAGAGACTAACCAATTTGTTTGAACATAAGCTTTCGTGAGCTACAGCTCACTTCATCGGAAAGAGGTGACTAAAGAGGGTGATCTCCTAGGGGAGGAGGTAAAACTCCTGGTCTTGGGGCAGTTGAAAACCATGGAGCCTTTAGCTGACATTGAATGAGAGTGGGAAGGTTTACGGGGTACTTTCAATGTGGGAGTTCTTAAGAATTTCTCAGCTGATGCGTTGGTGGGAAATAAGATAATATGACCTGTATCAAAATGGAATATGTCTCTGAATTCCCAGAGGCAAACTCTGAGAATAGGGGCAGCTATTTTGTAAGAGTCCAGCGAAGGTCAACAAAAATGATTAGGGGGCTGAGGCACGTGACTTATGAGGAGAGGTTGAGGGAACTGGGCTTATTTAGTCTGCAGAAGAGAAGCATGACGGGGGATTTGATAGCGTCCTTCAACTACCTGAAGGGGGGTTCCAAAGACGATGGAGCTTGGCTGTTCTCAGTGGTGGTAGACAACAGAACAAGAAGCAATGGTCTCAAGTTACAATGCGGGAGGTCTAGGTTGGATATTAGGAAGCACTATTTCACTAGGAGGGTGGCAAAGCTCTGGAATGGGTTACCTAGGGAGGTGGTGGAATCTCCTCAACAGGAACATATGCATACAAGAGGGTGAGTGACTGGGATGTAATGATACCCTGTCTATTTGCTTACCCTGGAGTGCCCCAAGAGGCCACATGGAGTGCCCCATTTCATCTCCTGGATGGGAGAAAAGTCACAGGGCTCCTGGATCTCACTGGAGAGTCCCTGGAGGGTGGCTCTGAGGCAGAGGGGGAGCTGATGGCTGAACTTGTGCAAAAGTTTGGGGAAGCTTTAAAGACTATAATGGACATAGTTCAAGAAATCCTCACAAAGAGCTAAGCTGCTCAGATAGCCCGGTGTAGTCGCAATGTGTGTGAACAATCACTTGATGCAGGGGGCTTGGAGCTGGTGTTACTCCCTGTAGAAAGGTACAAAATGCAGAACCCAGGCAGGAAGGCTGTGGAAAGGGTTACGGATGTTACCTAGAATGCACAAAGGTCCTGCATCAAGGTTGCTCCACAGACTGCTGATAAGCAGGTTAAAAGCAGATGACAATGGAGAAGCCATTGTAAACATGCCATGCTGTGCAGAGGAGGATTCTCAGACTGCCCCTCTAACTGATTTGATGGCTGAACGCCATAGCAACCTTCTCTGGAGAGAAGTGGTATGTGAAGAGTTAACCCCAGCTGAAAAGGCAGAGGTTATTACCCTCTTGGGCGGTCAGCCCTGAATGAGTCGAACTGCTCCCTTTTATACCTAGTCTCCAGCCGGAGCATGACCAGCAGGGCCAAGTCGTGGCCTCCTTGGCCCAGAAAGTAGATTTAACCCTCACAGCACCAGTGTGGGGCAAGTGCGCCCCGTCACACACACACCCCTTTAAGAGGGTGTCTGGTGGTGGTCCCTCTTTTCCTTCCTCACTTCCCACCTGGGAGAAAAAGTCCACATTTGCGTGTGCCCTACCTGGTCAATGGGCGACTTTGAAGTCATAGGGCTGGAGCAATAGGTACCACCTCATAATTCAAGCATTGGTATCTTTCATAGCGTTGAGCCATTGGAGTGATGAATAATCTGTGACAAACTGGAAGGGGTTCCCCAGCAGGTAGTATCTTAGTGCATTGACCAGCCCCTTTACCACCAAGGCCTCCTTCTCTATGTTTGAATACCTCTGCTCCTGGGGAAACAACTTTTGGCTCAAAAAGAGGACTGGATGTTCTTCTCCCTTGATCTTCTGGAACAACACTGCTCCCAGCCCCACTTTGGATGCATCCGTCTGAAGTATAAAGGGCTTAGCGAAGTCTGGGTAGAATAGGACTGACGCCGTAGTCAGTCAGTCCTTTAGATCCTGGAAGGCTCTCTCACATTCTGCTGACCATTGGATCTTTCGCAGTTGGGAGCTCTTGGTTAGGTCTGACAAGGGTGCCGCGAGTGTTGCGAAATCCAGCACAAAGCAGCAGTAGTACCCTGCCAGGCCTAAGAATTGGCATACCTATCTCTTTGTCGTTGGCATCAGGCAGTCCTGCAGAGCTTGTACCTTGTCCACAAGTGTATCCCAGGGGTCCCTCGCCCCACGGTGTATCCCAGGTAAGTTATTTCCCGTCGTCTGAGGTGACATTTAGCAGGGTTGGCCGTGAGTCCAGCTTCCCCCAGGGCTTATAGCACGGACTTGAGGTATCAGAGGTGTTCCTCCCACGTATGACTGTACACCACTATATCATCTATGTAGGCCACTTCATATTGGCGGTGGAGTTGCAACAGCTGGTTCATGAGTTGTTGGAATGTGGCAGCAGCCCCATGTAGGCCAAAAGGCATGGTAACTAAGTGGTACAACCCAAATGGGGTAGGGAAGGCTGTCTTCTCATAGGAAGCCGGGGTCAAGGGAATTTAGTAACACCCCTTTGTCAAGTCTAGCGTCGAGATGAAATTGCCATTACCCAGTCGCTCGAGGAAATCATCTACCCGTGGTATGGGATAAGCATAGAATCGCAAGATCGCATTCACTTTTTGAAAGTCTATGCAAAATTGTATGGTCCCATCTGGCTTTGGGACCAGCACAATGGAACTTCTCCACTCGCTCCACAATTTTTCTATTACTCTCGTGTCTAGCATAGCCTGGAGCTCCTTTTGGACCGCATCCCACATCTTCTTCGGTAGGGGCTGGTGGTTGTCACGGACCCTTTGACCTGGGTGGTGATGTGGTGACTTATCAGTCTAGGCCGCCCTGGGCAGGTCGATAACACAGTGGGGAAGGCCTAGACTAGTTGTTGCAGCTCCCTCTGTTGCCTTGGGTCCAGTTCTGCCCTGACCATGATGGGTGTTGACGGGGTCACTGGCCAATGGACCTAGCTCCAGTTCTGGGGGATACGGGGTGATCAGCAGCCCTTCCTGAGTTTTCCACTCCTTCAGGAGGTTCACATGGTAAGTCCGGACTTCCTTCCTTCTTCCCAGTAGCCGTACTTCATAGTCCACTGGCCCTACCTGTCGGGGCACCTTGAAAGGGCCCTGCCATTTAGCAAGCAGCTTGGACTCGGCTGAAGGTAGCAGGAGCAGGACACTAGCCCTGGGTTCAAAAGAGCACAGCCTCACCCCTCAGTTGTATTGGTGGGCTTGGGTCTGTTGCACTGGGAGTAGATTCACCCGCGTGAACACTCCCAACTTCTGGAGTCGTTCGCATAGTTAAAGTATGAAGGGAAGTTACCCCATGACCAGGGATCCCTGCTCTTCCCAGGTCTCCTTCAGGAGGTCAAGGATCCCCCGTGGCTGTCTCCCATAAAGTAGCTTGAAAGGTGAGAAGGCTGTGGAGGCCTGGGGACCTCCCGTACGGCAAACAATAAGGTTGGTAGTAGCTTGTCCCAGTGTCACGGGTCGTCATCTATGAACTTCCTTAGCATGGATTTCAATGTCCTGTTAAACCTTTCCACCAAGTCATCTGTCTGCAGATGGTGTACGGAGGTCTTAAGTGCTCGGATATTCAACAACCAGCACAACTCCGACATCAGTTTGGACGAGACGTTGGTTCTTTGGTCGGTCAGAATCTCCCTGGGTATCCCCATGTGGGAGAAGATTTTTAGAAGCTCGGCTGCTATGGTAGGGGCTGAGCCATTCCATAACGGGACAGCTTCAGGATACCTAGTGTCATGGAGTCCCCGAACGATGCTCTGGAACTGCTCCCTACAAAGCCAGGCAGGACTCTGGTGAAGTCTCCTATCTGTGAGCAGACTGTCTGCAGGGCAAAAAGCTCACACAGCTTCCACCTTCCTGGGTCTGACCTCGGAGCATTCAGCATCCTCTACCCCTCCATGCGCTTCCCACAGTGAGTTCGCCCAGGCGGGGTCCAGGGGAAGCCAGAGGGTCCTGCACCCCAACTTCACAGTCAGACGTGACTCTTAGCCAGCCAGTAAAACAGAGTTATATTAGATGACACAAACATGGTCTAAAACAGAGCTTGTAGGTACAGAGAACAGGACCCCTCAGCCAGGTCCATTGAGAGGGGGGGGGGAGTGAGCCAGACAACCACGTCTGCACTTCACTCCTCGTCCCCAGCCAGTCCCAAACTGAAACTCTCTCCAGCCCCTCCTCCTCTGGGCTTTGTCCCTTTCCCAGGCCAGGAGGTCACCTGATCTCTTTGTCTTCAACCCTTTAGTTATCACCTTGCAGGGGGGAAGGGCCAGGCCACCAGTTGCCAGGAAACAGGGTGTCGGCCATTCTCTGTGTCCAGACCCCTGCACACACCTGCCCTCTAGAGCTCTGCAACGATCATACACCCTTATCCCACCACCTAGATACTTAAGAACTGCATAGGGGAAACTAAGGCACCCCCACAATATTCAGAGAAAACATTAAGAACAGTCCCACTTCGTCACACCTAGTCATGTAATCCACCACCACCAGTATATACTGACACCCGGAACCACTTTTTCCCAAGTGTCCTACGAGATCTAGACCAATTCGTTCAAATGGCACCCCTACCACAGGGAGTGCTATCAAGGGGGCCTTCGGTACCCTTTTTGGCCTGGTGCGTTGACACTCCAGGCAGGCCTCGCCACAGTTCCATACCTCGTGGTGATGCCGGGCCAGAAGAAGCACTGTGTCACCCGCTGTAGGTCTTCTCCCTGCCTAGGTGCCCTGCCCAGAGCACTGAGTGGGCTAATCGTAGCAGGCCTCTCCTGTACTTCCAAGGAACCAGCAACTGCCACAGCTCTTCTTGGCTCTGAGGCTCCCTGACCACGCAGTACAGGCCGTCCTCACATACCTCAAACCTGTGGCCTTTGTTGTTCGGCCTCACTGTCTGGGTCAGGTGCCATCACTCGTTCCCAGATGCAGCTTAGGGTCTGGTCCTCTTGCTGCTCCCTCATAAAATCCCCTTCTGTGTCTAGCCAGTTGGGGTCAGTCAGTACTAATCTTGGGGTGAGTGAGTTTGTATGGCTGTTTATGTTTTTCTTTCTCTTTCAGATTATTTCAGTTACAGAGTCAATTGGGATTGTGTGTCTGGGGACTGTTTGGGTCTTTGTTCCCTGGATCATCCTTGATCATCTTTGATCAGCCTCAATGAGCCTTGTGATCACCCTTCTGCTGTGTAATTAACGAGCAGGTAGAGCTGACCTAGGAGAGAAGGCCTTAACAGCCAGAGGCTAAGCGACCAAGGGGAGCTAGGGAACAGGGGACCGCAAACAAGGGAGTTTGTGGGAGGGAGACGTAATATAATCGCTAAGGTTAGGAAGGGCTGCATCGCCAGTGCTAGCACTGCTCCTGTCTCCTCCACCTGCGCCTGTATCCAGACAGACAAGCTAACCATGAATGCCTCTACCTAGATCCTGGTGTGGATTTGCAGATTTCCCACTCTCAGAAAGCCAGGCTGGGGGGACCATCCAGTGTGAAATGTGCCTGCTGGTAGAATCTCTCAGGAAGCAAGTGGGAGAGCTACAGGAGGAGGTGGCTAGGCTGAGGAGCATCCGTGCCCACAAGGAATTCCTCAAGAGTAGTCATATGGAGACATCCAAGGCTGAGGACACTATCCAGCTACAGAGGACTGCTGTCACACCACAGGGGGAGGAGGATATGGCTCTATCACAGGGAGGACACTGGTGTTAGAGGGCTTATTCCTTCACCCGCTTACTTCCCTGGTCCTTCTCGCATGAACAGAGAGCAACAATACCCGAAGTCCAAAGGTGCAAACAATTCAATGTTTATTGGGGAGAACTTCCAGCAATTCCAATTTCCTTCCTTAGTGTTCCCCTTCCCAGCTCTGACACCACAGAGCCTTGCCTGTGTCCCTGTTTCCATTCCCTGTTCCCCGCATTTAGCAAAACATAATTCCAATTCCCCCACTCCCGTTCCCTGTTCCCATTCCTCCCCCTTACTTCTTGACTGACTGCAGACTATATAGTAAAACTTGAGTTCTGTTTAGCTATACCTTCACCAATCATTTTACTGAAATTTAACTAACCAATCCTAACATTTTGTAACATGATTATTTAACCAATTATATCCCACCACCTTAATTGGTTTACACCCAGCAAAATTAATTATACAGCAGACAGAAACAATCACAGAACCAGACAGAGATTATACAGACAAACAATAGCAAAGTGGGAACTATAATGACAAAACAATACAGAAGTGAGGATTTCACATCCCAGCTATTGATAAGTGAGTTCTTGCCAGACAGGATGCTACCAAACTAAGTTTCCTTTTACATCTTTTAGGCACTTCCCTTTCTCTGGAGGTGACAGGCACTATCAGGACAGGATTGTATTCCTAACAGCCCAATAGCACCTTCTTTCAGTGTGACTAGTTTGGAATGTAAGGAGGTGACCATTCACTTCCCAGCTTATGGCTGCCTCTGCTGCTTAGCCAGAGGCCTTAACCTAAGAACAGGGCCTCAGACTGTAACAGTGAGAAAAGGCCCTATACAGTCAGACAGTGATTTTGATTCTTTCTTTTGTACCTCTATAACTAGCTAAGTGGTAAGAATACACCTAAATTCTTAAAGTACAGGCCTTTGCAGACAGACCTGAATATCTATATCCTAACAACTGGCTACTGGTTACTTCTGGCAGCAGGCAGTGCTCCACCCCTACTCCCAACCAGGGCTGGATGACCCAACAGGCAGACTAAACACGTGCTTAGGGCACCAGCAAAGCAGGGGGCATCCAAAAAAATGAGATTTTTTTTGGAAAAAATTTGATATTTCAAAAAAGCATCGAAGTAGTCATCATGGGAAAAATCAGAACCTTGTTAGACTTCCTTACACTCCACTACACAGTCTTCCCCCATTTTTCTGTTCTCTTTTTATTACTTATCCCCACCTAAACCAGGGGGCGTCCTACTAACGTAGATCGAAATAGTGCAAGGAAATAAGATCCTGTCATGTATTGCAATAAATTTGTTTTATTATTGATATATTCTTCTGAGTTATACGTACTTGATTCGTTTTTTTTCTTTTATATATATATATAAATAGTGTACGTTGTGTAATTTGTTTTTTTTTTAAGTTCAGATAACTGAGATAAGGGGCAGGATGAAATGTAACCAACTGAGTGGGCCATATCTCAAAATATGGGAATGCTGGCAAAGGTAACCCATCATACTTATCCAAGACAATATCTGATGAACTCATTGGTCTAATGAGTGACAAAGTTCGTTCAGCTATTGTGGATGAAATAAGTACTGCTGGGTACTTCAGTTCACCTGTTGACTCTACACCTGATCTTTCACATATTGATCAATTGAGTATTGTACTAAGATATGTGTCTCCCACAGATGGAAAACCAGTTGAACAATTTATAACGTTCCTCAATTTGAAAAGCCACACTGGTGAAGAAATGGCAAATCAAGTACTGCATTATCTGTGCCAAGTTTGCAAAACAGATTTCTCAAAGTGCAGAGGTCAATCTTATGACAACGCTGCCAACATGTCAGGGCGTTATCAAGGAATGCAGAAGAAGCTTTTAGAACAGAACAAATGTGCCATATTCATACCATGTGCTGCACACTCTCAATCTTGTTGGCCGCAGTGCTGTTGATTGTTGTCCGGTGGCAGTAAGTTTTTTCTCAAAAGTCCAGTTATTTTATACATTTTTCTCTGCCTCAACACACCGATGGGCAATTCTTAAACCATATTTGGGCAATGATCGTGTGGTTGAAATCTCTTTCTAATACTTGCTGGGAGGCACATGCAGTGGCAACAAGTGCAGTTCTGGAGTCCCACTCAAAGATTGGGGATGCATTAGAAAGTAGAGCCGAAGACAAATCACAAAAGGGAGAAACTAGACGAGAGGCAGAAAACATTGCAAACAAGATGCAAGAACTAGAGTTTGTATTCATGTGGAATGAGATTTTACAACACTTTTACCACACAAGTCAAGCTCTCCAAGAAAAAGAATTGGATTTGAAAACATGTGCAGACCTCTGTCAATCATCAGCAGACCACTTACACACTTTGAGGAATGATTTCGAAAGATTTGAAGACATATCAAAAGATATCTTGCCTGATACTAACTACAAAGAAGCCCAGTCCCGCAAGCGAATCAGGAAAAAAACAAGCAAATGATAGCAGTGCAACAGAAACAGCATCGAATCCTAGAGACAAATTTCACGTATCTACTTACTACGCTATAATTGATACACTTGAAGCTCATATGAAAAGGAGAGGTGAAGTGTACAAAGAAGTATCAAGTAGATTTTCTTTTCTAAATGATATGGACTTATCTGACGAACAATATTCACAAGGTTCCCAAAAGCTAGTTGACTCATACCCTGTTGACTTGAACATGAATCTCTGTGGAGAAGTACGGCAGTTCCACGGTTATATGCGCGCAACGTTTAATGAAACAGGAAAAATGAAATTCAGTCACATTGATCTTCATGACACAATACTGAAAGAGGGAATACAATGTGTATTTCCAAATGTAGAGTTCTTACAATGTATTTTTCTAACATTGATGATTACTAACTGCTCCGCAGAATGCTCTTTTTCTCATCCGAAAAGAATAAAAAACTCTCAGAGAACAACAATGTGTCAGGACAGACTTGATTCACTTTCCCTATTGTGTATGGAAGCGGACATGCTTCATTGAGTTAGCTTCGATGAACTTATCCAGAATTTTGCAATCAGAAAATCTAGAAAGAAGCTATTTTAATTTCAGCATACATGTAAGTTTTGTGTCATTTTGAAAAATAAAATTTTATTTTATGGTATAGTATTGTTTTTATTTTGAATTACATATGGGGGGGGCACCATAATCTTTTCAGTGCTTAGGGCCTCTAAAGGTCTTAATACAGCCCTGCTCCCAACCCACCCACCATGGAAAACAGATATGCTGCCCTGGGAATGAGCGATGAGGAATCACCCCCAAAGGTGGAGGAGGAGAAGCCATGTACCCCCAAGGCTGGGAGGATCACAGCCACCACTCCCAGGAGGTAACGTAGAGTAGTGGTGGTTGGTGACTCTCTTCTGAGGGGGATGGAGGCACCTATCTGTCACCCTGACATGGCATCCCGGGAGGTATGCTGCCCGCCGGGGGCCCATATCCGAAACATTATGGAAAGATTGTCAAGGATCATCCGGCCCTCTGACTGCTATCCCATGCTACTCATCCATGTGGGCACTAATGATACTGCGAGGTATGACCCTCAGCAAATCAGAATTGACTACAGGGCTCTGGGAGTATGGGAGAAAGAGTTCAGTGCACAGGTGGTGTTCTCTTCGATCCTTCCGGTCAAGGGTAGGGGCCCAGGCAGAGACAGGTGCATCCTGGAGGTGAATGCCTGGCTGCAAGGATGGTATCGCCAGGAGGGCTTCGGCTTCCTTGACCATGGGATACTGTTCCAGGAAGAAGGACTGCTAAGCAGAGATGGGGTCCACCTATCGAGGAAGGGGAAGAGCATATTTGGATACAGACTGGCTAACCTGGTGAGGTGGGCTTTAAACTAGGTTCAAAGGGGGTAGGTGACCAAAGCCCACAGGTAAGTCAAAAACATGGAGACCTGGGAGAAGGTTTGGAATTTGGGGGGAGCATGGGCTGTTATAGCTGGGATAAGGGAAAGACAAGACAGAACTGGGGGTTGGGGGAAATCAAATCAATATCTTAGATTTCTTTATAGGAATGGGAGAAGTATAGGGAATAATCAGGAAGAACTCGAAATGCTAGTAAATAAACACAACTATGACATAGTTGGCATCACAGAGACTTGGTGGGATAATACGCATGACTGGAAGATTGGTATAGAAGGGTACAGCTTGTTCAGGAAGGACAGACAGGGAAAAAAGGGAGGAGGTGTTGCCTTATATATTAAAAATGTATATACACTTGGACTGAGGTTGAGATGGAAATAGGAGACAGACTTGCTGAAAGACTCTGGGTAAGGAAAAAAGGGGTAAAAAACAAGGGTGATGTCATGGTAGGGGTCTACTATAGACCACCAAACCAGGAAGAAGAAGTGGCTGAGACTTTTTTTAAACAACTAACAAAATCATCCAAAGCTCAGGACTTGGTGGTGATGGGGGACTTCAACTACCCAGATATCTGTTGGGAAAATAACACCGCAGGGCACAGATTATCCAACAAGTTCTTGGAATGTATTGGAGACAATTTTTTTATTTCAGAAGGTTGAGAAAGCTACTAGGGGACAGGCTGTTCTAGATTTGATTTTGACAAATAGGGAGGAACTGGCTGAGAATTTGAAAGTGGAAGGGAGCTTGGGTGAAAATGATCATGAAATGATAGAGTTCATGATTCTAGGGAATGGTAGGAGAGAGAACAGCAAAATAAAGACAATGGATATCAAGAAGGCAGACTTTAGCAAACTCAGGGAGTTGGTAGGTAAGATCCCATGGGAAGCAAGTCTAAGGGGAAAAACAATTGAAGACAGTTGGCAGTTTTTCAGAGACATTATTAAGGGCACAAGAGCAAACTGTCCCACTGAATAGGAAAGATAGGAAGTATGGCAAGAGACCACCCTGGCTTAACCAGGAGATCTTCAACAATCTAAAAATAAAAAATAAGTCCTAAAAAAAGTGGAAACTGGGTCAAATTAGAAAGGATGAATATAAACAAATAACAAGTACTGTATGCAGGGACAAAATTAGAAAGACCAAGGCACAAAACGAGATCAAACTAGCTAGAGACATAAAGGGTAATAAGAAAACATTCTACAAATACATTAGAAGCAAGAGGAAGACCAAGGACAGGGTAGGTCTGTTACTCTATGAGGGGGGAAAACAATAACAGAAAATGTGGAAACGGCAGAGGTGCTTAATGACTTTTTTGTTTTGGTTTTCACCAAGAAGGTTGATGGTGATTGGACATCTAACAAAGTGGATGCCAGTGAAAATGAGGTAGGACCAGAGGCTAAAATAGGGAAAGAACAAGTTAAAAATTACTTAGACAAGTTAGATGTCTTCAAGTCACCAGGGCCTGATGAAATGCATCTTAGAATACTCAAGGAGATGACTGAGGAGATATTTGAGCCATTAGCGATTATCTTTGAAAAGTCATGGAAGACAGGAGAGATTCCAGAAGACTGGAAAAGGACAAATATAGTGCCCATCTATAAAAAGGGAAATAAGGACAACCTGGGGAACTACAGAGCAGTCAGCTTAACTTCTGTACAAATAATTAAGTAATCAATTTGCAAACATCTAGAATTTAATAAGGTGACAAGTAACAGTCAGCATAGATTTGTCAAGAACAAATCATGTCAAACCAACCTGATAGCTTTCTTTGACAGGGTAACAAGCCTTGTGGATAGGGCAGAAGCAGGTGACATGGTATATCTTGACTTTAATAAAGCTTTTGATGCTGTCTCGCATGACCTTCTCATAAACAAACTAGGGAAATGCAACCTAGATGGAGCTACTACAAGGTGACCTATGAGGGAAGATTGAAAAAATTGGGTTTGTTTAGTCTGGAGAAGAGAAGACTGAGAGGGGATGTGATAACAGTTTTCAAGTACCTAAAAGGTTGTTACAAGGCAGAGGGAGAAAAATTGTTCTTCTTAACCTCTGAGGATACCAACGGGCTTAAATTGCAGCAAGGGCTGTTTAGGTTGGACATTAGGAAAAACTTCCTAACTGTCAGGGTGGTTAAGCACTGGAATAAATTGCCTAGGGAGGTTGTGGAATCTGCATCATTGGAGATTTTTAAGAGCAGGTTAGACGAACACCTGTCAGGAATGGTCTAGATCAGATGTGGGCAAACTACAGCCCATGGGTGACATGCGGCCCGCGGGACCATCCTGCCCGGCCCGTGAGCTCCCTGCCAGGGAGGCTCCCCCCCGGCCCCTCCCCTGCTGTTCCCCTACCCCGCAGACTCAGCACGCTGCACCGCCAGCACTCTGGGCGGCGCACTCCTGCAGGGCGGCGGCGCCTCTGGCTCCAGCTGGGCGGCGCGGCTCCAGACATGCTGCTTTGAGTGGCATGGTAAGGGGGCCAGGGCCAGGGGGGTTGGATATGGGGCAGGAGGTCCCAGGGGGCAGTCAGGGGACAGGGAGCAGGGGGCAGTTGGATAGGGCAGAGGTTCATGGGGGGCAGGGGATGGGGAACAGAGGGGATTAGATAGGGGGTGGGGTCCCAGGGGGCCTGTCAGGGGGCAGAAGTGTGAATAGGGGTCGGGGCAGTCAGGACAGGGAGCGGGGCAGTTGGATCGGGGGTAGGGTCCGGGTGGGGCGGTCAGGGGACAAGGAGCAGGGGGGGTTGGATAGGTGGGGGGTTCTGAGGGGGGCAGTCAAGGGGTGGGAAGTGGGAGAGGTTGGATGGGGGGGCAGGGGCCAGGCTGTTTGGGGGGCACAGTCTTCCCTACCTGGCCCTCCATCCAGTTTTGCACCCCAATGTGGCCCTCGGGCCAAAAAGTTTGCCCATCTCTGGCCTAGATAATACTTACTCCTGCCATGAGTGAAGGGGACTGGACTAGATGACTTCTCGAGGTCCCTTCCAGTCCTATAATTCTATTCTGTAAAAGGCCAGCCCAACAGTACACCAGGTAGAAATCTGGTCAAAAAGGCTAAACAAGACAAAGTTAAAATGGTTCTATTCTTCACAATTTATACCATGGAAAGGGGATTTCAAGCAGTAACCTCTAATTGGCCCCACCAAGGGGGGCTTAGAAAACTGTTTATTTTGTCTAGCAGAGTTCGAAGAGAAGGCTGGCACCAGCAGAAGAACACCAGTGACCCGGGCACAATGATAAAGAAGCTGCTGTCGCAACTGTGTGTGTGTGTGTATTTTATGGTATATGTTATTTGTCTGGTACGCAATCCTATTCGCACACCTGTCGACATTCATGCAGTACATGTATAGAGAAATGATTTCTGGATGATGGTACAATGTTAGATTGATCCATCAGAATTCAATCACAACAGCTGTTGCTTGTGTGGGGAAAAGGGGTTTGCCCATTACTATAACATAACAGCCGGCGGGCTGTCACCAGAAGCCCCATCCCAATTTAGGTTGTCATTCGTGACTGGATACTCTAACACTCTGATGGGAAATTGTACGGGACCAAAAGCCACAATATATAATATTGACTGCCTTAAGCTCACACAGAAACAAGGGGTCTATCCTCTTGGGATCCCTATATTCACCCCAAAATGTGGGATACTGAAGGTCCTGGGGTTTGCTTGGCAGCCAGGAGGGGACATTGATATTAGGATGTTAATGGGGCTTAATGAGCCTCACCTGCTTCAAATCTGGGAATCAAGGCCCAGCACACTGACTATTCCCTCAGGGCAACAATTGCAAACACCAGGAAATGGTACCAATACATCTCGACCAGTGGATATCCGGGATATGGGACCCCCAGAATGGATTAAAGAAAGCCAGGGCAGTGAATATACTAAAAAACAACCTAAAGTTCAATTACAATATCAGTGTCTAACTAATTTTCATAATATCCCTGCCCAAGTAGGTGAATATGTATTGCAAAACATCTCAGTAAAATTAAATTTTAAAATAATTGTCATCGAACCTAATATGCAAAAATCAAGAAGATACCCATTAGCTGGACCATATGGTAAAACTGGATCATAGGGAACAAGTTATTATATCACCAGTACGATCTCTAAAGCAAATTGAGCTGGACCTTACTGGGTTAAATGTGTCATACCTCAATGTGCCCCATATGTACAAACCTCCAAAAGGGGGGGCAGCATGGTTAAAATTATGGTATATTGAAAAATCTATAAGGAAACGAACCTCAAGGGGTGTATTGGAAACTGTTTTGCGTGGAACTGGATTAGGAGTTGGAGTACTGGATGCTACTAACATAGAGGTAATGGCAAACAAACTAAGTTATGTTACAGCTGAAATACAAGAATTGGGAAAGCCCATCAGTGGATCATTGTCAAAATTAGGAATGAGGCAACAATTATTTTCTAAAATACTGCCAGTTTCACAACAGCAAGGTGAAAATAATTTGTTAGTTTTTGCAGGAATTATGGAATCAATACAAGAAAATGTGGCCTTAGCATTAGCCTGTACACAAGCCCAGGAAATAAGTCAGCAATTGGTCATTCAAATAATCCGGGAAGGCATGCAAGGAAATTTGCCTTTGGAAAGCAAAAAAGTTGTTGTGGGAAAATGTTACAGAAGGCACGGTGGAAATTGGTAAATGTTACCCTAAATAAAGATCAAATGGTTCCACAAGCATATGTAGTAACTGTACACCCCAGTCTAACTGTTGGCATACATCCAGTTGTACGTGTGGGAATCCAGTTAACAAAAAAACTGGTTTTTTAGTCCACTGCTCATCATTCCTGGGCATATAAAGAAAGCCAACGATGGAAAACCATTGACATGTTTCAATGTGTGGCCCATGAAAATTTGGGATATTTGTGTGAGAATCAAAATTTACAAGAAAGTGATGAACGTTTCTACGTTAAAGACAAAGGAACCCAAAAATGTATGTTTAATATATTCACTGAACAAAAGTCAGCTGTTGTGTATGCAGGAAGGGGATGTCTTTGTGTTAGAAGTCGTTGTCCAAAGGTAGTAGTAGACAATAAGGAATTGTATTTTGTGACTTATTTAGTTAATAGATGTTTTTGCAATATTACAAAGATTAAAAGTTGTGATTTTGAATACTGTGTACCTGTATGCACTGTAAACTGCTTGAAGTTTAAACCACAATTGTATCACAATGTAATATCTTCTAACCTTAGGCATGAATATGACCGTGATAAGAAAATTGTTAATCCATCCTGTGTTACATACACATTTACAAGATATTGCACAGACAGGAGAACAAATATGTATTGAAGTATAACATGATAATACAGAAATCGCTCATGTACTGAAAACTATTACAGATGCAGAACATCACTCCTGGTGGGAAACACTATTAAGTTGGTCTTCACCTGCAATCGGCATGCTAAATATCATGGTTCGCCCCATTGTGGTGATCATTGGAATCCAATTGGCTTTATTAGCGAGCTTTGGCTTGCTGGATGAAGAAAACTGTTTGAAGAATGCAGGAGCTGGCATGGAAAGTCAAATAAAGCCCTTGTTATTTATATCCAGGAGGCAAGCCCAAGCTCAGCAGGTCTGAGTACTGGACTCCTGTAGTAGTAATGACAGCTTTGGTAAAAGCATCATTAAGGAGGGGAATACACATGCTAAGCATACAATGCTATGCTCACCAATCCTGATCAGGCAGGTGGACTTTCCCTGTTGGCCAGGCAAGGTCAGTCTCGTCTGGATTCTGGTTGCTGCACGTCACAGTTGTGCCAAGGTTCTTAGCAGCTTTGTTCTTAAGCTGTGTCTTAGAGGTGAGTTCTTCTTCTTCTGTTCTTTCTCTGCTGATCTCCTTCTTGGACCCCAGTTTATATAGTGAGTTCTGCTTAGCTATACCTTAATCAATCATTTTATTAAAATTTTACTAACCAATCCTAACATATTGTAACAAAATTATCTACCTAAAAAAAATCATACCCCACCACCTTCATTGATTTACACCTAGCAAAATTAATTTTGTAACAGACAGAAACAATCAAAGAACCAGACAGAGATCATACAGACAAACAATTGATAAGTGATTGCTTGCCAGACAGAATGCTATCAAACTAAGTTTTCTTTAACCATCTTAAGATGTTTCTTTATCTGGTGATGGTGGGTGCTATTAGGACAGGATCGCCTTCTTAACAGCCTGATATTACATTGTTTTAAGATAATTTAGATGAAATGTGAGGATGTGACTTCCTACTTCTTACCTAATGGCTGCTGCTCTCCTAATATGGCTGCAGACAAAGGTCTTAGGCCTTACAATATGACTACAGGAAAAGGCCTTATCCTTATGGGGGTATACATTTAATCTGAGCCTCTATTATGGTGTCTTTCAAAAGTTTCCATGCAGCTTGCAGGCATTTCACTTTCGGCACTGTACCTTTTAATTTCTGTTTAACTTTCTCATTTTTGTGTAGTTCCCATTTCTGAAATTAAATGATACCGTGTTGGGCAGCTGTGGTGTTTTTACAGGCATGTTAAATCTAATTATATTATGGTCACTATTACCAAACAGTTCAGCTATATTCACCTCTTGGACCAGATACCGTATTCCACTTAGGACTCAATCAAGAATTGCCTCTCCTCTGGTGGGTTCCAGGACTAGCTGCTCCAAGAAGCAGTTATTTAAGGTGTCAAGAAACTTTGTCTCTGCATCCCATCCTGAGGTGACATGTACACAGTCAATATGGGGATAGTTGAAATCCCCCATTATTATTGAGTTTTTTTATTTTTGTAGCCTCTCTAATCTCCCTGAGCATTTCACAGTCACTATCACCATCCTGGACAGGTGGTCAGCAGTATATCCCTACTGCTATATTCTTATTATTCAAGCATGGAACTACTATCTATAGAGATTCTATGGTACAGTTTGGTTCCTTTAAGATTTTTACTTCATTTGACTCTATGTTTTCTGTCACATATAGTGCCACTCCCCCCACCAACATGACCTGTTCTGTCCTTCAGATATATTTTGTGTCCTGGTATTACTGTATCCCATTGATTATCCTCATTCCACCAAGTTCCTGTGATGCCTATTATATCAATATCCTCATTTAGTACAAAACAACAAGGAGTCCGGTGGCACCTTAAAGACTAACAGATTTATTTGAGCACAAGCTTTTGTGGGTAAAAAGCCCACTTCTTCAGATGCATACAAGGCACTCTAGTTCACCCATCTTATTATTAATAAGTCACTCTCGTTCACCCATCTTATTATTTAGACTTCTAGCATTTTTATATAAGCGCTTTAAAAAATTGTCACTTTTCAGCTGTCCGCCATTACCCGATGTAACTGAATGGGATTCTCTTTCATTTGACTATTTCTTATAGATCCTACCTGTATTTTATCTTCCATCCTCTCCTCCTTACTAGGACATAGAGAATCTCCATTAATAGATCTTCCCCTAAGGGATGTCTCTGTCCGAACCATGTGCTCCTCTGCACCTGTTGGCTTTCCCCCAGCCCTTAGTTTAAAAACCTCTCTATGACCTTTTTAATTTTAAGTGTCAGCAATCTGGCACTTTCCATTTTGGTTTAGGTGGAGCCCATCCTTCCTGTATAGGTCCCTCCTGTGCCGGACCGGTGAGAGAAGTCTGTCAGAAGCTGAGGTAGGCAACCAGGGGCTGGAAGGGGTTTTGTTATACCAATAAAATAAAAACCAGCAGGATCTTATTAAAGGGGAAAAGGCAAAATACCACATTTATTGTGAATACAGAAAGAATCATAGTAAGCAGTTAGTTATAGCTATAACATTCCATTCAATGTCATATTTATTCACACATTCATTCATACAAACACACACACACAGGTTCTGCAAGGTTGTTATCATAGTTACCAGCCTTAGAGTTGCTCATGCCAAGCCACTGGCCAGGTGGCCTGGACATGAGGAGGGAGCAGGGCCTAGTCAGATGCTCATCTGATGCTCCTGGAAGTTGGTTTGCAGAATCAGACCCCAAAGTTCTCACTTTCTGGAGTCCATTTTTATAGGAATTTCTTCCTATGCCAGTCTATGGGAATTGCTTCATCATGCTGTTGCTGAATCAATCAGCAGATGGCACATTCCTGATGGTTCCGTGCTGCCAGATGTTATCTTGTTCTCTGGTTCTCCCATTCTTGAGGCTGTTGGGTGGATTCCAGTCTGCCCTCTGGGGGTCCTCTGGTTATTTCCACTTGACACCTTCTTCAGCCGATGGACACTGGATTCTTAGGCTGGCACCTCCCTGATCATTCAGTTATTATCCACACCAAGCATCCATCCACATACATCCTCTATTTTAATCACAATTGTTAACAAAGTGAGATGAATACAACAAAAGGGCGGGGAGTCTCTGGGTGCTGTTTCTGTTGTTACAGAGTATTGCTTGGAGTCTCTCTCTGTATGAGTAGTTGTTGTTACAAAGAATTGCTTTGAGAACAGACTCTCTTAGAATGTACTAACACAATTAGCAGCTTGCAAGTTTTACACATAGAGGGAGAGAAACAGTACCAAAAACCAAGAGACCTCTTAGTTTAAATTCCAGGGTATTACTAATTATGGGGAATCAAACTCATTTGTGATTTTAATACAGAACTTCTTTAATATGATCCAACATACAATGGCTTCTCCATTGTCATCTGCTTTTAACCTCCTTATCAGGAGCAACCTTGATGCGGGACGTTTGTGCATTCTAGGTAACATCAGTAACTCTTTCCACAGCCTTCCTGCCTGGGTTCTGTATTTTGTACCTTTCTACAGGGAGTAACACCAGCTCCAAGCCCCTTGCATCAAGTGATCGTTCACACATATTGTGACCACACCAGGCTATCTGAGTAATTTGGCTCTTTGTGAGGATTTCCTGAACTATTCCCATCATAGTCTTTAAAGCTTCCCCAAACTTTTGCACAAGTTCAGCCATCAGCTCCCCCTCTGCCTCAGAGCCACCCTCCAGGGACTCTCCAGTGAGATCCAGGGGCCCTCTGACTTTTCCCCCATCCAGGAGATGAAATGGGGCACTCCATGTGGCCTCTTGGGGCACTCCAGGGTAAGCAAATAGACAAGGTAACATTACATCCCAGTCACTCACCCTCTTGTTTGCATATGTTCCTGTTGAACATGGATTTTAGAGTCCTGTTGAACCCCTCAACTAAACTGCTGATCTCTGCATGGTATGGGACAAATTTCAATTGGTTTACCCTGCACATCTTCCAGAACTCACAAAATAGCTGCCCCTCTTCTCAGAGTTTGCCTCTGGGAATTCAGAGGCATATTCCCTTTTCATACAGGTTGTCACAATATTAATAGGTTTGGGCAGTGATATCTTATTTCCCACCAACCCATCACATGAGAAATTCTTAAGAACTCCCACACTGAAAGTAGACCGTAAACCTTCCCACTCTCATTCACTGTCAGCTAAAGCAGTGGTTTTCAAACTGTGGGTTGCAACCCACTACTGGGTCGCAGAATGTAAGGCAGTGGGTCTTGGCGGCTCTGGACTGCTCCACCGACCGGGCCATTAAAAGTCCCGTTGGTGGTGCTGCCCGGCTAAGGCAGGCTAGTCCCTACCTGTTCTGACACCATGCTGTGCCCCAGAAATGGCCAGCAGCAGGTCCAGCTCCTAGGCGGGGGATCCACCGGGCTCCGCACGCTGCCCCTGCCTCGAGCACCGGCTCTGCACTCTCATTGGCTGGCTCCTAGCTCATGGGAGCTCAGGCACGGTGCCTGCTGGCACAAGCCGCGGGGAGCTGCTTGCACCTAGGAGCCGGACCTGCTGCTGGCCGCTTCTGGGAAGCCACCTGAGGTAAGCCTGTGCCCCAATCCCCTGCCCCAGCTTGAGCCCCCACAAACCTAGAGCCCCATCCCCAGCCCCATCCTAGAGCCTGCACCCCCAGCCAAGAGCTCTGACCCCCTCCCACACCTCTGCCCCAGCCCAGAGCCCCCACCCCCTCCCTGAACCCCTCATTCCTGGCCCCACCCTGCAGCTCTCACCCCTGCACCCCAGCCCTGTGCTCCTCCCACACCCCAAACCCCTCATCCCCAGCTCCTTTCGGTTGTGGGCATCAACAATTTTCTTCACCCAGGCCGCCAGAAAAAAAGTTTGAAAACCACTGAGCTAAAGGCTCCATGGTTTTCAGCTGCCCCAAAACCAGTTTTACCTCCTCCCCTAGGAGATCAACCTCTTTAGCCACCTCTTTCCTGACTAGAGACATCTGTGCTCCAAAAAGAAAAGGAGGACTTGTTGCACCTTAGAGACTAGCAAATTTATTTGAGCATAAGCTTTCGTGAGCTACAGCTCACTTCAGTGTCTCCCCAGCCCTGGCACACGCTACCGTTGACCTCGCCCTTTTTTAATAAACTCTTGGTCTGGGTCCAAGAGATCAGACCTGCCAAAATTAACTCGAGCTCGGGCTGCCACCCCGGAAGTCTCTGCCTGGGGGGCAGCGGCTTTCACCTGGCCAGCTCAGGGCGGGGATCTGGATCCCCCAGACATGGGGCATCACTTTGTCACGTAAGTGACACTTCCTTGGGCCCTCGGTGGGTTTCGTCCCCTCTGCCCCCTCCTTTCGCCCAGGAACAAGCCGCGGGCCCCCTTCTACTCCAGGCTCTCGCCCTTCCCCGTGGGCCCCGCACTCCAGGAGGGGCAGCACGGGGCGGTCCCAGTGAACTCCCACCGCAGCTGCCCCTGCTGGGGACCTCTCCCCTGCCGCAGCCCGCGCCTCCTGCGAGCCGCCCGCGAAGAGCCGCTCGTGATCGACCCACGAGGGATGAGTCCCGGCCCCTGGACTTGGGACCCCGGTGTGCAAAGTATCCGCCGCTTTATGCCCCTGTCCCGGGGCCTGGGCCAGGGCAGCGGCTTGTCTCCAGCAGCCTCGGCCGGGCCCCGCCCCGCGTTCCCCCGCCCCGCGGCAGATGCTCCCAGCCGGGCCGCACGGGGGGAGCGGGGCGGGGCCGGAAGGTCGCTGCGCGGGGGCCTCCCCCGGCGGCTGGAGCGGGAGGCGCAGGCGTGGGAGCTGGGGGCGGGCGGCGCAGCAGGACTGGGGCCGGCGCCTCCCGCAGCGCCCAGCGAGCGGAGCCTTCCCGGGCTGGCCCCTGGGCGGGAAGCGGGCGCGGTGGAGACGCGGCGAGAGGCGGCCCCGGGGAGGCAGCAGCCGCGGGGCGGGAAGTCGCTGCCCGGGCGGAGGAAGCGGCCGGGGCGGGGCCGAGCCCGGCGATGGCTGCAGCGGGGCCGGCGCAGGTAGGACGCGGGGCGGGGACTCCCCGGCCGGGCACTGGCTGGTCCCGGCTGGGGCCGAGGGGGGCCGGGACCGGGTCCCTCCCGCGCTAGTGACCCCGGGGCTGGGAGCGGCTCAGCGCGGCCAGGCAGGGCCCGGGTCCCGCTTTGCAGCAGCGCAGCCCGGGGGTCAGGGGCTGCAGCAGCTGGGGCCGGGGAGCGGCTTTGGGGCCCCGGGACCCGCCCACAAAGCCGGGCGGACATGCGGAGCCAGGCGCGACCCCTTTACCCCGAGTCCCTGGGGGGCTGTGCGGGGGGGCCTCCCTGGGTCACAGCTGCAGCGGCCAGAGCGGTGGGTGAGAGAGGGCTTCACTTTTTCAACTGTTGAGTCTTTCACTCTTACACCACATGTCTAGCCAGTCAGCTGAGTTTCTTGCAGACAGGTGGGGAGCATTTGCTGGTCTTGTTCCAAACCAGTGTGCAACTTCGGGATGAACAAGTGACAATGCCCTGAACATTGGCCTCCAGTTTCTGTAGCGTCTGGTATCTCTTGCTTAAGTGGAAAGTAGGATGCCACAGCCGTGTTGGTTCACAGAAACTGAGTTGTGTCTCCAGCATTCTTAACAGCCGCATTCGGTTCTTCTAAAATTGGCTTTGACAGTGGTGGGCTGATAAGGCTTTCTGCACGTCCATGCAGTCCAGAGGCCAGGTGTTTTGCAGCCTTTTCATATAGGTTGTCAGTATTGGCTTAACTGATCAGTCTGGCAAACCCAGCTCCTCCACTTTTACTATATAAATCCATGGTATGCCCACATCTTGAACACTGCGTGCAGTTCTGGTCATTCCCTCTGAAGCACCTGGAATAATTCCTGTTGGAAGACAGGATATTGGGATAGATGGACCATTGGTCTGACCCAATAATGTCCTTCTTACATAAAAATAATTATAATAGTAAAAATTCAGTACAGAAATTCCCTGAGATAATGACCTCTTCAGATAGCGATGATGTGAGATAATGACCTTGGGAAATAATGCATGTTTAAAATATTGGCCTACTACGAAACATATTTATATAAGTTTCCCAGTCACAAATCTAGCATTCTGTAGCGAAGTCACTAAAACGTAGTCCAATGCCCTGGCTGCTGTTTGTCGTTCCACCGTTCGCTCTACCGCTCCATCCCCAATGGCCCTGCACTGTCACTTTCTGCTGCCACTGTGACCTCTGTGAGTCTGTCTCTTGAGGTTCCACCCAGCTCTCAGTGATTTCAGCTCTCAGTGGGGGAACCTCACAGCTAGTGCAGGCTGGGCCGTCTCTTCCACAGAAACACTCCCACAGCAGGTTTAAGCGCTTAGACTTAATTATCAGTGTTTTTAGCTCTTGTGGTCACTTATGAAGCCTAATCGACTCTCTCTGTAAACAGGAGAAAGGGGCAGGTCAAATAATGCGTGTGATCTACACCACCAAGCAAAACACCTGTGCCCCACCCTCTCTCTCTGTGCACTAGGATATGGCATCCAAACCTCCTGCTTAGGGAGTGCAGTTCAGTTGAAGATGACCAGTGCTTAATTTGTAAGGAAAGAGGTGCTGGGGCTCAAGCAAGTTTGTTACTTTAATAACTGATGTGACAAGTCCAGAGGTCCCAAAGCTATGAACTGCCCAGCCTAGAGGTGCCGGGGCTCAGCCCTGGCACAAATTAAGCACTGAGGGAGACCTCCTCGTTCAGTCAGGCTAAGTACAGTTCTGTTGCCTTTACTCATACAATACGGATAACAACATTTCATAACCTCCACAGTTAATACTTAAAAATAAAACGAGTACTTGTGGCACCTTAGAGACCAACAAATTTATTTGAGCATAAGCTTTCATAGAATCGTAGAATATCAGGGTTGGAAGGGACCTCAGGAGGTCATCTAGTCCAACCCCCTGCTCAAAGCAGGACCAATCCCCAATTAAATCATCCCAGCCAGGGCTTTGTCAAAGCCTGACCTTTCATGAGCTACAGCTGACTTCATCGGATGCATTCAGTGGAAAATACAGGGGGGAGATTTATATACGTAGAGAACATGAAACAATGGGTGTTATCATACACACTGTAAGGAGAGTGATCACTTAAGGTGAGCTATTACCAGCAGGAGAGTGGGGGGGGGAAATACCTTTTGTAGTGATAATCAAGGTGGGTCATTTCCAGCAGTTGACAAAAAAGTCTGAGGAACAGTGGGGGGTGAGAGGGGGGAATAAACATGGGGAAATAGCTTTACTTTGTGTAATGACCCATCCACTCCCAGTCTTTATTCAAGCCTAAGTTAATTGTATCCAGTTTGCAAATTAATTCCAATTCAGCAGTCTCTCGTTGGAGTCTGTTTTTGAAGTTTTTTTGTTGAAGAATTGCAAGTTTTAGGTCTGTAATCGAGTGACCAAAGAGATTGAAGTGTTCTCTGACTGGTTTTTGAATGTTATAGTTCTTGACGTCTGATTTGTGTCCATTTATTCTTTTATGTAGAGACTGTCCAGTTTGACCAATGTACATGGCAGAGGGGCATTGCTGGCACATGGTAGCATCTATCGCATTGGTAGATGTGCAGGTGAACAAGCCTCTGATAGCGTGGCTGATGTGATTAGGCCCTATGATGGTGTCCCCTGAATAGATATGTGGACACAGTTGGCAACGGGCTTTGTTGCAAGGATAGGTTCCTGGGTTAGTGGTTCTGTTGTGTGGTGTGTGGTTGCTGGTGAGTATTTGCTTCAGGTTGGGGGGCTGTGTGTAAGCAAGGTCTGGCCTGTCTCCCAAGATCTGTGAGAGTGAAGGACGACCCATCACTCTCCTGCTGGTAATAGCTCACCTTAAGTGATCACTCTCCTTACAGTGTGTATGGTAACACGCATTGTTTCATGTTCTCTATGTATATAAATCTCCCCACTGTATTTTCTACTGAATGCATCTGATGAAGTGAGCTGTAGCTCACGAAAGCTCATGCTCAAATAAATTTGTTAGTCTCTAAGGTGCCACAAGTCCTCCTTTTCTTTTTGCGAAGACAGACTAACACGGCTGCTACTCTGAAACCAGTTAATTCTTAAGTGATTTGTAACCAACACCTGCCAAAATTGATCCCTTGGGCAGCACAGCTCTGTTTGCTGGATACCTAGGCAGAGTAGGTGAGTTCATGTATATACAGTCTGGTCCTGAAGCTTTTCCAACCAACTGGGTCATCGCTAGCTGTCAGGGGAGAGCTCATTCAGACCTTGCTTACAAACCATCATTTGAAATTATTAGGTTGGCCAATATAGCTGAAACAAATGTGCCAACATTGTCATAAATAACAACTGTATGAGGAAGCTAGTCTTGGTTCATACTTTTCAAACCCATTATGCTTTCTCAGGTACAAGTATTTTCTCATACACTGTATATGCATTTAAAGTGTGTATTAATGTTTCAATTTCAATTCAGATTTCCAACCAACAACTAAACTGCCAACACTGCATGTAACTGGGGGGGGTGTTGGGGAAATTCAGGGGGGGCTTGGGGAAATCCCTGCCCTGAGGTCCCTGGGGGAGCTGAGTGGGGTGGTGGAGTCTCCCTCGTTCACAGCTGGTGGGCTGGGTGTTATCCCTGTGAGTCGCTCCCGTAGAAACCGCGTCCCCTGCAGAGACTCCAGGCTTGGGGGGCTGGAGTGGAAGGTGCTGAGTGTGTAACGCTTCTGACAGCAGCTCCAGGTGGCGTTTGAGGACGTCGCTCTGTATTTCACCCGGGAGGAG
This sequence comes from Natator depressus, assembly GCF_965152275.1. Classification (NCBI taxonomy): domain Eukaryota; kingdom Metazoa; phylum Chordata; order Testudines; family Cheloniidae; genus Natator; species Natator depressus. The sequence continues at coordinate 10,575,771 of NC_134239.1, forward strand.
TGGGAGCTCTTATCCAAGCAAGAGAAGCAGCTGTACCGGGACCAGATGCTGAGGAATAACCAGGCCCTCGTTTCCCTGGGTAAGGACCTATTTATCTTTACTCGTAGCTGCGAAATGTCTGGGTTCCCTTGACACCTCAGCTGCCATGTGCCACCCAGCAGCCAAGTGGTGGCAAATGTCAGCAACTTTCAGAGCCTCAGGCTAATGTTAATGTAACCTGTTTACTTGCATTATGTACCTCAGTCCTGGCACAGAGGTGGTTGGAAACAGCCCATGAGCAACAACCTCTTCCAGGAATCCCAGCCCAGACACCAATGGCAGTAACTCTGCCTCAAGAACTGACTCTAGTTAGACAAATAAGGCAGGGAGAAAATCCTCCTGCAGCAGCTCCCCTCCTCTCCAAAAAAGAATGAACATCGTAAGTTTAACAGCCGCACAATTGAACAAATCTTGCACCCTATGCAAAAGAACTGGTAGGTCTGTGTAACGGTGACACCTGCCATGACTCAACCCCCACAGCAAATTGAGAAGGGTCACGGACATTGCTGCTTCAGAGCGTGAACTGAACTTGCCTGGTGGTAGATGGGAAGAAATCTTTTCTAAGGAGGGCTTATTTCATTATTCTCCTGCTTGGGATCTCCTGCGCTTTCCTCTCAAGCAGTGTCTGATATTGGGGCCTTGTCGTTCCAGGTGCTGCGCAGACAAACACTGACCGAGGTCAGGGCCCTGTTGTGCTGGGCTGCACTGACATATAAATGAGTCCCTACCCCCAAAACTTTAGTAATAAAATTGATTAATTCCCCCGCAACAGGCTATTCAGGTTCCACACCGGACTTAATCCACCGGATTGAGCTAGGGGAGGCAGAGCTCTGGATTCAGGATGTCGAGGACTCTAAAGAAAGCTCGGGATCTGAGAGCCCCTCCTCAGGTGAGTCATAATAATCCGATCCCTTCTGATTTACACACCTGCTAGTGGAGGGCTCCTTAATGTAAAAGGCAAAGGCAGAAAGAGATCCACTGGCTGGGAGCAGAAGCAAGACAAATTGACGATGGGAATTAGGGGCCAGTGTTTATCTGGGAGAGGAATGATCCATTGGGAGAGCTTCCCTCTGGAGAGGGTGGATTCTCCATTACTGTGAGTCTGTCAGTGGAGATGGGGCATCTCTTTCTCCAAGCCCTGCTCTAACTCAGCCAGGAGTTACTGGGATGGAGTCAGGAATGGCTTGGGGAGATTCTCTGGCTCAGATAGGCAGGAAGGCAGGCTGGATGCTCTCAATGCGCCTGTCTGGCCTTGATATCAATGAATCACAGATATCATAGTAATGTAGGACTAGACGGGACCTCGGTAGGTCATCTAGTTCAGTCCCCTGCACTGAGGCACGACTAAGTATTATGAAGTCCATCCCTGACAGGTGTCTGTGTAAACTGTTCTTAGAAACCTCCAATGATGGAGATTCCACACCTCCTGAGGTAATTTTTTCCAGTGCTTAACTACCCTTTCAGTTTGGAAGTCTTTCCTATTGTCTAACCTAAATCTCCCTTCCTGCAATTTAAGCCCATTACTTCTTGTCCTGGCCTCAGTGGATAAGGAGAACAATTTATCTTTCTAACAACCTTTTAGGTACTTCAAGACTGTTATCAGGTGTCCACCAGCCCCCCACCCCCCGCCACACAGTCTTTTCTTCTCCAGGCTAAACAAATGCAATTTTTTCAATCTTTCCTATGGGTCATGTTTTCTAGACCTTTAATCATTCTTGTTGCTCTTGTCTGACCCTCTCCAATTTGTCCACATCCTTTCTGAAGTATGGGGCCCAGAACTGGACACAGTTCTCCGGTTGAGGCCTTACCAGTGCTGAGCAGAGTAGAAGAATTACTTCTCACATCTTGCTTGCAACACTCCTGCTAATACATCCCAGAATGATATTTGCTTTTTTTTTTTTCTCAACAGAATTCCATTGTTGACTCATATTTAGTTTGTGATCCACTGTAACACCATATGGTTTTCTGCAGTACTCTTTCCTAGGCAATCATTTCCCATTCTGTATTTGTGTGATTTATTATTCCGACTTAAGTGTAGTACTTTGCATATGGTCTTATTGAATTTCATCCTATTTAATTCCAACCATTTCTCCAGTTTGTCAAGATCCTTTTGAATTCTAATCCTGTCCTCTAAAGCACTTGCAACTCCTCCCAGCTTGGAATAGTCCATAAACTTTGAGTGTATTCTCTGTGCCACTGTCCAAATCATTTATGAAGATATGGAATAGGACAGATCCCAGTGGGATCCCACTCGATATGCCTTTCAGCTTGTTTTTGAGCCATAATAACTATTCTCTGAGTACAGTTTTCTAACCAGTTGTGCACCCACCTTATTTGCCTAGGCTGTGTTTCTCTAATTTGTTCACGAGAAGATCATGTAAGACAGTATCAGAAGTCTCACTAAAGTTGAGCTGTAACATGTACTGTTTATCCCCTATCCACGAGTCTTATTACCTGTCAAAGAAGGATATTAGGTTGGTTTGACATAATTTGTTCCTGACAAATCCATCTTTTCTGTTACCTAGAAGGAAATAAACTAATAAGTGCTTACAAATAGAATGTTTGCTTATCCATTATCTTTCCAGGTACTGAAGTTAAGATGACTGGTCTGTAATTCCTTGGCTTGTCCTTATTCCCCTTTCTATAACTGGTTACTATATTTGCCCTTTTCCAGTCCTTGGGTCTCTCTACCATCCTCAGCGATTATCTCTAAGAACATGTGAATGGCTCAGAGATCATTTCAGCCAGTTCCTTAAGTATTCTAGGATGTATTTCATCAGGCCGTGCCTACTTGAAGACCTCTAACTTGTCTAAGTAATTCATAACTATTTCTTTTCCTATTTTAGGCTCAGATCCTACCCCATTGACACTGATGTTCACTATGTTAGTCGACCAATCACAGCTAACTTTTTTGGTGAAAACTGAAACAAAAGAGGCATTTAACAGTTTGGCCATTGCTGCATTTTCTCTTATTGTCTTTCCCTCCTCATTTAGTAATGGGCCTAGCCTGTCCTTGGTCTTCCCTTTCCTTCCCATGTATTTGTAAAATGCTTTCTTTTTGCCCTTTATATCCCTAGTTAGTTTAGTTTTGTTTTTTGCCTCGGCCTTTCTAATTTTGTCCCTACATGCTTGTGGGTTTTTTTTTTTTAATATTCATCCTTTATAATTTGACTTAGTTTCCACTTCTTGTATGACTCTTTTTTGAGTTTCAGGTTACTGGCAATCTCCTGGTTAAGGCAGGGAGTCCTCTTATCATACTTCCCATCTTTCCTACTCATTGGATATCTGTGACCTAGGATGGGACCTAAACATTATGGGGCCTCGAAGCTGTGAAAGAGAAATGGATCAGAGATGGGGAGATGATAAACTTGAAAGAGGGGTGGGATAGTGATATGGGATAATGTAGGGAGGGGGAAGATTTCAGGGGATGCTGAGGGAAAGAGAGAGGTTTCCGTGGTGGGGCCAGGGAGCATATGAGGGCTGCATTTACCTAGTGGCTAGGACATTGCAGTAGGATTCAAAAGATCTTGATTCAGTTCTAGAAGCGAATCGCTACAGCTCCACCATGCCTCAGTTACCCCACCTGTGTAATGGAGAGGGCATTGAGGCTGTGAGGATAAAATCCATCTGTGTGTGTGTCAGTGGATCTGGCACTGGGGCTCAGACAAGCACCTGGCTGGAAAGACACGCCTGTCGTTCTATAGACTACATCACCTTCTTCAGGCTTCCCACACCTCAGAAAATCATACTAAGGCAGGGGTGCCCTAGAGATTTTTCAAATGGGCTTCATGCCTCTGCCCCTCCTGACTCAAGCTGTTGTACTGGTGTCGTATGGCCCTGGGATATCTGGATCCAGACATAGCTCAGCCAGAGGCAAAAATCTGCTCGCAGCCTGGGAGAGCATCCCTTGGATATCTGGGATATCTGGCTCTTGGCAGAGAAGGTGCTGCCCTGTCAAGGTTCCCACCCCACCCTCTCTCTGCTACTTCACTTCACACATGAGCTCTGACTGGAGAAACCTGCCCCCAGTGAGCAAGGAGAAAGCTGGGAATGACGCAGGGCAGGATCAGTCACGTATGAAGAGCGCAGGTCATGCCAAGCGGAGGACGCCATTTTGTAGAGTAGGTCTCGGGAACTTGCAGCGTTTCACTGTAATGCCCTAAAACTGCCCTGTGTTCCAGGCAGCTGTTGCGGGGGGAGAATGAACACGTTTAGGTGCCCAGACAAAATCGTCCTGTGGGCCAGGATTTGGGAGTACCCTGGTGTATGGGCTGGGTGTGAGGGAGAGGGGGTGGAATGGTCTTTGTCACATCCCCTCTCCTCCTGCTTTCTCAGTGGCACAAAATCTTTGTCGTGGACATTGCTTCAGTGTCAATGCTTAGCACAGCCCTCAGCCTTAACATGGTCTGTGACTGTCTGTAGAGCAAAGGCTGGGTGGCAGCCATTCACCCCTTCCAGCTCAGCAGTGTCACTGATTGGGTTGTAAAACGAGACAAACATGTTTTTCAGGTTATATCACACAAACCCCGAGTGACTTGTCATCCCATCAAACCCCCACCCTCTTAAGGATTTTAGTGAAGTTTTAGTTTTGCACAAAGAATGAAACATGAGGCTGAAGCTAAATGACTTCTTTAGGAGGAATTCCTTGAAAAGGAATCACTCCCCCGCAGGAATAAGCTACATTGTTCTAAGTGGCTTTATACTGGTCTCACTGGGTCCACATGAGGGGATTGTAGCTGGTTTCAAACCAATATAGTTAAAACAGCGCAAATACTGGGGAACAGGCCTTATGCTATAAAACAGGAGACAGTGCAGAACCACCAACATGTAAATAAAAACCTCTGATGGAAATAAAACCAAAATCAGTGTGAAAACAAAACCCAGACCCTGTTTGTTAGCACTTTGAGGCCCTAGTTCTGGCTGAGGGCCTTGTTGTGCCAGGCGCTGCCTGTATCCTGGGCGAGCTACAATTTAAGCATAAAACGAGACCCAAGATGCATGGCACACATGGGAGCAGGCGGTGGCCGTTGCACAAACAACATAGAGTAGAACCACCCTGAGTCAGGCTGCAGATTTGTGTCAGCATTTCCTATCAGAAATTAGAGAGCAGTTACAGTAAATTTAGTAAAAGTCACAGGTCACTAAATTTACTGTGACAGCTCCATGATTTTTAACACAACCTGCCCTCCTCCTTGCCCTGCCCATGGAGCGCCAACCGCCCAAGGAAGCACCTTCCCCCTAGTGCTGCAACCCTAACCCCAGCCTGGTGCAGAGGGGTTGGTGTGGGCTAGAGAAGATCTGGGTGGCAAGGCCATTCACTGAAGTTTGGCTCGCTTCCCCCACCCTTCTGACTGTGGGCGGGGGCAAATCTGAGTGGCACTGTAACCCCGCAGGCCAGGTCTCAATTCCCAGAGCGAGGTGTTGGGTCCAGCCCTGTGGGACAGGAGCCGCCATTGCAGGCAGAGGCACCCATCCAAAAAACAGTCACTGAGAAATGCGGAAATCGCTCCATCCGTGACATTTTCCCATCTTTGACAAACCAGTAGACTTTACTGTGCACTAACACCAGGATTGCCTCTGCTCTCTCCAGCAGGGCACGGGATCCCGGGAGGAACGAGGGCATGGGCTGAATGTGGGGAGAGCATGGCAGGAACACAGGATCCCACATCACACAGGGGGATCCATGCACAGGACTCAGTCCATCCCTGGGGTAAACTCAGCCAGAGACCGGATCTGGCTACACACCAGAGACTCTCCATCAGCCAGCGTCCTGACCGCCGCATCAATTGCGGCAAGAGGTTCAGCAACCCGTCCGCGCTGACCCAGCACCAGCGCTGGCATATCGGGGAGCGGCCGCACCACTGCTCTGACTGCGGCAAGGTCTTTGCACACAGCTCAAGCCTGAGAAGACACCAGCGCACGCACACCGGCGAGCGGCCGCACCGCTGTGCTCACTGCAGGAAGGGCTTTGTAGAGATTTCACACCTGAGAGTCCATCAGCGCAGACACAGCGGGGAGCGGCCGCACTGCTGTGCTGACTGTGGCAAGGGGTTTGCATGTAGCTCAAGCCTCAGCAGACACCAGCGCACGCACACCGGGGAGCGGCCGCACCGCTGTGCTGACTGCGGCAAGGGCTTTGTACAGAGCTCAAGCCTGAGAAGACACCAGCGCACGCACACTGGGGAGCGGCCGCACCACTGTGTTGACTGTGGCAAGGGCTTTGCACGCAGCTCAATCCTGAAAAGACACCAGCTCACACACACCGGGGAGCGGCCGCACCGCTGTGCTGACTGCGGCAAGGTCTTTGCACACAGCTCAATCCTGAAAAGACACCAGCTCACACACACCGGGGAGCGGCCGCACCACTGTGCTGACTGCGGCAAGGGCTTTGTACAGATTTCAAACCTGAGAGTCCATCAGCGTACGCACACCGGCGAGCGGCCACATCGCTGTGCTGAGTGTGGCAAAGGCTTTGTACAGATTTCACACCTGAGAGTCCATCAACACACGCACGCCGTGGAGGGGCCGCACTGCTGTGCTGACTGTGGCAAGCGCTTTGCTAGGTTGGCCAATCTCATCCGGCACCAAATCACACACAGCAGTGCCCCTCTGCCAATGCCACAGCCGAAGGGGCTTCTGGCAGCCAGTGGGCCTGGCACAGCGCCAGCAGGTGTGAACCAGGGAGTGGTCCTGTTCCCATGATGCCTGACAGAGACTGTGTGGGGCAGGGAAGGGGACTTGGCTGAGCAATGTGGGGAAGAGCAAACAGGTGGAGGGAATTTAGAGCAGATGGTCACAGCCTACTCTATTTGGGAGCATCCCCACCCCCACCCCCACCCCCTGTAGGTGGGATCCAGCCAGGCCTTTCTCTTTCTGTCCCACACTCATGCATCTCGCTGGGATGCAGCCAGGACACCCCCCACCCCCCTCTAGATGGGACCCAGCCAGGAAATTCCCCACACACCTACCTCAGTTCCAGTCAGCGAGTGACTCTTGGGTGACATCTAGAGGTGGGATTTGCAGTCCTGTCTCAGCATGGATTGGGCTGAGAGCGGGACAGCCCGGTGCATGTGATTGAAAGATGACGCAGGAACTACTCATGCTATCTTTTTAAATACAAACGTGATGAAGAACTATGTACTTAATGTGTTACAAAGGTCTGTCTAACCAGGGTGGATTTGATTTAAATCACGAGTCAGGAAGACTCGATTTATGTAGAAATCCGTGATTAAAAGTGCATTCTTGTTGGTTGTTATAACCTGAATACATATTCTTCACAACTAAGAGGTAGATGTAGGTTTCATTTTTAAAAGGTTACACACTATACATTTTTAAGTGATTTATTTTGAAAACTTTTCAGATCAGTTTTACAGCTATATCAAAAAATGAATGATTGTTTGGTTATTTCATTTACCAAAGGTAATTGAAGCAGACATTTATGAAGTCATTGGGAGGTGAACTATCTCCAAATCAACAGGTTAATCGTTAATATTTGGAGGATTTTCTTGCCATGCTGTGTTAGGAGGAGAACATCACCAGACAGACATTTAAATAGTTTTATTTAACTAAAGCAACAATGTTATGTATTCTGGATTTTTTTCTTCAACAGCAAACGTATAATATTTTTACAAAACAAGCATATGAATTTTTGAATTTAGTTAAACATTCAAGTTTTTTAAAATCAGGTTTGTTTTTGTTAAAATTGTTTTTAACTAAAATAGTTAAATGAAATATTTTTTAAAAAAAATTAAATCGACGATGTCAGCCAGGTTAACATGAGAAACTTAAAATATTGGCTTCTGGAGCTAACTCAGTCGCCTTCATTTTCCTGTTTGTTCATAATCTGGAAAAGAAAAACAAGCTTTCCTGCTTTTTCAGGTCCCAAATGATTTCTCAATTTGGAATGAATTATTCCAAAGGAAGAAAATATTCTTTCTACTCTGGCAGAAGAAGCTACTCCTCTTAAGTGAGATTATCACTTCAACAGTCTCTGAATCCAAGTGCGTAAGTGACTTCTACCAGTTCCATCAATGTGACTTTCTTTAAAACATCATCAGCGAGCACATATTTCTTGTATGGTTCTTATTCCCAAACTGGGTCTCTTATGACCGGCTGCCATTTTAGGTTTTCCCTTCTAGAGATAGAATGGTATGGTAGATCTTAAATCAATGAAGGCTACACTCAGAAAGACCTCAAGCCTTCTGGAATATGTTGCTCAAACAGTTTCACTTTTGTTTCTACTGCCTGCCCCTCCTGTGATGGGTTCGGTCACAGAGACCCCCTTGGGACTGTCACCTGATGTGCTGAAACTACCTCTGAACCCATTTTCCCTGATGGCTTGGGACTCCAGAACCCTGCCTTGTTGAGCCAGACATGCAAGCCTGCTGCAACACAGACCCAGGATCTGAACCACGCCCCCAAAGCTGCAGGCTTTAACTGAAAACTACTCAGCAGGTAACCAGATTCCAGCATCCAGACACCCAGCTCCCAATGGGATCCAAACCCCAAATAAATCTGTTTTCCTGTGTATAAAGCTTATACAGGGTAAACTCAAATTGTCCGCCCTCTATAACACTGATAGAGAGATATGCACAGCTGTTTGCTCCCCCAGGTATTAATCACTTACTCTATGTTAATGAATAAACAAAAGTGATTTTATTAAGTATAAAAAGTAGGATTTAAGTGGTTCCAAGTAATAACAGACACAACAAAGTAAGTTACCAAGCAAAATATAACAAAACAGGCAAGTCTAAGCCTAATACATTAAGAAACTGAATATGGGTAAATGTAACCCTTAGAGATGTTCCAATAAGCTTCTTTCACAGACTAGACTCCTTCCTAGTCTGGGCCCAGGCCTTTCCCTTGTTACAGACCTTGTTAGTTCCAGCAGGCATCTTAGATGAAAAGCAGAGGATTCCACGGGTGGGGACCCCTTTGTTCTGTTCCATGCCCTTTTATATCTTTGGCACAAGGTGGGAATCCTTTTCTCTCTGGGTTCCCACCCCTCCTTCTAAATGGAAAAGCACCAGGTTTAAGATGGATTCCAGTATCATGTGACCAGGTCACATGTCCTGTGAGACCTCATTCTTCATTACCCATCTCATGTACACAGGAAGGCTTGCAGGTAAACAGAGCCACTTACAGCCAATTGTCCTAGTCAATGGGAGCCATCTAAACCACCATTAATAGCCCACGCTTTGCATAATTACAATAGGACCTCAGAGTTAACTTCATATTTCTAATTTTAGATACAAGAATGATACATGCATACAAATAGGATGACCACACTCAGTAGATTATAAGCTTTGTAATGATACCTTACAAGAGACCTTTTGCATAAAGCATATTCCAGTTACATCATATTCACATTCATAAGCATTATTTCCATAAACAGATGAAGTGCAATGTCACACCTCCCTTCTCACATTTATCTCCAGACTTCTTCTCCTTGTCCAGATCTATTCCGCCCCCAACAATCTTCTATTTATTGAACTTTTTGAAACTTTGCACTTCTAAGAGAGGTAAGGGATTGACTCTGTGTACACAAATTTGCAGAGGGACAATAGAGTTGAGGTCTGTTATTTCTCACGTCTATATATTATTTATTTAAAACCATTTTTGCTGTTAACAAGCATGTTATCTCTGGAGCCACAAATCCACAGTCTGAGAACTGCAAAACTAAGCATCTCTGATGGTATCTTCTAGACTGAGCACTGAGTCCCATTGGGTAGATACAAAGATTAACCTAAATAATCTATACAGAAGCCTCTGGAACCCCATAAGATTGGGTCCCTAATCCATGAACTATTGGAACTCATTTACAAAACTTTTCTTAAACATTACATGAATATATTGTCTCATACTATAGAATTAGAATTTATAATCCCTATTCCATTATGAGATATCTTTGAGCTATAATGTATCTTAATTAAAACTATCTCTAGATAGGTTTTTTCCTCAAAAAGCATTTTGTCAAAAAAATCAGATTTTTTTTTTTTTAAATCACTGATTTTTATCCACCCTGTGTCTAACTAGGTGTCTCTTTGCTATTAAAGAAGCTGATGCATTCGGATGGCATGTGGAAAAGCCAGTGTGAAGTGTAAATCTTTAAGGTGAACCATTCAAAGTGTTCTAAGGCCTAACTGACCATGAGGCCTGATGAACTGTGTGACTGGCAGGTGCACAGAGAGAGTTTCCCATTACTCCTGGGGGAATTCGGTGCGTAAAACTTCTGCGAACAATATTTTAAATTTGTGCATAGTTAATTTCTCAAAATAACATAATAATCTCACTAGTTTCAATTATTTTGTTAATTTATTTCAAAATACCTGTCAGCAAGTATGTCTAACAATACAGACAACAAAAAAGATTCAAGAAGTGTTTTTTGACAAATAGATTCCTTATTAGGCATATTAATCCAGAATTTTGAGTAATAATTCATGTAAACTACCATTCAAAAACGTATTTCCCGCACCCCTCAGAAACAGTGCAAAGGCTTGGGGGAGTCAGGGGTAACAGAGGAGCTGAGGGAGAGGGAAGTAATTGCTGGAAGTAGCCTGGGAGTGAAGCAGGAGGGCTGTTGGGTGCGGGTGGGAGAAGTATAGAAAGGATTTGCGGGGGAGGAGGAGTGGAGATTCCTAGAGCAGATCTTTTAACAAAACATCCCATCTTGAGAATTCACCATGACCCTTGGTAAATTGTTCCAAAATAGTTAATTACCTTTGCGATCAGAAATGTATGCTTTATTTCGAGGGCTGTTGATTAATTGCAATTAACTCATGCGATTAACTCAAAAAAAAATTAACTGAAATTTAATAAATTAATTGCACTGTTAAACAATAGAATACCAATTGAAATTTATTAAATATTTTGGATGTTTTTCTACATTTTCAAATATATTGATTTCTATTACAACACAGACTACAAAGTGTACAGTTGCCCACTTATTTTTATTACAAATATTTGCACTGTAAAATTGATAAAAGAAATAGTACTTTTCAATACACCTCAGACAAGTACCATAGTGCAATCTCTTTATCGTGAAAGTGTAATGTACAGATGTAGATTTTTTTTTATTACATAACTGCACTCAAAAACAAAACAATGTAAAACTTTAGAGCCTACAAGTCCATTTCACCCCAAGGAGCCAGCAGCTCTGCAGTGGGGATCTGTCCCCAAGAGCAGCATGTGCTGGAACTTGTGGCATGGAGCTACATCTGCTCCCCCCAGTTGGGCTCTGGGTGTCAATCTGAAGGCCCATCCAGAACATACCCCTCTGGGTGTCAAGCTGAAGGCCACCTTAGGGTGCACATGGAGCTGCATCAAGCCAGAGATGGGAGGTCCCAGACATGAGGCTGGGGAAGCAGGGGCATGAAATACGTGGGTGGAATAATGGGGGTGTAATACAGGGCATATGGACACAGGGTGGGGATGGGGTCGGGGTCAGGACACAAGGGACTGATGGGGTGGGGTTTGGAACGCAGTGGGAGAGAAATGGGATGAGGGGACGAGGACACTGTGGGCAAAGGGGATGGGCTAGGGAAACAGTAGGCAAAGAGCAGATGGTGAGTGGGGATAGAACATGGGGGGCAGGATGTTAGAGAAGGAGGCCCATGGTATGGGGGGGCAGGATACTGTGGGGCAGATTGCCATAGAATGGGGCTGGACAAGTGGGGCAGATAGGCTAGGACACGGGAGGTGGGGGAGATGTGGCTAGGAAGGCTAGGGCAGTGGTGTTAGGATATAGGGGACAGGAGCCCAGGGGACAAGCACAGATGGGGTGGGGCTGGGTAGGACACAGGAAGTGGAGAGGGGCAGGAGGACTAGAGCAGGTGGCAGATGGGAAGGAGGAGGAACCACTTACCTGGTTACACCCACCCTGGGGGCCCCTTGTCCTTCTGCTCAACGAGGGAGAGGCTGCCAGGGGCTGGGCTCTGGGTGTCAGTTCAGAGCAACTGCACCTGTATTTGCCCTCAGTGGGCCCCACTGTCAGGCTTCCAGCTCCCCAGTTGTTCCCTCTCTCAGCTGAAGACATTCACCCCTCTCCCTTCTGACCGGGGTATTTGCAGGTTGCACCGTTCCCTCCCTCACTGTGTTATCCCAGCACGGACAGGCTGCCCAAGGACACCTCCTGGCTTTCTCTTTAGAGGTGATTAATAGGTGCAGTGCTACAGGTATAAAATACCACCCAGCATTTCCTAGCAAGTCTGCTTTCTTCTTAAGGTACAAAGCATTACAGAGAAAACATCATAAAAACAATAAAAAACCTACACACATGCTATCAAGACCAGGATTATCCCAACCCTGCCATGGATTCTGGCAGAAGCAGTCCTTCCAACCCCTGCCCAGTTGGGTTCCTTGTGGTCACCAGCTCATCTGAGTTTCAGCTCAGAACTAGCACCCAGTCCTTCCAGCCCTCCCCTAAGGCCTGAGGTTCTGCGTGGGTCAGGGGTCCTGTCCATTTGATGGATCAGGATGAAGGCCCTGAGCCTGTTTGAAACCAGGCTATTTATCCACAAACCCCTTCTTTGTCCTTTGGTCCCTAGAGAATCCAGCTGCTTTCCCGATATCCACAGAGCCAGTTATCTCATCATAGAAGACAATCAGGTTGATCAGGCATGACTGCCCTTGGCGAATCCATGTTGACTGTTCCTGATCACATTCCTCTCCTCCAAGTGCTTCAGAATGGATTCCTTGAGTAACTGCTCCCTGATTCTGCTGGGGATTGAAGTGAGGCTGACCGGTCTGTAGTTCCCTGGGTTCTCTTTCTTCCCTTTTTAAAATATGGGTACTATATTTTCCTTTTTCCAATCGTCTGGGACCTTCCCCGATCGCCACAAATTTTCAAAGATAATGGCCAATGGCTCTGCAGTCACATCAACCAACTCCCTCAGCATCCTTGGATCCATTAGATCTGGACCCATGGACTTGTGCGTGTCCAGCTTTTCTAAATAGTCCTTCACCACTGAGGGCTGCTCACGTTCTCTCCATACTGTGTTGCCCAGTGCAGCAGTCTGGGAGCTGATCTTGTCTGTGAAGACCAAGGCAAAAAAAGCATTGAGTACTTCAGCTTTTTCCATATCATCTGTCGCTAGGTTGCCTCCCCCATTCAGTAACGGTCTCACACTTTCCCTGACCTTCTTCTTGTTGCTAACATACCTGTAGAAACCCTTCTTGTTACCCTTCACATCCCTTGCTAGCTGAAACTTCAGTTGTGTTTTGGCCTTCCTGATTACACCCCTGCATGCTCGAGCAATATTTTTATACTCCTCCCTAGTCATTTGTCCAAATTTCCACTTCTTGGAAGCTTCCTTTTTGAGTTTAAGCTCAAGGAAGATTTCACTCTTAAGCCAAGCTGGTTGCCTGCCATATTTGCTATTCCTTCTGCACTTCGGGATGGTTTGTTCGTGCGCCCTCAATAAGGCTTCTTTAAAATACAGCCAGCTCTCCTGGACTCCTTGCACAGGTGCCGACTTCCCCTCTCGTCGGGGGGTGCTCGACCTCCCCTCCGCCCCAGGCCCTGCCCCAACTCCACCCATTCCTCCAAGCCCCTGCCCCTGCTCCGCCCCCTTCCCACCTCCTCCCCCGAGTAGGCCCCATCCCTGCTTCTCCCCCTCCCTCACGGAGCTTCCTATATGCTGCAGAACAGCTGTTCGCAGTGGGTAGGAAGTGCTGGGAGGGAGAGGGAGGAGTTGGTCAGTGGGGCCACCGGAAGGTGAGAGGCACTGGGGGACGGGGGGAGCTTGGCTGCCAGTGGGTGCTGAGCACCCACTAATTTTTCTCAGTAGGTGCTCCAGCCCTGGAGCACCCATGGACTTGGCGCCTATGCATCTATGTGTCTGATGATTCTGTTTTTATTATAGTTTCAACCAGTTTGCCCAGTACTGAAGTCAGACTTACGGGCCTGTAATTGCCGGAATCACCTCTGGAGCCCTTTTTAAAAATTGGCATCACATTAACTATTCTCCGGTCATCTAGTACAGAAGCTGATTTAAATGATAGGTTACACTACAGGTCATCAGGTACAGACTACAGGTCTACAGACTGGTACAGACTACAGGTAATCTGGTACAGAGTCGATTTAAATGATATGTTACAGACGACAGTTAGTGGTCCTGCAATTTCACATTTGACTTCCTTCAGAACTCTTGGGTGAATGGCATCTCGTCCTGGTCACTTATTACTATTTAGTTTATTAATTTGTTCCAAAACCTCCTCTAATGACCCCTCAATCGGGGACAGTTCCTCAGATTTGTCACCTAAAAAGAATGGCTCAGGCATGGGTATCTCCCTCACATCCTCAGCCATGAAGACTAATGCAAAGAATTCACTTAGTTTCTCCGCAATGGTCTTCTCATCCTGGAGTGCTCCTTTAGCATCTCGATCATCCAGTGGCCCCACTGGTTGTTTAGCAGGCTTCCTGCTGCTGAGGTAAAAAACGAAATTTGCTGTTACTTTTTGAGTCTTTGGCTCGCTGTTCTTCCAATTCTTTTTTGTCCTTCCTAATTATATTTTTACAATTCATTTGCCAGAGGTTATGCTCCTTTCTATTTTCCTCAATAGGATTTGACTTCCACTTTTTAAAGGATGCCTTTTTGCCTCTCACTGCTTCTTTTACTTTGTTGTTTAGCCACGGTGACACTTTTTCGGTTCTCTTACTATGTTTTTTAATTTGGGGTATATATTTAAGTTGAGCCTCTATTATGGTGTCTTTCAAAAGGTTCCATGCATCTGGCAGGGATTTCACTTTTGCCACTGTACCTTTTAATTTCTATTTAACTAACTTCCTCATTTTTGTGTAGATCCCATTTCTGAAATTAAATGCTATGGTGTTGGGCTGCTGTGGTGTTTTCCCTGCCACAGGGATGTTAAATCTAATTATATTATGGTCACTATTACCAAGCAGTTCAGCTATAGTCACCTCTTGGACCAGATCCTGTGTTCCACTTAGAACTAAATCAAGAATTGCCTCTCTCCCCTTGTGGGTTCCAGGACTCCAAGAAGCAGTCTCTGTACCCCATCCTGAGGTGACATGTACCCAGTCAATATGGGGATAGTTGAAATCCCCCATTATTCATGAGTTTTTTAATTTTTATAGCCTCTCTAATCTCCCTGAGCATTTCACAGTCACTTATCACCATCCTGGTCAGGTGGTCACTTTGCTTCTCTACAAAAGAAAAAGGACACTAAACTTTCTAAACTACTACATGCTACAAGGGGCCACAGCAATGGTTCCCTCAACCCACCCAGCAATATTGTTAACCTATCCAACTATACTCTTAGCCCAGCAGAAGCAGCTGTCCTATCTCGGGGCCTCTCCTTCTGCCCCTCCACTCCCACGAACATGATACAGTTCTGTGGTGACCTAGAATCCTATTTTCGACGTCTCCGACTCAAGGAATATTTCCAACATACCTCTGAACAACATACTAATCCACAGAGACCTCCCTACCAACACTATAAAAAGAAGGATTCTAGGTGGACTCCTCCTGAAGGTTGAAACAGCAGACTGGACTTCTACATAGAGTGCTTCCCCAGACGTGCACGGGCTGAAATTGTGGAAAAGCAGCATCACTTGCCCCACAACGTCAGCCGTGCAGAACACAATGCCATCCACAGCCTCAGAAACAACTCTGACATCATAATCAAAAAGGCTGACAAAGGAGATGCTGTCGTCATCATGTCGGAATATGAACAAGAGGCTGCTCGGCAGCTCTCCAACACCACTTTCTACAAGCCATTACCCTCTGATCCCACTGAGAGTTACCAAAAGCAACTACAGCATTTGCTCACGAAACTTCCTGAAAAAGCACAAGATCAAATCCGCACAGACACACCCCTGGAACCCCGACCTGGGATATTCTATCTACTACCCAAGATCCTGGAAATCCTGGACGCCCCATCATCTCAGGCATTGGCACCCTGACAGCAGGATTGTCTCGCTATGTAGAGTCCCTCCTCAGGCCCTACGCTACCAGCACTCCCAGCTACCTTCGAGACACCACTGACTTCCTGAGGAAACTACAATCCATCGGTGATCTTCCTGATAACACCATCCTGGCCACTATGGATGTAGAAGCCCTCTACACCAACATTCCACACAAAGATGGACTACAAGCCGTCAAGAACACTATCCCCGATAATGTCACGGCTAACCTGGTGGCTGAACTTTGTGACTTTGTCCTTACCCATAACTATTTTACATTTGGGGACAATGTATACCTTCAGATCAGCGGCACTGCTATGGGTACCCGCATGGCCCCACAGTATGCCAACATTTTTATGGCTGATTTAGAACAACGCTTCCTCAGCTCTCGTCCCCTAACACCCCTACTCTACTTGCGCTATATTGATGACATCTTCATCATCTGGACCCATGGAAAAGAAGCCCTTGAGGAATTCCACCATGATTTCAACAATTTCCATCCCACCATCAACCTCAGCCTGGTCCAGTCCACACAAGAGATCCACTTCCTGGACACTACAGTGCTAATAAACAATGGTCACATAAACACCACCCTATACCGGAAACCTACTGACCGCTATTCCTACCTACATGCCTCCAGCTTTCACCCTGACCACACCACACGATCCATCGTCTACAGCCAAGCTCTGCAATACAACCGCATTTGCTCCAACCCCTCAGACAGAGACAAACACCTACAAGATCTCTATCAAGCATTCTTACAACTACAATACCCACCTGCGGAAGTGAAGAAACAGATTGATAGAACCAGAAGAGTTCCCAGAAGTCACCTACTACAGGACAGGCCTAACAAAGAAAATAACAGAAGGCCACTAGCCGTCACCTTCAGCTCCCAACTAAAACCCCTCCAACGCATTATTAAGGATCTACAACCTATCCTGAAGGATGACCCAACACTCTCACAAATCTTGGGAGACAGGCCAGTCCTTGCCTACAGACAGCCCCCCAACCTGAAGCAAATACTCATCAACAACCACATACCACACAACAGAACCACTAACCCAGGAACCTATCCTTGCAACAAAGCCCGTTGCCAACTGTGCCCACATATCTATTCAGGGGACACCATCACAGGGCCTAATAACATCAGCCACACTATCAGAGGCTCGTTCACCTGCACATCCACCAATGTGATATATGCCATCATGTGCCAGCAATGCCCCTCTGCCATGTACATTGGTCAAACTGGACAGTCTCTATGTAAAAGAATAAATGGACACAAATCAGATGTCAAGAATTATAACATTCATAAACCAGTCGGAGAACACTTCAATCTCTCTGGTCACGCAATCACAGACATGAAGGTCGCTATCTTACAACAAAAAAACTTCAAATCCAGACTCCAGCGAGAAACTGCTGAATTGGAATTCATTTGCAAATTGGATACTATTAATTTAGGCTTAAATAGAGACTGGGAGTGGCTAAGTCATTATGCAAGGTAGCCTATTTCCCCTTGTTTTTTCCTACCCCCCCCAGACGTTCTGGTTAAACTTGGATTTATGCTGGAAGTGGCCCACCTTGATTATCATGCACATTGTAGGGAGAGTGGTCACTTTGGATAAGCTATTACCAGCAGGAGAGTGAGTTTGTGTGTGTGTGGTTTTTTTGGAAAAAAGGGGGGGGGTGAGAAAACCCGTATTTGTGCTGGAAATGGCCCACCTTGATTTTCATGCACGTTGTAAGGAGAGTGATCACTTTGGATAGGCTATTACCAGCAGGAGAGTGAGTTTGTGTGTGTGGTTTTTGGAGGGGGATGAGGGGGTGAGAAAACCTGGATTTGTGCAGGAAATGGCCCACCTTAATTATCATACACATTGTGAAGAGAGTGGTCACTTTGGATGGGCTATTACCAGCAGGAGAGTGAGTTTGTGTGCGTGTGTGGGGCGGGGGGCGGAGGGTGAGAAAACCTGGATTTGTGCTGGAAATGGCCCAACTTGATGACCACTTTAGATAAGCTATTACCAGCAGGAGAGTGGGGTGGGAGGAGGTATTGTTTCATGGTCTCTGTGTATATAATGTCTTCTGCAGTTTCCACAGTATGCATCCGATGAAGTGAGCTGTAGCTCACGAAAGCTCATGCTCAAATAAATTGGTTAGTCTCTAAGGTGCCACAAGTACTCCTTTTCTTTTTGTGAATATATCCCTACTGCTATCTTCTTATTATTCAAGCATGGCATTACTATCCATAGAGATTCTATGGTTCAGTTTGGTTCAGATGTGGATTGGCGTCTCCAAGTTCATTGTTAGCTTAAGTGTTTCTTGATTGGGCACTTATTGAGAATAGGCTTTTCTCAGGCAGCTGACCAACTGCTTCCCTGAGGCTACTTAAAATCGAACAAGTACACAGCCAATATTCATAACTTTGAACACAAAAATGACCCATGCATACAAATAGGATGAATATAGTCAGTAGATCATACCCTTTACAGAGATATGTTACATGGCATATGTAGCATAAAACATATTCCAGTTATGTCATATATACATTCATAAGCAGATTCCCATAAAGCATTATGGGGTGCAACGTCACACCTATATCTAAATGTAAGTTGTGCAGATGCACTGCCAGAGCTCCCACTCAGACTATAGGTGGTTGAGAAGGATTGAGGGGGGGTTGATCACATAGCGCTAGTTAATGGCCCCTGCCAGCACGAGACAGGGAGAGCACACGTGCGACCCCACCGGGCACTGCTGTTGAAATTCTCTGGCTAGAGGTGCAGGGGCGCACAATCACCTGGAGTGGAGCCCCCACAGGGACATCGCTGGAAGAAGAACCTGTAGTTATTAGATACTAGAGAATTGGCTACCAGCCCGATTTTGGGGTAAGATCTAAGTTATATATTGACCTGGCTAAGTGGCTGGTCCCTTGGGATTGCAAGGACTTTATGTATGATGAATAGGGCCCTACCAAATTCACAGCCCTGAAGCCTGGTCTCCCCCACAATGATCTCTGGCTATTGTAGGGGGTGGCCGGGGAGTGGTAGCTGGCAGCTGGGAATCCAGCTTTGAAGGCAGCACCACCGCCGGCAGCAGCGCGGAAGTGAGGCTGGCATGGTGTGATATTGCCACCCTTCTGCGCTGCCACTGAGGAGCTGTTGGGGCAGCCACTAGCCGTTTACCCCAGCGAGATGAGCGACAACCCTGGAACCGGGTACCCCCTGATTGGGAGTGTAGGAAGGAGCCCAGGGAAGCTGAATAGGGTTCGGCTGTGTGACTGACTGCAAGCCGGCCAGCATGTTACAGCCAGATTTCCCCGCTGACCCAATTGCAGACCACTCCACCACCGTTAGGGCCTTGGGCTGGGATGCAGTGGAGTGGGTGGGCCTGCGTTCCTCCTACCCCCTGCCACTCCATCCCTGGGGCTTGCAGCCTCCCCACTTTCAGGCCAAGAAGCCTGCATTGGTCTATCGCCCGCTCGAACTAGGACACCAGATGGTTTTGCTGACTGTTCTGCCAGGGAGCTGATCCCGCTACACTGCTGTATTGCTTTGCCTCACTGCAGACCAGGGCCATGAACTGTTTACTGTCCCGCCCTGATTCTCTGGGCCTATAGACCCTCTGCTGCTAGGTCTGCCAGCCAGCCAGAGTCATTAAGGCTATGTCCACACTACCAATTTGTGTTGACAAAAGTGATGTCAACAGCCAAAAGTTGACGTAATAAAAATTGCAACTGCATGTTCACATTGCTCCCTCTGTTGGCAGATCACGTCCACAGTAGGGGCACCATCATTGACAGTGTGAGCAAAGCACTGTCAGTACCAGTCCAGCTCAACACCTTCTGTTACTAGGTGTTGTGGGACAACGGAGCAGATCACAGCACATCTTGGGACAGGGCTAAATGTCCTGTGATGCACTGCTTTCTGTCCCAGCACTCTATGGGCTTCCGGCTTTCTTTTGTGGCATTTTTGCAATGGCCCTTCTTTGCTGTGCACCCTGGCATCTTTGTGAGAAGGGATGGATCCTGCAGTGCTTTCCTATGTTGTTAACTGTCATGAAGACATCACGGATGGCAGTGCAGTTAATCGTGAAGTTCCTAACTGAGGAGGTCTTGCAGGTGCCCGACATTCTGTGTGATAGGGATAGGAGCAACTTTAGATTGCTTTTGGCATTCACAGAGCAGGTGTATAGGGTAGGCCGTCGCTTTTGGGCTCGGGAAAAAAGCACTGAATGGTGGGATCGTATTGTCATGTAGGTGTGGGATGATGACCAGTGGATACAGAAATTTTGGATGTGGAAAGCCACCTTCCTGGAACCACGTGTGGAGCTCGCCCCAGCCCTGCAG
Source organism: Natator depressus (assembly GCF_965152275.1). Classification (NCBI taxonomy): domain Eukaryota; kingdom Metazoa; phylum Chordata; order Testudines; family Cheloniidae; genus Natator; species Natator depressus. The sequence goes on from NC_134239.1 coordinate 10,596,077, forward strand.
CGCAAGGACACCAGAATGAGAACTGCCCTCTCAGTAGAGAAGCGTGTGACAATCAGTGTGCGGAAGCTGGTGACTCCAGACTGCTACCGGTCAGTCGTGAATCAATTCGGAGTGGGGAAGTCGACCGTTGGGGCTGCATTAATGAAAGTGTGCAGGGCAATAAATCGCAGCCTGCTATGAAGGACCGTGACTCTGGGAAATGTGCGTGAAATAGTGGACGGCTTTGCAAAAATGGGTTTCTCAAACTGTGGAGGGACATTTGGCACCAGACCACCTTGCAACGGAGTACATCAATAGGAAGGGGTACTTCCCCATGCTGTTGCAGGTACTTGTGGATCACCGTGGGTGTTTCACTGACATCAACATGGGGTGGTCCGGGAAGATGCATGACGCACACATCTTCAGAACACCAGCCTATACAGAAAGTTGCAGGCAGGGACTTTCTTTCCTAACCAGAAGATCACAGTGGGGGATGTTGAAATGCCCACAGTGATCCCGGGGGACCCTGCATACCCCTTACAGCCATGGTTCATGAAACCTTATACGGGACACCTGGACAGCAGTAAGGAGCGGTTCAACAACAGGCTCAGTAGGTGCCAGATGACAGTGGAATGTGCCTTTGGCAGATTAAAGGCACGCTGGCGATGCCTTTATAGCAGGTTAGAGCTCACTTAGGATAACATTCCCATGGTCATAGCCACATGCTGTATGTTGCACAATCTCTGAAGCGAAGGGTGAAAAGTTTGCTCAGGGGTGGAGTGCTGAGGCCGACCACTTGGCTGCTGATTTTGAGCAGCCAGATACCAGGGCTGTTAGAGGAGCCCAGAGGGGAGCTATTTGAATCAGGGAGGGTTTGAGACAGCACTTGGACAAGGAGCACCAGTAACATATCTCTGTCAGAGGTACTCCAATGTTACATTACATGTAGTTTTCCTAGGGGGAAATGGTGACATTTGGGGCCTTATAATCCACATAAGAAAGTGATTAAAATGCCTGTGCATGTATTGGCAGTGCCTGCAATCTCACCTTGTAGAAAGAAAAAATAAAGATGATTTACCATTCTAAAGCTTGGCTTTTACTGCACAAGGAACAGCGTGCACACAAACACACAGATGCTTGGCGGGAAAGGAGGAACCAGGGAAGGGCAGACTTTCACAGCTGTGTGTGGGTCCAGCTGTCATTGTGAAAGTTGTCCGAGGGGGTGGAGTGAAGGGGAAACCGAAAAGTCCTGGAAAGTGGAAAGGAATTTGTGGGCGGAGTTTAGGGGGCGGGGGCATGGGAAAGAGTTCTGAATGTGTTGCAGTGACAGAGGAGCACTGATCTGCTTGGGGCTTGTCTACACTTCCCGGGGGATCCACGAGTGGCGATCAATGCATCGGCGGTTGATTTAGTGGCTTGAGTGAAGACCTGCTAAATCGACCGCAGATCGCTCTCCCATCGACTCCTGTACTCCACCAGCTCGAGAAGAGTAGCAGGAATCGACAGGAGAGTGTCTCCCGTCAACATCACATAGTGTGGACCCCGTGGTAAGTAGATCTAAGCTATGTTGATTTGAGTTACGCTATTCACGTAACTCAAATTGTGTAGCTTAGATCGAATTTCCCCTCTAGCATAGGCAAGGCCTCAGTCTGCAGCATTATTAAGGACTTCAGCATCTGTGTTTGCTTCTCCATTACTTTAATCAGCCGCTCAGTTGTGTCCTTAACAAACGTGTGATTCTCTTTTCTGTCCTGCTATTCAGCTTCCCAGCACTCCTTGTGTTCCCTTTTTTTCTGCATTAGAGCACTGCCGGACCTCCCAGAACATGTCTTCTTTGCTGCATCTTGGGCGCTTTCTTATCTGGCGGAGATGCTTGGCCAGCATGCGTGAGGTGTTCCTGAAGGCCACATCTGGTGAAGCACAGGGGACAATGCACAGAAGCAGGATTGTTAAATTCATGCACAACGTTAAAACATTTCAATTAAATACACCTTTTGCAACATTGCCGTCACTTTCTCACCGACCCTAGCCAGGCACACATTTCTGTGAACACCCAAAGCATGGGGAGTGTTGGGAAGGGGGACTGACTCCACACTGAGAAAAGAGCACACACTCTTTGCAAGCGTCGTGGTGCAGCATTCTAGGGGACAAATTCTAAAATTCTCCCACACTTTTCTACAGGTGGGGGTCGTTCTAGTGGACATCTCACTGCTAAGGGTAAGCAGGGGAAAAGGGTACAGCTACTCCACGCTTGTGGTTTCTGCCCTGCTCCATATGCTGCTCGCCTGTGTGCCACTTTGGTCCCTGCACAAGTGATTGCCGAATGGCGCGGGAAAGTTTCCTACAATGGGGGAAGGAACAAAGCTGCTCTACCACAGAACCTTCAGCAGAGGATTGGCAAGTACCTCCAGGAAACTTTCCTGGACATCTTCCTGCAGGATTTCTGTGAGATCTCAACGTGCATCAGTACCCTACCACCGTACCAATTAGCTACACAGGGAATTGTCCAGCTCACAGAAACACAGCCAGCCTCCCACATTTCTATACCCTGAACCCACCTCCACACTACACAAGCCACAGCCACTTACCAGGCATCTCATCTCCTGCTTCTTGCTCCCTGAAGAGCAACTGCTGAGTCTGGCTAGACAGCTCTGGAGTGGAGAACAGTTCCTGGCTGCCTGGCCTACTGGATGACCCTGCCAGGAGCTGCACATCCTCATCTAACTCCACCTCTTCATCAATAACTTCAGCCTCTGGGTTAGGTCCTCTTTCCGCTGCCTCTGTGCCCTCTGAAGTATCCATGCGGCTCTTGGCAGTGGAGGTGGGGTTTCCACTGAGGATAGCATCCAGCTCCTTATAGAACCAGAAGGCCTTAGGTGAAGCACCTGAGCGACAGTCCGCCTCCCTCGCCTTATTGTCCGCCTGCCTCAGCTCCTTTACCTTCGCTCTGCACCGTGTCCCGATCACAGCCCTTTTCGCACAAGCCTTGAGAAATCTGCCCGTGGGTATCCCAATTCCTACAGCTCAAGCGCAGCTGGGACTGCACAGCCTTCTGACGCACGGGGAGAGAGCCACGGTTGCCTTACAGACAGTGAGGACTTAGAACATTTTCATTGGCTCACCTTAAAGATTTACACTGTTTACATTGGCTTCTCCACATGCCGTCTGAACCCATCAGCTTCTTTAATAGTAAAGAAACATCTGGTTAGACAGACCTTTGTTACACATTAGGGACGTAGTTCTTCTTCATCACATTTCTATTTAAAGTAGACGGCATGAGCAGGTCCTGAGTATTTTTTCAATTACATGGACCAGGCAGTTCTGCCCCGCCCCACAGGACTGCAAATCCCACCTCTAGATGTCACCCAAGAGTCACACCGGTTGGAACCGAGATAGATGTGGGGAGAAGTTCCTGGCAGGGTCCCATCTGGGGGGAGTGGGGGGGAGGGGGTTGTCCTGGCTGCATCCCCTCTAGATGCATGAGTGTGTGTAGGACAGAGAGACGTAGTTGGATCCCACCTACATGGAGGGCAGGAGGGAGTTCCCTAATGGAGTAGGCTGTGACCATCTTCTCTAAATTACTACCACCGGTCTGCTCTTCCCCACACTGCTCAACCAAGTTCCCTTCCCTGCCCCACACAATCACTGCTGGTCATCAGGGGGACAGGACCACTCACTGGTCTACATCTGCTGATGCCATGGCAGGCCCACTGGCTGCAAGAAGCCCCTCAGGCCCTGGCGATGGCAGAGCGGTGTTGGTGTGAGTGACCTGGTGCCGGTTGAGGTTGGCCAATCTACCAAACCGCTTGCCACAGTCAGCACAGCTGTACGGCCGCTCCCCGGTGTGTGTGCGCTGATGTCGTCTCAGGCTTGAGCTCTCTGCAAAGCTCTTGCTGCAGTCAGTGCATTGGAAAGGCCTCTCCCCTGTGTGTGTGCGCTGGTGCTTGGTCAGTGCATTGGTGTTGCTGAAGTTCTTGCCGCAAACATCACAGCAGTGCAGCAGCTCCCCACTATGTGTGTGTTGGTGTGTTCTCAAGTTTGAGCTCTCTGCAAAACTCTTGCCGCAATCAGCACAGCTGTACGGCCGCTCCCCAGTGTGTGTGCGCTGGTGTCTTCTCAGGCTTGTACTCTGTGCAAAACCCTTGCCGCAGTCAGCACAGTGGTACGGCCGCTCCCCGGTGTGTGTGCGTCGGTGTCTTCTCAGGATTGAGCTCTGTGCAAAGCACTTGCCACAGTCAGCACAGTGGTAGGGTCGCTCCCCAGTGTGCGTGCGCTGGTGTCTTCTCAGGCTTGAGCTCTCTGCAAAGCCCTTTCCGCAGTCAGCACAGTGGTACGGCCGCTCCCCCGTGTGTGTGCGCTGGTGTATTCTCAGGTGTGACCTCTCTGCAAAGCCCTTGCTGCAGTCAGCACAGCGGTGTGGTCGCTCCCCAGTGTGCGTGCGCTGGTGTGTTCTCACGTTTGAGCTCCGTGCAAAGCCCTTCCCGCAGTCAGCACAGTGGTACAGCCACTCTCTGGTGTGCATATGCGGGTGTATTTTCAGGACTGAGGACTGGCTGAAGCTCCTGCCAAAGACAGACCATGTCCTCGTTCCTCCCAGGATCTTGTGCCCTGCTGGAGAGAGCAGAGACAATCCCGGTGTTAGCTCATGGTTAAGGATACAGGTTTGTCAAGGATGGAAAATGTCACGGATGGAGTGATTTCCCCATTTCTCTGTCTGATTTTTTGGATGTGCGCCTCACTCTGCAATGGCAGCTCCTATCTGACAGGGCTGGACTGAACACCTCACACTGGACATTAAGACCTGGCCTGCGAGGTTACAGTGCCACTCAGATTTGCCCCCGCTCACAGTCATAATGGTGGGTGAGGTGGGCCAAATTTCAGTGAATGGCCTTGCCACCCATTTCGTCTCTAGCCTGCACCTACCCCTCTGCACCAGGCCGGTGTTAGGATTGCAGTGCTGGGGGGGGGGGAGGGAAGTGCTTCTTTGGGCAGTTGGTGCCCCCTTGGCAGGGCGAGGACAAGGGCACATTTTGTTAAACATCATGGAGCCATCACAGGGAGTTTAATGACCTGTGACTTTTACTAAATTTACTGTAACTGCTCTGTAATTTTTTATATGAAATGCCATGACAAATCTGCAGCCTGACTCAGGGTGCTCCTTGGGGGAAGGGATAGCTCAGTGGTTTGAGCATTAGCCTGCTAAACCCAGGCTTGTGAGTTCAATCCTTGACAGGGCCATTTAGGGATCTGGGGCAAAAATTGGGGATTGGTCCTGCTTTGAGCAGGGGGTTGGACTAGATGATCTCCTGAGGTCCCTTTCAACCCTGATATTCTATGATTCTACCCTATGTTGTTTATGCAGTGCCTACTCCCACATATGCCATGCACCTATTGGGTCTCATTTTATGCTTAAATTGTAGCTTGCCCAGACAACAGGCAGCAGCTTGTACAAAAGGGCCCTGATCCAGAAGTAGGGGCTTTAAGTGCTAACAAACAGGGTCCGGGGTTTGTTTTCACACTGATTTTGGCTTTATTTAAATCAGAGGTTTTTATTTATGTTGCTGGTTCTGCACTGTCTCCTGTTTTATGGCACAAGGCCTGTTCCCCAGTGTTTGTGCTGTTTAAACTATACTGGTTTGAAACTAGTTGAGGGGCTATAATCCCCTCATGTAGATGCAGTTAGACCGGTATAAAGCTGTTTAGCACAAGGTAACTTCCTGCAGGGGAGTCAGCCCTTTCAACGAATTCCTTCTAAAGAAGTCATTCAGCCTTGGCCTGATGTTTCATTCTTTGCACAAAACTAAAACTAAACTAAAATCCTCGGGGTGGGGAGGGGCTGAGGAGATGACAAGTCACCTAGAGACACTGCTGACCTGGAAGGAATTAATGGTTGCCACACAGCAGGCCTTTGATCTACAGACAGTGGTAAGGCTGAGGGGTGTCTAAGCATGGACACTGAAGCAATTGTAAGTGACTAAGATTTTGTGCCACTGAGAGAGCAGGAGAGGAGATGTGACAAAGGCCACCCTCTCCCTCGCACCTAGCCCATATACCAGGGTACTCCAAGTCATGGCCCACAGGAGCCTTTCGTCTGGCCCCCAAACATGTCCGCTCCCCCAGCAGCAGCTGCCTGGAACGCGGGGCAGTTTTAGAGCATTACAATGAAACGCTGCAAGTGCCGGAGACCTGCTCTACAAAATGGCGTCCTCTGCGTGGCGTGACCTCGCACTCATGGTACATGACCCACTCCAGGGGTGGGGTGGGGGGGGAATTTTGTGTGACTGCACACACGCATGTTTAATGAGCCCCGCAGATTTCTAATTTTTCATGCAGAAAAAAGCTTCTGCCAAAATGTTGCTGTAGTTCCGCCTTTTGCCCACCAAGGGGTGCCGTGATGATAGAACAAAGTTGCAGCTCCCTGCAGTGACAGGAGACAGGGGCTGTGGGGTGGCTGGCTGGGGGGGACGGTCGGGTCAGACAGGGGCTCATAAGGGCTAGTGGGGGAGGACAGACTGGGGCGGGGGCTGAATGGGAGTGGAGGCCACGGGGGAGGGACGTGCAGAGACACACAGTGATTATGCAAGACTAACACGGCTGTTACTCTGAAACCTGTCATTATGCAAGGCACTGCATTTAGCCGCATGGAGTGGAAATCTATCAACTGCATGAAAAAACTTGTACAGATACAGACAGACATCATCTTCCTTTCCAAATGCAAACAGATGGACATCGTACCAAAAGGACTGAAGGTAAAAAAATCCATTACAATCTACATACCACACAGACTATGCTGACAGCTTGTGCCACACGCTCTCAAAGAAACTGCAGAATCACCTGATCAACATCCTCTACAGCAAACAGGGAAAGATTAAGAATGAGCTCTCAAAACTGGATACTCTCATAAAAAACCAACCTTCCACACAAACTTCCTCGTGGCTGGATTTTACTAAAACTAGACAAGCCATTTACAACACACACTTTGCTTCTCTACAAAAGAAAAAGGACACTAAACTTTCTAAACTACTACATGCCACAAGGGGCCACAGCAATGGTCCCCTCAACCCACCCAGCAATATTGTTAATCTATCCAACTATACTCTCAGCCCAGCAGAAGCAGCTGTCCTATCTCGGGGTCTCTCCTTCTGCCCCTCCACCCCCTCGAACATGATACAGTTCTGTGGTGACCTAGAATCCTATTTTCGACGTCTCCGACTCAAGGAATATTTCCAAAATACCTCTGAACAACATACTAATCCACAGAGACCTCCCTACCAACATTACAAAAAGAAGGATTCTAGGTGGACTCCTCCTGAAGGTCGAGACAGCAGACTGGACTTCTACATAGAGTGCTTCCGCCGACGTGCACGGGCTGAAATTGTGGAAAAGCAGCATCACTTGCCCCATAACCTCAGCCGTGCAGAACACAATGCCATCCACAGCCTCAGAAACAACTCTGACATCATAATCAAAAAGGCTGACAAAGGAGGTGCTGTTGTCATCATGAATAGGTCGGAATATGAACAAGAGGCTGCTCGGCAGCTCTCCAACACCACTTTCTACAAGCCATTACCCTCTGATCCCACTGAGAGTTACCAAAAGCATCTACAGCATTTGCTCAAGAAACTTCCTGAAAAAGCACAAGATCAAATCCGCACAGACACACCCCTGGAACCCCGACCTGGGATATTCTATCTACTACCCAAGATCCATAAACCTGGAAATCCTGGACGCCCCATCATCTCAGGCATTGGCACCCTGACAGCAGGATTGTCCGGCTATGTAGACTCACTCCTCAGGCCCTACGCTACCAGCACTCCCAGCTACCTTCGAGACATCACTGACTTCCTGAGGAAACTACAATCCATTGGTGATCTTCCTGATAACACCATCCTGGCCACTATGGATGTAGAAGCCCTCTACACCAACATTCCACACAAAGATGGACTACAAGCCGTCAAGAACACTATCCCCGATAATGTCACGGCTAACCTGGTGGCTGAACTTTGTGACTTTGTCCTTACCCATAACTATTTTACATTTGGGGACAATGTATACCTTCAGATCAGCGGCACTGCTATGGGTACCCGCATGGCCCCACAGTATGCCAACATTTTTATGGCTGATTTAGAACAACGCTTCCTCAGCTCTCGTCCCCTAACGCCCCTACTTTACTTGCGCTATATTGATGACATCTTCATCATCTGGACCCATGGAAAAGAAGCCCTTGAGGAATTCCACCATGATTTCAACAATTTCCATCCCACCATCAACCTCAGCCTGGTCCAGTCCACACAAGAGATCCACTTCCTGGACACTACAGTGCTAATAAACGATGGTCACATCAACACCACCCTATACCGGAAACCTACTGACCGCTATTCCTACCTACATGCCTCCAGCTTTCACCCTGACCACACCACACGATCCATCGTCTACAGCCAAGCTCTGCGATACAACCGCATTTGCTCCAACCCCTCAGACAGAGACAAACACCTACAAGATCTCTATCAAGCATTCTTACAACGACAATACCCACCTGCGGAAGTGAAGAAACAGATTGATAGAGCCAGAAGAGTTCCCAGAAGTCACCTACTACAGGACAGGCCTAACAAAGAAAATAACAGAACGCCACTAGCCGTCACCTTCAGCTCCCAACTAAAACCCCTCCAACGCATTATTAAGGATCTACAACCTATCCTGAAGGATGACCCAACACTCTCACAAATCTTGGGAGAAAGGCCAGTCCTTGCCTACAGACAGCCCCCCAACCTGAAGCGAATACTCACCAACAACCACATACCACACAACAGAACCACTAACCCAGGAACCTATCCTTGCAACAAAGCCCGTTGCCAACTGTGCCCACATATCTATTCAGGGAACACCATCACAGGGCCTAATAACATCAGCCACACTATCAGAGGCTCGTTCACCTGCACATCCACCAATGTGATATATGCTACCATGTGCCAGCAATGCCCCTCTGCCATGTACATTGGTCAAACTGGACAGTCTCTACGTAAAAGAATAAATGGACACAAATCAGATGTTAAGAATTATAACATTCATAAACCAGTCGGAGAACACTTCAATCTCTCTGGTCACGCAATCACAGACATGAGGGTCGCTATCTTAAAGCAAAAAAACTTCAAATCCAGACTCCAGCGAGAAACTGCTGAATTGGAATTCATTTGCAAATTGGATACTATTAATTTGGGCTTGAATAGAGACTGGAAGTGGCTAAGTCATTATGCAAGGTAGCCTATCTCCCCTTGTTTTTTTCCTACAAACCCCCCCCCCAAGACGTTCTGGTTAAACTTGGATTATTGCTGTGCACATTGTAAGATGAGCTATTGCCAGCAGGAGAGTGAGTTTGTGTGTGTGGTTTTTGGAGGGGGGTGTGTGTGGGGGGGTGGTGGTGAGAAAACCTGGATTAGTGCTGGAAATGACCCACCTTGATTATCATGCGCATTATAAAGAGAGGTTTCAAAGAGGGATGGGCTATTACCAGCAGGAGAGTGAGTTTGTATGTGTGTCTGTGTGGGGGGGGGGGGAAGGGTGAGAAAACCTGGATTTGTGCTGGAAATGGCCTTCCTTGATGATCACTTTAGATAAGCTGTTAGCAGCAGGACAGTGGGGTGGGAGGAAGTTTTGTTTCATGGTCTCTGTGTGTATATAATGTCTTCTGCAGTTTCCACGATATGCTATGCATCCGATGAAGTGAGCTGTAGCTCACGAAAGCTCATGCTCAAATAAACTGGTTAGTCTCTAAGGTGCCACAAGTACTCCTTTTCTTTTTTCTTTTTACGAATACAGACTAACACGGCTGTTACTCTGAAACCAGTGATGGGGGAGGTTTGCAGAGCTACATAGGGAGAGGGGACTGGCTGGGTGGGGGCACAGATACACATGGTGATGGGGGCAGATGTGCCTAACTGAATGGGAGAGATTAAGGGTTGGTCAGGGTTTGCATGGGGGAAACTCCCTAACAATCTCTCCCTGCCCCCCCACCCCAAAAGCCTGTTCCATACTTTTCCCACCCATACACAACAACCCTCCAAGTTCACACCCAGGCTCAGCAATTACTTCCCACTCCCTCAGCTCCTCCGTTACCCCTGGCTCCCCCAAGCCTTTGCACTGCTTCTGAGGGGTGCGGGAAATATGATTCTGTATTGTAGTTTAAATGAATTATTACTCAGAGTTCTGTTTTAACATGCCTAGTAAGGAATCTATTTGTCAAAAAACATTTCTTGAATCTTTTTTGTTGTTATAGACATACTTGCTGACAGGTATTTTGAAATAAATGACCAAAAATAATTGAAACTGGTGTGATAATATTGTGTTATTTTGACAAATAAAATATGCAGAATTTTAAAATATTGTCCGCAGAACTTTGAATTTTTTGGCAGAAGTAATGACGGATCCTGTTCTGTCCTGAGTCATTCCCAGCTTTCTCCTTGCTTGCTGGGGGCAGGTTTCTCCAGTCTGAGAGGTCACGTGCGAAGTGAAGCAGCAGAGAGGGGGTGGGGTGGGAACCTTGACAGGGCAGCACCTTCTCTGCCAAGGGCCAGTGACTCGGGGATGCTCTCCCAGGCTGCGAGCAGGTTTTTGCCCCTCTCTGAGCTATGTCTGGATCCAGGTGCCCCAGGGCCATAGGACACCAGCGCACAAAGCTTGAATCAGGTTTTTCAGGCATGAAACCAATTTGAAAAATCTCTAGGGCACCCCTGCCTTGGTATGATTTTCTGAGGTGTGCAAAGCCTAGAAGAAGGTGTTGTGGTCTATGGACCAATAGGCGTGTCTTTCTACCCAGGTGCTTGTCTGACCCCCAAGTGCCAGTGTCTGATCCGCTGACACACACACAGATGAAGTTTATCCTCAGAGCCGCAATACCTTTTCCATTACACACTTGAGGAAGTTGAGGCATGGGGGAACTGTAGTGACTCGCTTCTAGAAACGAACCAAGATGTTTTCAAATCCTACTACAATGTCCTACCCACTTGGTAAATGCAGCTCCCATATTCTCCTCCCACCACGGAGACCTCTCTCTTTCCCACAGCATCCCCTGAAATCTCCCACCTCCCCACATTGTCCTATATCACTATCCCACCCCTTTTCCAAGTTCATCACCTCCCCCTCTCCAATCTACTTCTCTTTCGCAGCTTTAGGGCCGTATCATTTTTAGATCCCATCATAGGTCACAGATATCCAATGAGTAGGAAAGATAGGAAGTATGATAGTAAGACCCCCTGGCTTAACCAGATCTTCAATGACCTGAAACTCAAAAAACAGTCATACAAGAAATGGAAACTAGGTCAAGTTACAAAGGATGAATATCAAAAAAACAAAACCCCACAAGCATGTTGGGACAAAATTAGAAAGGCCAAGGCAAAAAACAAATTAAACTAGCTAGGGATATAAAAGGGAATAAGAAATCTTTTTACAAATACATGGGAAGCAAGAGGAAGACCAAGGACAGACTAGCCTTACTAAATGGAGGGAAAGACAAGAAGAGAAAATGCAGCAGTGGCCAAACTGCCATTAAATGCCTCTTTTGTTTCAGTTTTCACCAAAAAAGTTAGCTGTGATCGGTCGACTAACATAGTGAACACCAGTGGCAATGGGGTAGGATCTGAGCCTAAATAGGAAGAGAAATAGTTATGAATTACTTAGACAAGTTAGAGGTCTTCAAGTAGGCAGGGCCTGATGAAATACACCCTAGAATACTTACGGAACTGGCTGAAATGATCTCTGAGCCATTCACATGTTCTTAGAGATAATCGCTGAGGATGGTAGAGAGACCCAAGGAGTGGAAGAGGGCAAATATAGTAACCAGTTATAGAAAGGGGAATAAGGACAACTCAGGGAATTATAGACCAGTCAGCTTAACTTCAAAACCTGGAAAAATAATGGAGCAACACCATTTCTCCAGTTTATCAACCACCTTTTGAATTCTAATCTTGTCCAATAAAGCACTTGCAACCTCTCCCCTCTTGGAATCATTTGTAAATATTATGAGGGTATTCTCTGTGCCACTGTCCAAATCATTTATGAAGATATGGAACAGAGCTGGACCCAGGACAGATCCCTGCAGGATCCCACTCGAGATGCCCTTTCAGTTTATTTGTGAACCATAATAACTACTCTCAGAGTGTGGTTTTCCAAGTGTTGCAAGCAAGATGCAAGAAGTAATTCTTCCACTCTACTCAGCACAGGTAAGACCTCAACTGGAGTATTGTGTCCTGTTCTAGGGTCCACACTTCAGAAAGGATGTGGACAACTTGGAAAGTATCAGACGAGATCAACAAGAAGGTCTAGAAAACATGACGACCAATGACAAAAGATTGAAAAAATTGGGTTTATTTAGTCTGGAGAAGAGAAGACTGTGGGGGACTTGATAAAAGTCTTCAAGTACGTAAAAGATTGTTACAAAGAGGTGGGTGATAAATTGCTCTCCTTATCCACTGAGGCCAGGACAAGATGTAATGGCTTAAATTGCAGCAAGGGGGTTTAGGTTAGACATTAGGAAAAACTTTGAAACTCTAAGGATAGTTAAGCACTGGAACAAAATTATCTAGTGAGGCTGTGGAATCTCCATCATTGGAGGTTTTTAAGAACAGGTTAGAAACATGCCTGTCAGGGATGGTCTAGAAAATACTTAGTCCTGTCAGTGCAGGAGACTGGATGAGATGACCTACGGAGGTCCCGTCCAGTCCCACATTTTTATGATTTCTAGGATTCATAGATATCAAGGCCAGACAGGCTCATTGTACCCATCCAGCCTGGCTTCCTCCCTATCCCAGACAAAGAATCTCCCCCAGCAATTCCTGCCTCCAGCCCAGTAACTCCTGGCTGAGTTACAGCAGGGCTTTGAGAAAGAGATGCTCCATCTCCACTGACAGACTCCCAGTAATGGAGAATCCATCTTGTCCCGAGGGGAGCTCTCCCAATGGTTCCTTCCCCTTCCAAATAAACAATAGCTCCTAATTCCCAGCCTCAGTTTGTCTCCCTTCTGCTCCCCACTAGTCGATCTCGCTCTGCCTTTGCCTTCTACATTAAGCATCCCTCCGCTAGCAGCTGGGTAAATCAGAAGGGATTGGATTATGATGACTCACCTGAGGAGGGGCTCTCAGGTCTTAAATTTTCCCTGGAGTCCTCGGCATCCCGGATCCAGAGCTCTGCCTCCCCTAGCTCGATCCGGTGGATTAAGTCTGGTGTGGAACCTGAACAGCCTGTTTGGGGAGAAAGAATCAGTTCCGGGGGCAGGGACTCATTTATATGTTTCAGAGTAGCAGCTGTGTTAGTCTGTATCCACAAAAAGAACAGGAGTACTTGTGGCACCTTAGAGACTCACAAATTTATTAGAGCATAAGCTTTCGTGGGCTACAGCTCACTTCATCGGATGCATAGAATGGAACATATAGTAAGATAGATCATAGAATCATAGAATATCAGCGTTGGAAGGGACCTCAGGAGGTCATCTAGTCCAACCCCCTGCTCAAAGCAGGACCAATCCCCAACTAAATCATCCCAGCCAGGGCTTTGTCAAGCCTGACCTTAAAAACTTCTAAGGAAGGAGATTCTACCACCTCCCTAGGTAACGCATTCCAGTGTTTCACCACCCTCCTAGTGAAAAAGGTTTTCCTAATATCCAACCTAAACCTCCCCCACTGCAACTTGAGACCATTACTCCTTGTCCTGTCCTCTTCTACCACTGAGAATAGTCTAGAACCATCCTCTTTGGAACCACCTCTCAGGTAGTTGAAAGCAGCTATCAAATCCCCCCTCATTCTTCTCTTCTGCAGACTAAACAATCCCAGTTCCCTCAGCCTCTCCTCATAAGTCATGTGTTCCAGACCCCTAATCATTTTTGTTGCCCTCCGCTGGACTCCCTCCAGTTTATCACATCCTTCTTGTAGTGTGGGGCCCAAAACTGGACACAGTACTCCAGATGAGGCCTCACCAATGTCGAATAGAGGGGAACGATCACATCCCTCGATCTGCTGGCAATGCCCCTACTTATACAACCCAAAATGCCATTGGCCTTCTTGGCAACAAGGGCACACTGCTGACTCATATCCAGCTTCTCATCTACTGTCACCCCTAGGTCCTTTTCTGCAGAACTGCTGCCTAGCCATTCGGTCCCTAGTCTGTAACGGTGCATTGGGTTCTTCCGTCCTAAGTGCAGGACCCTGCACTTATCCTTGTTGAACCTCATCAGATTTCTTTTGGCCCAATCCTCCAATTTGTCTAGGTCCTTCTGTATCCTATCCCTGCCCTCCAGCGTATCTACCACTTCTCCTAGTTTAGTATCATCTGCAAATTTGCTGAGAGTGCAATCCACACCATCCTCCAGATCATTTATGAAGATATTGAACAAAACCGGCCCCAGGACCGACCCTTACATAGATACACATACAGATAAGTTGAAAGTTACCATACAAACTGTGAGAGGCTAATTAGTTATCAGCAGGAGAAAAAAACTTTTGTGGTGATAATCAAGATGGCCCATTTAGACAGTTGACAAGAAGGTGTGAGGATATTTAACTTAAGGAAATAGATTCAATATGTGTAATGACCCAGGCACTCCCAGTCTCTATTCAAACCCAAGTTAATGGTATCTAATTTGCATATTAATTCAAGCTCAGCAGTTTCTCATTGGAGTCTGTTTTTGAAGCTTTTCTGTTGCAAAATTGCCACCCTTAAATCTTTTACTGAGTGGCCAGAGAGGTTGAAGTGTTCTCCTATTGGTTTTTGAATGTTATGATTCCTGATGTCAGATTTGTGTCCATTTATTTTTTTGCGTAGATATATGATATGTGATATATGCCATCATGTGCCAGCAATGCCCCTCTGCCATGTACATTGGCCAAACCGGACAGTCTCTACGCAAAAGTATCCTCACACCTTCTTGTCAACTGTCTAAATGGGACATCTTGATTATCAATACAAAAGTTTTTTTCTCCTGCTGATAATAGCTCATCTTAACTAATTAGCCTCTCACAGTTTGTATGGTAACTTCCAACTTATCTGTATGTGTATATGTTCCACTCTATGCATCTGATGAAGTGGGCTGTAGCCCACGAAAGCTTATGCTCTAATAAATTTGTTAGTCTCTAAGGTGCCACAAGTACTCCTGTTCTATTTATATGTTTGTGAAGCCCAGCACAACAGAACCCTGATCTCGGTCAGGGTGCGTCTGCGCGGCAACTGGCACGATGAGGCCCCAGTCTTGGACGCTGCTTGAGAGGAAAGCGCAAGAAATCCCAAGCAGGAGAATAATGAAATAAACTTCCTTAGAGATTTCTTCCCATCTCCCGCCAGGCAAGTTCAGTTCGTACTCTGAAGCAGCAACGTCTATGACCTGTCTCAGTTTGCTTTGGGGGCTGAGTCACGGCAGGTGGCATCAGGTGGCACCATTACACAGACCTACCAGTTCTTTTGCTTAGGATGCAGCATTGTTCAACTGTGCAGTTGTTAAATTTATGATGTTCCTTCTTTTTGGTGAGGTGGGGAGCTAAATTCCCACTAAGCTGTGCAGCCGTGCAGCAAACTATCAAGGGTTGCACAGGCGCACAGCCACAGGGGTCTGGACTGGAAAGGTGCCGCGGCCAGGTAAAGACGCTTCTCCCCTGGCCCCAGCCCCAGAGCTACCGCAACCAGGGAGAGGCGCCTCTCCCTCAGCCCTGGGCTGCTACAGCAAGAGAGGGCTGGGGGGAGTCCTCTCTCTCCGACACAGCCCTGGGCAGCCTGCACCCCAAACCCCTCATCCCCGGCCCCACTCCAGAGCCCTCACCCTCTGCACGCCAACCTGCTGTGCCAGCCCTGAAACCCCTCCTGCACCCTGAACCCCCTCATCCCTGGCCCCACCCCAGAGCCCTCACCCCCAGCCAGAGTCCTAACCCCCCCCACCCTTAGCCCCAGCCCTGAACCACCTCCCACACTCCAAACCCCTCAGCCCCACCCCCACCACACATCACCTCCATAATGGTGCACAGAACAAAATTCATTCCACACACGGATATAAAATCTTAGAGGGAACATTGGTGGGGAGCTGTTCCAAGCAGCAGGAGACTTTTCTCTCTGCCTTATTTGTCTAACTAGAGTCAGTTCTTGAGGTAGAGTTCCTGCCCTCGGTGTCTGGGCTGGGATTCCTGGAAGAGGTGGTTACAACCACCTCTGTGCCAGGACTGAGGTATAATGCAAGTAAACCAGTTACATTAACATTACCCTGAGGCTCTGTAGCCCTGATTTCTCCTTTAACAAGAAACCGACCTGAAAGGGGCTGACATTTGCCACCACTTGGCCACTCGGTGGCACATGGCAGCTGAGGCGTGAGGTAGCCCACTGCAGTGAATAAAAGAAGGGAAATTGGTCCTTACCCAGGGAAACAAGGGCCCGGTAATTCCTCAGCATCTGGTCCCGGTACAGCTGCTTCTCTGGCCGGGATAACAGCTCCCACTCCTCCCGGCTGAAATACAGAGCCACGTCCTCAAACGCCACCCGCAGCTGCCGGCACAAGCGTTACACACTCAGCACCCTCCGCTCCAGCCCCAGCCCGGGCTCTCAGCAGGGGACGCGGGCTCTAGGGCAGCGGCCCCCGGGGAACCCCCAGCCCAGCAGCTGTGACCCAGGGAGACCCCCCCGCACAGCCCCCCGGGGACTCGGGCCCTGCTGGCCGGGGACAGGAGCCGCCCTCGGCTCCCCACGGGGCTCTGGGGCGGGGCGCTGGGAAGGGCCCGAATCCCAGGGCAGGGACCAGGCTCCTCCCCCGGCCGGAGTCCCCGCCTCCGCCCCAGGCCTGTGCTCGGCCCCGCTCCCGGCCCCGGCTCGGCCGCCTCGGGGCTCCTCGGCCCGGCTCCGCGTGTCCGCCCGGCCCGGGGCCCCCAGCGCCGCTCCCCGGCCCCAGCGCTCCGGCTGCGGCAGCCCCCAGCCCCGGGGTCACTAGCGCGGGAGGGACCCGGCCCCGGCCCCCCTCGGCCCCAGCCGGGACCAGCCAGTGCCCGGCCGGGGAGTCCCCGCCCCGCGTCCTACCTGCGCCGGCCCCGCTGCAGCCATCGCCGGGCTCGGCTCCGGCCCCGGCCGCTTCCTCCGCCCGGGCAGCGACTTCCCGCCCCGCGGCTGGTGCCTCCCCGGGGCCGCCTCCCGCCCGCTCCCCGCCCGGCCCCAGCGCCTGCGCCGCCAGCTCCAGCAGCCGGGGGAGGCCCCAGCGCAGCGACCCTCCGGCCCAGCCCCCCGCCCCCGGACGCCTGGGTCCCGAGTGCCGCCGCTGGGGGCGCTCGCGGCACCTGGTCCCCGGGCGGCAGGAGCCCGTTACAGGGCAGCCCCCTGGGGTGGGGGCTGGGATCCCGGACTCCTGGGTTCTCTCCCGGCTCTGGGAGGGGGGCGGGGACTAGTGAGTATAAGAGGGCTCAGGCCCGGCTGTGGAGTGTGTCAGTGTCACAGTAAGGGATGGGTCGGGCTGTGTGCTGTGTTTGTTGCTCGGTTGTGTGATGTTGGTGTGTGTGTTACAGGAGATCACACCCCAGGCTGTGTCTGGTGTGCAGGAAGACTGTGTGATGTGAGGGTTTTACAGATCACACCCTGGCTGTGTAGTGTGCATGTCTTATTGGAGTTCACCCCTGGCTGTGGTGTGTGTGTGTTGGTGTCAGGAGCAGTGTGTCTGTGTGTGTTACAGGAGCTCAGTCACACCTGGCTGTACTGTGTGCTACATGTGTGTTTCAGGAGGGCGGCGCAGTGTGTGTGTTACATGTATGTTACAGGATCCATCACCCATCTGTGTAATGTGTGTGTGTGTGTCTGTGTGGTGCTGAAGGAGCTGGTGCCCAGGCTGGCTGCCCCACCCGCCGCCCTGCACACCTCATGTACTGCTCCCGCTGGCCACAACAAATGGTCCAAGGTCAAACTTATCAAGGGCCCATGGGAAGCGCACCGCAGCTGACTCTTCCAGAAGCTCACCATGCCGCTGTTCTTGCTGTGAAAGGTATGGGGGGGACGGAAGGGATGGATCCTGTATGCGACACAGCTCCAGCCAGAGGCTGTGGCTACAGAGCCCTGCCAGCCCAGCCTTGACCAGTAGCACTGACCCTGGTGCCCCTAAGCCCAGCACCTCTGTTAGCCCAAGACCTACATCCCCTCTGGCTGCTGGAGAAGAGGATGCTGGTCTGTGGGGTAGTGTCTCCCCTTCCCATCCTTCCTCCACTGGACCTTTCCTCTGTCGCACAACACCTCCCCTAAGGTGCCTGGGTCTTTGCCCCACTCTAGCAGCTGTTCTGCATAAGTGGTGGGAAGTCCAGTCCCTGTGGTCCAGGCGGCCTAAGGTAACAGCTAACGGTGGCTGAAAAGGGGAAGGGCGTTGGGACAGGTGGTGTGGGGCAGGGAGGGTTACCAGGGGTCTCAGGACTCCTGGGTCCCGTCCCCAGCTTTGCAAGGGGGATATTCAGAGTCAGGACGCTTGGGTTCTATCCATGGCTCTGGGAGAGGAGTGGAGGCTGCTGGGTTAAAGTAGTCGGGGCTGGGAGCCTGGACTGCCTTCGAATGGGATCCCAGCCGTGTCTCCCTTGTGACACTTCCTGCAGACCCAACCCTGATCTCAACACCAAGGTGCCCAACATCATCGAGCAGTGCTAGAGCAAACGCATGCCCAAAGCAGCCATTGAGTCGGCTATCAAGGGAAGGGTACGGAGCCAGGTCCAGGAGCCCAGCTCACAGGGCAGAGGGGCTCATGAGCTGCAGCCTTACTGCATTCTCTGGGCCATGCTGAGGGGCATTGGGAGCCTTGAATGAGGAAGCGAGGCTGGGCTTGTGGCTACGGTGCTGGGCTGGGCTACAGGACTCCTGGTGTCTATTCTTAGCTCTGCCACTTGCTGCCTCTGTGACCTTGGGAAAATCACTTAGGTCATAGGGAATTGCCAGATGGGATCAGAGCAGAGGTGTGTCCACTCCAGTGTCCTGTTTCCAGCACCAGAGGCTGCAGAGGTTGGTGTAAGAATCCCACAGTAGCAGATGTGGGGATAATCTCATGTGCTCGTGTCACTCAGTGGGTCACACCGGAGAATACCAGATTCAGGACAAACTGCTGAGAAATAGGGCAGACACACGCCAAAATTGCTGGTTATTCTTCCAGAAGATATACCAAACCAGCAACAAAAGTAAACTCCTGTCTCACCACAGTGGCTAATAGTCAGAAATGCAGCCGCCTTAGGTATCCCAGGCCTTGTTTCATCACCCACACACTAGACTTAATGATGAGTGGTTATTGAAAACCAACTTCATCGAACAAGGAGTTCTTCTGAGCCCAAAGGACCAGCCACATACCCAGGTTAATATACAGCTCAGATCTTGCCCAATAATCGCTGTTGCCAATCCTTTGGTATCTAATATCTAAAGGTTTATGTATAATCGAAAAGAAAGAGGTGAGGGTAAAAACGGTTAAAGGAATCAAATACATACACACATTGCAAAGTGCTTGTGTCCAGTTTGAAGCAGTGATGGAATAAACTGCTGGCTTGTTAAGTCTCTAATGGCATCCAAAAGATTGGAAGGTCCCGAGTCCATTGGTTAGAACGCTCCTTTTATTATAAGTCCATAGTCCAGAGATCAGTGCAGGGAAGAGGCAAAATGCAGATGTTTCTAGGGCTTTTTATAGCTTCTGCCAGGCCTAAGTGTTTCATGAGTTTCTCATTTCTTTTTTAGTATTTTGCTAAATGTGCCAAATAAGTCAATAACCAGCTCTGCATTTTGTCTCATACATGGGTGTATTGTCCAACTTTACATTGTTAGATTTACCTGACATTAGGCTCTGTGTGTTTTGTATAAAATACTGCTGAAAACAAGTATGATGGTCTGTGAGACTTAACTGTCAATAAAACTAACTTGAACGTATGCTTAAAGTATTTTATATATAAAATAATATGCAGTTTGGTTTGAGTGTATGCTTAATTGTTTTGAGAAAGAGGAGGTAGGGGAGGATGTTAAAGTGTTATGTGTCTGTATGTGTGTAGAGAGGTCAGAAAACAACATTTATAGCTCTGGTAAAAAGTGCAATCAACTCTTAACATAAAATAGTTTAAACTAGCCCTACATTTTGTCTACGTGGGGTGTACTGAACAATTGAACACCGTTAGATTTCTTTTAAACTAAGCTGTGTGCATATTCTATATAAAATAATGCTGAAAAACAAGTATGAATGTGTATGTGAGTGGGTGACATCTATAAAACTAGTTTGAATGTATGCTTATGGTGGTTTATAAGTTGGCTTGAATGAATGCTTATTCGTTTTGGGAAGTAGCGCTGGGAGGGGTTTGTGACTGGGGCTGTGTGTGCAGGCTTTTGGGGTTGTTTTTTTTTTTTTTCTTTTTCTTTTTAATTTCTCTATCTCTTCACCCACTACCACAATATACATAGGAAAGAACAGGTCTACCTCATATAACTGAGCAGCATGAGCTCCAAAATGAACATTTACTACGGTTCTCCTGTCCCATGTCATGTGGGCCACAAACAGATTGCTGAGACTGGCTAGACCCCTCCGGAGTGGAGAATTCCTGACTCGCTGTGCCACCGGATGACCCTACCACCGACTCCACAATGTTCTCCAGCTTGACCTTTGTCCAGGACTTCGTTCTTGGGCTTGAGCCCCCTGTCCACCGCCTGCAGCCCCGCCAAAGTATCCACAGGGCTCTTGGCGGTGGAGGTGAGGTCACCACCAAGGGTGGCATCCAGCTCCTGATAGAAGGGGTAGGTCTTCAGCGCGGGACCAGAGTGACAGTTTGCCTCCCTTGCCTTCTGGTACGCCTGCCTCAGCTCCTTTCTCTTTGCTCAGCACTGCTGCCTCCTCCCGCCCCGTAACCGGACTTTTGGTTCGGGCACGATTTAGGGTTGCCAGATCCCAAAAACCAGACACCCAGGAACCCTAAATGGCACCCGGACACAAAAGCCAAAACCTGGACAGGTGGCAACCCTACCAGTCATACAATAAGTACACACTGTGGAACAAGCCTCTCCTTTCATCTCATTAAAAGCTGGGGCATTCCTGTGTGCTCAGACTTCTCCTTGCCCAGTGTGGCAGTGACATTGGGGAGGTTGTGGGGGGCTGTTACTCTTTCATGCTGTCCAAAGGGGTGTGTGAAGCCCAGCGTTTTCATTTAAAGGCACGGTAAGACATTACGCACGGAAGAGCTGGGGAAATTGTGCACCACTGCACAGGCACAGAATTCATGTCCCCAGCAGATTTTTTCTTCCTTGGCAGAAAATACATTTTGCCAGCGAGGCGCTGCAGTTACACCTTTCTCCCACCAGGAGCTGTTATGGTGCCAGAACAGAGGGCAGCCAGCTCAGAGCTGTAGCAGAAGTGGCATTCCTCACAGCAAACTGCCCAAAAGGGCCAGGTGAGGAAGCAGGCAATATGGGGCGGGGGGACACAGACAGAGCAGGGCACATAGGGCTGCTGCGGGGATCACATAGGCTGGGGTTCAGAAGGGCTGGTGGGTGGGAAGACTGGGGTGGGGGTCTAAGTGGGAGTGGGGGTGCAGGACCACACAGGGACAGGGGGGTGCATGGGGGCAGGGGTGGCTGAGTGGCGGTGCAGGGTCACACAGGGATGGGGGGAGGAGAGTGCAGAAACACACAGGGACAGGGCAGATGTGCCTAACTGAATGGGAGAGGCTAGGGAGTCCTCCAGGGAAGCGTGTGGGAGGCTCCACAACGCTCTAACAATCCCCCCCCCCCCCCAAAAAAAAAATCTGTTACATACTTCTCCGACCCACACCCAACAACCCTCCTGCTTCACTCCCAGGCTACTTCCAGCAATTACTTCCCTCTCCCTCAGCTCCTCTGTTACCCCTGACTCCCGCAAGCCTTTGTACTGCTCCTGAGGGGTACAGGAAATAGGTTTCTGTATTATAGTTTACATGAATTCTTACAAAAAGTTCTGTATTAATATGCCTAGTAAAGAATCTATTTGTCAAAATACACTTTCTGAATCTTCGTTGTCTGCATTGCTACAGACATACTTGCCGACAGGAATTTTGAAATAAATTACCAAAATAACTGAAACTAGTGTGATTATATTGTGTTATTTTGACAAATGAAATATGTAGAATTTTAAACTATTGTTTGCAGAATTTTTAGGCGCAGAATTCCCCCAGGAGTAATGGGAAACTCTCTCTGTGCACCTGCCAGTCACACAGTTCATCAGGCCTCATGGTCAGTTAGGCCCTAGAACACTTTGATTGGTTGCACTTCACATTGGCTTCTCCACCTGCCGTGTGAATGCATAAGCTTTTTTAATAGCAAAGAAACACCTGGTTAGACAGACCTTTGTTACACATTAGAGACGTAGTTCTTCTTCATCACATTTCTATTTAAAGTAGACGGCATGAGAGTTCCTGAGTCTTCTTTCAATCACACACACTGGGCTGTCCTACCCTGCCCCTCAGCCCAATTCATGCTGAGAGAGGACTGCAAATCCCACCTCTAGATGTCACCCAAGAGTCACCCCATCAGGCTTCCCGCCCCACTCTGAACTCTAGGGTCTTGGAACAATGGAAAAATCAGTCATGTTCTTAAAAGAAAGATTTTATTTAAAAAAAAAAAAAAAGGAAAAATCATCTCTGTAAAATCAGGATGGAAAATACTTTACAGGGTATTGAGATTCAAAACACAGAGGATTCCCCTGTGGGCAAAACCTTAAAGTTACCGAAAACGGGAATAAACCTCCCTCTTAACAAAGGGAAAATTCACAAGCAAAACAAAAGATAAACTAATCCGCCTTGCCTGGTTTACCTATACTGGTTGCAATATTGGAGACTTGGATTAGGATGGGTTGGAGAAGATGGATTTCTGTCTGGCCCCTCTCAGTCCCAAGAGAGAACGGCCACAGAAACAAAGAACCAAAAACAAACCCTTCCCCCCCACACCCAGATTTGAAAGTATATTTTGTCCCCATTGGTTCCTTTGATCAGGTGCCAACCAGGTTATTTGAGCTTCTTAACCCCTTACACGTAAGGAGGAATGTTAGGCTACCCTTATGGTTATGACACACCCGCTGGCTGGAACGGAGGTAGGTGTGGGGGGAAGTTCCTGGCTGGGTCCCATCTAGAAGAGAGGAGGGAGAAGGGGTTATCCTGGCTGCATTCCAGCGAAGTGAGTGAGTGTGGGACAGAAAGAGAGACATGTCTGGATCCCACCTACATGAGGGGGAGGGCTCCCTAATGCAGTAGGCTGTGATCATCTGCTCTAAATCATTCTTGTCAGCAAGTTAAAGAAGTATGGGCTGGATGAATGCACTATAAGGTGGGTAGAAAGTTGGCTAGATTGTCGGGCTCAACGGGTAGTGATCAATGGCTCCATGTCAAGTTGGCAGCCGGTATCAAGTGGAGTGCCCCAAGGGTCGGTCCTGGGGCCGGTTTTGTTCAATATCTTCATAAATGATCTGGAGGATGGTGTGGATTGCACTCTCAGCAAATTTGTGGTAGATACGGTGGCAGGTAGGGTTAAGATACAGAGGGACCTAGACAAATTGGAGGATTGGGCCAAAAGAAATCTGATGAGGTTCAACAAGGACAAGTGCAGAGTCCTGCACTTAGGACTGAAGAATCCCATGCACTGCTACAGACTAGGGACCGAATGGCTAGGCAGCAGTTCTGCGGAAAAGGAGCTAGGGGTTACAGTGGACGAGAAGCTGGATATGCGTCAACAGTGTGCCCTTGTTGCCAAGAAGGCCAATGGCATTTTGGGATGTATAAGTAGGGGCATAGCCAGCAGATCGAGGGACGTGATTGTTCCCCTCTATTCGACGTTGGTGAGGCCTCATCTGGAGTACTGTGTCCAGTTTTGGGCCCCACACTACAAGAAGGATGTGGAAAAATTGGAGAGAGTCCAGCGAAGGGCAACAAAAATGATTAGGGGTCTGGAACACATGACTTATGAGGAGAGGCTGAGGGAACTGGGATTGTTTAGTCTGCAGAAGAGAAGAATGAGGGGGGATTTGATAGCTGCTTTCAACTACCTGAGAGGTGGTTCCAAAGAGGATGGTTCTAGACTATTCTCAGTGGTAGAAGAGGACAGGACAAGGAGTAATGGTCTCAAGTTACAGTGGGGGAGGTTTAGGTTGGATATTAGGAAAAACTTTTTCACTAGGAGGGTGGTGAAACACTGGAATGCGTTACCTAGGGAGGTGGTAGAATCTCCTTCCTTAGAAGTTTTTAAGGTCAGGCTTGACAAAGCCCTGGCTGGGATGATTTAATTGGGGATTGGTCCTGCTTTGAGCAGGGGGTTGGACTAGATGACCTCCTGAGGTCCCTTCCAACCCTGATATTCTATGATTCTATGAAATTCCCTCCACCTGTCTGCTCTTCCCCACACTGCTCAGCCAAGTCCCCTTCCCTGTCCTCCAGAGTCTCTCTGCTGGGCATCATAGGGACAGGACCACTCCCTGGTCTGCATCTGCTGGTGCTGTGTCAGGCCCATGGGCTGCCAGAAGCCCCTCAGGCCCTGGCGGTGGCAGAGGGGCACCGGTGTGCGTGACCTGGTGCCGGGTGAGGTTGGCCAATCAAGCAAAGTGCTTGCCCCAGTCAGCACAGCTGTACTGCTGCTCTCGGCTGTGAAAGAACCGATGTGATAGCAAGGAGGAGGCCCGTGCAAAGCTCTTGCTGCAGCCAGCGCGTCGGAATGTCCCCCAGTGTGCGTGCACTGGTGCTGGGTGGGTGGATTGGTTTTTTTCACGTTCTTACCAGAATCATCACAGTGGTGCAGCTGCTCCCCGGTGTGTGCGCTGGTGTGTTCTCAGCTCTGAGCGCTGTGCAAAGCCCTTGTCGCAGTCAGCACAGCAGTACGGCTACTCCCCAGTGTGTGCGCTGGTGCAGTGTCAGTGTGGAGGCATGGCAGAATCCCTTACCACAGTGGGCACAAAGGTGCGGCCGCTCCCCAGTGTGCGTGCGCTGGTGTGTTCTCAGGCTTGAGCTGTTTGCAAAGCCCTTGCCGCAGTCAGCACAGAGATACGGCCGCTCCCCCGTGTGTGTGCGCTGGTGTATTCTCATGGCTGAGCTCTCTGCAAAGCCCTTGCCGCAGTGAGCACAGTGGTATGGCCGCTCCCCGGTGTGCGTGCGCTGGTGTCTTCTCAGCTTCGAGCTCTCTGCAAATCCCTTGCCGCAGTGAGCACAGCGATGCGGCCGCTCCCCAGTGTGCGTGCGCTGGTGACTTCTCAGCTGTGAGCGCCATGCAAAGCCTTTCCCGCAGTCAGCACAGCAGTACGGCCACTCCCCAGTGTGCGTGCGCTGGTGCACTGTCAGTGTGGAGGCACTGCGGAATCCCTTACCACAGTGGGCACAACGGTGCGGCCGCTCCCCGGAGTGCGTGCGCTGGTGTCTTCTCAGGTCTGAGCTCTCCGCAAAGCCTTTCCCACAGTCAGCACAACAGTGCGGCCACTCCCCGGTGTGTGCGCGCTCGTGTCTTCTCAGGTGTGAGCTCCGCGCAAAGGCCTTGCCACAGTCAGAGCAGTGGTGCAGCCACTCCCTGGTGTGCGTGCACTGGTGCTGGTTCAGCACGGACGGGTTGCTGAACCTCTTGGCGCAATTGGTGCAGTGGTGGGGACACCGGCCCATGGAGAGTCTCTGGTGTATAACAAGGTCTGGTCTCTGGCTGAGTTTACCCCAGGGATGGACTGCGTCCTGTGCATGGATCCCTCTGTGGTATGTGGAATCCTGCTTCCCTGCCACGCTTTCCCCACATTCAGACTGTGTCCGCGTCCCCACCAGGATCCCGAGCCCTGCTGGAGAGAGCTCACGGTTAAGGCTACAGGTTTGTCAAGGATGGAAAATGTCACAGATGGAGCAATTTCACCATTTGTCCATGACTTTTTTGGATGCGTGCCTCACCCTGCAATGGCGGCTTCTGTCTCACAGGGTTGGACCCAATGCCTCTCTCTGAGTATTGAGACCTGGTCTGCGGAGTTACAGCGCCACTCAGATTTGCTCGCGCCCCCAGTGATAATGGTAGGGGAGGCAAGCCAAACTACAGTGAATGGCCTTGCCACCCAGATCCTCTCTAGCCCGTACCAACACCTCTGCACCATGCTGCGGTCAGGCTTGCAGCACTGGGGGAAGTGCTGGGCGGGTGCCCCATGGGCAGGGTGAGGAGAAGGGCAGGTTTTGTTAAAAATCAGGGAGCAGTCACAGGAAGTTTAGTGACCTGTGACTTTTACTAAATTTTCTGTAATTGCTCTATAATTATTTATATAAAATGCCAAAACAACTCTGCAGCCTGATTCAGGGTGGTTCTACCCTATGTTGTTTGTGCAGCGCCTAGCGCCTGCTCTGTACAAAGGCCTTACCACAGTGGGCATAACGGTGCAGCCGCTCCCCTCTGGGGTTTTTTTGATGATTAAACTGTAGCACAACAGGGCCCTCATCCAGAACTAGGGCCTCTAAGGTCTAACAAATAGGGACAGGGGTTTGTTTCAAATTGATTTTGGTTTTCTTTCAATCAGAGGTTTTTATTTACATGTGGCTGGTTTTTCACATTCTCCTGTTTTATACCATGAGGCCTGTTCCACAGTGTTTGCGCTCTTTTAATCATATTGGTTCGAAACTAGCTCATGTGGATGCAGTGAGACCAGTCTAAAGCTGCTTACAACTACGCAGTTTATTCCTATGGGGAGTGAGTCCTTTTCAAGGAATTCCTTCTAAAGAAGTCATTTACCCTACATTTAAGTTGGAATAATCAATTACACAAATACAGAATGGGAAATGACTGCCTAGGAAGGAGTACTGAAGCAAATCCTCTGGGGTTATAGTGGATCACAAACTAAATATGAGTCAACAATGGAATACTGTTGAAAAAAAAGCAAATATTCTGGGATGTATTAGCAGGAGTCTTGCAAGCAAGATGTGAGAAGCAATTCTTCTACTCTACTCAGCACTAGTAAGGACTAAACTGGAGTACTGTGTTCAGTTCTGGGCCCCACACTTCAAAAAGGATGTGGACAAATTGGATAGGTTCAGAGCAGAGCATCAAGAATGATTAAAGGTCCACAGAATATGACTCCTGAGGAAAGATTGAAAAAAATTCAGTTTGTTTAGTCTGGAGAAAAGAAAACTGGGGGGAGGGAGGATGCTGATATCAGTCCTCATGTACCTAAGAGGTTGTCACAAAGAGGAGGCTGATAAATTGTTCTCCTTATCCACCGAGGCCAGCACAAGAAGTAATGGGCTTAAATTGCAGGAAGGGAGATTTAGGTTAGACATTAGGAAAGACTTCCAAACTGAAAGGGTAGTTAAGCACCGGAACAAATTACCTGGGGAGGCTGTCGAATCTCTGTCATTGGAGGATTTTAAGAACAGGCTAGACCTGGGGTGGGCATTTGTCTGTGACTGTTTTTTGGATGGGTGCCTCACCCTGCAATGGTGGCTCCTGTCTCACAGAACGCCTCTCTCTGGGTACTGAGACCTGGTCTGCGGGGTTACAGCACCACTCAGATTTGCCCCCGCCCCCAGTGACAATGGTGGGGGAAGGAGGCTAAACTACAGTGAATGGCCTTGCCACCCAGATCCTCCCTAGCCCGCAGCAACCCCTCTACACCAAGCTGCGATCAGGCTTTCAGCACTGGGGGAAGTGCTGGGCGTGTGCCCCATGGCGAGGAGGGCAGGTTTTTTTAAAAATCAGGGTGCAGCCACAGGAAGTTTAGTGACCTGTGACTTTTACTAAATTTTCTGTAATTTTTTATACAAAATGCCATGACAAATCTGCAGCCTGACTCAGGGTGGTTCTACCCTGTGTTGTTTGTGCAGAGCCTAGCACCTGCTCCCACTCCCACGTGTGCCATGCACCTCTTGGGTTTTCTTTGATGATTAAACTGTAGCTTGCCCAGGATACAGGCAGTGCCTGGCACAACAGGGCCTCTAAGTGCTAACAAATAGGGTCCGGGGTTTGAAATATAACCAAAGTCAATTTGAAACAATCAGAGGTTTCTATTTACATGTGGCTGGTTCTTCACATTCTCCTGTTTTATACCATGAGGCCTGTTCCACAGTGTTTGCGCGGTTTTAACCATATTGGTTCGAAACTAGCTCATGTGGATGCAGTGAGACCGGTCTAAAGCTGCATACCGTAATTGTAGCTTTACCAAAGTTTTCTATTTTTCTCTGTGAGCTCCTACCTCCCGGAGGTCAGGGAGCTTAGGTACCAATCTCTTATAGAGCTCCAGGAGGTTGGTACCTAAGCTCCCTGACCTCCGGGAGGTAGGAGCTCTATAAGAGATTGGTACCTAAGCTCCCTGACCTCCGGGAGGTAGGAGCTCACAGAGAAAAATAGAAAACTTTGGTAAAGCTACAATTACAGTATCCAAGCCAAATTACTCGCTGAACGAGATCAGGAGTAATAAAGAGCCGAAAGGCCCGGCACTAACTCGCTGAACGATATCGGGGTAACAAAAAGGAAACAAAAGTATGCTTGTAAAAATGTTTAAGGAAAGGCAGGGGAAGCCAATAACAGAGGGAGGAATGGAATTAACAAAAGCTCCAGCCACCCCCTTTGTAAAAGAAGTTACATCTTTTAAACAAATCCTTCAAAAATTTGGGCACAGTCCTTGGACTAAACAAGCCCTAGCTGATGTCTGCACTATTTTGGACCTAGAGGATAGATTGGCTCAGTATAGCCTCATATACAAACCTTCTAGTACTGCCAAAAGAGATGCAGCAGCAATTTGGTTGTTGTGGGAGGAATGTAAGGATTCTTCCCTCCGCTTGTCTTCTCGTAAAGAGGAAAAGGCACAAACGGAAAAGGGAGCAGACAATTGGATAACCAAAGTCAGCTGAAAATAGTAAAAGAGGCACTCCTGGAATGCAAAAAGAGAGAAAGATTCCTGGCAGACCAAGCTAAAGCCTCTGAGAAAATTGAAAGAGAGAATCATGTGCTCCAAGGTATGGTAAAGAAATTAACCTTGAAGCAGGGCAGAGCACCTGCAAATCATAGTCGTTGTGAATCACTAATTAAGAGTCTGAGACAAAAACTGGGCTTTGCCTCTAAACAGGTAGCAGCCCTTACAGCAGGTGAAAGGGGGAGAAGGTCCTATGCACGGCACCCCCAGGCAGAATTACAAAGAGAAAAGAGAGTGAAAAGTTAACTCTGCAGAGGCTGGAGGGAATTAAGCAGCTAAACTTTGTGAAAATGTTAAAAAGAAAAAGTGTTAGAGAAAAATAATTCTTGGTGTCTTTGCAGCCATTCTGAAGGAAAAATGGGCCTTTTTCCAAAGGAATGTCTGTAAATTAGCCAGGCAAAAATAAACTATCGATTAAAATCATTTGACTGGACAATTTAGTCAAATTTGCTAAAAGAACATAAGGGGGTTCTATTGGAACTTAACTGCCTCAAATGTATAAAGGGAATGTAAGATGTAAAAAAAACAGAGCAGTGTGGAAAGGATGTTAAGAAAAGGAAAATGTGTATGTATCGATCTCTGTGTGTGTAAATATGTAAAGTTCTAAGGACCAATTGGTTTTGATTTTGTTTTAAATAATGCCACTAAAAATCCATTTGACTCTTTAATTCAAAGTTGCAAAACTGACAGTTGCAAAGTTGCAAAACTTTTTGCTAGACACAGGTGATTAGTGTTGTTTAGCTTTGGGATTTGGCATTTTACCCTTAAAAGGTAACTCAGTGCTTTACAAAATTTAAAATGTTTTTAAGTTGTGGCTGCAGCAGGGCAGTCAAAATCAGGAGAATAGAAAAAAAAATTCTGGATTATTTTTGGTTGGTTGATTTTTGTTTGTTTGTTTGCTTTTGTAACAAAATAGCAGATGAGAGCTGGGGGGGGGGAATAAATAAATAATAAGAAATTTAAAAAGACAGTGCCCCTCTGAAGCAACAGCCGGGGTGAGGTGCACAAAACAAAAAGAAGCAATGTTAGAAACACTGAGCCTTAAAATGGCTCTGAGTAATCAGACTGTCACTTTGATAAAGGTACATGAAAACTCTGTAAGCAAAAAAAACAAGGAAATAGTTACACCTTATGTAAAAATGGATCTGGATAATGTTATAGAAGTTAAACTATGGAAGGAATGTGCATTTGCCCCAGAACATGTGCAGGGTATACTGTAGAAGGGGCAAAAGAAATGCAAACATACCATGCTACTTAATTAAAATGCTATTAGGGCTCCAAAGGGAGCCACCATAGGTTGGGTTTTCTTTTTCAGATTGCTGTGTGTTTTGGAAGTAGAAGTTAAAAGTAATCAAAACTCTGGTGAAAGTTGATTGTGTCCCTTTTAAGATAGAGTCTCTGAGCTGCTGATGGCTTTAAATCGAAAAGCAGGAAGCGTCTGTGAAAATGCAAATTACCTAAATGATAAAGGAAGGAAAGAACTAGCAGCACAAAGGAGCTGCAGATAAAGGACACACCTGGTCAGCAAACAAATTGTCTAAATAAATAATCCAAGGTATAACAAGATAACTTTAATAAATCTAATGATAATAAGTACCCCTGTAACAATGTATAGTGTGTATGATTTTTGGAAAAATCCTTTAAAGGTCGTATGGTAATGATGCTTCTCAGCTATTACCTGTAAATAAGCTTAAACCTTAACACAGCAGGAAAAAGGTTATAAACTTGGTCTGCTGTATACAAAGGAAAACTGAGGTACCCCACCTCATGAATTTAATGACTAAACAGTGGGATAATTTCCCCATAAAGATAGAAGCCATTGAAACCTGGCCTGCCTATAGAACACAGGAAAATATGGGGGCAATTCCTCTGTTTTGCCTGCAATCAGCAAGGGTATTTGTAAAAGAAATATTTTAAGCAATAATCTGCCACCCCAAAAGGGGTAGAAACATGTTCTTTTTGTCTTTCAGAAAATCAGGAAAAGCTGATGCCAGCTGAAGAGCAATCCAATACCATGAATTTACTGTCACAATAGAAATTGTGTTTTGTTTTCTGTTTTGTCTTGTTGCTAGCACTATTGTGTGTTTAAAAAAAATATTTTTTATATTTATATATATATATATATATATATACACACACACACACACACTGCAGACCTTCAGGTAATTAAGAATAAATTAAGCTCTCTGTCCCAACTACAAGATAGCCTAATTCAGAAACAAGTTCACGCAAACGTAGACCTGGTTCAAACAGGCACTGGCAATCTAAAAGCTAGATGGAATCTTTGGCAATGGCTTAATGCCACTACCTGGATGTTGCATAAACAACAATTACAGCTAGAGAACCGCACAGCCACAGCTATGGGGTGTACAGAGATGCAAATTATGGCACTCCCCACATTAGAACCGGAAACGTTCTGGGTTATATCGGGGAATACTAAGGTCTTGCGACACCTACTAAAACAATGAAGAAGATCACCGTCTGACACATACCGGTACGAATGGGTGCAGTATGTGTCCAGTAATGTAAGACTAGAACTACTGCTTGGAGAAATTATTATTAAAATAGCACATCAACAAGGACAGGGGACTCGGATATGGAAAGTTAGCCCACTTCCTACAATGCACGTGGGATCATACTGGCTACCTCGGACCTCAAGCCAGTGGGCTGGGGAGGACGGAAAACTATTGGATATTAGAGGATGTACCGAATGGACACCTCAAAAGTGGGTGTGCTTATCCCTGCCTGAAGCCTCAGAACCTTGCAGTAAGGATATGTCCATGGGATCCTGTGTATGGGATGAGTTAAGTAATGAAACCAGGGTACTGTATAATGGGCAATGCGTTTGTATTACCTCATGGGAAATTGTATAGTGGGAGGATGGGAGGACCAGCAATCCACCGGTAGATGAATGTAAATGTAATGTAAGCACTATTTTCACTAAAAATCATACTTACTATTTGCCACAGCCAAAAAGATCTCAATTTACAATGGAGGCAGGACGACCAGAGTTCTCCATTCACCTTGATCTTGACTGGCAAGAGTTAGCACTAGAGTTAACTATTAGAACAAATAGTTATTAGCTATTAGAACAAACAAGTGAGACCATAGGGAATAGAACTATCCACATTAATTGGGATGTGTGGAGTGTGTTGTTGGATAAAAAGAATGTACGTGAGGCTAGAACCAGAAGCCCAGCTCGCCTCTCAATATATGCTTTCTCCAAGATTATATAGAAAATGACACTATTGACTGTATTATTATAGTGTCAAAAGAGGAATAATGTTGGGTCGCCCTCAAAGTTATATAAGTAGGATAGAATTATAATTATGTAGCAGTAGAAATAGCAATAGACAAAAGAGTATATAGGTGTGATGAAGTGGGACTGTTCTTGATGTTTCCTCTGGATAGTGTGGGGGTGCCTCAGTTTCCCCTATGCAGTTCTTAAGTATCTAGGTGGTGGGGTAAGGGTGTATGATCATTCCAGAGTCCTAGAGGGCAGGTGTGTGCAGGGGTCTGGACACAGAGAATGGCCGACACCCTGTTTCCTGGCACCTGGTGGCCTGGGCCCTTCCCCCCTGCAAGGTGAGAGCTAAAGGGTTGGAGAACAAAGGAATCAGGTGACCTCCTGGCCCAGGAAAGGGGAAAGCCCAGAGGAGGAGGGGCTGGAGAGAGTTTCAGTTTGGGGCTGGCTGGGACATGGAGTCAAGTGCAGACGTGGTTGTCTGGCTCACTGGCCCCAAAATGGACCCAGCTGAGGGGTCCAGTTCTCTGCACCTACAAGCTCTGTGTTAGACCATGTTCCTGTCGTCCAATAAACCTCTGTTTTACTGGCTGGCTGAGAGTCACGTCTGACTGCGAAGTTGGGGTGCAGGACCCTCTGGCTTCCCCAGGAGCCCCGCCTGAGCGGACTTGCTGTGGGAAGCGCACGGAGGGGCAGAGGATGCTGAATGCTCCGAGGTCAGACCCAGGAAGGTGAAAGTTGTGTGAGCTTTGTGTCCTGAAGACAGGCTGCTCACAGAAAGGAGACTTCCCCAGAGTCCTGACTGGCTTCATGGGGAGCAGTTCCAGAGCATCGCCCAGGGACTCCGTGACAATAGGTATTGTAAAAAGGTATGAACATCAGTTCCATGCTGTTGAATTTCACTCTGTAACAAATGCAAGGCCAAAGTGCTAATTATTTCAGGACGGTACAGGACAAAGAGTCTGTGCTGGAAAGTGATAAGAACTTTGAGGAAACAATGCTGTTCTTTAAAACAACACCATGATGCTCTTCCCCCGCGGGGGGCCTATGTAAATCTTGGTATCCAAAGAGGGAAAAATAGATAGTGGGATAAAACTGGTTAAATGAATCAAGAGTCATCGATTGTGTTGTTAAGTAAAAGAATGAATGATGAGTGCATGGAATTGAGAGCCTGAAGCAGGGAAATAATTGGTTAGTAAATGCTGCCAGCCTAATCCTAAGAATTTCAACCTTGATATCGATGGGCCAAAGAATATGCAAAGTGGAGATAACCGGATGACCCCCGGAGGGCGAACCGGAATCCACCCAAAACGCATCAAGGAAGAACAAGAAAACACCTAGCCATCATGGAGCCGTCATGGATGTACCACCTGCTGCTGATTGAGGTGATCGATGGTCATCTCAATTGTAAATTCAGCATGATGAAGCAACTTCCATAGACTTGTACTGAACCAGAGACCTATTAAAAATTGGGTCCAGGGACTGTGTTCTTTGAGTCTGGTTCTACGACCACCCTCCAGGAGCATCGGATGCACATCTGACAACGACTCGGCTCCACTCTCATGTCCAGGCCACCTGGCCAGTGACTTGGCATGAGCAACATCTAGGCTGGTAACTATAACAACCTTTATATAGAACCTGTGTGTGAATGTCTGTGTGTGTGTGAAGAAAAGGAGGACTTGTGGCACCTTAGAGACTAACAAATTTATTTGAGCATAAGCTTTCGTGAGCTACAGCTCACTTCATCGGATGCATTCAGTGGAAAATGGATCTATATAGAAATTGCATAAAGGAATATTTTCTTGTATTTACAATAAACGTGGCAATTTGCCTTGTCCCTCTTACAAGATCCTGTTGGTATCATTTTTATTAGTATAACCCTATGCAGTTTATTCCTGCGGGGGAGTGAGTCCTTTTCAAAGAATTCCTTCTAAAGAAATCATTTACCCTCGGCCTGATGTTTCACTTTTTGTGCAAAACTAAAACTAAAACCCTCAAGAGGGTAGGGGGTTTTTTGGGGGGTGGGAAGTGGGTTGAGGGGATGACAAGTCACTCAGGGTTTGTGTGATGTAATCTGAAAACCATGTCTTGTTTTACAACCCAATCAGTGACACTGCTGAGCTGGAAGGGGTAAATGGCTGCTACCCAGCAGGACTTTGATCTACAGACAGTCACAGACTGCGTTCGGGCTGAGGGCTGTGCTAAGCATTGACACTGAAGCAATATAAGTGACAACAATTTCATGCCACTGAGAGAGCAGGAGGAGAGGGGATGTGACAAAGGCCATTCCACCCCCTCTCCCTCACACCCAGCCCATACACCAGGGTACTCCAAGCTGTGGCCCGAAGGATGATTTCGTCTGGCTCCCAAATATGTCCGCTCTCCCAGCAGCAGCTGCCTGGAACGTGGGGCAGTTTTTGAGCATTATAGTGAAGCACTGGAAGTGCCGGAGACCTTTTCTACAAAATGGCATCCTCCGCGTGGTGTAACCTCGCACTCATCACTTATCATACGTGACTGATCCTGCCCTGCCCTGCGTCATTCCCAGCTTTCTCCTTGCTCGCCAGGGACAGGTTTCTCCAGTCTGAGATGTCATGTGCGAAATGAAGTGGCAGAGAGGGGGTGGGGTGGAAACCTTGAGAGGACAGCGCTTTCTCTGCCAAAGGCCAGTGACTCTGGGATGCTCTCCCAGGCTGCAAGCAGGTTTTTGTCCCTATGTGAACTATTTCTAGATCCAGGTGCCAAGGGCCATAGGACACCAGCTGTCATAAATATAAAGGGAAGGGTAAACCCCTTTAAAATCCCTCCTGGCCAGAGGAAAAATCCTCTCACCTGTAAAGGGTTAAGAAGCTAAAGGTAACCTCGCTGGCACCTGACCAAAATGACCAGTGAGGAGACAAGATACTTTCAAAAGCTGGGAGGAGGGAGAGAAACAAAGGGTCTGTGTCTGTCTGTATGCTGCTTTTGCCAGGGACAGAACAGGAATGGAGTCTTAGAACTTTTAGTAAGTAATCTAGCTAGGTATTGTTAGATTATGATTTCTTTAAATGGCTGAGAAAAGAACTGTGCTGAATAGAATGACTATCCCTGTCTGTGTGTCTTTTTTGTAACTTAAGGTTTTGCCTAGAGGGATTCTCTGTGTTTTGAATCTAATTACCCTGTAAGGTATCTACCATCCTGATTTTACAGAGGTGATTCCTTTACTTCTATTAAAAGTCTTCTTGTAAGAAAACTGAATGTTTTTTCATTGTTCTAAGATTCAAGGGTCTGGGTCTATGGTCACCTATGCAAATTGGTGAGCATTTTTACCAAACCTTCCCCAGGAAATGGGGTGCAAGGGTTGGGAGGATTTTGGGGGGAAAGACGTGTCCAAACTACGTTTCCCAGTAAACCCAGTTAAAATTTGGTGGTGACAGTGGAAATTCCAAGGGCAAAGGGTAAAATTAATTTGTACCTTGGGGAAGTTTTAACCTAAGCTGGTAAAAGTAAGCTTAGGAGGTTTTCATGCAGGTCCCCACATCTGTACCCTAGAGTTCAGAGTGGGGGAGGAACCTTGACACCAGCATACACAGCTTGAATCAGGAGGGGCAGCGGCATGAAGCACACTTGAAAAATCTCTAGGGCACCCCGGCTTGGTATGATTTTCTGAGATGTGGGAAGCCTAGAAGGTGGTGTTGTGGTCTATGGACCGGCAGGCGTGTCTTTCTAGCCAGGTGCTTGTCTGACCCCCCAGTGCCAGACCCACTGACACACAGAGATGGATTTTATCCTCACAGCTCCAGTGCCCTCTCCATTACACAGGTGGGGTTATTTAGGCATGGTGGAGCTGTAGTGACTCGCTTCTAGAACTGAACCAAGATCTTTTGAATCCTACTGCAATGTCCTACCCACTAGGTAAATGCAGCCTCCATATGCTCCCCCACCACAGAGACCTCTCTCTTTCCCTCAAATCTTCCCCGTCCCCACATTGTCCCATATCACTATCCCACCCCTCTTCCAACTTCATCACCTCCTGTCATAACCATAGGGGTAGCCTAAATTCCTCCTTACCTGTAAGGGGTTAAGAAGCTCAAGTAACCTGGTTAGCACCTGGCCAAAGGAACCAATGGGGACAAAAGATATTTTCAAATGGGGGGGAGAGGAGAGGGGAAGGTTTTGTTTTGGGTTCTTTGTTTGTGTGGCCATTCACTCTTGGGACTAAGAGGGACCGGACATCAATCCATGTTCTCCAAATCTTTCTGAACAAGTCTCTCTTATTTCCAACTTGTAAGTAACAGCCAGGCAAGGCATCTTAGTTTATCTTTGTTTTCTCAACTTGTGAATTTTCCCTTTGATAGAGGGAGGTTTATCTCTGTTTTGCTGTAACTTTGAAACTAAGGCTAGAGGGGGTTCCTCTGTGCTCTTTGAATTTTCTGCTACTGTGTAAGGTTAACTACCAGCCTAAGTACAGAGGTGATTCTTTTACATTTTTCTCTTTAAATAAAATCCTTCTTTTTTAAGAACCTGACTGATTTTTTCCCATTGTTCTAAGACCCAGGGGTTTGGGTCTGTAGTCCCTTTGTAACCAATTGATGAGGATATATGCTCAAACCTTCCCCAGGAAAGGGGGTGTAGGCTTGGGGGAATAGGACTCCAAGTGGTCCTTCCCCTGATTATTTGTTAAATCACTTGGTGGTGGCAGCAATCCCAAGGCAAGAAAGGAATCTGTGTCTTGGGGAAGTTTTAACCTAAGCTGGTAAGAATAAGCGTAGGGGGTCTTTTATTCAGGTCCCCACATCTGTACCCCAGAGTTCAGAGTGGGGAAGGAACCCTGACACCTCCCCATCTCCGATCCATTTCTCTTTCACAGCTTTGAGGCCCCATCATTTTTAAGTCCCATCCTAGGTCACAGATATCCAATGAGTAGGAAAGAGAGGAAGTATGATAATAAGACTCCCTGGCATAACCAGGAGATCTTCAATGACCTGAAACGCAAAAAAGAGTCATACAAGTGGAAACTAAGTCAAGTTACAAAGGATGAATATTTAAAAAACACCCACAAGCATGTAGGGACAAAATCAGAAAGGCCAAGGCAAAAAACAAAACTAAACTAGCTAGGGATATAAAGGAGAACAAGAAAGCATTTTATAAATACATGTGAAGCAAGAGGAAGACGAAGGACAGGATAAGCCCATAACTAAATGAAAAGGGAGAGACAATAAGAGAAAAAGCAGCAATGGCCCAACTGTTAAATGCCTCTTTTGTTTCAGTTTTCACTAAAAAAGTTAGCAGTAATCAGTCAACTAACATAGTGAACACCAGTGTCAGTGGGGTAGGATCTGAGCCTAAAATAGGAAAGGAAATAGTTATGAATTACTTAGACAAGTTAAAGGTCTTCAAGTTGATAGGGCCTGATGAAATACATCCTAGACTACTTAAGGAACTGTATGAAGAGATCTCTGAGAACTTGTGGGGGATGGTAGAGAGAACCAAGGACTGGAAAAGGGCAAATATAGTACCTAGCTATAGAAAGGGGACACAGACAACTCAGGGAATTATAGACCAATCAGCTTAACTTCAGTACCCAGAAAGATAACGGAACAAGTAACCAAACATTGTATTTGTGAGCACCTAGAACAGAGTCTCAAACTTTACCTTAGGGCCAGTGCCAGTCCTCAAATCCTCCCAGCGGGCCAATAATGTCACTCATGCCGCCCAGAACCTGTCCCACAAAGGCTCTGGGAGAGAGTTTGGGTGGGGGAAGGAGGTTTGGGGTAGGGGATTGGGGTGCAGGCTCTGGGATGGAGTTTGGGTGCTGGGTGCAGGCTCTGGGCTGGGGCAGGGGGTGAGTGTACAGGAGGAGCGGGAGGGGTGCAGGCTCTGGGACAGAGGTCAGGGGAGGGATGCAGGCTCTGGGAGGGGCCGTTGTAAGTCGCCTGGGGAAGCGGGGGGAAGCACCTGGGGGTGGCAGGTGGGGCCAAGGGAGAGACCTTGCCCCAAAACTGCTGGAGCCTCGCAGGACACACTGGGGAGGTTCGCGGGCGCAGAGTTTGAGACCCCTGACAGTCAGCATGGATTTGTCAAGAACAAATTATATCTAACCAACCTAATATTCTTATGGACGATTCAAAGCTGGGTGGGGCTGCAAGCACGTTAGAGGACAGGATTAGAATTTAAAGTGATCTTGACAAACTGGAGAAATGGTCAGAATTGAAATGATAGCTTAGGAAGGAGTACTGCAGAAAACCATCTGGGGTTATAGTGGATCACAAATTAAATATGAGTCAATGTAATACTGTTGAAAAGAAAAAAAGTAAATATTCTGGGATATATGAGCAGGAGTTTTGCAAGCAAGATGTGATAAGTAATTCTTCTACTCCTCTCAGCACGGGTAAGGTCTCAACTGGACTACTGTGTCCAGTTCTGGGTCCCGCACTTCAGAAAGGATGTAGACAAACTGGACAGGGTCAGAGGAGAGCAATGAGAATGATTAAAGATCTAGAAAACATGACCTACAAGGAAAGATTGAAAATATTGGATTTGTTTAGTCTGACGAAGGAAAGACTGAGGGGGGCTTAACAAGAGTCTTCAAGTACATAAAAGGCTGTTACAAAGTAGAGGGTGATAAATTGTTTTCCTTATCCACTGAGGCCAGGACAAGAAGTAATGGGCTTAAATTGCAGCAAGGTAGATTTAGGGTAGATATTAGGAAAAACTTCCAAACTCTAAGTGTAGTTAAGCACTGGAACAAATTACCTATGATGATTGTGGAATCTCCATCATGGGAGGCTTTTAAGAACAGGTTAGACAAACACCTGTCAGTCATGGACTAGATAATACATAGCCTTGTCTCAGTAGAGGGGACTGGACTAGATGACCTACTGAGGTCCCTTCTAGTCCTACATTTCTATGATTTCTAGGATTCACGGATATTAAGGCCAGACAGGCTCATTGTGCCCATCCAGCCTGGCTTCCTGCCTATCCCAGCCAGGGAAACTCCCCCAGTGATTCCTGCCTCCAGCCCAGTAATTCCTTCCCCTCCAAAATAAATACTGGCCCCTAATTCCCAGCCTTCATTTGTCCCCTTCAGTTCTTCGGCAGTGGATTTCACTCTGCCTTTGCCTTCTAGATTAAGGAGCAATCCACTAGCAGGTGCATAAATCAGAAGGGATTGGATTATGACGACTCACCTCGGAATGGGCTCTCTGGCCCAGAGTTTTCCCTGGAGTCCTCGACATCCTGAATCCAGAGCTCTGCCTCCCCTACCTCAATCCGGTGGATTAAGTCCGGTGTGGAACCTGAATAGCCTGTTTGGGGGGAATTAATCAGTTTCATTACTAAAGTTTTGGGGGTAGGGACTCATTTATATGTCGGTGCAACCAAGCACAGTAGGGCCCTAATCTTGGTCAGTGTTTGTCTGCACAGCACTGGGCGCGACGAGGTCTCAATCTCGGACACTGCTTGAAAGGAAAGCGCAGGAGATCCCAAGCAGGAGAATAAAGAAATAAAACTTCCATAGAAGAGATTTTGTCCTGTCTCCCACCAGGCAAGTTCAGTTCGTACTCTGAAGCAGTAACGTCTGTGACCCTTCTCAATTTGCTTTGAGGCTGAATCATGGCAGGTGTCACTGTTATACAGACCTACCATTTTTTTGCTTAGCGTGCAAGAATTGTTCAAATGTACAGTTAAGATTATGATGTTCATTCTTTCCGGGGAGGTGGGGAGCTGTTTTCTTCCTGCCTTATTAGTCTTATTTGCTCATATGCTGTTTGCAACCAGCCCTGTGCCAGGACTGAGGTAGGTAAACAAGATACACTAAGACTAGCCCCAGGCTCTGCAGCCTTGATTTCTTCTTCAACAGGAAGCTGAACTGAAAGAGGCTGTCATTTGCAACTGCTTGGGCATATAGCAGGGGAGACAACAAGGGAGCCCAGACATTTCACAGCTTTGAGTAAAGATAAATTGGTCCTTACCCAAGGAAACAAGGGCTCGGTAATTCCTCAGCATCTGGTCCCGGTACAGCTGCTTCTCTGGCTGGGACAAGAGCTCCCACTCCTCCCGGCTGAAATACAGAGCCACGTCCTCAAACGCCACCCGCAGCTGCTGGCACAAGCGTTACACACTCAGCACCCTCCGCTCCAGCCCCAGCCCGGGCTCTCAGCAGGGGACGCGGGCTCTAGGGCAGCGGCCCCCGGGGAACCCCCAGCCCAGCAGCTGTGACCCAGGGAGACCCCCCCGCACAGCCCCCCGGGGACTCGGGCCCTGCTGGCCGGGGACAGGAGTCGCCCTCGGCTCCCCACGGGGCTCTGGGGCGGGGCGCTGGGAAGGGCGCGAATCCCAGGGCAGGGACCAGGCTCCTCCCCCGGCCGGAGTCCCCGCCTCCGCCCCAGGCCTGTGCTCGGCCCCGCTCCCGGCCCCGGCTCGGCCGCCTCGGGGCTCCTCGGCCCGGCTCCGCGTGTCCGCCCGGCCCGGGGCCCCCAGCGCCGCTCCCCGGCCCCAGCGCTCCGGCTGCGGCAGCCCCCAGCCCCGGGGTCACTAGCGCGGGAGGGACCCGGCCCCGGCCCCCCTCGGCCCCAGCCGGGACCAGCCAGTGCCCGGCCGGGGAGTCCCCGCCCCGCGTCCTACCTGCGCCGGCCCCGCTGCAGCCATCGCCGGGCTCGGCTCCAGCCCCGGCCGCTTCCTCCGCCCGGGCAGCGACTTCCCGCCCCGCGGCTGGTGCCTCCCTCTCCGGGGCTGCAGCCCTGCTGCGCTCCCCGCCCGCCTCCCTGCGGCTGCAAGGACCCCGCGCCTGCTCCAGCAGCCGAGGGAGACCCCAGCGCAGGGACCTTCCGGTGTGGTGTGTCTATTACTGCTCCCCCTGGGAATGTGCGACTGGCAGCAGTTACTGACACGTAGCAGATTGTAAGAAACTGCTGTGGAATAAAACAGCTCCCTGATGTAGCAAATGCCTACAGGTAACAGCTTCTTGCACTGTCCTGTTTGACATTGCTACACGTAGAAATGTGCTATGTGTAGAAAGCTCATGCTCAGATAAATTGGTTAGTCTCTAAGGTGCCACAAGTCCTTATTTTCTATGTGTAGCAGTTATTGATAGGTGTAGGTTGTAAGAAACTGCTATTTGATGTAGCAACCTAAATCTCCCTTGCTGGAATTTAAGCCCATTACTTCTTGTCCTATCCTCAGAGGGTAAGGAGAACTATTCTTCTCCCCCTTCCTTGTCACAACCTTTTACATACTTGAAAACTGTTCTCATGTTTCAGTCTTCCCTCATAGGTCATGTTTTCTAGACCTTTAATCTTTCCACAGTACTCCAGTTGAGGCCTGATCAGCACAGAGTAGAGCAGAAAAATTACATCTGGTGTCTTGCTCACAACACTCCGGCTAATACATCCCAGAAGGATGTTCAGGTTTTTTTGCAGCAGCGTTACACTGTTCACTCATATTCAGCTTGTGGTGCACTGTGACCCCTAGGTCCCTTTCCACAGTACTCCTCCCTCGGAAATCATTTCCTATTTTCAAAAAGAAAAGGAGGACTTGTGGCACCTTCGAGACTAACAAAGAAAACTTATGCTCAAATAAATTGGTTAGTCTCTATGGTGCCACAAGTCCTCCTTTTCTTTTTGTGAATACAGACGAACATGACTGCTACTCTGAAACATTTCCTATTTTGTATGTGTGCAGCTGATTGTCCCTTCCTAAGTGGAGTACTTTGCATTTGTCCTTTCTGAATTGCATCCTGTTTACTTCAGACTATTTCTCCAGTTTGTCCAGATCATTTTGAATTTTCATCCTATCCTCCCAAGTACTTGCAACTCCTCCCAGCTTGGTATCATCTGCAAACTTTATAAGTGTACTCTCTATGGCATTATCTAAATCATTGATTAAGATTTTGAATAGAAACATATCCAGAACTGGTCCCTGCAGAACCTCACTCATTATGCCCTTTCAGCCTGACTGTGAACCACTGGTAACTACTCTCTGGGAACTGTTTTCCAACCAGTTTTGCACCCACCTTATTGTAGCTCCATCTAGGTTGTATTTCCCTAGTTTGTTTATGAGAAGGTCATGGGAGACAGTATCAAAAACTTTACTAGCAGCAAGATAGACCATGTTGACCACTTCCCCATGTCCACAAGGCTTGTTACCCTGTCAAAGAAAGCTAGCAGGTTGGTTTGACACTACGTGTTCTTGACAAATCCATGCTGACTGTTATTTATCACCTTATTATCTTCTAGATGTTTTCAAATTGATTACTTATTTGCTCCATTGTCTTTCCAAGTACACAAGTTAAGTTGACTGGTCTGTAATTCCACAGGTTGTCCTTATTTCCCTTTTTATAGATGGGCACTATATTTGCCCTTTTCCAGTCTTCTGGAATCTCTCCCGTCTTCCTTGACTTTTCAAAGGTAATCGCTAATGGCTCAGATATCTCCTCAGTCAGCTCCGTGAGTATTCTAGGACACAATTCATCAGGCCTTGGTGACTTGAAGACATCTGATTTGTCTGAGTAATTTTTAACTTGTTTTTCTCCTATTTTTGCCTCTAGTCCTACCTCATTTTCACTGGCATTCACTATGTTAGGCGTCCAGTCGCCACCAACCTTCTTGGAGAAAACAGAAACAAAGAAGTCATTAAGCACCTCTGCCATTTCCACATTTTCTGTTATTGTTTATCCCCCCCATTGAGTAATGGGCTTACCCTGTCCTTGGTCTTCCTCTTGCTTCTAATGTATTTGCAGAATGTTTTCTTGTTACCCTTTATGTCTCTAGCTAGTTTGATCTCGTTTTGTGACTTGGCCTTTCTAATTTTGTCCCTACATACTTGTGTTATTTGTTTATATTAATCCTTTGTAATTTGACCTAATTTCCACTTTTTATAGGACTCTTTTGATTTTTAGATCATTGAAGATCTCCTGGGTGGTCTCTTGCCATACTTTCTATCTTTCCTACACAGTGGTATACCTTGCTCTTGTGCCCTTATAATGTCTCTTTGAAAAACTGTCAATAGTCTTCAGTTGCTTTTCCCTTTAGACTTGCTTCCCATGGGATCTTATCTTCCAACTCCCTGAGTTTGCTAAAATCTGCCTTCTTGAAATCCATTGTCTTTATTGTGCTGTTCTCCCTCCTACCATTCCCTAGAATCATGAACTCTATCATTTCATGATCACCTTCACTCAAGCTGCCCTCCACTTTCAGATTCTCAACCAGTTTCTCCCTATTTGTCAAAA
The DNA here is from genome assembly GCF_965152275.1 of Natator depressus. Classification (NCBI taxonomy): domain Eukaryota; kingdom Metazoa; phylum Chordata; order Testudines; family Cheloniidae; genus Natator; species Natator depressus. Next base: position 10,639,379 of record NC_134239.1, read on the forward strand.
TCAAATCTAGAACAGCCTGTCCCCTAGTAGCTTTCTCAACCTTCTGAATTAAAAAAATTGTCTCCAATACATTCCAAAAACTTGTTGGATAATCTGTGCCCTGCTGTGTTATTTTCCCAACAGATGTCTGGGTAGTTGAAGTCCCCCATCACCACCAAGAACATAAGGTTGTTCTTATTTGCTGACTTGTCCTAATTTGTTAAAAACTACTAATTACGGCAAAGAGCAGTTTCACACAGCCTACAGTGTAAGAAACTGCTCTCCGTAGGAATTTGCTACCTGAAGCAGCGACAGGTCCTGCTTTGCTAAAAACTGGCTGATGTAGCTAATTCCTATGGAGAGCAGTTTCTTACGCTGTAGGCTGTGTGAAACTGCTACTTGTATGAATTTGCTACCTGTAGTAGGGAGAGGTAGTGAATTGCTAACATTAGCAGTTGCTGATCCTAATTTGCTAAAACTTGACAGTGGTGTGGGAGGGAAGCGTAAAGTGTTCAGCTTCCGAATGACCCAGCCCGGATTCATTGTAATGGGACACGGGACATGTGGAGGATAATTTAAAATCTTAATTTCCTTAGGGTTCGCCTTCAGTACACTTCTATGCTGGTTTCAGATGGTGCAATCTCTGACCATTACAGTTCATCAACTCAACAGGTAGGCCCAGGCAGCGATGCACTTGTCCTGTTGCCTTGACTGAGAAAGGTTTCTGATCAAAGGGAGCGTATATTCCAGCAAGCTCCTGGGGTAATATCTCATTGGAGATATGGTGAATGTCTCTCATACCCCATTTTGTGTTTCTTACCATCATGCCATCTTCATTTTATTTATTTATTTTTTTTTGCAAGTCACATAATTGCAGTATAAGCAGTAGTCCTCCATGGTCTCTGAAAAAAATCAATAAAATGTTGTCAAATGATGGTTACATTGTGACCAAAACTGTAAATAGAAATCTTGATCTATTCATTACTGTCAATTACTCCCCAAAATTAACTTGTTTGCAAATAATTTTCCTTTTTTGGGGGGAGGGGGGTCATAGTTTGGATTGGATCACTGCTTGCAACTTCTGCCAAAAACACTCCTTTTCATCCCTGTCTGTGACCTCCACCTTTATCACTTGGCTGTTGTGAGGCTTGTGAGATACATCACCTCCCATTTCGCCTGTCTCTTCTGAGGTGACTTTTTTCATAGTGTCATCCACAGCAGTTTCCAGTTCCATGTTTTCCTGCAATCTGTTTTCAGCAGCTCATGTTGGAGGCTCTTTAAATAGTTTTCAGTGGGAGATACTGTACATAGATCCTAAAAGTTTCCCTGAGATGGTTTCTAATTTAACTCTTTTACCCTCTACAGCAGTGGCTTTGTATGGTCCACAGTAGGAAGGTTGCAGTGGCCCTCCCTTTCTTGTTTTCCTTCTTGCATTCAGTAACATGACACTCCCCCCAACCGCGAATGTTGTTTTCCCATGTTTATGAGTCTTAGTTTGGCATACTGTATCTGTTGCTTTTAATGAGCTTTAGAAATATTAGTAAGAGCAAGTTCAATGTCAGCAGCACGTCTAGATTCCATATTTCTGGTGTACTCTTTGTAGAATTGTTCCTCAAGTTCCTCAAAATCTGTTGGCTTTGTAAACAAATGGAGAAGGAGTTGTGTGTGTAAAATGAACAATCACAGAATAACACATGCACCTGAAAGCTGTTGGTTCTTAAAGACACCGACCATGTAATTTTCTGAGACTTGGTCTGGGAATGTTGCTTCAAAGCCATACAGTAGTCGAAAGGGTGACATTTTGGTTGTTGTGTTTGGTTTTGATCGCAAAGAAAATAAAATGTCACCAAGAAATTTGTCCCAATTATTCCTAGTGTCATCAACCAACTTCCACAATGCTCTATAACAAATGGTGATGGATTCTTTGGGGGGGGAGGGGAGAGAAATTGTACGCAATCCAAAAGGCGTAAAGAGGCCATCGTGGTTTATTGGTACGATTACTTTTTCTTGAAATAAAAGATAAGTGGACTTGCAATGTACTAAAATTTTGAAGCAGTTTGTACCTTCTGTCATAGTGCATTCTCCTTGCTATTAATACTGTAATTTTACCAGCCGTAAAATGGCCTTTTGATGGATTTGTTTGTGTTTTCAGCCAATCCAGTGGTTCGTGGGTGGTATGGGCTGGTGAAACTACACTGTAGTCCCAATTTTTTGTAAATGTCTAGGTTAAACTGAAAGAAAAAAAGTTAGGCCATAAACTTTCCTTTGGACAGGTTTGGTGGGTAAAAAGAGACCAAAGAATAAAATGTTATAGCAACCCTGATGGGGTGACCAGCCATAATCCTTACCAAAGTTGAGTGGGAGTTCATAGAAACTTGCCAGCAAAAATGCCCATGAAGAAAAACTCACCAGGGCAATGAAGCCCATGTTCTCTCTGTGATCTGAAAGTGTGGTTGAAGACATAGTCAAAAACAACCTTAGAAAAAAGTATTTACCCCATCATTGAATTCTGGCCCATGACCTGTCAGTATACTGTCACAACCCAATGGCCCCCTCCCTCCGGGGGCCCCCGGGGGGAGGCTAATTAGCCTTGTATAGTGCTAACACTGTTGCAAGTATCGCAGAGTATTTTGGGAAGGGTCAAAGGTGTGAGTGGGGAATGGAAGATTTCTTGGCAGGCTGTGAGAGGCCAAAAGGGGAAGGAGGAAGAGAGCAGAGAACGGGTTACCTCAACACTTCAGCTAGCTCAGTCCGAAAATAAGATGCTGGCCCCAGTCCAAGGCCACGGCGTTCAGCGAGAAAGAGTCTACAACTGTGTGTTATCTCACCCAGCCCCAGCCAGCCATGAGATAAAGAAAAAGTGAACTGAACCAAGGCTGCAGAGATTAAAAACACAGGCGAGACAACAGGGGGAGAAAAGCGGAGCTTCGCGTATGTTCTGGAAACGTTAAGGAGGCCACAGTGAGAACAGAGGATCCAATTAAACAGACCTGTAGAGGCAGCCCAAAACAAGCAAAACAGCAAAGACCAACACGGAGAAAAACAAAGTCTAGCCGGTGTGTTTTGGGAAAGCAGAGGGGACCACAGAAAGCCAGTTTGGACTGGTACAAAAAGCACCAAAAGCAGAGGTCACAGAACAGAACAGCCCCAAAGAAACCCAGGACTTAAAAACCCTCCTGAGAGCTGAAGCAATTTGGAGATTTACAGCGAACCCTGGACGACCTGGGCCCAGGACAGCACTCCCGTCCACCCTTCCCCCCTTCTTCTTCTTAAGTTACACCCAGGCTTGGCCACCCTCAGGTAGTGCGTGTGTGAGTATGAAAGTGGGTTAGGGCTTGGGGCACTAATGCTTTCTTCCTTCCTCTGAGTAACGTAGGGTACCCCCTCCACTCTTCGCTGTTATTTTATTATTTTATTAATAAAGCTTTAAAACTTAGACACTTGATATGTTCCGTCATCTCCTCCCTTAACGATCCTGTGGCCTCAGCCTAATCACCTGACGCGTCAGGCAGATTGGTAACTGAAATTTGTCACAATACGCTGTGGACATCCAAGTTGCTGTATAATTTCATACATTTTTTTTGGCACCTCAGATGCCAGTGTATTTCAAAGTGGAAATGCTTCAACCCATCTTGTAAGATAGTCTGTGGCTGTCAGGATATACTGGTATCCCTCCTTTGTTGCCAGTAATGGCTGTATTAAATCCATTCCCACCCATTCAAAGGGCCAACTGACCTGTATGCAAGGGAATTGGTTGGAGTCATACTTTGGATTTCTCTTATTTCATATTCTTAATAAGCCCAGGGAAAGTATGAGGGTAGACTAAGATTCATTCAGGTGTTTAGGCTCCAGCTTTGGTGGAACTGACCATACTGCACCCTAAAGGCTCAGGAACAAAGAGGTGCATAAGAACAAAATATCATTTATTTATTAAAATATCTTGACTTCAGGGTGTATAACTCGTGTTTTTAGAATTCTTGTGGTTGTCAAGGTATCCTGGGGTTGTAGATGTGTGTTCATTATGTTCTGAAGGCCAAAACTATGAATGGGGTCAACAAAGAATTAGATCAGTCCCTCAGGATAGGTGCATTAGCTATTAGCCAAAATAATCAGGGATGCGTGTCCCTAAACCGTCCTCTGATGGCCAGATGCTGGGAGTAGACAATGGGATGGTTCACTCAGTGATTGCCTGGTCTGTTCATTCCCTTAGAAGCACCTAGCACTGGCCGCTGTCAGAAGACAGGATACGGGACTAGACGGACTATTTGTCTGACCCACTATGGCAGTTCTAATGTTCAGCAAAAATTACAATAGATTTTTGCCTTTGAGAAAGATGTTACAGGAGATAGTAATCGGCCTTTATTGAATATTTGAGAATCCAGTTGTACACACAAGCAATGGCATGCGGAAGAACACTAAGGGCTGGATTGAGAGGCAAAATAACAGTTGCAAAATGCAATCACCGTTGGTAGATTGAATGAAAACAAAGTTTTGAGGCCAGTCCATAAATTTAGTGAGACGGGAACTCAGATGACCCAACAGAATAAATCTTCTGCTCTAAAAATAAGGGAAAAAAAGTTAGAATTAAAAATTTCAAATTAGAAATCACAGTAAAAAACAGCAAGGGCAACACTAGAAACACAGCTGTCATTCCTAAAACTACTAGCATGAACTTACTTATATATATTTTCAATGAATATTTACTGTTAAAATATAAATTAAATAGCACAATGACATGCATCTGCACAATAACAAAGCTAAATGATGAAATCCTAAGAGTAATTCAGGGAATCCCAGCAGCAGATAAGACAAACTGGTGAACTGCTAGGAGACTCTATGCAGTCAGATACACTGATTAGGGATTCTTTGTTTCTGAGGGGGATATATGTAAAATATTTCACTGAATTAAGTCTCCTGCAGCACCTCAGTCGGTTACATCAGACAAAGAGAGCTACTGTGAGGAGGCAGTGGGATGCCTGTGCCTTTAAGAACCCAGCCCTGGGAAACCCATGCTGAGAGGTGCTGTCTGTGAGAGAGGAAATAAAAAAGCCCCTCTACCCCCTCCCCATTTTTGCAAACACTGGTGTCTCAGTCCACCAAGGTAACTGTTACCCCCTCTGCTCCTGCCTGTGCTGGGGTTTTGCCCTCTGGCATCCTCTGGCAGCGCCTCACCTCTGGGCTTAACCCTGGCTCCTTCTTCCCCTCCCCCAATTTGCCCCTCAGTCCCTCTCCTAACCCTGCTTCCAGCTGCTTGACTCCCCAGACCAGCTGATTTTCGCCCCCTGCTCATACCCTGACCACCCGCCTCCTCCGATTTGTCCCCTTTCCCCTTTTTAACCCCTGTAAAAAGCAGTCAGCAGAATCTTACGTCTCGAAAGGGCAGGCTGAAGGGCAGTGGCTTCAGCAGATATTACTGAGCATGCTCAGTTCGTGTAACATGCAAAAAAAGCAGTCAGCAGAATCTTACGTCACCCCCCCTTGCATTCAGCCTCTGACTCAGTGTCACCCCGTTAGCTCCTCTGACCCCACCAGCAGCCCTGGGTGCCCCATTCTGTCCATCCCCCTCCCCCATCCATTGCCTTCAGACCTCGGCCCACAGGCAGGGGGCTGTGAAGAAAGCAGCCCCTAACCCCCTCCCTCCCTGTGACTGGCTGCTCCAGCCGTAAGCCAGCAGCTCTCTGTTCTGGTGTCCCAGGAGCCCCTTGTGGGGAAAAGGTGCAATTACAGGGCTTCCCCATCAAAATCAATTGTTCTGCAACGGAAAAAACCATGGGGCGCATGAATTCTGCGCTTGCGCAGTAGCACGGAATTCCTCCGTGAGTATCGCACGTGACGCGTCAGTACTGATATTATCATTGAAGCGCAGGGAATAATCAAGCCCTGGTACAGAGGTGTGTAGAGCTGTTAGTGTTCTTCCATTAACTGTTCTCCCCTCTTGGCCACGGATAAGGTTGCTAACTTACATACCAACATACCAGCGTTATAGTTGGTATGGCAACATGTTCTCTGTGTATAAATCTTCCTACTGTATTTTCCACTGCATGCATCCGATGAAGTGGGTTTTAGTCCACGAAAGCTTATGCCCAAATCAATTTGTTAGTCTCTAAGGTGTCACAAGGACTCCTCGTTCTTTTTGCTGATACAGACTAACACGGCTACCATTCTGAAACCTGTTGCTAACTTTCTAATTTCTGAAAACAGGACAATACAGCAGGAGCATTGCAACCCTGCCCCACCTATTCCCCCTGAGGCCCTGCCCCCTGCTCTGCCTCTTCCCTTGATGCTCCGCCCCTTCTCCATCTCTTCCCACGGCCCCCCACTCACTCCTCTCCCCCCCACTGCATTTCTTGTCGCTCAATCCTCTCGAACTTCCCCATCTCCCCAGCTGGGCCCCCTTTCCTTCGGGGATGGGAGCTACAGCCCCTGACGCAGAGACTGTCTGCCCATGAGTTGCAGATAGGAGCAGGGGCTGGCACAGATTGATGACCCTCTCCCACCTACCCCCACCCCCTCCCACAGTAATCAGACTTTTGGTGTGTGTTCAGTACATCTGACAAGATGCTGTACTGGTCCCCTTTTGACTAGACTTTGCAGTTGAAATGGGACACCTGGCAACTGTAGCACGGACCACACAAATGAGGCAAACCACTGTATGTGACTGTGATGAACTATTATCCAAGGACAGGGCCATCCAGATGTGGGAAGAAACTTTCCATAGAGACTCTGTTCTAACTTCCAGATGGACATTTCTGCAGACAGCTGTGAGTGCTGATGGAAAGAGCGTGGAGTCATGTACAGCTGGACAGATGAGCACACAGCAGAGAGCTCATGGAAAGTAGCTTGTCGATGTAGATTACGAACCAGATCTGTGCCTTTAAATGTTCAGTGCATGACCCCACAGGTCTGACACCAGCTGGGACAGCACAAAATGTTTTACACAGGGATACTGGAGTTTTCCAAAGTTGTAAGAGGTCACTGTGATGGAATACACCACTATACACACCCTACCCACTACCATAATAATCTCTGTACAAAATATGCCTCATAAGGTATAATTTCCAAACCAATATCTTGCTGGCCAGTATTGTCATGGTGAAACGTATGCAGCAACTTTGTATATACAATTATGAACATAAGCTGAAATCACGACTGAAGTGTGTTTACCAGACACACCTGAGGAGTGAGTAAAACTCTCAAAAACAAAGGAGAAGTGAAAAGAAAAGGAGGACTTGTGGCACCTTAGAGACTAACCAATTTATTAGAGCATAAGATTTTGTGAGCTACAGCTCGCTTCATCAGATGCATAAAGTGGAAAATACAGTGAGGAGATATATATACACACAGACCATGAAAAAATAGGTGTTTATCATACACATTGTAAGGAGAGGTTTCAGAGTAACAGCCGTGTTAGTCTGTATTCGTAAAAAGAAAAAAGAAAAGGAGTACTTGTGGCACCTTAGAGACTAACCAGTTTATTTGAGCATGAGCTTTCGTGAGCTACAGCTCACTTCATCGGATGCATAGCATATTGTGATCACTTAAGATGAGCTATTACCAGCAGGAGAGTGGGGTGGGGGGAGAGAAAACCTTTTGAAGTGATAATCAAGGTGGGCCATTTCCAGCACATTTCCAGGAGTTAACAAGAACGTCTGAGGAACAGTGGGGGGGGGGGGGGGGATGCGGGGGGAGGGGAGGAATAAACAAGGGGAAATAGTTTTACTTTGTATAATGACTCAACCACTCCCAGTCTCTATTCAAGCCTAAGTTAATTGTATCCAATTTGGATACACCTATTGGAGAAACCTGTCCTTGCAACAAAGCCCGTTGCCAACTGTGCCCACATATCTATTCAGGGGACACCATCAGAGGGCCTAATCACATCAGCCACACTATCAGAGGCTCATTCACCTGCACATCTACCAATGTGATATATGCCATCAGGTGCCAGCAATGCCCCTCTGCCATGTACATTGGTCAAACTGGACAGTCTCTACGTAAAAGAATAAATGGACACAAATCAGGATGAGAGTGGACACAACTCATATCCTGGTTGGATGTTCCAAGATTTTGCCATGACCACGGGTCATTTCCTCATTGGTCCACACCAGTTTTGCCCAGCAGAGTGACCAGGCTGCGCCACCCAGCACAAACACGAGGAAGATCAGATCTAGGTGCAGATTTCAACTGAACAGCTCATGTTTATTTTTATGATGGGCCCACTTCAGAACTCAAATCCAACACTCTTGTGAAGTGACTTGGGTTTCGATCTGAAGTTTAGGAACTTGCATTTGGATCAAAGTTTCACAACTGACCCACTTGTGCTATTAACATTACAGAGTTTAATAGTGGGACTTTCCAGTTCTTAGTTATTACTCATTATAATGTATTCTGACGTTAAGGCCCCAATCCAGCAAAATCTAAAACTTATGCCCAACTATAAGCATGTGAGTAGTCCCACTGAAATCAATGGAACTGCTCAAGTGCTTAGATTTAAGCACACTGAAGTACTCTGCCAGGTGAGGGCCTTAAGAAAAAATGAAATAAAATATTGTCAGTTTCAGGGGAACTGCACTTATATTCCCCTCACCTTCCCATTTCCACAGGCTCCCACTGCCTCCCCTGGCTCCTCACCCACCTCCCCATTGCCTTGGCCCCACTGCCTCCACACAGAGCCCAGCAATCTCCTCTTAGCCTTCTGCCCTCCCCAGGCTCCCCATGCACATCCCCATCATCCTGGTTCCCCGCTGCCTCCCCAAGTCTACCCAGCCATCCCCCCGATCCCTAATGACTCCCCCAGGCTTTCCAGCCATCCCCGCATTGCCCCTGGCCTGTCCAGCTTCCTGTGGGCTCCCCAAGTCCCTCTGCTAACCCCCTCTTCCTGAACTGCCCTGAGCTTCCTTCTGCAGTCCGCCAGCCACACCTTGCTTTTCTCTCCAGCCTGGATTATTGCAGAGTGACCCCAACATACTCCCAATCCCAGATTTTCCCTCAGAAATGTATGTTCTATCATGTCCAACCCTCTCCCGGATAGTCCAGAAATACTAAATTAGTTATTCCTTTAAAGGGAATAATGTACACCAGCTCATTTCCATAAATTAAGTTACTCCAACACTTTTCTTAAATTTTCTTTCCACTAAAAATTCAGAAGTGTCAGAATTTCCCACAGGATGGACACTGTATTTCCCAATCATCTCTATTCATAACACAAGGCCTAGAGGATGTTCAGTGATGTATAAGGTGGGAAATTCAAAGCTGATGATAGGAAATACTTTTTCACACAATGGATGATTATCCAGTGGAACTCACTGCCACAGGATGTTACAGAGGGCAAAAACTTAGCAAGATTCAAAGAAGGACTGGATATTTCTATGGACCACAAGAACTTCCAAAGCTGGAATAGTTAATGCATACAACCACTGGCAGGGATATTAAACCTCCTGCTCCAAGACTTGAGCTGACTGTAACTATTACAGACCAAGATCAGACCTAGCACAGGATGATTATCCCCAAATCTGTTACTGCAGGGTTCTTACACCTCCTCTGCAGCCTCTGATGCTGGAAACAGGGCACTGGAGTGGACAGGCTGCTGGTCTGATCCAGTGTCCCTACTTCCTATGACCGAAGTCAGAGGCTCTCAACCTTCCCAGAGTACTGTACCCCTTTCAGAACTCTGATTTCTCTTGCGTATGCCCAAGTTTCACCTCACTTAAAAACGATATGCTTAGAAAATCAGACATAAAAATACAAAAATGTCCCAGCACACAAGTACTGAGAAAATACTTACTTCCTCATTTTTGTCATATAATTATAAACTAAATCAACTGCACTATAAATTGCACTTATATTTCAGTGTATAGCATATAGAGTGGTATAAACAAGTCATTGTCAGTATGAAAGTTTAGTTTATACTGACTTTGCAAGTGCTCTCTATGTAGCCTGTTGTAAAAGTAGGCCTCTATCTAGATGAAATGGTGTACCCCCTGGTACCCCCCAGGATACTCCTGGTTGAGAAGCACTGACCTAAGTGATTTGCCCAAGGTCACACAGGGAGCAAGTGGCAGAGCTAGCAATAGAAACCAGGAGTCCTGTAGCTCAGCCCAGCCCCGTAGCCACAAGCCCAGCCTCGCTCCCTCATTCAAGGCTCTGAAGCTCCTCCACATGGCCTGGCCTGGCCCAGAGAATGCAGCAACGCTGCAGTCCATGAGCCCCTCTGTCCCCTGAGCTGACCCAGCTACGTACCCCTCCCTTGATGGCCATCACAGTGGATGCTTTGGGCATGCTCTTGCTCCAGCACTGCTCAATAATGCTGGCCTGGTTGGTGTTCAGATCAGGGTTGGGTACCTCCTTAGAAATAGCACAGAGAGGGGAAGACACGGCTGGGATCCCATTCCAGGGCAGTCCCGGCTCCCAGCCCCCACTGCTATAACCCACCAGCCTCCCCTGCCCTCTAAGAGACAGGGATAGAACCCAGGCATCCTGAGGCCCGTGGTGACCCTCCCTGCCCCAAGCCACCTGCCCCTCTTCGGCCACCGTTAGCTGTTACCTCTGGCCGCATGAACCACAGGGACTGGACTTCCTCCCTCTTATGTGAGGCAGTTGCTAGAGGGGGACAGAGACCCAGCCACCTTAGGGGAGGTGCTGTGGGACAGAGAAAATATCCAGTGGAGAAAGGATAAGAATGGGAGAGACACTACCCCACAGACCAGCATCCCCTTCTCCAGCAGCCAGGGATGGTGCTGGCCTTGGGCTCACAGAGGTTAGGGGGTGCTGGGGTTAGGGGCAACAGGGTCAGTGGTAGTGGTCGAGGCTGGGCTCTGCGGCGCCTCCTCTGGCTGGGGCTGTGTCACACTGCAGCTGCCTTCCCCATGGTGCTGGGCAGGGACATGGGCGTGAGCTCCAGAAACACGCACACTACAGCCATGTGAGAGCTCCTGGAACCACAGGGGCTAGAATTAGGGGTGCTATGACACCCCCTGGTTTGAAGGGGTTTCCAATACATACAGGGGTTACGGTTTGGTTCACTGGCTCTCAGCAGCCCCCCCCCCGCAATACAAACTGCTCCAGTCCCGCCCCTTGCCTGTAACGCGCATAGACACAGAGCGAGCGCTGCTCACACACCCACCACACACAGCCCGGGGTGTGAGCTCCTGTGACACACGCACCAACACCGCACAGCCGAGCAACACACACGACACTCCCACGCTGCACAGCCTGGCCGGGGCCCTCTTGTACCCACTAGTCCCCGCCCCCCCTCCCAGAGCCGGGAGAGGACCCAGGAGTCCGAGCTCCCAGCCCCCCGCAGCCAGCTCCCCACGGCACAGCGGGACCCCACTCCCAGCTCCCCACGACCACGCTGGGGTCTCCCCCGGCTGCTGGAGCTGGCGGCGCAGGCGCTGGGCCGGGCGGGCAGCAAATCACAGCTGGAGACTGCGCGTCCCACAGCGCCCAGCGAGGGGGGCGGGGCCAGCCGGGACACCTGGGTCCTAGCCGGGCCAGTGCGCAGGGCGGGTCCCAGCTGCAGCCCCAGGTCGCTGGGGAGGGAGGCACTAGCCGCGGGGCAGGAAGTCGCTGCCCGGGCGGAGGAAGCGGCTGGGGCCGGAGCCGAGCCCGGCGATGGCTGCAGCGGGGCCGGCGCAGGTAGGACGCGGGGCGGGGACTCCCCGGCCGGGCACTGGCTGGTCCCGGCTGGGGCCGAGGGGGGCCGGGGCCGGGTCCCTCCCGCGCTAGTGACCCCGGGGCTGGGGGCTGCCGCAGCCGGAGCGCTGGGGCCGGGGAGCGGCGCTGGGGGCCCCGGGCCGGGCGGACACGCGGAGCCGGGCCGAGGAGCCCCGAGGCGGCCGAGCCGGGGCCGGGAGCGGGGCCGAGCACAGGCCTGGGGCGGAGGTGGGTACTCGGGCCGGGGGAGGAGCCTGGTCCCTGCCCTGGGATTCGGGCCCTTCCCAGCGCCCCGCCCCAGAGCCCCCTGGGGAGCCGAGGGCGGCTCCTGTCCCCGGCCAGCAGGGCCCGAGTCCCCGGGGGGCTGTGCGGGGGGGTCTCCCTGGGTCACAGCTGCTGGGCTGGGGGTTCCCCGGGGGCCGCTGCCCTAGAGCCCGCGTCCCCTGCTGAGAGCCCGGGCTGGGGCTGGAGCGGAGGGTGCTGAGTGTGTAACGCTTGTGCCAGCAGCTGCGGGTGGCGTTTGAGGACGTGGCTCTGTATTTCAGCCGGGAGGAGTGGGAGCTGTTATCCCGGCCAGAGAAGCAGCTGTACCGGGACCAGATGCTGAGGAATTACCGGACCCTTGTTTTCCTTGGTAAGGACTAATTTTCCTTCTTTTAGGGTATGTCTACATTACGAAATTAGGTCGAATATATGGAAGTTGTTTTTTTAGAAATAGTTTTTATATAGTCGATCGTGTGTGTCCCCACACAAAATGCTCTAAGTGCATTAACTCGGCGGAGTGCTTCCACAGTACCGAGGCTAGCGTCGACTTCCGGAGCGTTGCACTGTGGGTAACTATCCCACAGTTCCCGCAGTCTCCGCTACCCATTGGAATTCTGTGTTGAGATCCCAGTGCCTGATGGGGCAAAAAACATTGTCGCGGGTGGTTCTGGGTACATGTCGTCAGGCCCTCCTTCTCTCCATGAAAGCAACGGCAGACAATCGTTTTGCGCCTTTTTTCCTGAGTTACCTGTGCAGACGCCATACCACTGCAAGCATGGAGCCTGATCAGCTCACGGTCACCGTATGTCTCCTGGGTGCTGGCAGACGCGGTATTGCATTGCTACACAGCAGCAGCAACCCATTGCCTTGTGGCAGCAGACGGTGCAATAGGCCTGAAAACCATCCTCATCACGTCCGAGGTGCTCCTGGCCGCCTCGGTAAGGTCGGTTAGGAGCGCCTGGGTAGACATGGGCGCAGGGACTAAATTAGGAGTGACTCGACCAGGTCATTCTCTTTAGTCCTGCAGGCAGTCCTATTGCACCATCTTCTGCTGGGCAGGCAAGAGATGAGGATGGCTAGCAGTCCTATTGCACCATCTTCTGCCGAGCAGCCAGGAGATGTGGATGGCTTGCAGTCCTACTGCACCATCTGCTGCCAGCCAAAGATGTAAAAGATAGATGGAGTGGATCAAACAAAACAAGAAATAGACCAGATTTGTTTTGTATTCATTTGCTCCCCCCTCCCTCCGCGAAATCAACGGCCGACAATCATTTTGGTGAGGGCTGTCAGGGGCACCTTGAAAACTTTAATGGAGATTCAGTCCTGCCTGAAATACCAGAGGGAGGGATAGCTTAGTGGGTTGAGCATTGGCCTGCTAAACCCAAGGTTTTTAGTTCAATCCTTGAGGGGGCCATTCTGTGTGAGAGTTGTTTTTGTTTCTCCTTGATGTAAAGTCACCCCCTTGGTTGATTTTTAATTCCCTGTAAGCCGTGTTGTCAGTCGCCCCTCCCTCTGTCAGAGCAACGGCAGACAATCGTTCTGCGTCTTTTTTCTGTGCAGACGCCAAACCACGGCAAGCATGGAGCCCACTCAGATCACTTCGGCAATTAGGAGCACATTAAACACCACACGCATTATCCAGCAGTATATGCAGCACCAGAACCTGGCAAAGAGAAACTGGGCGAGTAGGCGATGTCAGCACAGTGATGAGGACATGGACACAGACTTCTCTCAAAGCACGGGCCCTGACAATGTGGGCATCATGGTGCTAATGGGGCAGGTCATGTGGTGGAACGCCGATTCTGGGCCCGGGAAACAAGCACAGACTGGTGGGACCACATAGTGTTGCAGGTCTGGGACGATTCCCAGTGGCTGCGAAACTTTCGGATGCGTAAGGGCACTTTCATGGAACTTTGTGACTTGCTTTCCCCTGGCCTGAGGCGCAAGAATACCAAGATGAGAGTAGCCCTCACAGTTGAGAAGCGAGTAGCAATAACCCTGTGGAAGCTTGCAACGCCAGACAGCTACCGGTCAGTTGGGAATCAATTTTGGAGTGGGCAAATCTACTGTGGGGGGCTGCTGTGATGCAAGTAGACAACACAATCAAAGATCTGCTGATATCGAGGGTAGTGATCCTGGGAAATGTGCAGGTCATAGTGGATGGCTTTGCTGCAGTGGGATTCCCGAACTGTGGTGGGGCCATAGACGGAACCCATATCCCTATCTTGGCACCGGAGCACCAAGCCGGCGAGTATATAAACTACAAGGGGTACTTTTCAATAGTGCTGCAAGCTCTGGTGGATCACAAGGGACGTATCACCAACATCAACGTGGGATGGCCGGGAAAGGTACATGACGCTCGCATCTTCAGGAACTCTGGTCTGTTTCAAAAGCTGCAGGAAGGGACTTTCTTCCCAGACCAGAAAATAACCGTTGGGGATGTTGAAATGCCTATAGTTATCCTTGGGGACTCAGCCTACCCCTTAATGCCATGGCTCATGAAGCCGTACACAGGCAGCCTGGACAGTAGTCAGGAGCTGTTCAACTACAGGCTGAGCAAGTGCAGAATGTGGATTTGGACGTTTAAAAGCGCGCTGGTGCAGTTTACTGACTCGGTTAGACCTCAGCGAAACCAATATTCCCACTGTTATTACTGCTTGCTGTGTGCTCTACAATATCTGTGAGAGTAAGGGGGAGACGTTTATGGCGGGGTGGGAGGTTGAGGCAAATCGCCTGGCCGCTGGTTACACGCAGCCAGACACCAGGCCGGTTAGAAGAGCACAGGAGGGTGCGGTGTGCATCAGGGAAGCTTTGAAAACCAGTTTCATGACTGGCCAGGCTAAGGTGTGAAAGTTCTGTTTGTTTCTCCTTGATGAAACCCCCCACCCCTTGATTCACTCTACTTCCTGTAAGCTAACCACCCTCCCCTCCTCCCCTCGATCACGCTTGCAGAGGCAATAAAGTCATTGTTGCTTCACATTCATGCATTCTTTATTAATATCTGCCAAGGTAGCCTGGGAGGGGTGGTGGAGGAGAGAAGCACCGGGAGGGGTGGTGGAGGTGGGAAGGACAAGGCCACACAGCACTTTAAAAGTTTAAAACTTATTGAATGCCAGTCTTCTATTGCTTGGGCAATCCTCTGGTGTGGAGTGGCTGGAGGCCCCCACACTGCATTCTTGGGCGTCTGGGTGAGGAGGCTATGGAACTTGGGGAAGAGGGTGGTTGGTTACACAGGGGCTGTAGCAGCAGTCTGTGCTCCAGCTGCCTTTCCTGCAGCTCAACCATATGCTGGAGCATATTAGTTTGATCCTCCAGCAGCCTCGGCATTGAATCCTGCCTCCTCTTATCACGCTGCCGCCACCTTTCAGCTTCAGCCCTCTCTTCAGCCCGCCACCTCTCCTCCCAGTCATTTTGTGCTTTCCTGCACTCTGACATCGTCTGCCTCCACGCATTCGTCTGTGCTCTGTCAGTGTGGGAGGACAGCATGAGCTCAGGGAACATTTCATCGCGAGTGCGGTTTTTTTCACCTTCTAATCTTCACTAGCCTCTGGGAAGGAGAAGATCCTGTGATCCTTGAAACACATGCAGCTGGTGGAGGGGAAAAAAAAGGGACAGTGGTATTTAAAAAGGCACATTTTATAGAACAATGGGTACGCTCTTTCACGGTAAACCTTGCTGTTAACATTACATACATAGTACATGTGCTTTCGTTCCAAGGTCACATTTTGCCTCCCCCCACCACGTGGCTAGCCCATCCCCATGGCTAAGAGCAGGGAACATTTCTGTTCAGCCAAAGGCAAACAGCCCAGCAGGAACGGGCACCTCTGAATGTCCCCTTAAGAAAAGCACCCTGTTTCAACCAGGTGACCATGAATGATTTCACTCTCCTGAGGATAACACAGAGAGATAAAGAACGGATGTTGTTTGAACGCCAGCAAACATACACTGCAATGCTTTGTTCTACAATGATTCCCGAGTATGTGCTACTGGCCTGGTGTGGTAAAGTGTCCTACCATGGTGGGTGGAATAAGGCTGCCCTCCCCAGAAACCTTTTGCAAAGGCTTTGGGAGTTCATCCAGGAGAGCCGCGAATGCCAGGGCAAATTAATCATTAAACATGCTTGCTTTTAAACCATGTATACTATTTTAAAAGGTACACTCACCAGAGGTCCCTTCTCCAGCTGGCGGTTCCGGGAGGCAGCCTTGAGTGGGTTCGGGGGATACTGGCTCCAGGTCCAGGGTGAGATACAGTTCCTGGCTGTCAGGAAAACCGGTGTCTCCACTTGCTTGTTGTGAGCTATCTACAACCTCATCATCATCTTCCTCGTCCCCAAAACCTGCTTCCGTGTTGCCTCCATCTCCATTGAAGGAGTCAAACAACATGGCTGGGGTAGTGGTGGCTGAACCCCCTAAAATGGCATGCAGCTCATCATAGAAGCGGCATGTTTGGGGCTCTGACCCGGAGCGGCCGTTTGCCTCTCTGGTTTTCTGGTAGGCTTGCCTCAGCTCCTTAAGTTTCACGCAGCATTGCTTCGCGTCCCTGTTATGGCCTCTGTCCTTCATGCCCTGGGAGATTTTGACAAATGTTTTGGTATTTCGAAAACTGGAACATAGTTCTGATAGCACGGATTCTTCTCCCCACACAGCAATCAGATCCCGTACCTCCCGTTCGGTCCATGCTGGAGCCCTTTTGCGATTCTGGGACTCCATCATGGTCACCTCTGCTGATGAGCTCTGCACTCACCTGCAGCTTGCCACGCTGGCCAAACAGGAAATTGAAATTCAAAAGTTCGCGGGCCTTTTCCTGTCTACCTGGCCAGTGCATCTGAGTTGAGAGTGCTGTCCAGAGCGGTCACAATGGAGCACTCTGGGATAGTTCCCGGAGGCCAATATCGTCTAATTGCATCCACAGTACCCCAAATTTGACCCCGCAAGGCCAATTTCAGCGCTAATCCTCTTGTCAGGGGTGGAGTAAAGAAATCGATTTTAAGAGCCCTTTAAGTTGAAAAAAAGGGCTTTGTCGTGTGGACGGGTGCAGGGTTAAATAGATTTAACACTGCTAAATTCAACCTCAACTTCTAGTGTAGATCAGGGCTTAGTCACAGCTTTGAAATATCGGGTTCCTTCAAGGTCTCTGCTGCCATGTGCTACCCAGCAGCGAAATGGTGGTAAATATCAGCCCGTTTCAGGCCGGCTTCCTGTTGAAGGACAACTCAGGGGTACAGAGCCTGGGGCTAATCTCTGCGTAACTTGTTTAGTACGTACCTCAGTCCTGGCACAGCGGTGGTAGCAAACAGCACATGAGCAACAACCTCTTCCAGGAATCCCAGCCCAGCCGCTGAGGGCAGCAACTCTTCCTTAAGAACTGACTCTAGTTAGACAAATAAGGCAGGGAGAAAACTCTCCTGCTTCTTGTAACAGCTCCCCATCTCCTCCAAAAGAATGAACAGCGTAGTAAATTTAACAACCTTAGAGTTGAACAACGCTGCATCCTTAGCAAAAGAACTGATAGGTCTGTGTAATGGCACCACATGTCGACACCTGCCATGACTCAGCCCCCCCAAAATATGGAGAAGGATCATAGACGTTGCTGCTTCAGAGTACAAACTGAACTTGCCTGGTGGGAGACGGGAAGAAATCTCTTCTAAGGAAGTTTCAGTGGGGTAGCTGTGTTAGTCTGTTTCAGCAAAAACAACGAGAAGTCCTGTGGCAACTTAAAGACTAACACATTTATTTGGGCATGAGCTATTGTGGGCTGGAACCATTTCATCAGATGCATGAAGTGGAAACTTAAGTGGGCAGATATATATACACTTGGAAAGATGGGTGTGTTACGTTACTATGCTTATGCCCAAATAAATGTGTTAATCTTTAAGGTGCCACTGGACTCCTTGTTGTTTCTTCTAGGGAAGGTTTATTTCATTATTCTCCTACCTGGGATCTCTTCCACTCTCGTCTGAAGCAGCGACCGAGAGCAGTGTCCCGTCGTGCTAGGTGCTGCGCAGCCACACGCCGACCGAGATCGGGGCCCTGTTGTGCTGGGCTGCACCAATGTATCACTGAGTCACTGCCTCCAACACTTCAGTAATAAAACTGATTCTTTCCCCCCAAACAGGCTCTTCAGGTTCCACACCGGACTTAATCCACCGGATCGAGGTAGGGGAGGCAGAGCTCTGGATCGGTGATGCCAAGGACTCCAGGGAAAGCTCCAGGCCTGAGAGCCCCTCCCCAGGTGCGTCATAGAAGATTAGGGTTGGAAGGGACCTCAGGAGGTCATCTAGTTCAATCCCCTGCTCAAAGCAGGACCAACCCCAACTAAACCAACTTTGTCAGGCCGGGCCTTAAAAACCGCTAAGGATGGAGATTCCACCACCTCCCTAGGTAACCCATTCCAGTGCTGCACCACCCTCCTAGTGAAACAGTGTTTCCTAATATCCAACCTAGACCTCCCCCACTGCAACTTGAGACCATTGCTCCTTGTTTTGTCATCACTGAGAACAGCCGAGCTCCATCCTCTCTGGAACCCCACTTCAGGTAGTTGAAGGCTGCTAGCAAATCCCCCCTCACTCTTCTCTTCTGCAGAATAAACAAGCCCAGTCCCCTCAGCCTCTCCTCGTAAG
Source organism: Natator depressus (assembly GCF_965152275.1). NCBI lineage: Eukaryota > Metazoa > Chordata > Testudines > Cheloniidae > Natator > Natator depressus. The sequence goes on from NC_134239.1 coordinate 10,657,896, forward strand.
TCATGTGCCCCAGCTCCCTGATCATTTTTGTTGCCTTCCTCTAGACGCTCTCCAGTTTGTCTCAAGACAGGCTCAATCACGTAGGAAGAGTGCGAGGTCACGTCTAGGCGGAGGATGCCATTTTGTAGAGCAGGTCTCCGGCTCTTGTAGCGCTTCACTCTAATGCTCTAAAACTGCCCCGAGTTCCAGGCAGCTGCTGCTGGGGGCGCGGAGGCACGTGGGGTCCAGAGGAAATCATCCTGAGTGGCACAACTTGGAGTACCCTGGTGTATGGGCTGGGTGTGAGGGAGAGGGGGTGGAATGTCCTTTGTCACATCCCCTCTCCTCCTGCTCTCTCAGTGGCACGAAATCGTTGTCACTTACATTGCTTCAGTGTCAATGCTTAGCTCAGCCTGAACGCGTCTGTGATGGTCTATAGCTCAAAGGCCTGCCGGGTAGCAGCCATTCACCCCTTCCAGCTCAGCAGTGCCATGGATCAGGTTGTAAAACAAGACAAAAAATGTTTTTTTGAGGTTACCTCACACAAACCCTGAGTAACTTGGCATCCCCTCAATCCCCTTCCCTCACCCCCCCCCCCCCCCAAAAAAAAAACCCAAAAAACTCCCAACCTTCTTGAGTATTTTAGTTTAGGTTTAGTTTTGCACAAAGAATGAAACAAACGTCAAGCCAAGGAATAAGCTACATTGTGCTAAGCAGCTACCTGCGTCCACAGGAGGGGATTGTAGCCCCTCAACTGAACTATATTGAAACCAATCTTGTTAAAACAGCACAAACACTGGGGAACAGGCCTCATGCTATAAAACAGGAGAAAGTGAAGAACCAGCACCGTGGAAATAAAAACCTCTGTTTGAAATGAAACCAAAATCAGATTGAAAACAAACCATGGACCCTGTTTCAACTGCATGAGCACTAAGGGGCCCTAGTCCTGGGTCAGGGCACTGCCTGGATCCTGTGCAGTTTACGCATAAAACAAGACCCAAGAGGCGCATGGCACACATGGGAGCAGGCACTAGGCACTGCACAAACAACATAGGGTAGAACCAACATGAGTCAGGCTGCAGATTTTCACAGCATTTTGTCTCAAAAATTACAGAGCAGTTTGAATACATTTAGTTAAAGTCACAGGTCACAAAATTTACTGTGACTGCTTGAAGATTTTTAATAAAACCTGCCCCCCTCCTCGCCCTGCCCAGAGGCACTTGCCACCCAAAGAAGCACGCTCCCCGCAGCACTGCAAGCCTAATCCTAGCCCGGGTCAGAGTGGTTGGTGTTAGAGAGCTTATTCCTTCACCCTCTCACTTCCCTGGTCCTTCTTGCATGAACAGAGAGCAACAATGTCCGAAGGTGCAAACAATTCGATGTTTACTGGGATGAACTTCCAGCAAGCTTAAATAGAAATTCCTTCTTCCTTATTTTCGAATCCCAATTTACTTCCTCTTTGCCCCTAATTTATATAGTAATATTCTCAGTTATACCTTAACCAATCATTTTACTGAAATCTATCTAACTAATCCGAACATATTGTAACATAATTTTCTAATAAATTATATGTCACTACCCTACTTAACTTACACCTAGCAAAATTAATTATACAGCAGACAGAAAGAATTAGAGAACCAGACAGAGTAACAATAGAAAAGTGGGGCCCTAAAGATAAAACATACAGAAATGAGGGTTTCACAACCACAACCATTGAGAAGTGATTTCTTGCCAGACAGGATGCTATCAAACTAAGTTTTCTTTAACCAGCTTTCTCAGGTGGTGATAGGAATACAATCCTGTCCTGATAGTGCCTAACAGCCCAATAGCACCTTCTTTCAATGTGACTAGTTTGGAATGTGAGGATGTGACCGTTCGCTTCCCAGCTTATGGCTGCCACTGCTGCTTAGCCAAAGGCCTTAGCTTAAGAACAGGGCCTCAGACTGTCACAGTAAGAGAAAAAAGAACAAGGAGGACTTGTGGCACCTTAGAGATTAACAAATTTATTTGAGCATAAGCTTTCGTGGGCTAAAACCCACTTCATCGGATGCATGCAGTGGAAAATACAGTAGGAAGATACATATACATACAGAGAACATGAAACACTGGGTGTTGCCATAGACACTATAACCAGAGTGATCAATTAAGGTGAGCTATTGTCAGCAGGAGAAATAAACCTTTTGTTGTGATAATCCAGATGGCCCATTTCCAACAGTTGACAAGAAGGTGTGAGTGACAGTAGGGGGGAAAATAAGCATGGGGAAATAGTGTTAGTTTGTGTAATGACCCATCTACTCCCAGTCTTTATTCAAGCCTAATTTAATGGTGTCTAGTTTGCAAATTAATTCCAATTCAGCGTCTCTTGTTGGAGTCTGTTTTTGAAGTTTTTTGTGAGAGAAGGCCCTTACACAGATTTTTTCTTTTATACCTCTATAGCTAAATGATAAACATATACCTAAATTCTTAAAGTATAGGCCTTTACAGGCAGGCCTGCGTATCTGCATCCTAACAGTTGGGGTGGGCTGGAGTGGATGTAGGTGGCAATGCCATTCACTGAAGTTTGGCCCTTTCCCCCACCATCATGACTGGGGTGGGGGGCAAATCTGGGTGGCACTGTAACCCCACAGGCCAGGTCTCAATATCTGGAGCAAGGCATTGGGTCCAGCCTTGTGGGAGGGGAACCGCCATTACAGGCAGAGGTGCAAATCCCAAAAACAGTCACCTGGAAATGGGGAAATTGTTCCATCCGTGACATTTTTCCATCCTTGGCAAACCTGCATCCCTAATGATGAGCTAACACCAGAATGGCCTCTGCTCTCTCCAGCAGGGCACGGGATCCCGGGAGCAATGAGGGGACAGTCTGAATGCGGGGAGAGCACAGAAGGAGAGCAGGATCCCACAGCCCACACGGGGATCAATATACTGGATACAGTTCATCTCCTGGGTAGACTCAGCCAGAGACTCCCCATGGGCCGGTGTCCCCACCGCTGCATCGATTGCGGCAAGAGGTTCAGCAGCCCGTCCGCGCTGAACCAGCACCAGCGCATGCCCACTGGGGAGCAGCCGTATTGCTGTGCCAACTCTGGTCAGAGGCTCAGCAATGCCAGCACACTGACCCAGAATCGGCGCATGCACATCAGGGAGCAGTCATATCGCTGTGCTGATTGTAACAAGAGCTTTGCACACAGCTCAAAGCTGAGAGTACATCAGCGCACGCACACGGGGGAGCGGCCGTATCGCTGTGCTGAGTGTGGCAAGGGCTTTGCACAGATCTCGGATCTGAGATCGCACCAGCACACGCACACTGGGGAGCGGCCGCACCGCTGTGCTGAGTGTGGCAAGGGCTTTGCATCGAGCTCAAATCTGAGTAGACACCAGCGCACGCACACCGGGGAGCGGCCGCACCGCTGTGCTGACTGCGGCAAGGGCTTTGCGCAGCTTGCACACCTGAGAAGACACCAGCGCGCACACAGCGGGGAGCGGCCGCACCGCTGCACTGACTGTGGCAAGAGCTTTGCGGAGAGCTCAAAGCTGAGAACACACCAGCGCACACATACCGGGGAGCGGCCGTATCGCTGTGCTGACTGTGGAAAGGGCTATGCACAGATTGCATACCTGAGAACACACCAGCGCACGCACACCGGGGAGCGGCCGTACTGCTGCACCGACTGTGGGAGGAGCTTTGCGACAAGCTCAACGCTGAGAATACACCAGCGTCTGCACACCGGGGAGCGGCCGCACCACTGCACCGACTGCGGGAAAGACTTTGCACAGAGCTCAACCCTAAGAATGCACCACCGCACGCACACCGGGGTGCGGCCGCATCACTGCACCGACTGTGGCAAGAGCTTTGCGGAGAGCTCAAAGCTGAGAATACACCAGCGCACGCACACTGGGGAGCGGCCATATTGCTGCACGGACTGCGGAAAGGGCTATGCACAGATTGCACACCTTAGAATACACCAGCGCACGCACACCGGGGAGCGGCCGTACCGCTGTGACGATTGCAGCAAAAGCTTTACCAATGCCAGTGCATTGACCAAACATCAGCGCACGCACCCACACACACCGGGGAGCAGCTGCACCACTGTGCCAACTGTGGTAAGAAGTTCAACAATGCCAACAAGCTGACCCAGCACCAGTGCACACCAGGGAACGGCCATTCCAGTGCACTGTCTGCAGAAAGAACTTTGCACAGAGCTAATACCTGAGAATACACCAGCGCATTCACAGCGGGGAGCGGCTGTACAGGTGTGCTGACTGTGGCAAATGCTTTGCTCACTTGGGCAACCTCACCTGGCACCAGTTGACTCACCAGTTGACTCGCCCTTCTGCCACCACCAGGGCCCAAGGGGCTTCTGGCAGCTGGCAGGCCTGGCACAGTGCTAGCAGAATCAGACCAAGGCATGGTCCTGTCCCCATGATGCCCAGCAGAGACTGTATGGGGCAGGGAAGGGGACTTGACTAAGCAGTGTGGGGAAGAGCTCAGAGGTGGAGGGATTTTAGAGTAGATGGTCACAACATACTCCATTAGGGGCCCCCTGCATCTAGGTGGGGTCCAGCCAGGGGTCTCCCTGTCAAGCTCCCCACAACACATATAGCTGTGAGGCAGCCAGGATAATTCCCCCTCCCCCCATCTAGATGGGACTGAATCAGGAACTTCCCCCCACAGCTCCCTCGGTTTTAGCCAAGGGGTGACTCTTAGGTGACATCTGGAGCTGGGATTTGCTGTCCTGTCTCAGCATGGATTGGTCTGATCTAAGGCCTGACTAACCATGAGACCTGAAGAACCGTGTAACTGGCAGGTGCACAGAGAGAGTTTTGCATTACTCCTTGGGGAATTCTATGCCAAAAAAAAAAAAAAAAATTCTGCACACCATATTTTAGAATTTTGCATATTTTATTTGTCAACATAACACAATATAATCACACTAGTTTCAATTATTTTGGTAATTTATTTCAAACTACCCATCAGCAACTATGTTTGCAACAGTACAAACAACAGACGATAAAAAAGATTCAGGAAGTGATTTTTCACAAATAGATTCCTTACTAGGCCTTTTAACACAGAACTTTGAGTATTAATTCATTTAAACTACACTATCGAAATGTATTTCCCGCACGCCTCAGAAGCACTGCAAAGGCTTGGGGGAGCCAGGAGTAATGGAGAAGCTGAGGGAGAGGGAAGTAATTGCTGGGAAGGAGCCTGGTGTGAACTTTGAGAGTTGTTGGGTGTGGGTGGGGGAAGTATGGAAGAGGGGGATTTGTAGGGAGAGGGGAAGAGTGATTGATAGAGACTGGGGAATCCTTCTGTATGGAACCCTGGCTCACCCTTGGCCTCTCCCATTGATTCATGCACACCTGCCCGCTGTCCCTTTGTATCCCTGCCTCCCCCCATCCCCGTGTATCCCTGACCCCTCTTTCACCCCCATGTGTCCCTGCATCCCCACTTGCATTCTGCTCCTACCTCAGTGTTACCTCACTAGCTCCTGTGACCCCCCTCACCCCCCCCAGGAGCCCTGTATGCCCCATTCTGTCCATCTCCCCCATATTCCTTGCCTCCACACCTGACTCCACGGGCAGAGGACTGTGAAGTATCCTCTGACCCTCTCCCTCTCTGGCCGGCTGCTCCAGCCGTAAACCAGCTGCTCTCTTCTGGTGCCACGGCAGCCCCCGGGGGGAAAAGGTGTAATTGCAGCGCTGCTCCATCAAAATAAATTATTCTGGGGTGACAAATAACTTGTGGGGCACATGAAGTTTGTGCTTGCGCAGTGGTGCAGAATTCCTCCGTGAGTCTCGCATATGAAGTGACATCACACATGTAATCATTGACGGGTACAGAAAAATCAAGCCCTGGCACAGAGGTGCGTAGAGCTGTTTGTGTTCTTTCCTCAACTGTTCTCTCCTGTTAGCCATGCCCACAGACTACGCAAATGAGTCAAATCCCTGTATATGTCTCTGGGATGAACTACTCTCCAAGGAGCCACCCAGGAGTGGAAAGAGACTTTCCATCAGAGACGGATTTGCAGTGAAACAGAGGTTGCCCTGGCACAGGGCCCCCCAACAACAGGGTACCCTAGGGCTGGGCAGTTGCGGGGGCGGAAGCTTGGTCCTCCTGGCTCCTGCTGCAGGCTCCGCACCCACCAGCAGCCAAGCTCCCTCCTCCCCGCCTCCTCCCCAGAGCATGCCGTATTCCTGCCCCTCCCTCTCCCTCTTCCCTTCCCCCTCCCTCCCAATGCTTCCCCTTCCACCAAACAGCTGTTTGCTGGCACTCAGGTCGCTCTGGGAAGGAGGGGGAGGAGTAGGGCTGCAGCGCGCTCGGGGAGCAGGCGGAGAAGAGGTGGGGGAGGGGCCTTAGGGAAAGGGGTGGAATTGGGACAGGGTGGGGCCCCCACACTCCCCCTACACATACCCCCCCAGCCCCCTGCCGTGAGCCGCTCAGGGCAGGGGGCTGGGAGCACCCCCACGACCCCAGCCCTAACTCTTGCACCCCCCTCACAAACCCCCAGCCCTCCTTGACTCCTGCACCCCGCACACATACCTAGCACCCCCACACCCCATGCCCTGTCTCCTGCACCCCCCCCATCCCCAGCACCAAATGGGAGCTCCTGCACACACACACCCACATTCCCACTTGCACTCCTGGCACCAAACGGGAGCTGCCCCAGGTCAGCGCTCCACACCCCAACCTCCTGCCCCAGCCCTGAGCCCCCCTCCCACACCCTAAGTCCTGGCCAGACCCCACACCCCAACGGTTTTTTACATTTTTTTTTAATAAAGAGCTCTTAGCCAAAGCGCTCTACAATCATTAGCTAATGGTACAAACAATATTTGGAAAGATCATGAAGTGGTCCACCGAGACCCTCCATGATCTTCAAGTGGTCTGTGGAAAAATAAATTAGACTACAAAAACAATCAAGGTACCTCCTTTTATTTTCATTTACTTCCTATGACTTATAGGAGGAGGATGAAGAAAAAAAGAATGAAGGGGGGGGGAGATAAGAGAGAATGTTCTTTTTCTTGGTTGGGTCCCAAGGAGGGGCCCCAAAAATGAAGCTGAGCACAGGGCCCCACTAACTCTAAACCAACACTGCTTTCCATAGAGATTGTTCGAATTTGTAGATGGAAATTTCTGTTAGGGGTGTAAATACTGTTTAAAAAGTTAACCATTTAAATGATTAAAATATGTCATTTGAACAGTTAACCGTTTACGCGGCTGGGGCCCATCTGGCTGGTGTAGGGGGGGCTCCGGCTGGGCCCACTTGGGCTGGTGCTGCAGCTGGGCCCGCTCCATCCCTAATTACATCCCTAATTTCTGCACACAGCTCACAGTGCTGATGGAAGGAGCATGGAGTCATGCAAAGCTGGCCAAAGGAGCACAGGGCAGGGAGCCCATGGAAAGTAGCTTGTGGAGGTAGGTTACTGATTGGAGCTGAGGTTCACTCCATGACCCCACAGGTCTCACACCAACTGGGACGGCACAAAGTGTTTTACACGGGGATACTGGAGTTTTCCAAAGTCTCAAGACGTCTCTGGGATGGAATACACCCCGTATTTAAACCCTACACACTACTACAATCATCTAGGTACAAATTATGCCTTACAAGGTAGGTATCATTTGAAAACTAATAACTCACTGGCCAGCATGATCATAGTGAAATGTATGCAGCAACTTTGTATAAAAATCTATGAACAGAAGCTGAAATTGCAACTGAAGCGTGTTGACCAGACACGTCTCCGGAGCGGGTAAAACTGTGTCTCAAAAACAAAGGAGATGTTAGCCGAGTTGTCATCAAAGCTGATGGGCCATCACCCATCAAGTAGCCATTCTTTGGAAAGGAAGGCAATCAGGAACAAACTGATCTGCATTTTAGCAAACAACAGCATGAAACCTCTTCTCCACCAAAGTTCATGTCTCTCCACATCTAGGGGTCACTGAGAAAATTCTGCATTTCAAAGGGTGATTGAACTATAAAAAAGAGGGGCAAAAACACCTCGTGTTTTTCCTGTTCATCTCTTGTTATCACCTAAGAGGACCCAAAAAAAAAAAAAAAAAGCAGCCTTTGCACCTCAGGAACTGATCCTGAACTAAAAACTTGGTCAGCAGTGCTACTGGAAACCTGTGGTAAAGGACTTCACTTTGCACTACGTCTGGTTTGTTCACTTTAGTCCTGAGAAGTGTTTATATCTTTCTTTTTCTTGAAACCATTTCTGACTTTGATGCCTCATCATTTGAAATCTACCTTTGTGATTAAATAAATTTTTCTTCTTTAATTGAAATGAAGTGGACTGTGTGGGCAACTCCATTTGGGGTGCGGAAAAATGTAGGTCTATTGATCCCCTTAGAGGGGCAATGGACCTATTCTATCAGGACTGTCCAGGAGAAGGCTGGACAATACAAGCCACATATATTTGGGGGGAAATCTGGGATGGTGTGTGTATTGGGATCATCCTGCAGTAATAACCAAGGCTGTGAAAGCCAGAGTGTGAGCTGAGCATGGCTGGCAGGCAGCAGCTACACACAGACACTTGGGGTAAGACCGGATGCTGGAGGCTGTTTGTGAGTGGTCCAGGTTGGGAGTGACAGCAGCAAAGCATTACTGGGCCCCCCAGGTTACAGGGCGGGCGGTGACACTGTCCCACCTCCCCACCGCATGTCTGGATTACACTCTGGATTGTGATACCCTCATTGTCTCATTGGACAATGAGAATGGACACAACTCATATCCTGGTTGGATGTTGCAAGATTCTGCCATGAGTACAGGTCGTTTCCTGATTGGCTCAGGCCAGCTTTGCCCAGCAGCGTGACCAAGCTGCACGATCCAGCAGAAATGGTATAAAATGTCCCATCTTGTTCAGCACGTTGCTTCCTCAAGTCAAAATGTCTGCACAAAGGAGACGTGAGTGGGACCAGCATCGCCTGGCCATAGAGAACACCGTCTGCTGGGTAACAACTTTAGTTGGGTTGCTAACAAGCACCCTATTAACTGTGGCTTTTAAAGTCCGCTGAGAAATCCACCCAGAGAACAGGCGTATGGATGTCACAGCACCTTGAGTGAATCACCAGAATGAACTCCCTCTCCGTCTCTAGAACCAGCCACTGCAACGGTGAAACTGAGCTAGAAAAGTCACCTGCATGCCAGCTCGAACGGATATGTAGGGGAAAAAAAAGTCATTTTGCATATTTACACACTGGTTAATGAATTGACAGCGTGGTTGTGTAAAGTGAACTGCTTCATATCTGAGTTAACACCCTCTAGGCGACTAAAATGTCTGATGCACAGAGGCGACTGGTAACTGCTGGCAGTGGTGAGGGGCACAACGTAAAGGCTCTGGTGGTGTGCTGCAGGGTTCAGGGCAGGTACTCAAGCGACAAAGGAGTTTTGATTCCTAGACCTGCTTTTGATGTCGTGTTGGGTTCCCCCCTCCCCCCCGGGGTGCCACCTGATGTACTGGGGAACCACTGAGCCCACCTGCTCCTCCAGCCTGGGCTCCCTTACCCTGTCCTGCTGAGCCAGGCCCTCCAGCCTCCTTCAGCGCACACAGGTAGGGCCACACCCAACTGCAGAAAGACACCGACACTGAAATCAGCTCTGCGTGGGAAGGCTTCAAATAAGGAATTCCCCACATAGGGGCCGACTTCGTGGGTGCTCCGTGGCTGGCGCACCCATGGGGAAAAATTAGCAGGTGCTCCGCACCCACCGGTAGCCAAGCTCCCCCGTCCTCGCCTCCTTCTCCCGCCCCGAGCAGGCCGAGTCCCTGCTCCTCCCCTTCCCTCCCAGTGCTTCTCCCCCCCACCACCTAACAACTGTTTGGCGGCGCTTAGGATTTTCCGGGAGGGATAGGGAGGAACGGGGACACGGCACACTCGGGGGAGGAGGCAAGGAAGAGGCAGGGCAGGGGACTTGGGGGGAAGAGGGTGGGAAGGGGAGGCGGGGCTGGGGGTGAGAAAAGGCAGGGTGGGGTGGGGACTTTGGGAAAGGGGTGGAATGGGGGTGGGGTGAGGGCGGTGCAGAGGCAAGGGGTCAAGCACCCACCAGGCAGAGAGGAAGTCGGCGCCTATGATTGCCCAGCACTCAAGTGCACAACCCCTCTGGAGTGTAAACCCAAAATTATACTGTCTTGCACTGCATAGAGAACTATACAGCATAAGCTCATGAAATTCGCCCCCTTCCTCAGTGTGGAGGAAGATACGCACAGCTTTTGCCCCCCAGTTATGAATTTCAGAAACTGGTTTTAGTGAAAACAAAACCAAGTTTATTAACTACAAAAGATCGATGTTAGTGATTATAAGAGAGAGCAAACAGATCAAAACAGATTACCTATCAACTAAAACAAACACGCAAGCTAAGCTCAATATGCTAAAGAAAGTGGTTGTAAGCATCAATTTCTCACCCTAAATGTTATTTTAGGCAGATTGCAGAGGATCTTGAAGGCTCTTGCTTGCAACTTAAAACTTCAGATGTTCCTTTCACAGGCTAGACGCTTTCCAGCTCTTCTCTCCCCCCAGCCCATGTCTTTGTTTCTTAAATGTTCACAGCAAACATCTTGGGCGGGGATTCAGTGAAAAACAAACACTGGTTAGGTCGCTCCCCTGCCTTAAATAGGTTTCACATATGGCCGGAATCCCTTGTTTTCCAGTGTGAGTCCATCCCCAGTCAGTGGAAAAGTACTAATTTTAACATGGAGTTCAGTATCTGGCAACGTGATCACATGACCCTGCAGCCACAACTCAAAGTCTGTTTGCTGGGTCCACAGGAAGGCTTTCCAGGAAGGTGGGATATTGGAATCTTAAAAGACCTATTGTTTTTCCTCATAGCCCATCCAGACTGATTGCATTGTCTGGTGGGCGTTCCCCAGGTGAAAACCCACTTGTAATTGATTCATAATCAGTATTCCTAACTTCAGATACCAAAATGAGACATGGTTACAAATAGAATAATCATATCCAGTAATCATAACCTTTCCAGTGAGACCTCACATAACCCATCTTGCATAAAATACATCTCAGTTATGCTATAATCATGTAATAATATTTCTGTGAAGAATATGGGGCGTAGTGTCACAGTCATGTTTTACGAAACTATGCAATAGCAGACAGAGACTGTTCGAAAACAGAGCTACACATGAAGCAGCTCTGGGTTGCACTGATGTACTGTATCAATTTGAAGGACAGAGATATTTGCAAACTAAACCTTTGATATGATTTTTGGGGCTCTTGTGATAATATCAGCACCCAATAATTATGTCAGGAATCAGTTCTGATTTAACCATATACAATTATTTCCCCTCTGCATTTGAATCCACCCTCTCTGCTGGATTTACAAAGAAAACTTGGCACTCTTGGGCGTCACAAGTCTCAGAAATCTCATGCTAACCCTCCTGAGGACTATGATGTCTCTCTTCTCGTATCTATAGGTTCACAGAATGCTGAACATGGAGCATCAGTAGCAAAGCTGGAAAAACAGGTATCGTGGCAGGAGGGAAGTGGTTTGAAAGAATTTTTGGAACGTAAATTAAAACAGATTTCTGTGCTCAATCTCCTGTGCCCAGCCCAGAGAGCAGGGACGTTCCAGTCAACTATCTGAGCTTGCCTACAATTCCATTTTCTCTTTACAGTTCACTTTTAACTAGAGATGGACCCCAAACTAGGACACAGAATCCAGACCGCTCTGAAACATGAGGAAAGTCAGATCTGTGTGCAGATTTCAACTTCACAGCTCAGGTTTCTTTTTATGGTGGCCCATTTCAGAACCCAAATCCTAACACTCTTGTGAAGTGACTTGGGTTTGGATCTGAAGATTAGGAGCTTGAATATGGATCAAAGCTTCACAACTGACCCACTTGTGCTATTAACGTTACAAAGTTTAATAGTGTGACTTTCCAGTTCTTAATTATTACTCATTATAATATATTTTGACATTATCCAATCCAGCAAACTCCTAAATTTATGCTTAATTATAAGCATGTGAGTAGTCCCACTGAAATCAATGGACTTAAGCACACTGAAGTACTCTGCCAGGTAAGGGCCTTAAGAAAAAATGAAATAAAATATTGTCAGTTTCAGGGGAACTGCACTTGTATTTCCTTGGCCCCACTGCCTTCCAGAGCCCAGCAATCTCCCCCTTAGCCTTCTGCCTTCCCCAAGCTCCCTATGCACATCCCCATCATCCTGGTTCCCTGCTGCCTCCCCCGGTCTTCCCAGCCATCCCCTCTGGCCCCCAGTGACTCTCCCAGGCTCCCCAGCCATCCCCGCATTGCCCTTGGCCTGTCCAGCTTCCTGCAGGCTCCCTGAGCCCCTCTGCTAAGCCCTGCTTCCTGAATTGCCCTGAGCTTCCTTCTGCAGTCAACCAGCCACACCTTGCTTTTCTCACCAGCCTGGATTATCACAGGGTGACCCCAACACACTCTCAATCCCAGATTTTCCCACAGAAATGTATGTTCTGTCATGTCCAACCCTCTCCCAGACAGTTCAGAAATACTAAATTAGTTATTCCTTTAAAGGGAATAATGTACACCAGCTCATTTCCTTAAATTAAGTTACTCCAACATTTTTCTTAAATTTTCTTTCACTAAAAATTTTGAAATTTCAATTTCTGATCCGCTTCAGAATCAAAACAAATTTAGAAATGTCAGAATTTCCCATGGGAAGGACACTGTATTTCCCAATGATCTCTATTCATAACACAAGACCTAGAGGATGTTCAGTGACATAAAAGGTGGGAAATTCAAAGCTGATGATAGGAAATACTTTTTCACACAATGGGTGATTATCCAGTGGAATTCTCTGAGACATGATGTTACAGAGGGCAAGAACTTAGCCAGATTCAAAGAGGGACTGGATATTTCTATGGACCACAAGAACTTCCAGAGCTGGAATAGTTAATGCATACAACCATGGCAGGGATATTAAACTTCCTGCTCCAAGACTTGAACTGACTGTAACCATTACAGACCAAGATGAGACCTAGCACAGGATGATTATCCCCAAATCTGTTACTGCGGGGTTCTTACACCTCCTCCTGGCCTCTGGTCTGATCCAATCTGCCTATTCCCTATAACCTAAGTCAGTGGCTCTCAACCTTTCCAGACTACTGTACCCCTTTCAGCACTCTGATTTCTCTTGCATATGCCCAAGTTTCACCTTGCTTAAAAATGATATGGTTAGAAAATCAGACATAAAAACACAAAAGTGTCCCAGCACACAAGTACTGAGAAAATGCTTACTTCCTCATTTTTGTCATATAATTATAAACTAAATCTATTGCACTATAGGGTTGGACTTATATTCCAGTGTATAGTATATAGTGTTATAAACAAGTCATTGTCAGTATGAAAGTTCAGTTTGTACTGACTTTGGAAGTGCTTTTTATGTAGCCTGCTGTAAAACTAGGCTACTATCTAGATGAGATGGTGTACCCCATGGAAGACCTCTGTGTACCCCCAGGGGTACCCCTAGTTGAGAACTACTGACCTAAGTGATTTGCTACAGAGGGAGCCAAGTGGCAGAGCTAACAATAGAAACCAGGAATCCTGTAGCCCAGCCCAGCACTGTAGCCACAAGCCCAGCCTCGCTCCCTCATTCAAGGCTCCCAACGCACCTCCGCATGGCCTGTTCTGGCCCAGAGAATGCAGCAAGGCTGCAGTCCATGAGTCCTTCTGCCCCATGAGCTGGGCTGGCAGGACCCAGCTATGTTCCCCTCCCTTGATGGCCATCTCAGTGGATGATTTGGGCATGCTCTTGCTCCAGCACTGCTTGATGATGCTGGCCCAGTTGGTTCAGATCAGGGTTGGGTACCTCCTTTGAAATAGCACAGAGAGGGGAAGACACGGTTGGGATCCCATTCCAGGGCAGTCCCGGGTCCCAGCCCCCACTGCTATAACCCCCCAGCCTCCCCTGCCCTCTAAGAGACATGGATAGAACCCAGGCATCCTGAGGCCCGTGTTGACCCTCCCTGCCCCAAGCCACCTGCCCCACTTCAGCGAGCGTTAGCTGTTACCTCCGGCCACATGAACCACAGGGACTGGACTTCCCCCCCTCTTATGTGAAGCAGTTGCGAGAGGGGGAAAAGAGACCCAGTCACCTTAGGGGAGGTGCTGTGGGACAGAGGAAATATCCAGTGGAGAAAGGATAAGAATGGGAGAGACACTACCCCACAGACCAGCATCCTCTTCTCCAGCAGCCAGGGATGGTGCTGGCCTTGGGCTCACAGAGGTTAGGGGGTGCTGGGGTTAAGGGCAACAGGGTCAGTGGTAGTGGTCAAGGCTGGGCTCTGTAGCGCCCCCTCTGTCTGGGGCTGTGTCACACACAGAATCCATCCCTTCTTTCCGCACTGTAGCTTTCACGGCAAAGCACAGCTTGGCGAACTTTTGGAAGACCCGGCTGCGCTGGGCGTCCCGCAGGCGCTTGATGTGTTTAACCTTGGACCATTTGTTGCAGCTGGTGTGCATGGCATCTGTGGTGTGCAGGGCTCGGCCCAATGGGCGGGGTCTAGGGGTAGCCAGCTGGGGCATGAGCACTCAGGCCAGAAGACGGCATGGGGCAGCGGCCCTCCCCCTGGCACTGGGCAGGGATATGGGTGTGAGCTCCTGAAACACACACGTTACACAGCTGGGTGAGAGCTCTTGTAACACACACAGCCCTCCGGAAACACGATGAAGTGAGCTGTAGCTCACGAAAGCTTATGCTCAAATAAATTGGTTAGTCTCTAAGGTGCCACAAGTCCTCCTTTTCTTTTTGCGAATACAGACTGTTACTCTGAAACACACACTACAGCCATGTGAGAGCTCCTGGAACCACAGGGGCTAGAATTAGGGGTGCTATGACACCCCCTGGTTTGAAGTGGTTTCCAATATCTACAGGGGTTAGGGTTTGGTTCACTGGCTCTCAGCAGCCCCCCCACCCCCCGAAATACAAACTGCTCCAGTCCCCGCCCCTTGCCTGTATCGCGCATGGACACAGAGCGAGCGCTGCTCACACACCCACCACACACAGCCCGGGGTGTGATCTCCTGTGACACACGCACCAACACCGCACAGCCGAGCAACACACACGACACAGCCCGACCCGTGTGTTACTGCGACACTCCCACGCTGCACAGCCTGGCCGGGGCCCTCTTGTACCCACTAGTCCCCGCTCCCCTCCCAGAGCCGGGAGAGGACCCAGGAGTCCGGGCTCCCAGTCCCCTGCAGCCAGCTCCCCACGGACTCGGGATCCAGGCGTCCCGGCTGCTGGAGCTGGCGGCGGAGGCGAGCGGCCCTTGGAGCGCGCGGGACACGCCGCAGGGCTGGAGCGGGGCGGGGCCAGACACCTGGGTCCCAGCCCAGCCCGTGCACAGGGCGGGTCCCGGCTGCAGCCGCAGAGCGAGGAGCTGGCGCGAGCGGGAGGCGGCCCCGGGGAGGCACCAGCCGCGGGGCGGGAAGTCGCTGCCCGGGCGGAGGAAGCGGCCGGGGCCGGAGCCGGAGCCGGAGCCGGAGCCGAGCCCGGCGATGGCTGCAGCGGGGCCGGCGCAGGTAGGACGCGGGGCGGGGACTCCCCGGCCGGGCACTGGCTGGTCCCGGCTGGGGCCGGGGCCGGGTCCCTCCCGCGCTAGTGACCCCGGGGCTGGGGGCGGCTCAGCGCGGCCAGGCAGGGCCCGGGTCCCGCTTTGCACCAGCGCAGCCCGGGGGTCAGAGGCTGCAGCAGCTGGGGCCGGGGAGCGGCTTTGGGGCCCCGGGACCCGCCCACAAAGCCGGGCGGACATGCGGAGCCAGGCGCGACCCCTTTACCCCGAGTCCCCGGGGGGCTGTGCGGGGGGGTCTCCCTGGGTCACAGCTGCTGGGCTGTGGCTTCCCCGGGAGCCGCTAGAACCCGCGTCCCCTGCTGAGAGCCCGGGCTGGAGCTGGAGCTGGAGCGGAGGGTGCTGAGTGTGTAACAGAGAAGTGGGCAAACTACGGCCCGCGGGACCGTCCTGCCCGGCCCCTGAGCTCCCGGCGGGGAGGCTCGTCCCCGGCCCCTCCCCCGCTGTTCCCCCTCCCCGCGGCTACGCTGCCGCCCAGGCAGCGCTCTGGGCTGCGGGTTGCGCGCTCCGGCGGGGCAGCGTGTCTTGCTCAGGCTTGGCAGTGCAACTCCAGACATGCTGCTCTGAGCGGCATGGTAAGGGGGCCGGGGCGGGGGGTTGGATAGGGGGCAGAGGGTGCTGGGGGGCAGTCAGCGAGCAGGGGGCGGTTGGATAGGGCAGAGGTGCGGTGGGGCTGGGGGACAGGAGGGATTGGATAGGGGGTGGTGTCCTGGGGGTGTGAATGGGGGTAGGGCAGTCAGGGAGCAGGGGGGGTTGGATGGGGGGGGGTCCCGGGTGCAGTTAGGGGCGGGGGTCCCGGGAGGTGGCAGACAGGGGACAAGGAGCAGGGGGGGTTGGAGGTTCTGAGGGGGGCATTAAGGGGGCGGGAAATGGGAGGGGTCGGATAAGGGGCGGGGGCCAGGCTGTTTAGGGGGCACAGCCTTCCTTACCCAGTCCTCCATACAGTTTCACACCCCGATGTGGCCCTCGGGCCAAAATGTTTGCCCACCCTGGTGTAACACTTGTGCCAGCAGCTCCAGGTGGCGTTTGAGGACGTGGCTCTGTATTTCACCCGGAGGGAGTGGGAGCTCTTATCCTGGCGAGAGAAACAGCTGTACCGGGATCAGATGCTGAGAAATTACCAGGCCCTTGTTTTCCTTGGTAAGGACCCATTTCTCTTCTTTTAGTCACAGCTGTGAAATGTCTGGTTCCTTCAAAGCCTCTGCTGCCACGTGCCACTCAGCAGCCAAATGGTGGTAAATATCAGCCCCTTTCAGGCCGGCTTCCTATTGAAGGACAACTCAGGGCTACAGAGCCTGGGGCTAATCTCTGCGTAACTTGTTTATTACGTACCTCAGTCCTGGCACAGCGGTGGTAGCAAACAGCACATGAGCAAAAGCCTCTTCCAGGAATCCCAGCCCAGCCACTGAGGGCAGCAACTCTGCCTTAAGAACTGACTCTAGTTAGACGAATAAGGCAGGGAGAAAACTCTCCTGCTGCTTGTAACAGCTCCCCATCTCCTCCAAAAGAATGAACAGCCTAGTAAATTTAACAACCTTACAGTTGAACAATGCTGCATCCTTAGCAAAAGAACTGATAGGTCTGTTTAATCTTTAAGGTGCCACAGGACTCCTTGTTGTTTCTTCTAAGGAAGGTTTATTTCATTATTCTCCTGCCTGGGAGCTCTTGCACTCTCGTCTGAAGCAGCGACCGAGAGCAGTGTCCCGTCGTGCTAGGTGCTGCGCAGCCACGTGCTGACCGAGATCGGGGCCTTGTTGTGCTGGGCTGCACAAACGTATAACTGAGTCGCTTCCCCCAATGCTTCAGTAATAAAACTGATTCTTTCCCCCCAAACAGGCTCTTCAGGTTCCACACCAGACTTAATCCACCGGATCGAGGTAGGGGAGGCAGAACTCTGGATCCGGGATGCCGAGGCTCCAGGGAAAGCTCCGGGCCAGAGAGCCCCTCCTCAGGTGAGTCATAATAATCCAGTCCCTTCTGATTTACACACCTGCTAGGAGAGGGCTTCTTCATGTAGAAGGCAAAGGCAGAGAGAGCTCCACTGTCTGGGAGCAGAAGGGAGACCAATGGAAGCTGGGAATTAGGGGCCAGTGTTTATCTCGGAGGGGAACGAGCCTCTGGGAGAGCTCCCCTCACAATGCAATGGATTCTCCCTCACTGGGAGTCTGTCAGTGGAGATGGTGCATCTGCCTCATAAAGCCCTGCTCTAACTCAGCCAAGAGTTACTGGGGTAGATAGTTCGGCAGGAAGCCTGGCTGGATAGTCGCAATGAGCTTGTCTGGCCTTGATATCGATGAATCATAGAAATGTAGAACTAGAAGGGACCTCAGTAGGTCATCAAGTCCAGTTCCTGGCACTGCGGCAGGGCTAAATATTACCTGGAGACCATCCCTGTCTCGTATCTGTCTAACCTGTTCTTAGTAACCTCCAATGACGGGAGATTCCACAACCTGCCTAGGTAATTTGTTCTGGTGTTTAACTAACCTCAGAGTTTGGAAGTTTTTCTGAATGTCTAATCTAAATCTCCCTTGCTGCAATTTAAGCCCATTACTTCTTGTCCGGGCATCAGTGTTACCCACACAAAATTCTCTGTCACTCACACAGTCTATAGGTACCCACCCTTACCCGTTCCGTGGGCTCAGGTGTAACCTTACACTCTGCGGGTTTGCGGGATCTTTAACCACTGAAAGAGCCTTACACAGCAATATCCTACTTAACCTCTATTTATTACCAATCACCACAAACAGAATGCACATGCTAAGCATAAAATGCTCACCACTCCCAATAAGACAGATGAACTTTTCTTGATGGCCAGTCAGGATCAGGTCCACCTGGGGGATTCCTGTTTCTGTACAGTGTCATTGGCAGAGGGTTGAGGTCTGGCAGCTCTGAGCTTGGGGCTGTGTCCTGGAGTTGGTTTCCAAAGAACTTCCTTTGGGACCCCAGTTTATATAGTGAAACTGGAGGCCTGCTTAGCTGTATCTTAACCAATCATTACACTAAAATTTTACGAACCAATCCTAACATATTGTAACATAATTCTCTAACCAGTTATATCCCAGCACCTTAATTGATTTATGCCTAGAAAAATTAATTATACAGTAGACAGAAACAATCAAAGAACCAGACAGAGATCATACAGACAAACAATAGGGTAGTGGGGACCATAATGACAAAACAATAAAGAAATGGGGCTTTCACAGCTACCAACTACTGAGAAGTAGTTTCTTGTTAGAGAGAGTGCCATCCAACCAAGTTTTCTATAACCATCTTAAGATCTGTTTCTTTACCTGGTGATAGTGGGTGCCATTAGAACTGGGTCTCCTTAACAGCCCAGTATTACATTGTTTTAATGTAATTTAGACAGAATAAGAGGATGTGACTTTCTGCTACTCAGTTTATGGCTGCTGCTCTTTCAATCTGGCTGTAGACAAAGGCCATAGGCTTTTAGGCCTTACAATATGGCTACAGGCCTTATAATATGGCTACAGGAAGAGGGCTTGATCCTTACATTAGTGGTTAAGGAGAACAATTTATCACCCTACTCTTTGTAGCAACCTTTTTTCTACACATGTAATCATTCTTCTTGCTCTCCTGTGTGACCCTCCCCAATTTGTCCACATCCTTCTTGAACTGTGATGTCCAGAACTGGACACAGTATTCCAGTTGAGGCCTCATCAGTGCTGAGAAAAGTGGAAGAATTACTTCTCACAACTTGCTTGCAACACTCCTGCTAATACATCCCAGAATGATACTTGCTTTTTTGCAACAGTATTCTATTTTTGACTCATTTAGTTTGTGATCCAGTATAACCCCGGATGGTTTTCTGCAGTATCGTTTCTTGGCAGTCATTTCCCATTCTCTATTTGTGTAAGTGATCATTCCAACCTCAGTGTAGTACTTTGCATATGATCTCACTGAATGTCGTCCTATTTAATTCTGACCATTTCTCCATTTTGTTAAGGTTCTTTTGAATTGTAATCCTGTCCTCTAAAGTGCTTGCCACTCCTCCCAGCTTGGAATCATCTGTAAACTTCATGAGTGAATGCTCCACACCATTGTCCAAATAATGAATAAAGATACGGAATAGAACCGGACCCAGGACAGATCCCTGTGGGATCCCACTTGATATGTCCTTTCAGCTCAATTGTGAACCATAATAACAACTCTGCACAAGTGGCTGGAAAACCACACTCACACTCACCTTATAGTAGGTTTCCCTAGGCTATATTTCTCTAGTTTGTTTATGGGAAGGTCATGCAAGATAGTATCAAAAGCCTTACTAAAGTCAAGATGTGACATCTACTGCTTCCCCATCCACAAGGTTTGTTTCTTGCCAAAGGAGGATATTAGGTTAGTTTGATTATAATTTGTTCTTGAGAAGTCCATGTTGACTCTTACCTGTTACTTTATTTCCATCTAGGTGTTTACAAATAGAAGGTTTGATTACTTATAAAATCATAGAAAATTAGGGTTTGAAGAAACCTCAGGAGGTCATCTTGTCCAACACCCCTGCTGAATGCAGAACCAATCCCAACTAAATCATCCCAGCCAGGGCTTTGTCAAGTTGGGCCCTAAAAACCTCTTATGGATGGAGATTCCACTACCTCCCTAGGTAACCCATTCCAGTGCTTCCCCACCCTCCGAGTGAAATAGTGTTTCCTAATATCCAACCTAGAGGTTCCCCACTGCCACTTGAGACCACTGCTCCTTGTTCTGTCATCTGCCACCACTGAGAACAGCCGAGCTCCATCCTCTTTGGAACCCCCCCTTCAGATAGTTGAAGGCTGCTATCAAATCCCCCCTCACTCTTCTCTTCTGCAGACTAAACAAGCCCAGTTCCCTCTGCCTCTCCTCGTAAGTCATGTGCCCCAGCTCCCATAATCATTTTCGTTGCCCTCCGCTGGACTCTCTCCAACTTGTCTCAGCGCAGGATCAGTCATGTAGGAAGAGTGCGAGGTCGTGCCCAGGCAGAGGATGCCATTTTGTAGAGCAGGTCTCAGGCACTTGCAGCATTTCACTGTAATGCTCTAAAACTGCCCCGGCTTCCAGGCAGCTGCTGCTGCGGGAGCGGAGGCACGTGGGGGCCAGAGGAAATGGTCCTGTGGGTCACGACTTGGAGTATCCTGGTGTATGGGCTGGGTGTGAGGGAGAGGGGTTGGGATGGCCTTTGTCACATCCCCTCTCCTCCTGCTCTCTCAGTGGCACGAAATCGTTGTCACTTACATTGCTTCAGTGTCAATGCTTAGCTCAGCCTGAACGCGTCTGTGATGGTCTGTAGCTCAAAGGCCTGCCGGGTGGCAGCCATTCACCCCTTCCAGCTCAGCAGTGCCACGGTTCAGGTTGTAAAACAAGACAAAAATGTTTTTGAGGTTACATCACACAAACCCTGAGTGACTTGTCATATGCTCAACCCCCTCCCCCCTCCCCTCGCCAAAAAAAATCCCAACCTTCTTGAGGATTTTAGTTTAGTTTTAGTTTTGCACAAATAATGAAACAAACGTCAAGCCGAGGAATAAGCTACGTTGTGCTAGGCAGCTACCTGCATCCACAAGAGGGGATTGTAGCCCCTCAACTGAACTATATTGAAACCAGTATTGTTAAAACAGCACAAAAAGTGGGGAACAGGCCTCGTGCTATAAAACAGGAGAAAGTGAAGAACCAGCACCATGTAAATAAAAACCTCTGTTTGAAATGAAACCAAAATCAGATTGAAAACAAACCATGGACCCTGTTTCAACTGCATGAGCACCGAGGGGCCCTAGTCCTGGGTCAGGGCACTGCCTGGATCCTGTGCAGTTTACGCATAAAACAAGACCCAAGAGGCGCATGGCACACATGGGAGCAGGCGAAAGGCGCTGCACAAACAACATAGGGTAGAACCAACATGAGTCAGGCTGCAGATTTTCACGGCATTGTGTGTCAAAAATTACAGAGCAGTTTCAGTACATTTAGAAAGTCAAAGGTCACTAAATTTACTGTGGCTGCTTGAAGATTTTTAATAAAACCTGCCCCCCTCCTCGCCCTTCCCAGAGGCACTTGCCGCCCAAAGAAGCATGCTCCCTGCAGCACTGCAAGCCTAATCCTAGCCCGGGGCAGAGTGGTTGGGGTGGGCTAGAGTGGATGTGGGTGGCAACGCCCTTCACTGAAGTTTAGCCCTTTCCCCCACCATCATGACTGGGAGCGGGGCAAATCTGAGCGGCACTGTAACCCCGCAGGCCAGGTCTCAGTATCCGGATCGAGGCGTTGAGTCTAGCCCTGTGGGATACAAGCCACCATTGTAGGCAGAGGTACACATCACAAAAACAGTCACTGAGAAATGGGGAAATCGCTCCGTCCATGACATTTTTCCTTCCTTGACAAACCTGCATCCCTAATGATGAGCTAACACCGGAATGGCCTCTGCTCTCTCCAGCAAGGCATGGGATCCCGGGAGAAACGAGGAGACAGTGAATGTAGGAGAGCACAGAAGGTGAGCAGGATCCCACAGCCCACACGAGGATCAATATGCTGGGTAGACTCAGTCAGAGACCAGACCTGGCTACGCACCAGACACTCCCCGTGGGCCGGCGTCCCCACCCCTGCATCGACTGCGGCAAGAGGTTTATCAACCCCTCTGCACTGACACAGCACTGGCGCACGCACACTGGGGAGCTGCCACATCGCTGTGCTGACTGCAACAAGGGTTTTGCATAGAGCTCAAAGCTGAGAGTACACCAGCGCACGCATACTGGGGAGCGGCCGTATCGCTGTGCTGAGTGTGGCAAGGGCTTTGCAGACAGCTCAAAGCTGAGAATACACCAGCGCATGCACACTGGGGAGCGGTCGCACTGCTGTGCTAACTGTGGCAAGGGCTTTGCACAGAGCTCTGATCTGAGAATACACCAGCGCACACACTGGGGAGCGGCCGCACCGCTGTGCTGACTGCGGCAAGGACTTTGTATGCAGCTCAAGCCTGAGAGTGCACCATCGCAAACACTCCAGGGAGCGGCCGCACCATTGCACTGACCGTGGCAAGAGCTTTATGCAGCTCGGACACCTGAGAAGACACCAGCGCACGCACACTGGGGAGCGGCCGTACCGGTGTGACGATTGCGGCAAGAGCTTCAGCTGTGCCCGTACACTGACCAACCATCAGCGCACGCACACCGGGGAACAGTCATACCGCTGTGACGATTGCAGCAAGAGTTTCAGCAGTGCCAGTGCACTGACTAAGCATCAGTGCATGTATAGCAGGGAACAGCTATACGACTGTGCTGACTGCGGGAAGGGCTTTTCACAGATTTCAGGCCTGAGAAGACACCAGCGCACGCACACCGGGGAGCGGCCTCACAGCTGTGCTGACTGTGGCAAACGCTTTGCTCAGTTGGGCAGCTTCACCTGGCACCCGGTCACTCACACCAGTGCCAGGGCCCGAGGGGCTTCTGGCAGCCAGTGAGCCTGGCACAGCGCCTGCAGGTACCTACCAGGGAGTGGTCCTGTGTCCGTGATGCCCAGCAGAAACTGTGTGGGGCAGGGACCCAGGTCAGAAAAGGCAACTGACCTGAGAAGGATTTTACTTGGAGTAACATCTAGGGTGAGAAGTTATCATTTGTAACCGATTTCCTTGTGTATTAAGCTTAGCCTTGCGTATTTTGTTTTGTGACTTACTTTGTTCTGTCTGTTACTTGAAACCATTTAAATCCTACTGTTTATACTTAATAAAATCACTTTTGTTTATTAATAAACCCAGTGTAAGTAATTGTTACTTGGGGGGCGGCAAACAGCTGTGCATCTCTTTCAGTGATACAGAGGGCGAAAACTTATGAGTTTACCCTGCATAAGCTTTATACAGAGTAAAATGGATTTATTTGGGGTTCAGGCTCCCAGAAAGGCAGTACACTGGGGGATGGGAAAGTCCCTGTTAACTGACAAGCCCCAGGGCTGAGTGAATCTCAGGTCTGTTTAACCAGGTGTTGCTATGCTATTAAACAAGCTGATGCTTCCAGATGTCCTAGGGGAAAGCCTGTGAGAAGTGTAAATCTTTAAGATGAACCAAGCAAACTGTTCTAGGGCCTAACTGACCATCAGGCCTGATGAACAGTGTGACTGGGAGGTGCTAAGAGAGAGTTTCCCATTAGTCCGAGGGGAATTCTGTGCCTAAAAATTCTGCAAAAAATATTTTAAAATTCTGCATATTTTCTGAGTCAAAATACCACATTATAATCACGCTAGTTTCAATTATTTTGGTAATTTATTTCAAAATACCTATTAGGAACTATGTAACAATACGGACAACAAGAAAGTTTGAGGAAGTGATTTTTCACAAATAGATTCCTCACTAGACATATTAATACAGAACTTTGAGTAATAATTCATTTAAACTCCAACACAGAAATGTATTTCCCCCCGGAAGCAGTGCAAAGGCCTGGGGGAGCCAGGGGTAATGGAGGTGCTGAGGGAGAGGGAAGTAATTGGTGGGAAGGAGCCTGGAGTGAACCTGGAGGGTTACTGGGTGTGGGTGAGAGAAGTATGGAACAGGGGTTTTTTGTGGGGGAGGGCAGTAATTGTTAGAGAATTGGGGAGCCTATGGAGACCGTGGCTCACCCCGGTCTCTCACATTCAGTCAGGCTCTGTCCCGTCCCCGTGTCTCCCTGCACACTCGCCCCCCCCCACGTGCACCCCCCTTGTATTCAGCCTCTGGCTCAATGTCACCCCACTAGCTCCTGTGACCCCACCAGCAGCCCTGTGTGCCCCATTCTGTCCATCCCCCCCCATCCATTGCCTTCAGACCTCAGCCCACAGGCAGGGGGCTGTGAAGAAAGCAGCCCCTAACCCCCTCCCTCCCTGTGACTGGCTGCTCCAGCCGTAAGCCAGCAGCTCTCTGTTCTGGTGTCCCAGCAG
The DNA here is from genome assembly GCF_965152275.1 of Natator depressus. Lineage (NCBI taxonomy): Eukaryota > Metazoa > Chordata > Testudines > Cheloniidae > Natator > Natator depressus. Next base: position 10,682,318 of record NC_134239.1, read on the forward strand.
CCCCTTGTGGGGAAAAGATGCAATTACAGGGTTTCCCCATCAAAATAAATTGTTCTGCAACGGAAAAAACCATGGGGCGCATGAATTCTGCCTGCCCACCAGTTGCAGGTAGGAGGCCTCCCCGACTGTGCAGAGGCTGGCACAGATTGATGACCCTCTCCCACTTACCCCTACTCCCACCCCCTCCCACGGTAACTGGACTTTTGGTGTGTGGTCAGTTCATCTGACAAGATGCTGTACAGGTCCCCTTTTGACTCGACTTTGCAGTTGAAAATGGGACACCTGGCAACCCTAGTGCGGACCACACAAATGAGTCAAGTCACTGTACGTGACTCTGTAATGAACTACTCTCCAAGGACAGGGCCGTCCAGGAGTGGGAAGAAACTCTCCATAGAGACTCTGTTCTAACTTCCAGATGGACATTTCTGCAGACAGCTGTGAGTGCTGATGGAAAGGGCGTGGAGTCATGCACAGCAGGACAGATGAGCACACGGCAGAGAGCCCACGGAAAGTAGCTTGTGGAGGCAGGTTACTGACCGGATCTGCGCCAGTAAATGTTCAGTGTGTGACCCCACAGGTGTGACACCAGCTGGGACAGCACAACGTGTTTTACACAGGGATATCGGAGTTTTCCAAAGTTGCAAGAGGTCACTGTGATAGAATACAGCACTACTCACACCCTACCCACTACCATAATAATCTCTGTACAAAATATGCCTCATAAGGTATAATTTCCAAACCAATATCTTGCTGGCCAGTATTGTCATGGTGAAACGTATGCAGCAACTTTGTATATACAATTATGAACATAAGCTGAAATCACGACTGAAGTGTGTTTACTGAAGTATGCCCTCACCCCTGCACTCCCACACACCCCAGCCCTGTGCCCTGACCCTGCACCGCCCCACACACCCCAGCCCTGACTCCTGCACCCCCCACACATACCCAGCCCCACCACACCCAATGCCCTGACTCTTGCATCCCCCACATCCCCACTCCCACCCTGAGCACCCCCCCCCCCATTCCCACCTGCACCCCTCGCACCAAATGGGAGCTGCCCAGGTAAGCGCTCCACACCCAAACCTCCTGCCCCAACCCTGAGCCCCCTCCCTCATTCTAGCTCCTGGCCAGACCCTACACCCCAACCCCCAGCCTGCTCCTTCACCCCCAGCCCTGTTCTCAGCATACTTCCACCCTCATCTCAGTGCAGAGAGAGGAAGAGAATGGCTAGAACCAGGGAGAAGGTAGGTACCTACTCTATGTGGACAGGGCTGGGACTCCAGACCAGCAGCAGGCTGAGCAGGGCCAGCAGCCAGGACCCTGGCTGGCAGGAGCCGGCGGACAGAACCCCCGACCTACAGCGGGCTAAGCGGCAGCGGGCCTGCCTCACTCAGCCTGCTGCCTGTCTGGGGTCCCGGCCGCCGGCCCCGCTCAGCCCACTGCCAGTCTGGGGTTCTGGCTGCCAGCCCCTTGCCAGCTGGGGTCCCGGCCACAGGCCCTGCTCAGCCTGCTGCCGGCCTAGGTGAACGGAACCCCAGGCCAGCAGCGGGCTGAGCGGGCCGGCGGTGTGAGATCAGCATTTTAATTTAATTTTAAATGAAGCTTCTTAAACATTTTGAAAACCTTGTTTACATACAATAGTTTAGTTATATAATATATAGACTTATAGAGAGAGACCTTCTAAAAAACGTTAAAATGTATTATTGGCACACGAAACCTTAAATTAAAGTGAATAAATGAAGACTCAGCACAGCACTGCTGAAAGGTTGCTGACCCCTGATCTAGAGTTACCCCACCAAGGCTTTAAACTCGGCCGCCACTGCAGAGTGAGAAGGGTTGTAGATGTTGCTGATTCAGAGTATGAGTGAGAGATGGGAAGAAATCTCTAAGGAAGGTTTATTTCATTATTCTCCTGCTTGGGATCTCTTGTGCTTTCCTCTGAAGCAGAGACCGAGATTGGAGCCTTGTTGTGCCAGGTGCTGCGCCAACACACCCTGACCAAGATCCGGGCCCTGTTGTGCTGGGCTGCACCGACACACAAACGAGTCCCTGCCCCCAAAACTTTAGGAATAAAACTTTCCCCCAAAACAGGCTCTTCAGGTTCCAAACCGGACTTAATCCACCGGATCGAGGTAGGGGAGGCAGAGCTCTCGATCCGGGATGCCGAGGGCTCCAGGGTACACTCTGGGCCTGAGAGCCCCTCCTCAGGTGAGTCCTAATAATCCAGTCCCTTCTGATTTACACACCTGCTAGCGGAGCGCTCCTTCATGTAGAAGGCAAAGGCAGAGCGAGATTCACTGGCTGGGAGCTGAAGAGAGACAAATTGAAGCTGGGAATTAGGGGCCAGTGTTTATCTGGGAGGGGAATGAACCACTGGGAAAGCTCCCGTCAGCATGCAGTGTATTCTCCCTCACTGGGAGTCTGTCAGTTTAGATGGGGCGTCTCTCTCTCAAAGCCCTGCTCTAACTCAGCCAGGAGTTACTGGGTCAGAGCCAGGAATCTCTGGGGAGATTCTCGGGCTGGGATAGGCAGGAAGCCAGGCTGTCTGGGCACAATAAGCCTGTCTGGCCTTGATATCTATGAATCCTAGAAATCATAGACATGTAGGACTAGAAGAGACCATGGGACATGTAGGACTAGAAGAGACCAAGGTAGGTCATCTAGCCCAGTCCCCTGCACTGAGACAAGACAAGTATTACCTAGTCCATCCTTGACAGGTGTCTGTTTAATCTGTTCTTAGAAACCTCCAATGATGGGGATTCCACAACCTGCCTAGATAATTTTGTTCCAGTCTTAACTATCCTCAGAGTTCGGAAATTTTTCCTAATCTCTAACCTCTATCTCCCTTGCTGCAATTGAAGCCCATTAAATCTTCTCTTGTCCTCAGTGGATAAGGAGAACAATTTATCACCCTCCACTTTGTAACAACCTTTTATGTCCACCAGGACTGTTATCAGGGGTTCTCCCCTGCCCCACCACCTTCTCTTCTCCAGACTAAACAAACCCATTTTTTTCACTTTCTTCATACGTCTTGTTTTTTAGACATTTAATCAGTATTGTTCTCCTTAACCTCTGATGATAGGAGAAGCAGCAATGGACTTAAATTGCAGCAAGGGAGATTTAGGTTGGGCATTAGGAAAAACTTCCTAACTGTCAGGGTGGTTAGGCACTGGAAGAAATTGCCTAGAGAGGTTGTGGAATCTCCATCACTGGAGATTTTTAAGAGGAGGTTAGACAAACACCTGTCAGGGATGTCTAGATGGTGATGGTTCTGCTGTGAATGCAGGGGACTGGACTTGATGGCCTCTCAAGGTCCCTTCCAGTTCTATGAGTCTATGGTTGTTGCTCTCCCCAATTGGTCCTCATCCTTTCTGAACTGTGGGGCCCAGAACTGGACACAGTACTCCAGGTGAGGCCTTATGAGTGCTGAATAGAGTGGAAGAATTACTTCCTGTATCTTGCTTAAAACTCTCCTGCTAATACATCCCAGAACGATATTTCTTTTTTTTTCAATAGTATTCCACTGTTCTACTCATAGTTAATTTGTGATCCACTATAATCACCTGATCCTTTTCTGCAGTAATCCTTCCTAGGCAGTCACTTCCCATTCTGTATTTGTGTGATTGATTATTCCTACTTAAATGTAGTACTTTGAATATGGTATTATAGAATTTCTTCCTTTTCTATTCACACCATTTCTCCAGTTTCTCGAAATCCTTTTGAATTTTAATCCTGTTTTTAAAGCACTTGCAACCCCTCCCCTCTTGGAATCATTTGTAAATATTATGAGGGTATTCTCTGTGCCACTGTCCAAATCATTTATGAAGATACGGAATAGAACTGGACCCAGGACAGATCCCTGCACGATCCCACTCGATATGCCCTTTCAGCTCATTTGTGAACGATAATACTCTAAGTACAGTTTTCCAACCAGTTGTGCAACCACCTTTTAGTAGCCTTGCCTAGCCTATACTACTCTAGTTTGTTTGTGAGATGGTCATGTAAGACAGTATGAAAAGCTTTACTAAATTCAAGATATGTGACATCTACTGCTTCTCCCCTATCCCCAAGGCTTGTTACCTGTCAAAGAAGGATATTAGGTTGGTTTCACATAATTTGTTCTTGACAAATCCATGTTGACTCTTACTTATTACTTTATTTCCTTCTAGGGGCTTACAAATAGAATGTTAGATTACTTCCTCCATTATCTTTCCAGGTACTGAAGTTAAGTTGACTGGTCTGTAATTCCTTGGCTTGTCCTTATTCCCCTTTCTATAGCTAGGTATTATATTTGCCCAGTCCTCAGGTCTCTCTGCCATCCTTCATGAGTTCTGAGAGATGATCGCTATTGTCTCGGAGATCTCTTCAGCCAGTTCCTGAAGTAATCTAGGATGTATTTCATCAGGCCCTGCTGAGTTGAAGACATCTAACTTGTCTAAGTAACTCATAACTATTTCTTTTCCTGTTTTAGGCTCAGATCCTACCCCATTGACACTGATGTTCACTATGTTAGTCGACCGATCACAGCTAACTTTTTGGTGAAAACTGAAACAAAAGAGGCATTTACCAGTTCGGCCATTGCTGTGTTTTCTCTTATTGTCTTTCTCTCCTCATTTAGTAATGGGCTAGCCTGTCCTTGGTCTTCCTCTGCCTTTCCATGTATTTGTAAAATGCTTTGTTTTTTCCCTTTATATCACTAGTTTTGTTTTGGTTTTTGCCTTGGCCTTTCTAATTTTGTCCCTACGTGCTTGTGTTTTGTTTTGTTTTTTATAGTCGTCTTTCTAATTTGACCTACTTTCCACTTCTTGTATAACTCTTTTTTGAATTTCAGGTCATTGAAAATCTCCTGATTAAGCCAGCGGGGCCTCTTACAATACTTCCTATTTCTCCTATGCATGGGTAATCTCTTACCTAGGATGAGACCTACATATGATGGGGCCTCCAAGCCACGACAAAGAAATGGATCAGAGATGGGGCTGTGATGAAATGAGAATAGGGGTGGAATTGTGATATGGGTCATTGGCGGGGTGGGAGATTGGAGGGGTGCTGAGGGAATCAGAGAGATCTCCATGGTGGGGGGAAGTTTTCTGGGGCCTCATTTATCTAGTGGGTAGGACAGTGCCGTAGGATTCGGAAGATCTCGCTTCAGTTCTAGAAGTGAGTCACTATAGCCTCACCATGCCTCAGCTTCCCCAGCTGTTTAATGGAAAGGGCACTGGGGCTGTGAGCAATGTTCCCTCTCATTTTTTCCATCCAGCTGCAGAATAAATGTTATGTGCACCGAGGCCTGTGCACCACCAGTAGAAACAAAAAGCCCTACATATAATATGTATTTCTAAAAGTTATCATAGGGATAATTACTCCAGCCAGGAGAGGTTAGACATTTTAGAACTCACTACTTAAAGAATTAAATTTAAGTGCAAGATAAATAAAAATCATGAAATGCATAGACCAGTCAAAACACTAAAATAACACACTTAGAAAGAATAAAATTGCAGAGAATATATGTGCATTGTAGGAAGTACCAAGAAGTAACAACAATATTACAACTATGTGTTTGGAGGTGAGTGTGAAAGAGCCAGAGACTGTGTGTGTAACACAGAGTCAGTGTGTGTGCTGGCCGCTGGCGAAGTTTCTGAGAGATGCTGGGTGCTGTCTCCAAGACATTCATTGAAAGCTCTCCTGAGCCCTGTCTCCCTGCCCCCGCTCTGAGGAGATGGGGTACATGGACTGGAGGGTTGGGGGGAGGAGGGGAGAGACTGTGTGAGCTGGCTGCTGAGGGAGCAAACAAGCACCTGGGTAGAAAGACAAGCCTGTCCAGCCATACACCACAACACCTAGGCTTCCCACACCTCAGAAAATCATACCAAGGAAGGGGTGCCCCAGAGATTTTTCAAATGAGTTTTCATGCCTCTGCCCCTCCTGACTCAAGGCATGTGTGTGCTGGTGTCCTGTGGCGCTGGGCACCTGGATCCAGACGTAGCTCAAAGAGGCAAAAACCTTCTCACAGCCTGTGAGAGCATCCCAGAGTCACTGGCCCTTGGCAGAGAAGGTGCTGTTCTCTCCAGGTTCCCACCCCAAACCCTCTCTGCCAGTTCACTTCACACATGACCTCTCCGACTGGAGAAACCTGTCCCCAGCGAGCAAGGAGAAAGCTGGGAATGACTCAGGGCAGGACCAGTCACATACAATGAGTGCGAGGTGACACCATTTTGTAGAGCAGATCTCTGTCACTTGCAGCGTTTCACTGTAATGCTCTAAAACTGCCCCACATGTCAGGCAGCTGCTGTGGGGAGAGTGGACACATTTGGGGGCCAGATGAAATTGTCCTGCAGGCCACAACTTTGAGTACACTGGTGTATGGGCTGGGTGAGAGAGAGAGGGTGGTGGCAGGGCCTGTGTAACCACTAGGGGCCACTTAGGGCACCAAAAAGCAAGCCTGGCGGCAGCAGGGCTTAACAAAGAAACAGGCGGCTGCCTTGGCTCAGCCCCGGGGGGGGGCATGGAGAGAGCGTTCACCCACCCCACCCCCCGAGAACAAAAGAGCCTCACACGGCAGTACGGCGGAGGAAGAGGACGCTGGTGCGTTGGCCAAGGTAAGCGCTTCCCCACAGCTCGGGTCCCTGCTGGTCCGCGCTCCTCTCGTGCGCGGGCGGCTGGAGAGGATGGCAGCCCGCAGAGCTGAGCTGCCCCGGTGCCCCTCTCTCTGCCCCAGCCTCTGTCAGCGGGGGAACGGTTGGAGCTGCCCTGGGCTGGGGCTTTCTGCAAACCGGGACCCAGGCGTCGAGAGAGGGACAAAGCCAGAGAGACACTGTGCCCCAAAGACAGATCAGGGCTAAAGGGAAATGTAGAGCTGCACTATTGGCTTCAAATGCAAACAGCGATTGATTGGCTCCAACTATGCGGTATTGGAGAGGGAGAGGAGTGTAGGGCAAGCAGGGACCTGCAGTACTTCCTAGCTGAGTCTCTCCATCCATCCCAGGATGGTCCTACCCAGACTGACAGTGCGAATACAGACACATCGAATTTGGTTGTTAATGATGCTGCAAAGTGTGGCTTGGAGGCAACCGCCTTCTTTGATTTAGTTCAGCGTGTTTATGTGTATTTCTCAGCTTCTACATGTCACTGGGAAGTATCTAATCTCACAGGTAAACCATGGGAGAGAAACAAGATGGGAAAGTCCAATTGATGTCCAATCGATGCTTTGAAACCTCTTCGCTATCAGCTTGGTGACATCTATGACGCTCTGATAGAGATCTATGATGACACTACTCTAACAGGATCATCTGGCAATACGTCACGAGTTGATGCAAAGCATCTTGCAAAAGCCATTTCTAGTTTCAAGTTTTTCTTGTTGTGTGGTATGACATATTGAGATCAACATGACTAGCAAATAACTTCAGGCGAAAGAATTCGACATACGTGAGGCCATTAATCAACTTGGAGAAACCAAGAAGTTTCTTGTGGGCCACAGAAGTGACGCAGACTTTGAGAAAACATTGGTAGATGCAGGTGAATTTGTGGAAGAGTTGGATGTACCGGCACTTTTTGAACCAGATCCAATCCGTATTAGAAAAAAGAGGAAGCCATTCACATATGAAGCAGATGACGAACCTATTTATAATCCGAAAGAAAAATTCAAAGTGAACTTTTACTTTGCAGTCATCGACACAGAAATACATTCGGTTGAAGAAAGATTCACAGTGATGCGGCAAATTAGTTCAGTATTTGGCTTCCTATATGATTACAGTTTGCAAAATACAACACCAAAGCAAATTATGGAACATTGCTTGAATCTGGAGCACGCTTTGCAACATGGTGAATCCAAAGATATTGATGCCTTTGACTTGTGCAACAAATTGCAAGCTATTGCAAGACAAGTCCAAAAGAGTGCATCACCGCAAGATGTATTGAACTTCATATGGAAAAATAAGCTGACAGTCTCCCCAACAGTTATGGCTCTTCGCATCCTCTTGACTCTCCCAGTTTCTGTGGCCAGTGGTGAGCAAAGCTTATCGAAGCTCAAGTTGATATAAACATACATGCGAATGTCAATGTTGAAACAAAGACTTGGGCTATGTACCTTGTCAATAGAACATGACATGGCTCGCAGCATTGACTTGGAGGAACTTGTTTCTAAATTTGGTAAACTGAAAGTGTGGAAAAATAAATTCTAAATTATAATGTGTTACATTATACACAATACACTGTCACAGAGTATGTGATTTATTTTAAGATCCATGCTATGTTGTACAAAGTGAAAACAATAACAATGTCAACGCTGTCAGGTTATTCATTTATTTTCATTAAATATGGAGCCTAAATAATGAAATTAATAAATTTTCAAGCCAAACATGTATTAATTCTAATGAACAATGCCACATTAGGCAGTATTCATTTTTGAAAGTTTATAAGCAGCGCCGGGGGGAGGGCACAAGGTGGAAGTTTCGCCTAGGGTGCAAAATATCCTTGCACTGGCCCTGGGTGGTGGTATGGCCTTTGTCCCATCCCCTCTCTTCCTGCTCTTTGAGGCATGAAATTGTTGTCACTTACATTGCTTCAGTGTCAATGCTTAGCACACGCCTCAGCCCTATCGTGTCTGTCTGTAGATCAAAGGCTGGGTGGCAGCCATTCACCCCTTCCAGCTCAGCAGTGCCAGGGAGCGGGTTGTGACACAATACAGACCTGTTTTCCAGGTTACATCACACATCCCCTCAAAGCCTTCAGACACACCCCAACCCCCGCCCCCCCACCGCAACCCCCACCTTCTTGAGGATTTTAGTTTAGTTTTAGTTTCGCACAAAGACTGAAACCTCAGGCCGAGAGTAAATGATTTCTTCAAAAGGAATTCCTAGAAAAGGACTCGCTCCCCCACAGGAATAAGCTACATTGTTCTAAGCAGCTTTAAACTGGTCTCACTGCATCCACATGAAGGGATTGTAGCCCCTCAGCTAAACTAGTTTCAAACCAATAGAATTATAACAGCAAAAATACTGAGGAACAGGCCTCATGCCATAAAACAGGAGAAAGTGAAGAACCAATACCACATAAATAAACCCCTCTGATTGAAATAAAGACAAAATCAGTTTGAAAACAAAACCAGGGTCCTGTTGTGCCAGGCGCTGCCTGTATCCTGGGCAGGCTACAATTGAAGCTTAAACCAAGACCCAAGACATGCATAGTCCCTGTGGGAGCAGGCGCTAGGTGCTGCACAAACAGCATAGGATAGAAACACCCTGAGTCAGGCTGCAGATTTGTTACAGCGTTTTGTATCCAAAATTACGGAGCAGTTACAGTAACTTTAGTAACATCACAGGTCTGTAAATTTACTGTGACTGCTCCAGGATTTTTAATAAAACCTACTGTCAAGGCTGATTCCCTGCTCTGGTACTTCAAGTGCAGAAGGTGGGGGCCCGCAAGGATTTTAAACCTTAATACTTGCCACTCCAGGCTTGTATTAAACTCCCAAGGTTAGAGATCCCCCTGGACACAGTCTGAATGTCGAGAGAGCGCGGCAGGAACGCAGAATCCCACGGCCCACAGGGGGTTCCATGCACAGGACGCAGTCCGTCCCCGGGGTAAACTCAGCCAGAGACCAGACCTGGTTACACACCAGAGACTCCCCATGGGCCAGTGTCCCCATCACTGCATCAACTGTGGCAAGAAGTTCAGCAACCCCTTCGCACTGGCCCGGCACACCGGGGCGCGGCCCTACTTCTGTGCTGATTGTGGCAGAAGATTCAGCTGGTCCTTGATCCTGAAAATACACCAGCGCATACGTATCGGGGAGCGGCCGCACCGCTGCACCAATTGCAGCAAGAGGTTTGCAAAGAGCTCAACCCTGAGAATACACCAGCGCATGCCCACTGGGGAGTGGCCGCACCACTGCGCTGACTGTGGCAAGAGCTTTGCAGAGAGCTCAAAGCTGAGAATACATCAACGCGCGCACACCGGGGAGCGGCCGTATCGCTGTGCTGACTGTGGAAAGTGCTTTGCACAGATCGCACACCTGAGAATACACCAGCGCGCACACACTGGGGAGCGGCCATACTGCTGTGACGATTGCAGCAAAAGCAAAATCAGGAGGTTGTTCACCTGCACATCTACCAATGTGATATATGCCATTATGTGCCAGCAATGCCCTTATGCCATGTACACTGGCCAGATCAGACAGTCTCTACATAAAAGAATAAATGGACACAAATCAGACATCAAGAATTGTAACATCCAAAAACCAGTAGGAGAGCACTTCAGTCTCCCTGGATACTCAATAACAGCCTTAAAAGTGACAGGTTTCAGAGTAGCAGCCGTGTTAGTCTGTATTCGCAAAAAGAAAAGGAGGACTTGTGGCACCTTAGAGACTAACCAATTTATTTGAGCATGAGCTTTCGTGAGCTACAGCTCACTTCATCGGATGCATACTGTGGAAACTGAAGAAGACATTATATACACAGACACCATGAAACAATACCTCCTCCCACCCCACTCTCCTGCTGGTAATAACTTATCTAAAGTGATCATCAAGTTGGGCCATTTCCAGCACAAATCCAAGTTTTCTCACCCTCCGCCCCCCCCCCGCCCACAAACTCACTCTCCTGCTGGTAATAGCCCATCCAAAGTGACCACTCTCTTCACAATGTGTATGATAATCAAGGTGGGCCATTTCCTGCACAAATCCAGGTTCTCTCACCCCCTCACCCCCCTCCAAAAACCACACACACAAACTCACTCTCCTGCTGGTAATAGCCTATCCAAAGTGACCACTCTCCTTACAACGTGCATGAAAATCAAGGTGGGCCATTTCCAGCACAAATACAGGTTTTCTCACCCCCCCCCCTTTTCCAAAAACACACACACACACAGACTCACTCTCCTGCTGGTAATAGCTTATCCAAAGTGACCACTCTCCCTACAATGTGCATGATAATCAAGGTGGGCCATTTCCAGCACAAATCCAGGTTTTCTCACCCCCCCCACCCCCATACACACACAAACTCACTCTCCTGCTGGTAATAGCTCATCCAAAATGACCACTCTCCCTACAATGTGCATGATAATCAAGGTGGGCCATTTCTAGCACAAATCCAGGTTTTCTCACCCCCCCCCCCCACACACAAACTCACTCTCCTGCTGGCAATAGCTCATCCACTTAAAAGTGGCAATTCTTCAACAAAAACACTTCAAAAACAGACTTCAGCGAGAAACTGCAGAACTGGAATTAATTTGCAAACTGGATACCATCAAATTAAGCCTGAATAAAGACTGGGAGTGGCTGGGTCACTACAAAAAATAATTTTCCCTCTGTTGATACTCACACCTTCTTGTCAGCTGTTGGGAGTGGGCGATGTCCACCACTTGGTAAGGCAACTCCCATCTTTTCATGTGCTGTAATATATATACTGCTTACTGTATTTTTAACTCCATGCATCTGATGAAGTGGGTTTTAGCCCACAAAAGCTTATGCCCAAATAAATTTGTTAGTCTCTAAGGTGCCTCTTAGATCTCTGTTCTTTGTTACTCCACTTCCCAAACAGTCTCAGTGCTGTGTGTTCAAGTGAGGTGTGAATCTCCAGCTAACCTAACAGGCTGAGGTGTGCCCTGTCTCTTTGGAGGTAGTAAGCCTAATCAATTCGGTGAGTGTCCAGTAAGGGGACTGGACACTGCAGGGGGACGTTTCTGGGTATCTGGGGTTCCCTGATTGTTACCTGCAAGGCAAGTTTTAGTCTGGCAGAGTCTTGAAGAGTTTGCTGGCAAGGCAGAGAGGCTGGTGTGTCTGGCAGCTGACACAGCTGGGCATCAGCAAAGCTCTCATCTGCTGAGGCAGCAGGGTAACAGAGTTCTGGGAGTCCTGAGCGGAACCTCGAAGATGGAGAAGAAGTTCCTGTTTGTTTCATATTCATAGACCCAGAGCAAAATAGCCAAGGTGGGAGGGGAGAAGAGAGTGTACCGGGGAAGTGCAGGGGTAGGACCCAGTCAAGTTCCCAGCTCTCTCCCAGGTATGTGGGTGAGACCTAGGACAGGTCCCTGTTGGACAAAGGACAAGCCCCTGCTCCTTACAATCCTCTGTGACCACAGGAGAGAAGGGCTCATTCCCTCCTTGGGAATCTCAGCAGCTCCCTAGGAATCAGCCACTGCTTTTCTCCGAGGACCTTCTCCTGGGCCACACCGGAGTCTGACACTCTCACTCCCCAAGCTGGCCTGGGAACTTGGAGTTAGTGCTCTAAAGAACCAGGCAGAGCCCCGTCTCAAAGCATCAGCACCTTCCCTGTGTCCCTGAAGGAGGCAGGGCCCCAACACTGCACTGCACTGACTGCCCTGACCAAGGGTGGCCCAATGGGCTCTCAAGTAGCCGGACACAATGGAAATGTGGCTCATCCAGTCTCTCATTTCCAGGCCTCCCCAGGGCTGAGGTAAAATTCCTAGTGCCCCTCCCCATTATGCTCACCTCCAAGATGGGCTGGAGTTTGTGCTGGGGGTTGCTGCCAGCAGGCTCTTCAGCATGGCGTCCAAGTTCTCTGTGCAGGCCTTGTTCAGAGCCTGCCCGCGGAGGGAGACCATGGATCAGGGTTATAGAACCTGGGGCTACACCTGCCAGGGAGACAGCTGACTCTGCAGTCCTTGCCCAGAGCAGTTCTCTGAAGAGGGCCTGCTACACAGCAGGGTATGGAACAGCCAAGCTGCTAGGGATGGGATCTCCTGGCAGAGCCAAGGAACCAGAGCACAGCATCTGCAAGGAAGGGATTCCCCACAGAGGGGTAACAGAATCTCCCACAGAGAGGGAATCTCCCTCTGACACTTTGTTAATCCTGGGCCCTGTTCCCATCGCTGTGCACCCCACCCCTACTTCAGCAGCTCCAGCTGCTGAAGAGAACAAGGACCAGAGGCCTTCCTGCTCCTGGCATAGAGGAGTAGGATGATGATCTACCCGGATATGGGTGTTGGCCTTCCCCATTCCCATGGTCAAGACTCCATGCAAGGCAGTACACAGGACCTGTGATTCCTGTTCTAGATCCAGTGGTGGCTTCAGTTTGCTGGCAGGAGACTGTGCATGAGACCTTGCAGTTGGGGGTGGGGGTGAGACAGGGACTAAACATGGGCATGGACGTTTGAGGAACAGGTCAGAGGGGCAAGGAGGGCAGGGATTTGGGAAGCAAGAACAGAGGATCACTTTCTAAATATGGGTCAGGATTATCCCCACTTCAGAGATGGAGAAAGTGAGGCACCAGACATCTCCTGTGATGCCCAAAGAAACCAAAGGCACATGAGAGAGATTCAGACCCCACTGACCCACGGGCACTTCCCATAGAAGAGGCTACACAGTGCTCCAGACACAGCCAGCAGGGTCCCACCCCCAAGCTGGGCCCCCTCTCGAATCCCCTCCCAGCTTCAAAGCTTCATCCCCACCCCAGCCTCCGCAGCCCCTCCCATCTCCCTGTTCTCCCCACCACTCTCCAATACCAGGCTGGTTCCATAATGCAACCAGGCTTGTAAAAGAATTCACGCACCACTGGGTCCTGGCCAGGCCTGGTGCCACAGCTCTCTTGCTGGGCTGGCACCCCCACCAATATTTGCTCTGGCAGTCTGTTGGCTGGGAACTCAGCCCTCCAGCCAGGTGACCGTCCTTTAGTCCACTCCTTCCTGGGTCACACTCATTCCAAACTGAAAGTCCAAAAATGTCTTTAACAGAAACAAAACCTTCCACCCTCTGGGCTCTTCCCCAGCCTGGCTTTGGCTCGGCCTGCCCTTGCTGGGCTTGGTAGCCCTTTCTATGGCCTTGTATGACCCTTTCCTTGGGAACGGTGGGAGAACCCAGTCCTAGTCTGGACTCCGGTTCTGCCCCAAAGTCCCGTACCAAACAGCTAGGTCTGCTCCTGTATCTTTGCTGTGGTTTCCCATCAGGTGGGGCTCACTCTGTAGTTCATTTGGCCTCGCTTCAGGCTTTATCTCCCACAGGCCAAACCACCATGTTATATACCCTCCTCCACAGAACCCGGCGCACACCAGGGGCAAGTTCTGTTCTTGTCCAAGCTTCATCCCTCGCCCTCTCGTCATTGTCACCGGCTGCGCACTCGTACAGCCTGGATGCTCAGCGTCTCCAGCTCCCCTGCCAGCTCGCTCACCAGAATGCAGAGGCATCCTCCTCTTCTGCAGGATCCCAACGCTCTTCCTGCAGCCACTCATTCTCATTAACAGCTGCTGGCAGAGCCTGTTCTGAAGCCTTTAGTTTCTCCTGGAAAACTTTCTGCTACTGCCGCTGAATCCCCCAAAGCCTTTTTTGTCAAGGTCTGAAGACCCACCATGGACCGCTCCACCCTTGTTTGTCCCTCCTTCAGCCTGCTTCATCTCTGGGCCAACCATTTCGTCCTTCACCTCCCTGCAGTACCCAACAGGCTGTGTTGGTTGAGGCTCTGCAAGGCCCATAGCCATCCCTGCCACCTCCCCCTTGCCTGCCTCATGTGTGTTTGTGCTGGAGGACACCTTCTCCTTTCCTTCTACCTTCTTGGGGGCAGGCCCTGGCCCCTCCTTGTGCCACTCAGCAATTTCCTAAGCAGGCCGTGTCTTTTGATATGGAGGAACTCTTGTCCCCATCTTGGCATTAGGCCACGCTTGTATACCTGCCCGTGCCCTGCTCTCCTGGGCTAACCTTCTCAGCACTGCCACGGCATGCTCTCTGTCTCTGCTCTTTTTGTCCATGGGCATAGCACGGTTGATTTCCCTTTGCAGGATCTCTGATAGGAATTGCTGCTGCTCCATGAAGATAGCCAGCTGCCTCTCTAGCACTGCCTGTCCTTCGTACTGTTTCTGTTGGGTTTCTAGGAGCGGCTGGAGAAACCCCTAGCCCTGCTTTGGCTGCTTACCCAGTCCCTGGAACCGAAGTGGGAAATCTAGTGACCGGCTCGGTCCCTCAACAGACCTTCCTTCAGCCACCAAGACTTCCATCAGTGCTTTCGGACGATGGGGGGAATTCAGTCCCCCCGGCTATGCCGATCCTAAATGAATCTCCTCATCCATACGTGCCCCCCTGGTGGCCAGGCATGGAATCACAGCCCTCTCGCTGGGCTAGCGTCCCCCATCCATGGTCGCTCCAGCACTATGGCACTTTCTCAGCCTGGTAACTCAGCCTCCAGCCAGCCACTTCCATCAACACAAGTCTAATGGTCGACTTTCCCACTTTGAACTGGTTAGCGACTGATTGGTAGCAGTCTGGAGTAGCCAGTTTCCACAGTGCAATTGCCACGTGCTTCTCCATGGGCAGGGCAGCTCTCATTCTCATGTCCTTGCACTGCAGGGCTGGGGCGAGCTCATCACACAGACCCATGAAAGTGGCTTTCCTCATCTGAACGTTCTGCAGCCACTCCTTGTTATCTCATACATACATGACGATGTGATCCCACCACTCAGTGCTTGTTTCCCGAGCCCAAAAGCGGTGTTCCACGGTGGGCAGCACCTCTGTGAATGCCATGAGCAATCTCGTGTTGTACCTACTACGCGTGGTGAGATCAACGTCGAGCTCCTCTTCACTTCCCAAAACACTTAGCGGCAGAAGAGGAAGAGATGCTCCGTGGGATAGCTACCCAGAGTGCACTGCTCTGAATGCCGATGCAAGTGCCACAAGTGTGTTCACACTATTGCAGAGGCAGCTGACCGTGTGAACACACAACAGCGGTTTCCCTGCAGCGATCTCTGAGAGTCGCTGTAACTGCTGGCACTGTACATCTGCCAGCGTTGACAAAGCCTGGGGCTATTTCTACATGCGCAATTGAACAACAAAACTTTTGTAGTTCGGAGGTGTTAACTTCCCCCTCCCCAAGAAAGAGAAAAGTTTTGTCGCAGCAAGTGCCAGTGTGAACGGCGTGTTGTTGGCAGAAGCATGCTCCTGAAGACAATGCGAACTCCGCTCGCTGGGCGTGGAAGTATTTTGTCGGCAAAAGAGCCGACAAACAGTGGCTATGCTGCCCGACTTTTAACGTCATGGCAGTGTCACCAAAACCTGTGTAGTGTACACATGGCCTTAGACCAGTGGTTCTTAACCTTTACTGCAGCCTGCACCCCTTTGGTTCTCAAAATAGGTTCTCGCACCCCTTATCAAAAATCATTGAAGTACATCAGTTCTTTAAACCTGTTTGTATATTACAGTAATCGTTAAAAAATGTATAATATTAATAAATACATAGGTTTGATGAAACAAAGTAGTTGTACTTACGTGTCTGTGCTTAATTTGTGTTTTTGATGATTTGCCTACTAAAAAAATCTGGCATGTCTCACGCCCCCAGAAAGGGCATCTCGCACTCCCAGGGGGTGAGTGCACCCCAGGTTAAGAACCACTGCCTTAGACGTTTTAGCGTTTTGTTTGATTTGCTTGGTAATCTGCTTTGTTGCATTTGCTATCCCTTATAATCACTTAAAGCCTGCCTTCTATAGTTAACAAACTTGGTTTTTTTTTAATTATTAAATCCAGCTGTGCAATTCATAATGGGGGGGGATTGTGCATATCTTCCTCCATATTGAGGGAGGGGGTGAATTTATGAGCTTATGTTGTACAGATTTCTTTACAGTGCCATACAGTATTATTTTGGGTGTACTTTCCAGAGGGGAGCTGCACTTGAGTGCTGGGCGATTTCCTAGCTGAGTCTTCTCACAGAGAGCTGTTCGCAGACTGTGTGATTCTACAGCTGTGTGCTCCCAGAGGCTGCAGAGCCTAATACAGCCAAACAGGGAGAGGGAACCCAGGTTACTGGAGCAGGCAGACTCAGTGAAATCCCAGTACACCAGGTGGCATCCCAGAAGGCAAGGGGGGGGGGGGGTTTACAACCTGTCACATCATCAACTGGCTCGTATCTGGTCAGTAACCTACCTCCACATGTTACTTTCCGTGGGCTCTCTGCCATGCACTTGTTTGTCCAACTTTGCATGACTCCACGCTTTTTTCATCAGACCTGTAGCTGTCTGCAGAAATGTCCATCTGGATGTTAGAACACTGGCTCTATAGAAAGTCTCTTCCCACGCCTGGATTGCTCTGTCCTTGGATAGTAATTCATCAGTTATATACAGTGATTTGACTCAATTGCGTGGTCCGTGGCTAGGGTTGCCAGGTGTCTCATTTTTTTACCAGAAAGTCCAGTCAAAAGGGGATCTGCCCAGTTTCTTGTCAGATCTACCGACCACACCCCAAAAGTCTGGTTACCATGAGTGGGGGTAGGCGGCAGAGGGTCATCAACCCATGCCAGCCCTTGCACTCTTGGGGCCACCTCCTATCTGTATCTTGTGGACAGATAGTCTCCACGTCAGGGTTGCAGCTCCCATCCCATTCCCAGTGTAGAAAGAGTGCTGCTGGGGAAGGTAGAGTGAAGATTGAGTGACAAGAAATGCGGTGGGAGGGGAGAGGGGAATGCGGGGGGAAGGGTCGGGGATCAATGAAAGAGGCAGAGCAGGGGCCTCGGGGGAAGAGGTGGGACAGGGGAAACTTCCAGTGCTCTTGCTGTAGTGTCCTGTTTTCAGAAACTAGAAAGTTGGCAACTACATGGCCAACAGAAAGTTAATGAAAGAACTAACAGTTCTATGCACCTGTGTACCAGGGCTTGATTATTCCCTACATCTGACTGAAACACCAGTAGCGTCACTTCATATGCAATATTTCTGGAGGAATTCTGCATTACTGTGCAAGCTCAGAATTCATGGGCCTTGCAAATTTCTTTTCACTGCAGAATAATTGATTTTGATGGGGAAGCACTGTAATTACACCTTTTGCCCACTACGGGCTGCTGTGGCACCAAAAGAGAGGGCAGCTGGCTCACAGCTGGAAAAGAGGGAGGGGGTTAGAGGCTGCTTTCTTCACAGCACCCTGCCCATGGGGCTAGGTGTGGAGGCAATATGAGGGGGATGGACACAATGAGGCACATGGGGCTGCTGGGGGGTGGTGGTTACAGGAGCTAGAGGGGTGACATTGAGCCAAGTGGGGGTGCAGGGACACATGGGGACAGGATCAGAGGTGTCTGATTGAATGGGTGAGGTCAAGGTCTCCATAAGGGAGGTTCTCCAACTCTCTAACAATTCTCCCCCCCCCCCCCCGCCCCAAAAAAACAAAACAAAAAACCAAACCCTGTTCCATACTTCTCCCACCCACACCCAACAACTCTCAAAGTTCACTCCAGGCTCCTTCTCAGCAATTACTTCCCTCTCCCTTAGCTTCTCCATTACTCCTGGCTCCCCCCAAGGCTTTGCACTGCTTCTGAGGGGTGCAGGAAATACATTTCTATATTGTAGTTTAAATGAATTATTCAAAGTTTGTGTTAATAAGTCTAGTAAGGAATCTATTTGTGAAAAATCACTTCCTGAATTTTTTTTAGTTCTTTGTATTGTTATAGACACAGTTGCTGACAGGTATTTTGAAATAAATTACCAAAATAATTGAAATTAGCATAATTATATTATATTATTTTGACAAATAAAATATGCAGAATATTAAAATATGGTGTGCAAAATTTTAGGGTTTTTTGGCATAGAATGGGAAACTTTCTTTGTGCACCTGCCAGTCACATGGTTCATGAGGCCTCATGTTCAGTGAGGCCTTAGAACATTTTGGTTGGTTCGTCTTAAAGATTTACACTGCACCCAGGCTTTTCCCCATGACATCTGAAAGCATCAGCTTGTTTAATAGCAAAGATACACCAGGTTAGACAGACCTTTGTTACACATTAGGTACGTAGTTCATCACATTTCTATTTAAAGTAGACAGCATGAGCAGTTCCTGAGTCTTCTTTCAATCACACGCACTGGCCTGTCCTGCCCCGCCCCTCAGCCCAATCCATGCTGAGACAGGCCTGCAAATCCCACCTCTACCTGTTGCCCAAGAGTCACCCCCAGCTGGAACCAGGGTAGGTGTGGTGAAAAGTTCCTGGCTGGGTCCCATCTAGATGGGGAGGTGGGGTATGTGTCTTGGCTACATCCTACCTAGATATGTGTGTGTGTATGTGTATGGGACAGAAAGAGAGAGATTTGGCTGGATCCCAGCTAGATGAGGGGAGGGGATATCCTAGGTGGATCCCAGCTAGATGTAGGGGGTCCCTAATGGAGTAGGCTGTGACCATCTACTCTAAAATCCCCACACCTGTCTGCTCTTCCCCACACTGCTCAGCAAAGTCCTCTTTCCTGCCCCACACAGTCTCTCTGCTGGGCATCATGGGGACAGGACCACTCCCTGATCTGCATCTGCTGGCGCTGGGTCAGGCCTGTTGGCTGCCAGAAGCCCCTTTGGCCCTGCCAGTGATACAAGGGTGTTGGTGTGAGTGACCTGGTGCCGGGTGAGGTTGCCCAACTGAGAAAAGCGTTTGCCACAGTCAGCACAGCTGTACGGCTGCTCCCTGGTATGAGTGCACTGGTGTATTTTTAGGTGTGAGCTGTGTGCAAAGCTTTTGCTGCAGAGAGTGCATTAGAATGGCCGCTCCCCGGTGTGCGTGCTCTGATGTTTGGTCACTGCACTGGTGCTGCTGAAGCTCTTGCCGCAATTGTGACAGCGGTGCGGCTGCTCCCTGGTGTGCATGCGCTGGTGCGCTCTCAGGTTTGAGCTGTATTCAAAGCCCTTGCCGCAGTCAGCACAGCGGTGTGGCCGTTCCCCGGTGTGCATGCGCTGATGTCTTTTCAGGTATGAGATCTGTGCGAACCCCTTCCCGCAGTCAGCACAGCGGTGCGGACGCTCCCCGGTGTGCGTGCGCTGGTGTGTGTTCAGCGCACTGGCACTGATGAAACTCTTGCCACACTCATCACAGCAGTACGGCCGCTCTCCAGTGTGCGTGCGCTGGTGTATTCTCAGGTGTCCGATCTGTGCAAAGTCCTTGCCGCAGTCCATGCAATG
Organism: Natator depressus; assembly: GCF_965152275.1. Taxonomy (NCBI): domain Eukaryota; kingdom Metazoa; phylum Chordata; order Testudines; family Cheloniidae; genus Natator; species Natator depressus. The sequence continues at coordinate 10,702,170 of NC_134239.1, forward strand.
GTGTGGCCGCTCCCCGGTGTGCGTGCGCTGATGTATTCTCAGCTTTGAGCTCTCTGCAAAGCTCTTGCCGCAGTCAGCACAGTGGTGCGGCCGCTCCCCGGTGTGAGTGCGCTGGTGCATTTTCAGCTGTGAGATCTGTGCAAAACTCTTGCCACAATCAGCACAGCGGTGCGGCCGCTCCCCGGTGTGAGTGCGCTGGTGCATTCTCAGCTGTGAGATCTGTGCAAAGCTCTTGCTGCAGTCAGCACAGCGGTGCGGCCGCTCCCCAGTGTGTGCGCGCTGGTGTATGGTGAGCGCACTGGCACTGATGAAACTCTTGCCACAATTATCACAGCAGTGCGGCCGCTCCCCAGTGTGTGCGCGCTGGTGTATTCTCAGGTGTGCAAACTGTACAAAGCTCTTGCCACAGTCGGTGCAGCGGTGTGGCCGCTCCCCGGTGTGCGTGCGCTGATGTACTCTGAGGCTTGAGCTGTGCGCAAAGCTTTTGCCACAGTCAGCACAGCAGTGTGGCCGCTCCCTAGTGTGTGTGCGCTGGTGTGTCCTCAGGTGTGAAATCTGTGCAAAGCCCTTGCTGCACTCAACACAGTGATACGGACGCTCCCCTGTGTGCGTGCGCTGATGTATTCTCAGCTTTGAGTTCTCTGCAAAGCTCTTGCCACAGTCAGCACAGCGATACCGTTGCTCTCTGGGGCGCATGCACCGATGCTGGTTCAGTGCGAGTGGGTTGCTGAACCTCTTACCACAGTCGATGCAGCGGTGGGGGCGCCAGCCCACGGGGAGTCTCTGGTGTGCAGCCACATCTGGTCTCTGGCTGAGTCCACCCCGGGGATGGACTGCGTCCTGTGCATGGATCCCCCTGTGGGCCATGGGATCCTGCGTTCCTGCTGCGCTCTCCCCACATTCAGGTGGTGTTCTCGTTCCCCCCAGGATCCCAAGCCCTGCTGGAGAGAGCAGAGGCAATCCCGGTGTTAGCTCACGGTTAAGGCTACAGGTTTGTCAAGGAAGGAAAAATGTCACGAATGGAGCGATTTCCCCACTTGTCCATGACTGGTTTTTGGATGGGTGCCTCACTCTGCAACGGCGGCTCCTGTCGGGATCAAACACCTCACTCCAGGAATTGACACCTGGCATGCCGGGTTACAGTGCCACTCAGATATGCCCCTCCTTCCTGTCATTATGGTGGGGGGAGGAGGCCAAACTTCAGTGAATGGCCTTGCCACTCAGATCCACTCTAGCCCACCCCAACCCCTCTGCACCAGGCAGGGGTCAGGGTTGGAGCGCTGGGGGACCTGCTGAGCGGTTGGTGACCCCTTGGCAGGGCGAGGAGGAGGAGGAGGTTTTATTAAAAATTATGGAGCTGTCACAGTAAGTTTAGCGACCTGTGGCTTTTACTAAATTTACTGTAACTGCTCTGTAATGTCTGATATGAAATGCCATAACAAATCTGCAGCCTGACTCAGGGTGGTTCTACCCTATGTTGTTTGTGCAGCGCCTGGTGCCTGTTCCCACGTGTGTCATGCACCTTGTGAGTCTTGTTTTGTGCTTCAACTATAGCCTGCCCAGGCAACAGGCAACACCTGGAATAAAGGGGCCCTGATCCAGGACTTGGGCCCCTAAGTGCTAACACAGTTGAAAATGGGTCCACGGTTTGTTTTCAATCTGATTTTGGTTTTATTTCTATCAGAAATTTTTATTTTCATAGAATCATAGAAGATAAGGGTTGGAAGAGACCTCAGGAGGTCATCTAGTCCAATGGGTCTTAAACTTCTTTTTTCGTGGACCTCTTGAAAATTCCTGAGGGTCTCAGCGCACCACTTAATGATCTTTCCAAATGTTGTTTGTGCCATTAGCTAACTATTGTAAAGCACTTTGGATAAAAGCGCTGTATTAAAAAAGAAACCTTAATAATAATTAACTATCTCGCTTGCATGCATATTATCTGCACACATAGCTCAGCTTTAAGATGCTAAACAAATCTCGTGTCAACTAGCAATATTCATGCTCTCATTGCAAATATTAATACAGTATTTTCTGATATTGAAAAGGAGAGTAAAAGCCATTCACTCAGGCTTACGCAATTTCTCTGAGATGTCAACTGTAATTTGATTAATATATCACACACACAACAGTAAAAATATATAATAAAGTGACACAAACAGCAAAACAAAAGCACAAACAAGTGACAACACTGAAAATACAAAGGGCAGTAAAATATCAAGTGGTTGGTTACGGGTATTTTAAATGAGTGTTTAGGACCCACGCTGTGCAAATGCAACAGAGCCCTGTAGAAACAGGCAAAGTTCTCCTGGTTTCACATCGTGTTGTGTGTGTCACCAGCTCAAAAACTCACAGCGTACTCGTTGAGTTTTTATAGGCTCTGGGGCACATTAACACATGGCTTGGAGTTTGCACACAGATCCCTGCCTCCAAGAGCTTGCAAATAAGGTCTTTATCATACAAAACACCAAGCAAACCTAGTAGCTGCTTGCTACTTAAGAGTCAATCAATGGGAGTACTGTTAGGCTTAAAGGGAACTATCTACGGACCACCTGAATGGAGCTTGCAGACCACTGATGGTCCATGGACCACAGTTTGAGAACCTCTGATCTAGTCCAACCCCCTATTCAAAGCAGGGCCAACCCCAACTAAATTTTACATGTTGCTGGTTTCTTCACTTTCTCCTCTTTTATCACATGAGGCCTGTTCACCAGTTTTTGTGCTGCTTTAACTATACTGCTTTGAAACTACTTAGTAAGGAGCTACTAAAATGAAACCCAGTGAGACCGGTTTAAAGCTGCTTAGAACATCGTAGTTTATTCCTCTGTGGGGAGTGAGTCCTTTTCTAAGAATTCCTTCTAAAGTCATTCACCTTGGGCCTGATGTTTCATTCTTTTGTACAAAACTAAAACTAAACTAAAATCCTCAAGAAGGTGGGGGTTTTGGAGTGGTGGAAAAGGGGTTAAGGGCATGACAAGTCACTCAGGATTTGTGTGATGTAACCTGCAAAACAGGTCTGTATTGTGTCACAAGACAATCAGTGACACTGCTGAGCTGGAAGGGGTGAACGGCTGCCACCCAGCAGGCCTCTGATCTACAGACAGTCACAGATCAGGTTAAGGCTGAGGGGTGTCTAAACATTGACACTGAAGCAATGTAAGTGACAAAGATTTCGTGCTACTGAGAGAGCAGGAGGAGAGGGGATGTGACAAAGGCCATTCCACCACCCTCTCTTTCACACCCAGCCCATACACTATGGTACTCCAAGTGGTGGACCACAGGACGATTTTGTCTGGCCCCCAAATATGTTCACTGCCCCAGCAGCAGCTGTCTGGAACGTGGGACAGTTTTAGAACATTACAGTGAAATGCTCATACCTACTATACGGAAAAACCTACAATATATCACCTTCCCATACCTACTATAGGGAACCCTACTATCAGGTGATTGCACAACTGGTTGGAAAACTGCACTCAGAGTAATTGTTATGGTTCACAAATGAGCTGAAAGGGCATATCGAGTGGGATCCTGCAGGGATCTGTCCTGGGTCTGGTTCTATTCCATATCTTCAGAAATTATCTGGACAATGACACAGAGAATACACTCAAAGTTACGGAAGATACCAAACTAGGAGGGATTGCAAGCCCTTTGGAGCACAGGATTAGAATTCAAAATGATCCTGACAAACTGGAAAAATGGTCAGAATGAAACAGGATGAAATTCAATAAGATCATACACAAAGTACTACACTTAGGTAGGAATAGAAAATTACACAAATACAGAATGGGAAGTAACTGCCTAGGAAGGAGTACTGCAGAAAACCATCTGGGGTTATAGTGGATCACAAACTAAATATGGGTCAACAATGGAATATCTATAAGGGGAAAAAAAAGCAAATATCGTTGTTGGATGTATTAGCAGGAGTGTTGCAAGCAATATGCGAGAAGTAATTCTTCCACTCTACTCAGCACTAGTAAGGCCTCAACTGGATCACTGTGTCCAGTCAGGGCCTCACACTTTGGGAAGGATGTGAATAAATTGGAAATGTTCACAGGAGAGCAACAAGAATTATTACACGTCTAGAAAACATGACCTATGAGGAAAGGTTGAAAAAAATTGGGTTTGTTTAGTCTGAAAAAGAGAAGATTTGGGGCGGGGGGGGTGTGTGCTGATAACCGTCTTCGAGTACGTAAAAGCTTGTTACAAAGAGGAGGGTGATAAATTGTTCTTTATCCACTGAAGTCAGGACAAGAAGCAATGGTCTTAAATTGCAGCAAGGGAGATTTACATTTAGAGATTAAGAATAACTTCCTAAGTGTAAGGGAAGATGTGGAATCTCCATCATTGAAGGTTACTAACAGGTTAGACCATGGATGGTCAAACTACAGCCCACAGGCCAGATCCTCCCCCTTGGGGCTTTGGATCGCCGGCCCCATGCCGCTCCAGGAAACGGCCGGCACCACATCCCTGTGGCCCAAGGGGTTGGGGGCAGAGGGCTCCGAGCGCCACTCTTGCCTGTGGGTTCCTCCCCCGAAGCTCCCATTGGCCGCAGTTCCCGAACCCCTCCTGCACTCCACACCCCAACTCCCTGCCCTGAGGCCCCTGCCTGCACCCCAACCCCCGCCACACCCTGCACCCCTCCTGCACCCCAACCCCCTGCCCTGAGCCCCCCTGCTGCACCCCTCCTGCACCCCAACCCCCTGCCCTGAGCCCCCCTGCTGCACCCCTCCTGCACCCCAACCCCCTGCCCTGAGCCCCCCTGCTGCACCCCAGACCCCTCCTACACCCCAACCCCTTGCCAAGCCCCCTCCTGCACTGTGCACTCCCCTTCCCCGAGCTCCCTCATACACCCCGCACCCCTCCTCTGCTCCAACCCCTTGCCGAGCCCCTTCCTGCACCCCCTCCCACATCCCGCACTCCCTCCCACACCCCAACCCCAACCCCCTGCCCCAGCCCTATATTCATGGCCCTGTATGCAATTTCCCCACCCAGATATGGCCCTCAGGCCAAAAAGTTTGCCCACCTCTGGGTTGGACGGACACCTATTAAGGATGATCTAGAAAGATAATACTTAGTCCTGCCTCACTTCAGGGGACTGGACTAGATGATTTACCAAGGTCCCTTCTAGGCCTACAGTTTTGTGATTCATAGATATCAAGGCCAGACAAGTACACTGTGACTCCGAACTCCATCTTGCTGCTGTGATTTTCCACAGTAAGAACAAAGAGGTTTCCTTCCACATGGCAGAGGGTATAAAAGGCCCTGGAAACCCCTCCATTTTGTCTTCATTCCTGCTTCCAGTCCTTATCTCCGGAATAATCTCTCTACAAGTGAAGTTTTGAACAAAGGACTGAATGGCCCATCCATGCGTTGGATGTAATTCCATCAAACCTGAAACAAGCCTGAACCAAGAACTTTGCAATTGTTGTATGTATTTGATTCCATTTAACCAGTTTTAACTCTCATTTATATTTTTTTTCTTTTTATGAATAAACCTTTAGATTTTAGATTGTAAAGGATTGGTAACAGCGTGATTTGTGGGTGAAATCTGAATTGTATATTGACCTGGGTGTGGGGCTTGGTCCTTTGGGATCGGGAGAACCTTTTTCTTTAACTGGGGACACTGGTTTTCATAACCATTTCTTCCTATAAGGAGTGCTACGGGTGGTGATACAAGGGAACTGGGTTATCTGAGAGAATTGCTTGTGTGACTTCTGGTTAGCCACTGGGGTGAAACCGAAATCCTCTCTGTTTGGCTGGTTTGATGTGCCTTAGTAGTGAGCTGGGTTTGTTGGGCTGTGACTGCCCTGCTTTAAGCAGTTCATCCTGAATTGATACTCTCAGTTGTATCACCCAAGAGCGCCCCTTGTTACACTTCTACATTAAGGAGCCCTCTGCTAGCAGCTGTATAAATCAGAAGGGATTGGATTATTATGACTCACCTGAGGAGGGGCGCTCACACCTGGAGCTTTCCCTGGAGTCCTCGGCATCCCAGATCCAGAGCTCTGCCTCCCCGAGCTCGATCCGGTGGATTAAATCTGGTGTGGAATCTGAATAGCCTGTTTGGGGGGAAAGAATCAGTTTTTCACTCAAGTTTTGGGGGCAGGGACACATTTATATGTTTGTGCAGCCCAGCACAACAGGGCCCCGATCTCGGTCAGGGTGTGTCTGTGCAGCACTGGGCACGACGAGACCCCGATCTCGGTCAGGGTTTGTTCGCACAGTACCTGCTACAGCGGGACACTGGTCTCAGTCGCTGCTTCAGAGGACAGCCAAAGTGATCCCAAGCAGAAGAATAATGAAATAAACCTTCCTTAGAGGAGATTTCTTCCCATCTCCCAGGAGGCAAGTTTGGTTCGTACTCTCATGCTATGGAACCTTCTCAATTTGCTTTGGGGGCTGAGTCATGTGGCACAAGGTGGCTCCATTACACAGACCTATCTGTTCTTTTGCTTAGGATGCAGCATTATTCAACTGTACGGTTGTTAAATTTATGATGTTCATTCTTTCTGGAGGAGATGGGGAGCTGTTACAAGCAGAGGTGAGTTTTCTTCCTGACTTATTTGTCTAACTAGAATCAGTCCTTGAGGCAGAGTTGCTGCCCTCTGTGTCTGGGCTGGAATTCCTGGAAGAGGTTGTTGTTCATGTGCTGTTTGCAACCACCTCTGTTGCAGGACTGAGGTACATAATGTTAGACTAAGATTAGATCCAGGCTCTGTAGCTCTGATTTCTCCTTAAACAGGAAACCAGCCTGAAAGGAGCTGATATTTGCCACTAGCAGGTGAGGCATCAAGGGAACCCGCCAGAACTTATAGCTGTGAATAAATGAAGTGAAATTTGTCCTTACCCAAGGAAACAAGGACCCGGTAATTCCTCAGCATCTGGTCCCGGTACAGCTGCTTCTCTGGCCGGGACAAGAGCTCCCACTCCTCCCGGCTGAAATACAGAGCCACGTCCTCAAACGCCACCCGCAGCTGCTGGCACAAGCGTTACACACTCAGCACCCTCCGCTCCAGCCCCAGCCCGGGCTCTCAGCAGGGGACGCGGGCTCTAGGGCAGCGGCCCCCGGGGAACCCCCAGCCCAGCAGCTGTGACCCAGGGAGACCCCCCCGCACAGCCCCCCGGGGACTCGGGCCCTGCTGGCCGGGAACAGGAGTCGCCCTCGGCTCCCCACGGGGCTCTGGGGCGGGGCGCTGGGAAGGGCGCGAATCCCAGGGCAGGGACCAGGCTCCTCCCCCGGCCGGAGTCCCCGCCTCCGCCCCAGGCCTGTGCTCGGCCCCGCTCCCGGCCCCGGCTCGGCCGCCTCGGGGCTCCTCGGCCCGGCTCCGCGTGTCCGCCCGGCCCGGGGCCCCCAGCGCCGCTCCCCGGCCCCAGCGCTCCGGCTGCGGCAGCCCCCAGCCCCGGGGTCACTAGCGCGGGAGGGACCCGGCCCCGGCCCCCCTCGGCCCCAGCCGGGACCAGCCAGTGCCCGGCCGGGGAGTCCCCGCCCCGCGTCCTACCTGCGCCGGCCCCGCTGCAGCCATCGCCGGGCTCAGCTCCGGCCCCAGCCGCTTCCTCCGCCCGGGCAGCGACTTCCCGCCCCGCGGCTGGTGCCTCCCCGGGGCCGCCTCCCGCCCGCTCCCCGCCCGGCCCCGCGCCTGCGCCGCCAGCTCCAGCAGCCGGGGGAGGCCCCAGCGCAGAGACCTTCCTGCCCAGCCCCCGGACGCCTGGGTCCCGAGTCTGCCTCCGAGGCGCTCGCTGCACCTGGTCCCCGGGCAGCAGGAGCCCGTAACGGGGCAGCCCGGTCCCCGCCCCTGAGCTGTGCCGTGGGGAGCTGGGAGCCCGGACTCCTGGGTTCTCTCCCGGCTCTGGGAGCGGAGGGGGAACTAGGGGGGCAGCGCGTGTGACAGAAGGACAAAGGTCGGGCTGTGTCGTGTGTGTTGCTCGGCTGTGCGGTGTTGGTGCGTGTGTCACAGGAGATCACACCCCAGGCTGTGTGTGGTGGGTGTGTGAGCAGCGCTCGCTCTGTGTCCATGCGCGATACAGGCAAGGGGCGGGACTGGAGCAGTTTGTATTGGGGGGCTGCTGAGAGCCAGTGACCCCTGTATGTATTGGAAACCACTTCAATTAGGGGTGCTATGACGCATAGCACCCCTAATTCTAGCCCCTGTGGTTCCAGGAGCTCTCACATGGCTCTGTGTGTGTGTGTGTGTGTGTGTGTGTTTGTTTCAAGAGCTCTCACTCAGCTGTGTAATGTGTGTGTGTTTCAGGAGCTCACACCCATGTCCCTGCCCAGCACTCTTGGGAGAGCATCTGCCCCATACAGATGTTGCATTCTGGCCTCAGTGCTCAGGCCCCGGCTGGCTACCCCTGGTCCCCGCCCATCAGGCCAGACCCTGCACACCATGGATGCTACCTAGGCTGGCCACAACAAATGGTCCAAGATCAAATACATCAAGGGCCTTCCGGATGCCCAGCACAGCTGGTTCTTCCAAAAGTTTGCCCTGCTGTGCTTCGTTGTGAAAGCTACAGTGGGGAAAGAAGGGATGGACTCTGTGTGTGACACAGCCCCAGCCAGAGGGGATATTACTGAGCCCTGCCAGCCCCGCTCCAGCTAGAGGGGCTGATGCAGAGACTGCTGGGGCCCCCAGCACCCCATGGACCCAGACCCAGCCAGAGGGGGCACTATATAGCCCTGCCAGCCCAGCCTTGACCACTAGCACTGACTCTGCTGCCCCTAACCCCAGCACCCCCTAACCTCTGTTAGCCCAAGGCCAGCATCCTCCCTGGCTGCTGGAGCAGAGGATGCTGGTCTGTGGGGTGGTGTTTCCCCTTCTCATCCTTTGTCCACTGGACCTTTCTTCTGTTTCACAGCACCTCCCCTAAAGTGGCTGGGTCTCTGCTTCCCATAAGAGGGGGCTAGCCCAGTACCTGTGGTTCAGGGAGCCGGAGGTAACAGCTAACAGTGGCTGAAGAGGGGAAGGGCCTTGGGACTGGTGGTTTGCGATAGGGAGGGTCACCAGGGGCCTCAGGGTTCTATCCCTGACTCTGGGAGGGCAGGGGAGGCTGGTGGGTTATAGCAGTGGGGGCTGGGAGCAAGGACTGCCCTGGAATGGGATCCCAGCTGTGTCTCCCCCGCTCTGTCCTATTTCAAAGGAGGGATCCAACCCTTATCTGAACACCAACCAGGCCAGCATCACTGAGCAGTGCTGGAGCAAGAGCATGCCCAAATAATCAACTGATGTGGCCATCAAGGGAGGGGTAGCCAGGTTCTGCCAGCCCAACTCATGGGGCAGAGGAGCTCATGGGCTAAAGCCTTGCTGCATTCTCTGGGCCAGGCCAGACCATGCAGATGGGCATTTGGAGGCTTGAATGAGGGAGTGAGGCTGTGCTTGTAATTATGGTGGTGGGCTGGACTACAGGACTCGTGGTTTCTATTCCTAGTTCTGCCATTTGGTCCCTCTCTGACCCTGGGCAAATCACTTAGGTAAGTGGTTCTCAACCAGGGGTATATGTACCACTCAGGTATGCAGAGGTCTTCCAGGGGGTACACCATCTCATCTAGAGAGTGGCCTAGTTTACAGGCTACATAAAAAGCACTTGTGAAGTCAGTACAGACTAAACTTTCATACTGACAATGACTTGTTTATACTGCTCTATATGTTATCAACTGAACTGTAAGTACAATATTTATATTGCAATTGATTTTATAATTATATGGTAAAAATGAGGAAGTAAGCATTTTGTCAGTACTACTGTGCTGGGACACTTGTATTTTTATGTCTGATTTTGTAAGCAAATAGTTTCTAACTGAGGTGAAACTTGGGTGTATGCAAGAGAAATCAGACTGCTGAAAGGGGTACAGTAGTCTGGAAAGGTTGAGAGCCACTGATGTAGTCATAGGGAATAGCCAGACTGGAGCAGACCAGAGGCCTGTCCACTCCAGTGTCCTATTTTCAGCATCAGAGACTGCAGAGGAAGTGCAAGACCCCTGCAGTAACAGATTTGGGGATAATCATCCTGTGTTACGTCTCATCTTGGTCTGTAATAGTTACAGTCAGCTCAAAATCTTGGAGCAGGAGGTTTAATATTCCTGCCAGAAGTTGTATGCATTAACTATTCCAGCTCTGGAAATTCTAATGGTCCATAGAAATATCCAGTCCCTCTTTGAATCTTGCTAAGTTCTTGCCCACTATGACATCATGTGGCAGTTAGTTCCACGGGATAATCACCTATTGTGTGTGATGTTGCACCCCATAATGCTTTATGGGAATATGCTTATGAATGTTGTGACAAAGCTCTGTCCTTGCCTCTGTGGGTCCCATGTTTCCTGGCAGATTTCACTAGCCTCAGAGGCTCACTGTGACCCTCCACATAACCCTTCTCTCTCTAGAGACAAGGGTCACAGTCTTCTGAGCCATTTTCATCATAAGACAGCGAGGGAGATGAGGAGAAGTTATCCTTCCTTGCACAGTCTCTGTTGTCTCCCAGTCTCAGTGATTAATCAGGGGGAAAGGTGGGGGGGGGGGAGAAGGGAACCCCGGACCCACCCTCTACTCCAAGCTCCAGCCCAGGGACCCTAATAGTATCAGCTATGGTAGCTGACCTTTTAGAAACATGACATGTACAATTGCCTGGGCTACTTCCCCCATAGCAGCCCTCACTTCCTCAAGCTCCACTTCACCCTCATCTCAGGGCCTCCTTCCTTGTGGCTGATATGGTGTGTACTACTCAGTCTCTCCAACAGCGCAACTTCCTCCCACAGCTCCAGACATTCACACCCACCTGACTAACTGGGAGGCTTTTAACTAGTTTCAGCCAGCCCCTGATTGGCTTCAGGTGTCCCAATCAACCTAGCATTCTCCCTGCCTTCTGGAAAGTTCTTAATTGCCCTGGAGCAGCTGCCATTTCACTTATCTGGTACCAGGGATTTATTTAGCCTGGAGCTAATATATCTATCTCCCACTACTTTTCTATAGCCATATGGCCTTGCCCCGTCACATATCGCCCCCCGCTCAACACCACAGAGTTGGGCAACTTGGGACGCCGGGCAGTATGCTCATGACAGACCATCAGCGTTGCCATAGTGGCATCCAGCCCTGTGCCATATGTGGAACTGGAATGGTTGGAGGGATAAGAACCACCTGGTGACTCTTACATTCTTTTCCTTATTCCGCTGCATCCACTGGAGGGGTGCATGGTCCGTCACAGGAGTAAATCGCCGGCCTAAGAGGTAATAACGCAGTATCTCCATAGCCCATTTGACAGCAAGGCATTCTCTCTCGACTACTGCATATTTCTGTTCTCTTGGAAGAAGCTTTCTGCTTAAGTAGAGGATCAGGTGTTCCTCTTCTCCCATCATTTGCGACAGAACTGCCCCCAACCCCACCTCGGAAGCGTCTGTTTGTAAAATAAATTCCCCGTTAAAGTCCGGGGCTATGAGTACGGGGTCATTACAGAGGGCTGTCCGAAGGTCTGTGAATGCCCCCTCTGCTGCATCGGTCCACTTTACCATGCCAGAGGAATCTGCCAGTACCCTTTTGTCAGATCCAGTGTAGTCAAGAATCGGGCACTACCCAGTCGGTCAACCAGTTCGTTGATGCGTGGTATGGAGTATGCATCAAACTGGGATATTTCATTCAGTCGGCGAAAGTCATTACAGAATCTCGTGGTACCATCAGGTTTAGGCACTAGAACAATTGGACTGGACCACTCACTGTAAGATTATTCAATAACCCCTAATTCTAACATTTTCTTTACTTCGGCCCTGATTTCTTCTCTTTTGGCTGCTGGGATTCGGTAGGGTCTCAATGTTACCTTGGCTCCAGGGATCGTGCGGATATGGTGATAGGTTTCAGTCGGCCGCCCTGGTTTTGTAGAGGACACATCTCGGTTGCAATTAATCATGTCGGCTACCTCGATCTTTTGGATCAGCATTAAGTCGGATGATATCCTCACTTGCTTGTGTAAGTTATCGTCCTGGGGAAGGGTCTCCTGCATGACTAAGCATGCCTCTTGATCGTGCCAAGATTTCAGAAGATTGATGTGGTAAATTTGCTCTGATTTCTGGCAGCCTGGCTGCCGCACCTTATAGTTCATCTCTCCCATGCCTTTCATTACTTCATAGGGTCCCTGCCACTGGGCCAAGTTTCCTTTCTGCTGTGGACACCAGTACCATCACCCGATACCCTGGTTGGAACCGTCGAAGCTTCGCTTGGTGGTTATAATGGGTTCGTTGGGTCTCCTGTGCTCTCTTCGTACAATGGGCGTAACTCGGGCTATCCGATCTCTCACCTGCAGTACATGCTCAACTATGTTCCTTCCGGGATTTGGCTCCTCTTCCCAGGCTTCTCTGGCTATATCCAATATACCCCGAGGGTGGTTCCCATATAGTAGTTTGAATGGAGAGAAACCCGTGGAGGCTTGCGGAACCTCCCGGATGGCGAACATGAGGTAAGGCAATAGGGTATCCCAATCTTTCCCATCCTCGCTCACCACTTTCCTGATCATGGCCTTGAGGGTCCTATTGAACGTTTCCACAAGGCCATCTGTTTGCGGGTGGTATACAGAGGTCCGTAGCGCTTGTACATGGAGAAATGAACAGAGAGCTTTCTTCAACTTGGACACAAAGTTGACCTGATCAGTCAATATCTCCTTGGGTAGCCCAACCCGGGCAAAGATCTGTACTAGTTCCTTAGCTATGGTCTTGGAAGCTGTGTTGCGTAGGGGAACAGCTTCCGGGTACCGGGTTGCATAGTCTAGTTGAAATCTGCACCTAGATCTGATCTTCCTCGTGTTTCTGTTGGGTGGCGCAGCCTGGTCACTCTGCTGGGCAAAACTGGCATGGACCAATCAGGAAATGACCTGTGGTCATGGCAAAATCTTGCAACATCCAACCAGGATAGGAGTTGTCTCCACTCTCATTGTCCAATGAGACAATGAGGCTATCACAATCCAGAGTGTAATCCAGGCCAGTGCAGGGCACTGTCACTTCCACTCCATAGCTGTCTGCAGAAATGTCCATCTGGAAGTTAGAATAGAGTCTCTATGGAAAGTTTCTTCCCACCCCTGGATGGCCCTGCCCTTGGGTAGTAGTTCATCACAGAGTCATGTACAATGATTTGACTCATTTGTGTGGTCCGTGGCTATGGTTGCCAGGTGTCCCATTTTCAACTGCAACGTCCAGTCAAAAGGGGACCTGTACAGTGTCTTGTCAGATGTACTGACCACACACCAAAAGTACGATTACCGTAGGAGGGGGTGGGGGTAGGTGGAAAAGGGTCAGCAACCTGCGCCAGCACCTGCACAGCCGGGGAGGCCTCCTACCTGCAACTCGTGGGCAGACAGTCTCTGTGTCAGGAGCTGCAGCTCCCCTCCCCGAAGGAGAGGGAGCCCAGCTGGGGAGGTGGGGGAGGTGGAGAGGACTGAGCGATGAGAAATGCAGTGGGGGGAGGAGGTGAGCAAGCGGGGGGCTATGGGAAGAGATGGAGAAGGGGCAGGGCATCAAGGGAAGAGGCGGAGCAGCGGGCAGGGCCTCAGGGGGAAGAGGTGGGGCAGGGGCAGGATTCCAATGCTCCTGCTGTAGTGTCCTGTTTTCAGAAATTAGGAAGTTGGTTGGCAACCCTATCCGTCGCCAGCAGGGGAGAACAGTTAATGGAAGAACACTAACAGCTCTTCACACCTCTGTACCAGCATTTGATTATTTCCTACACTTCAATGATAATATCAGTACTGACGCGTCACGTGCGATACTCCTGGAGGCATTCCGTGCTACTGCGCAAGCGCAGAATTCATGTGACCCACCTTTCTTTCCATTGCAGAATAATTTATTATGATGGGGAAGCCCTGTAATTGCACCTTTTGCCCACAAGGGGCTGCTGTGATACCAGAACAGAGAGCTGCTGTCTTATGGCTGGAGCAGCCAGTAACAGGGAGGGAGGGGGTTAGGGGCTGCTTTCTTCATAGCACCCTGCGCGTGGGGCCAGGTCTGGAGGCAATGGATGCGGGGGGATGGACAGAATGGGGCACCCAGGGCTGCTGGTGAGGTCACAGGAGCTAGTGGGGTGACACTGAGCCAGAGGCTGAATGCAGGGGGGGTGCAGGGCACATGGGGATGGGATGTGTGTGCAGGGAGACACGGGGACAGGGCAGATGCAGAGCAGGGTAAGGCTGGCTCCCAGAGTCAAGGATTGGAGTGGCCTAGCAGATCACCAGTCCAGATAACACCAAAGGGGAACATCACATTTGGGACATGCCCTTGGATGGGAGGTGTGGTTGAACCCGATGTAATAGGTGACACCTTAGAAAACATGTTTGAGAAATATGGACAGTTGTACAACCCTAATGCCAGTAAAAAGCAGACAGAGTGTGGCTGTTGTGGCAGGCAGTAAAGCAGGCAATCACATGTAAGGGGGAAATCTGTGCGGAGTTCCAGACATTACAAGAGAATTTTAAAACTTGCCAGAAAAATTTGGAGAGGGAAGTGAGGCAGGCACAGATAATGCAAACTCAGTTAGAAGAAATGGAAAAACAAAATAGGGAATAAAAAAAGAAAATGGTGGATCGGGAAAAAAATAAATTAAAAAATCAAGCAGTAGGGATGAAACAATTAATTCAAAAACTGACTAAGGAAACAGAAATTGCAAGCATTTCTCATAGTTGGTACAAGAAAACTATAGCAGCATTATAAAAGCAAGTAAAAATACCGGAGCTGCAGGTTGCAGCTCTTTGTCAAAAAGAGAGAGATTTGGATTCCAATGATATCTGGTATGGAGGATTCGGAGGACGCATGTGGGGGTCAAGAGAAAAGGGAACTTGATCAGCCTCAAGAGGGGCTTTATACTAAATTGAGAAAAGAAATAAAAAACTGTCCGGAAAAGCCAAAGTCAGGAAAGTCCATAGCAGGAATAGAACATAGATCAACTGTCAAAGATGCAGCCAGAGAGGTACCCTCAGAACAAACAGAAATAATTCCTGCAAGTTCATCAACTTACAGTTGATGACAAAGTCATTATGCCCAGTAAATATAAAAAATCTAGCTACATGGCTAGTACAGTGGGCGGAGTTAGGAGGAACGGAAAATTTAAGTATGAGTAAATGTTACAGGTTGATCAGGACAGCTACCATTGGAGAGATGAGACAGGCCGTAGATTGAGGGAAAAATGCTTTGGAGAGGCAGCCAGAAGCACACCGGCTGGTACTGCGATTTATTATGCTGTTAGGAAAAAAAACAGGTCAAAGACCCATGAAGTTTTATCCAGTGCAAATTACATGAAGCCTGGGGATTCGCCCAGGAATTAGTTGTTAAGAAGAATAACATTGGGGTTATTGGCTGGAGAAATACAACTAGCGACAAACCCCAGGGCCAAAGGCGCTGACTTCCCTGCTGCCCAGTGGGTGCTTGATCCCCCCGGCCCCTTGCCCGCCTCTTCCCACCCCTGCACTGCCCTTGCCCCACCCCAATTCCACCCCTTCCCCGAAGTCCCTGCCCCACCCCGCCTTTTCCCACCCCAGCGGGGACGTGGCACATAGTGGGTTGGAGAAGGAGACGAAGAGGGGGGAGCTTGGCTGCCGGTGGGTGTGGAGCACCAGCTAATTTATCCCCGTGGGTGCTCCAGCCTGCTGCCGGCCTAGGTGAACAGAACCCCAGGCCAGCAACGGGCTGAGTGGGCCGGCAGCGTAAGATCAGAATTTTAATTCAATTTTAAATGAAGCTTCTTAAACATTTTGAAAACCTTGTTTACTTTACATACGAAAATAGTTTAGTTATATAATATATAGACTTATAGAGAGAGACCTTCTAAGAAACATTAAAATGTATTACTGGCATGCGAAACCTTAAATTGAAGTGAATCAATGAAGACTCGGCACACCACTGCTGAAAGGTTGCCGACCCCTGACATAACTGAAGTATGCTTTATGCTAAATGCCCCATGTGACATATCATTAGAAAGGTTATAATCTACTAAGCCTGTTCATTCTATTTGTTTGCACGTATTATTTGTGTGTCTGGAGTTAGGAAAAAGAGGTATAAACTTGTGCTACGGATGTAGTCATATTAAGTGGAGACCATTAAGGGTGCTTCAGAAACAATGAGTTGTGAATGGCTTTGTTTACCTGCAAGCCTTCCTGTGTAGTGTGGGCTAACGCAGGAAGAATGGAGATTGGGGTCTTACAGAGACATGTGACCCCATCACCTGATACTGAAATCCATCTTGAAGCTGGTACTTTTCCAGAGGGGGGTGGGATTTCAAACAAAGGTTTCCTGCCTTAGGGACACTCTATATAAGGCGGGGGAAGTAAACAATGGGGGTCTTCAGCTGGCTTAAGAGATGGCCTATCCTCCCCAAAGAGATACCTGAAAGCACCTGGAAACAAAAGGATTGTAACCACATAGGTGGGAGAGAACAGGACGGACCCAAGTCAGAAAAGGCAACTGACTTGAGAAAGACTGTACCTGAAATAACATCGAGGGTGAGAAGTTAGCATTTGTAACCAGTTTCTTAGTGTATTAAGCTTAGCCTTGCGTTTTTTGTTTTATTTTGCTTTGTGACTTACTTTGTTCTGTCTGTTATTACTTGAAACCACTTAAATCCTACTTTTTATAATTAATAAAATCACTTTTATTAATAAACCCAGTGTAAGTAATTGTTACCTGGGGGGAGCAAACAGTCTGTGCACATCTCTCTATCAGTGATACAGAGGGCGAATACTAATGAGTTTACCCTGTATAAGCTTTATACAGAGTAAAACAGATTTATCTGGGGTCAGGCTCCCAGAAAGGCTGTACACTGGGTGCTGGGGGCAAGACCCTTTTAACTGAGAAGCTCCAGGGCTGAGTGAATCTCAGTGTCTGAACTGCAGAGGGGTGTGGCCCTAACTCTGGGTCTGTGCTGGAGCTGGAGTGTCTAGCTCAGCAAGACAGAGCTGAGAGATGCCTGTTCTGGCAGAGGAGTTATTCTCAGTGGTATCCCAGCATATGAAGTGGCAGTCTCAAGGGTGTCTCTGTGACCGACCCATCACACCCCTGTCCCCAGGATTGGATGTTAGTGGCCAAATTACAGCCTCACCCAACTGGTAGATCTGAGGGGGAAGTGGGGAGAGAAAGAAACATATAATGGTTGCTGGCATTAATTAGTATAGGAGCGGAGGAAACTTTAATTAAGTCAGTGCAGGGAAACGTGCAGAGAGGGTAAATCATTCCTTTGTTTCAATTTCACAACAAAGAAGTAAAAGGAACTTTATTGGAACATCTGCCATAGATAGTAGCTCAACCTCAACTGTAAACAGGTACAGTGATGTGTCACAGCATGACTGAGGAAGCTATCTTGGAAGTAGTTGTGGATTCACAGGAAAAGCGGATAATTGATTTGGCAGGAGGCTGGTTGCGGGGGAAAAAAAGAGAGAGGGACTGTGAATGAGCAGGTTATTTCAGAAGGATTAAGAAAGCGGGACTGTAAGGCTATGGCGGCTGTGGGACTGCCAGACAATAAGTGGATGGGGAATTTCCCATGATTTGGGAAATGTGAAGGCATGGAAGCTGTAAGGCATAGTCTTACCAGTTAACGGCCTTAACTGTTAACCCCCGCGCCAGCTGGAGCAGGCCCAGCTGTGCTGCCCGGCTGCAGCAGTGCCACCCAGCTGGAGCAGGCCTGGACACGGTACCCGGCCGGAGCAGCGCTGCCCAGCTGGAGCAGGCCCAGCCAGAACAGCACCATCCAGACAGACCTGGCCCCAGCCCGTCAGATGGACCCCAACCACTTAAACAGTTAACTGTTTAAATGACATATTTTACTTGTTTAAACAGTTAACTTTTAAAACAGTATTTACATCCCTAGCAGAAATTTCCATCTAGAAGTTCGAACAATCTCTATGGAAAGTCTCTTTCCACTCCTGGATGGCTCCGTCCTTGGAGAGTAGTTCATCCCAGAGACATATAGGGATTTGACTCATTTGCGTAGTCTGTGGGCGTGGCTAACAGGAGAGAACAGTTGAGGAAAGAACACGAACAGCTCTACGCACCTCTGTGCCAGGGCTTGATTTTTCCCTGCACATCAATGATTACATGTGTGATGTCACTTCATATGCGAGACTCACGGAGGAATTCTGTGCCACCTGCGCAAGCACAAACTTCATGTGCTCCACATTATTTTTCACCCCAGATTAATTGATTTGGATGGAGCAGTGCTGCAATTACACCTTTTCCCCCCTCTGGGGGCTGCTGTGGCACCAGAAGAGAGGGCAGCTGGCTTACAGCTGGAGCAGCCAGCCACAGAGGGAGGGGGTCAGAGGGTACTTCACAGTTCTCTGCCCATGGGGTCAGGTGTGGAGGCAAGGAATATGGGGGAGATGGACAAAATGGGGCATATAGGGGTCCTTGGAAGGGTCACAGGAGCTAGTGAGGTAACATTGAGCCAGGGGTGGAATGCAAGTGGGGATGCAGGGACACATGGGGGTGAAAGGGGGCAGGAATACACAGGGATGGGGGGATGCAGGGACACATGGGGACAGAGGGCAGATGTGCCTGACTGAATGGGAGAGACCAAGGGTGAGCCAGGGTTTCATATGGGAGGCTCCCCAAGTCTCTAACAATCACTCTTCCCCTCCCCCCACAAAACCCCCTCTTGCATACGTCTCCCACCAACACCCAACAATTCTCAAAGTTCACTCCAGGCTCCTTCCCAGCAATTACTTCCCTCTCCCTCAGCTTCTCCATTACCCCTGGCTCCCCCAAGTCTTTGCACTACTTCTGAGGGGTGCAGGAAATATGTTTCTATATTGTAGTTTAAATGAATTATTACTCAAAGTTCTGTGTTAAAATGACTAGTAAGGAATCTATCTGTGAAAAATCACTTCCTGAATCTTTGTTTGTAGTGTTACAAACATAGTTGCTGATAATTTATTTCAAACTATCAAAATAACTGAAACTAGTGTAATTCTATTGTGTTATTTTTGACAAAAAAAATATGCAGAATTTTAAAATATGGTGTGCAGAATTTTTATTTTTCTTTTGGCATAGAATTCCCCAAGGAGTAATGCAAAACTCTCTGTGCGCACCCGCCAGTCACACAGTTCATCAGGCCTCATGGTCAGTTAGGCCTTAGGACATTTGGACTGGTTTCTTAAAGATTTACACGTCATATTGGTTTCTCCACACACCATTCGAATGCATCAACTTCTTTAATAGCAAAGAAACAACTGGTTAGACCTTTGCTACACATTAGGCACGTAGTTTTTCTTCATCACATTTCTATTTAGAATAGACTGTTTGAGCAGTTCCTGAGTCTTCTTTCAATCTGACACACCGTGCTGTCCTGCCCCCCCGCCTCCCTTGGACCAATCCATGCTGAGACAGGACTGCAAATCCCACCTCTAGATGTCACCTAAGAGTCACCCCCTGGCTGAAATCAAGGTGGCTCTGGGGGAGGGATGCAGGGGGAGGAAGGGGGATTGTCCTGGCTGCCTGACAGCTATATGTGTTGGGGGGAGTTTGACAGAAAGAGAGAGACCTGGCTGGACCCCACCTAGATGGAGGGGGTCCCAAATGGAGACGGTTGTGACCATCTGATCTAAAATCTCCTCGCCTGTCTCCTCTTCCCCACACTGCTCAGCCAAGTCCCATTCGCTGCCCCACACAGTCTCTGCTGGGCATCATGGGGACAGGACCACTCCCTGGTCTGATTCTGCTGGCACTGTGCCAGGCCCGCCAGCTGCCAGAAGCCCCTTGGGCCCTGGCGGTGGCAGAAGGGCGAGTCAACTGGTGCCAGGTGAGGTTGCCCAAGTGAGCAAAGCATTTGCCACAGTCAGCACACCTGTACAGCCGCTCCCCGCTGTGAATGCGTTGGTGTATTCTCAGGTATTAGCTCTGTGCAAAGTTCTTTCTGCAGACAGCGCAGTGGTCCAGCTGCTCTCTGGTGTGCATGCGCTGAAGCTGAGTCAACTTGTTGGCACTGCTGAACCTCTTACCACAGTTGGCACAGCAGTACAGCTGCTCCCCGGTGTGTGTGTGCGCTGATGTCTGGTCAGCGTACTGGCATTGCTGAAGCTTTTCTTGCAATCGTCACAGTGGTACGGCCGCTCCCCTGTGTGCGTGCGCTGGTGTATTCTCAGGGTTGAGCTCTGTGCAAAACCCTTGCCGCAGTCGGTGCAGCGGTGAGGTCGCTCCCCGGTGTGTGTGCGCTGGTGTGTTCTCAGCCTTGAGCTCTGGGCAAAGCCCTTGCCGCAGTCGGTACAGCTGTACGGCTGTTCCCCAGTGTGCGTGCGCTGGTGTCTTTGCAGGTGTGCAAACTGTGCAAAGCCCTTGCCACAGTCAGCACAGCGATATGGCCGCTCCCCCGTGTGTGTGCGCCGGTGTACTCTCAGCTTTGAGCTCTCTGCAAAGCTCTTGCCACAGTCAGTGCAGTGATATGGCCGCTCCCCAGTGTGCGCGCGCTGGTGTATTCTCAGCTTTGAGCTCTCTGCAAAGCTCTTGCCACAGTCACTGCAGTGGTAAGGCTGCTCCCCGGTGTGCGTGCGCTGGTGTTTTCTCAGAGTTGAGCTATGTGCAAAGCCCTTGCCGCAGTCGGTGCAGCAGTACGGCCGCTCCCCGGTGTGCATACGCTGGTGTATTCTCAGCGTTGAGCTCTCTGCAAAGGTCTTGCCGCAGTCAGCGCAGCAGTACGGCCGCTCCCCGGTGTGTGCGCACTGATGTGTTCTCAGGCTTGAGCTCTGGGCAAAGCCCTTGCCGCAGATGGTACAGTTGTATGGCAGTTCCCCAGTGTGCGTGCGCCGGTGTCTTTTCAGGTGTGCAAACTGTGCAAACCCCTTTCCGCAGTCAGCACAGCGGTGCGGCCGCTCCCCAGTGTGTGTGCGCTGATGTATCCTCAGATTTGAGCTCTCTGCAAAGCTCTTGCCACAGTGCGTGCAGCGATACGGCCGTTCCCCGGTGTGCCTGCGCTGATGTGTTCTCAGGGCTGAGCTCTTTGCAAAGCTCTTGCCACAGTCAGTGCAGCAGTACGGCCGCTCCCCAGTGTGCGTGCGCCGGTGCTGTGTCAGTGCGAAGGGGTTCCTGAACCTCTTGCTGCAGTCGATGCACTGATGGGGACACCAGCCCATGGGGAGTCTCTGGTGTGTAGTCAGATTTGGTCTCTCGCTGAGTTTACCTTGGGGATGGACTGCGTCCTGTGCATGGATCCCACTGTGGGATGTGGGCTCCTGTGTTCCTACCGTGCTCTCCCCACATTCAGACTGTGTCCGCGTTCCCCCCAGGATCCCGAGCCCTGCTGGAGAGAGCAGAGGCAATCCTGGCGTTAGCTCACACTTAGGGCTGCAGGTTTGTCAAGATAGACAATGTCACGGATGGAGCGATTGGCCCATTTGTCTGTGACTGTTTTTGGGATGGGTGTCTCACCCTGCAACGGCAACTCCTGTCTGGGCATTGAGACCTGGTCTGCAGGGTTACAGTTCCACTCAGATTTGCCCCCGCCCATGGTCATGATGGTAAGGGAGGCAGGTCAAATTTCAGTGAATGGTCTTGACACCCACATGTTCTTCACCTCAGGGGTTCTCAACCTTTTTCTTTCTGAAACCCCCCACAACATGCTATAAACACACCATAGCCCACCTGTGCCACAATAATTGGTTTTCTGCATATCAAAGCTGGGGATGGCATTAGGTGGTAGCAAGCAGGGCACCCATGCTACAGGGACCCCCATGAAGCTACATGGCTCAGGCTTCAGCTTCAGCCCTGAGTGGCAGGGCTTGGGGACCTGGGCTCGGGGACCTGGGCTCCAGCCCCATGTCGGGGGGGCTTCGGCTTTTTACCCTGAGCCCAGCAAGTCTAATGCTGGCCCTGCTTGGAGGCCCCCCCGAAACCTGCTCAAGGCCCCTCTAGGGGTCCCCAGACCCCTGGTTGAGAACCACTGCTTTACCCCACACCAACCCCTCTGCACCAGGCTGGGGTTAGGGATGCAGTGCTGGGAGAAGGGTGCTTCCTTGGGCAGCAAGTTCCCCCTGGGCAGGGCGAGGAGGAGGGCAGGTGTTGTAAATGGTGGCAGGGCGGGGTAGCACACCAAGCCAGGCATAGGTTCTACCCTATGGTGTTTCCACAGCACCCAGCGCCTGCTCCCAAAGGGGCTATGCATGTCTTGGGTCTCGTTTTAAGCTGAAATTGAAGCCTGCCCAGGATACAGGCAGCACCTGGCACAACAGGACCCTGGTTTTGTTTTCAAACTGATTTTGTCTTTATTTCAATCAGAGGGGTTTATTTATGTGGTATTGGTTCTTCACTTTCTCCTGTTTTATAGCATGAAGCCTGTTCCTCAGCATTTTTGCTGTTGTAATTATTTTAGTTTGAAACTAGTTTAGTTGAGGGGCTACAATCCCTTCATGTGGGTGCAGTGAGACCAGTTTAAAGCTGTTTAGAACAATGTAGCTTATTTTTGTGGGGGGGGGGGGGTGAGTCCTTTTCTAGGAATTCCTTTTGAAGAAATCATTTACTCTCGGCCTGAGGTTTCAGTCTTTGTGCGAAACTAAAACTAAACTAAAATCCTCAAGAAGGTGAGGGTTTTGAGAGGTAGGGAGTGTGGGTCTGTGTGTGGGCTTTGAGGGGATGACCAGTCACTCAGGGTTTGTTTGATGTAACCTGGAAAACATGTCTGTATTGTGTCACAACCCGCTCCCTGGCACTGCTGAGCTGGAAGGGGTGAATGGCTGCCACCCAGCCTTTGGTCTACAGACAGTCACAGACACATTAGGGCTGAGGGCTGTGCTAAGCATTGACACTGAAGCAATGTAAGTGACAACAATTTCATGCCACAAAGAGCAGGAGAAGAAGGGATGGGACAAAGGCGATACCACCACCCTCTCTCTCACAGCCAGCCCATACACCAGGGTACTCCAAGTCATGGTCTGCAGGTCGATTTAATCTGGCCCCCAAATTTGTCCACTCCCCCCACAGCAGCCGCCTGGCCCGTGGGGCAGTTTTAGAGCATTACAGCGAAGTGCTGCAGGTGCTAGAGATCTGTTCTACACAATGGCGCCTCTGCATGGCGTCACCTTACACTAGTCATATGTGACTGACCCTGCCCGGCGTCATTCCCAGCTTTCTCCTTGCTCGCTGGGGACAGGTTTCTCCAGTCTGAGAGGTCACATGCGAAGTGAAGCAGCAGAGAGGGGGTGGGGTGGGAACCTGGAGAGGACTGCGCCTTCTCTGCCAAGGGCCAGTGACTCTGGGATGCTCTTGCAGAGGCATGAAAAGCCTTTTGAAAAATCTCTAGGGCGCCCCTTACCTTGGTATGACTTTCTGAGGTGTGGGAAGCCTAGAAGGTGTTGTGGTGTATGGCCAGACAGGCTTGTCTTTCTACCCAGGTGCTTGTTTGCCCCCCAGCAGCCAGCTCACACAGTCTCTCTATCTCCCCTCCTCCCCACCACCAGTCCATGTACCCATCTCCTCAGAGTGAGGGCAGGGGAGACAGGGCTCAGGAGAGCTTTCAGTGAATGTCTTAGAGACAGCACCCAGCATCTCTCAGAAACTTCCCCAGCACACACACTGACTCTGTGTGGTACAAACCCACACGGTCTCTGGCTCTCTCACACTCACCTCCGAACACATAGTTGTAGTACTGTTGCTACTTCTTGGTACTTCCTATAATGCACATATCATCTCTGCAATTTTATGCCTCCTAAGTGTGTTACTTTAGTGTTTTGACTGGTCTATGCATTTCATGATTTTTATTTCTCTTCTACTTAAATTTAATTTAATTAGCGAGTTCTGAAATACCTAATGTCTCCTGGCTGGAGTAATTATTCCTATGGTAACTTTAAAAATTATTATATCAAGGTTTTTTGTTTCTATCGGTGGCGCACAGACCTCGGTGCACATAACAAAATTTATTCTGCAGATGGATTGAAAAAAAATGAGAGGGAACATTGCTCACAGCCCCAGTGCCCTTTCCATTAAACAGCTGGGGAAGCTGAGGCATGGTGGAGCTATAGCAACTCTTGAAAAAAGAGTCGTACGAGAAACGGAAAGCAGGTCAAATTATAAAAATGAGTCTTAAAAAACAAAACAAGCATGTAGGGGGAAAATTAGAAAGGCAAAAAGCAAAACTAAACTAGCATTATAAAGGGAAAAAACAAAGCATTTTACAAATACACAGGAAAGCAGAGGAAAACGAGGACAGGCTAGGCCCACTACTGTGTCCTCTTCTGGGCCCCCCACTTCAGGAACTTTGTGGACAAATTGGGGAAGGTCAGAGGAGAACAACAATACTGATTACATGTCTCGAAAACATGACTTATGAAGTGAGTGAAAAAACTGGGTTTGTTTAGTCAGAAGAAGGGAGGTGGCAGGGGAGAACCCCTGATAACAGTCCTCCTGGACATAAAAGGTTGTTACAAAGTGGAGGGTGATAAATTGTTCTCTTTATTGACTGAGAATAGGTCAAGATTTTATGGGCTTCAATTGCAGCAAGAGAGATAGAGGTTAGATATTTGGAAAAACTTCCAACCTCTGAGGGTAGGTAAGCACTGGAACAAAATGATCTTGGCAGGTTGTGGAATCTCCACCATGGGAGGTTTCTAAGAACAGGTTAGACAGATACCTGTCAGGGATGGACTAGGTAATACTTAGAAATCATCTCTGCACTGAGACAGGACTAAGATTCATAGATATCAAGGCCAGACAGGCCGACTGTGCCCATCCAGCCTGGCTTCCTGCCTATCCCAGCCAGAGAAGCTCCCCCAGTCATTCCTGACTCTGGCCCAGTAACTGCTGGTGGAACAAGAGTGAAGCTTTGAGAGAGAGCCACCCCATCTCCACGGACAGACTCCCAGTGAGGGAGAATCCATCGCGTCCTAAGGGGAGCTCTCCCAATGGTTTATTCCCCCTCCCAGATAAACATTGGCCCCTAATTCCCAGCTTCAATTTGTCTCTCTTCAGCTCCCAGCCTGTGAATCTCGCTCTGCCTATATCAAGGAGTTCTCTACTAGCAGGTGTGTAAATCAGAAGGGACTGGATTATTAGGACTCACCTGAGGAGGGGCTCTCAGGCCTAGAGTGTACCCTGGAGCCCTCGGCATCCCGGATCCAGAGCTCTGCCTCCCCTAGCTCGATCCGGTGGATTAAGTCCGGTTTGGAACCTGAAGAGCCTGTTTGGGGGAAAGTTTTATTATTAAATTTTTGGAGGCAGGGACTCGTTTATATGTTTGTGCAGCACCTGGCACAACAGGACATCAGTCTCACAGGCTGCTTCAGAGTAAAGCGCAAGAGAACCAAAGCAGGCGAATATAGAAATAAACCTTCCATAGCAATAAGCCTTCTTCCCGTCTCCCACCAGGCAAGTTCAGTTCGTACCCTGAATCGGCAACATCTACAACCCTTCTCTCTTCGCAGTGGGGCCGAGTTTAAAGCCTTGCTGGGGTAACTTTAGATGTTCCCTTGAACTATCCCATTCTGCTAACATCTTGGCCTCTATGCTATCTTGTGGCACTACGTTCCATAGCACAAGTGTGAGACATGGATTTCTTTTAACCCACAAAAAGACCAGTGAACACCCATTAGTTTCAGATTAAGAGACAGGGCGAATAGAAAATCTGCAACCACCTTCTTTCTGGTAATTATTTCACTTACCCAACTGTCTCCTGAAACATGGATCATGGGGAAGACTTTGGAAGAAGGGAACTTTGTTCCTTGCCGACTTATTGCTGTTGAAACGTTTCAGGCATGTCACTAAGGCAAATCGGCCACAACGTGTCATGGCAGGTGTCACCCGGTGTCACCGTTACACAGACATTCCAGTTCTTTTGCATTGTTCAGTTGTACAGTTGTTAAATTTACTATGTTCATTCTTTTGGGGAAGGTGGGGAGCTGTTGCAGCAGCAGTGTTTTCCCCCTGCCCTATTTGTCTGACTAGAATCAGCTCCTGAGGCAGAGTTGCTGCCCTCAACCTCTGGCTGGGATTCCGGGAAGAGATGGTTGCTCATGGGCTCTTTGCTACCATCAGGGATGTGCCACGACTGAGGCAGGTAATTCAAATAAACCAGTTACACCAAGATTAGCCCCAGGCTCTGTAGCCCTGAGTTCTCCTCCAACAGCGAGCTGACCTGAAAGGGGCTGGCATTTGCCACCACTCAGTGACAGGGTGCCACATAGGAAACCCAAATGTTTTACAGATGTGAATAAATGAAGGGAAATTGGTCCTTACCCAAGGAAACGAGGGCCCGGAAATTCCTCAGCATCTGATCCCGGTACAGCTGCTTCTCTGGCCGGGACAAGAGCTCCCACTCCTCCCGGCTGAAATACAGAGCCACGTCCTCAAACGCCACCCGCAGCTGCTGGCACAAGCGTTACACACTCAGCACCCTCCGCTCCAGCCCCAGCCCGGGCTCTCAGCAGGGGACGCGGGCTCTAGGGCAGCGGCCCCCGGGGAACCCCCAGCCCAGCAGCTGTGACCCAGGGAGACCCCCCCGCACAGCCCCCCGAGGACTCGGGCCCTGCTGGCCGGGGACAGGAGCCGCCCTCGGCTCCCCAGGGGGCTCTGGGGCGGGGCGCTGGGAAGGGCCCGAATCCCAGGGCAGGACCAGGCTCCTCCCCCGGCCGGAGTCCCCGCCTCCGCCCCAGGCCTGTGCTCGGCCCCGCTCCCGGCCCCGGCTCGGCCGCCTCGGGGCTCCTCGGCCCGGCTCCGCGTGTCCGCCCGGCCCGGGGCCCCCAGCGCCGCTCCCCGGCCCCAGCGCTCCGGCTGCGGCAGCCCCCAGCCCCGGGGTCACTAGCGCGGGAGGGACCCGGCCCCGGCCCCCCTCGGCCCCAGCCGGGACCAGCCAGTGCCCGGCCGGGGAGTCCCCGCCCCGCGTCCTACCTTCGCCGGCCCCGCTGCAGCCATCGCCGGGCTCGGCTCCGGCCCCGGCCGCTTCCTCCGCCCGGGCAGCGACTTCCCGCCCCGCGGCTGGTGCCTCTCCGGGGCCGCCTCCCTGCGCACAGGCTGGGACCCAGGTGTCCGGGAAGGCCCCGCCCTGCTGCGCTCCCCACCCGCCCCCGACTCAAGGACCCCGCGCCTGCGCCGCCATCTTTAGGTGCCGGGGGAAGGCCCAGCGCAGAGACCTTCCGGCCCCGCCCCGCCCGGACGCCTGGGTCCCGAGTCTGGCCGCTGGGGGCGCTCGCGGCACGTGTTCCCCGGGCGGCAGGAGCCCGTAACGGGGCAGCCCGGTCCCCGCCCCTGGGCTGTGCCGTGGGGAGCTGGGAGCCCGGACTCCTGGGTTCTCTCCCGGCTCTGGGAGCGGAGGGGGAACTAGGGGGGCAGCGCGTGTGACAGAAGGACAAAGGTCGGGCTGTGTCGTGTGTGTTGCTCGGCTGTGCGGTGTTGGTGCGTGTGTCACAGGAGATCACACCCCAGGCTGTGTGTGGTGGGTGTGTGAGCAGCGCTCGCTCTGTGTCCATGCGCGATACAGGCAAGGGGCGGGACTGCAGCAGTTTGTATTGGGGGGCTGCTGAGAGCCAGTGAGCCAAACCGTAACCCCTGTATGTATTTGAAACCACTTCAAACCAGGGGGTGTCATAGCACCCCTAATTCTAGCCCCTGTGGTTCCAGGAGCTCTCACATGGCTCTGTGTGTGTGTGTGTGTGTTTCAAGAGGGTTGTGCTGTGCTCTGTGTGTGTGTGTTACAGGAGCTTTCACTCAGCTGTGTAATGTGTGTGTGTTTCAGGAGCTCACACCCATGTCCCTGCCCAGCACCCTTGGGAGGGCATCTGCCCCATACAGATGTTGCATTCTGGCCTCAGTGCTCACGCCCTGGCTGGCTACCCCTGGTCCCCGCCCATCAGGCCAGCACCCCTTGGACCCAGACCCAGCCAGAGGGGGCACTATAGAGCCCTGCCAGCCCAGCCTTGACCACTAGCACTGAATCTGCTGCCCCTAACCCCAGCACCCCCTAACCTCTGTTAGCCCAAGGCCAGCATCCTCCCTGGCTGCTGGAGCACTAGACAGAGTTTTATCTTTATTATTCTTGTAACCATTTCTGACTGTTATGCCTCGTTGCTTGTACTCAAAATCTATCTTTGTTATTAATAAACTTGATTCATCGTTTCATCTAACCCAGTGTGTTTAAGTAAAGTGTCGGAGTAACTTTGTCTATGGAAATAAGCTGCTGTATATATTTCTTTAAAGGAATAACAAATTTAGTATTTCTGGACTCTCTCGGTTGGGTTGGACTTGGCAGAACGTACATTTCTGAGGGAAAATCTGGAACTGGGAGTGCATTAGGGTCACCCTGAGATAATCCAGGCTGGTGAGAAAAGCAAGGTGTGCCTGGCTGACTGCAGAAGGAAGCTCAGGGCAATTCAGGAAGGGGGGGTTAGCAGAGGGACTCAGGGAGCCCACGGGAAGCTGGACAGGCCAGGGGCAATGGGATGATGGCTGGGAAGCCTGGGGGAGTCATTGGAGGTCAGGGGGATGGCTGGGTAGACTGGGGGAGACAGCAGGGAACCAGGATGATGGGGATGTGCATGATGAGCCTGGGGAACACAGAAGGCTAAGAGGGGATTGCCAGGGCTGTGGGAAGGCAGCAGGGCCAAGGCAATGGGGAGGTGGGTGAGGAGCCTGGGGAGGCAGTGGGAACCGGGGAAATGGAAAGGTGAGGGGAATATAAGTGCAGGTCCCCTGAAACTGACAATATTTTATTTCATTTTTTTCTTAAGGCCCTCACACGACAGAGTACTTCAGTGTGCTTAAGTCCAAGCACTTTGAGCAGTTCCATTGATTTCAGTGCGACTACTTACATGCTTATCGTTGAGCATAAGTTTAAGATTTTTCTGGATTGGGACCTTAATGTCGGAATACATTATAATGAGTAATAACAGAGAACTGGAAAGTCACACTATTAACTCTGTAACACTAATAGCAAAAATGGGTCAGTTGTGAAGCTTTGATCTAAATTCAAGTTCCTAAACTTCAGCTCCAAACCCAAGTCACTTCACAAGAGTGTTGGATTTGAGTTCTGAAGTGGGCCCATCATAAAAATAAATATGAGTTGTTCAGTTGAAATCTGCACCTAGATCTGATCTTCCTCGTGTTTGTGCTGGGTGGCGCAGCTGGTCACTCTGCTGGGCAAAACTGACTTGGACCAATGAGGAAATGACCCGTGGTCATGGCAAAATCTTGGAACATCCAACCAGGATATGAGTTGTGTCCACTCTCATTGTCCAATGAGGCAATCACAATCCAGAGTGTAATCCAGACTAGTGCAGGGCAGTGTCACCAGCTGCCCTGTAACCAGGGGGACCCAGTAGCGCTTTGCTGCTCTGGCTCCCAACCCGGCCCACTCACAAACAGCCTCCAGCATTCCGGTCGTACCCCGAGTGTCTGTGTCTAGCTGCTGCCTGCCCGCCACGCTCAGCTCACACTCTGGCTTTCACAGCCTTGGTTATTACTGCAGGGTGATCCCAATACATACACAGTCCCAGATTTCCCCCCAGAAATGTTTGGCCTGAATTGTCCAGCCCTCTCCTGGACAGTCCTGATAGAATAGGTCCATTGCCCCGCTAAGGGGATCAATATGCAACAGTTTGTCTCCCCAAAGGGAGTTACCCACACATCACAACACTGGCTTTGTTTCAATTAAGGAAGAAAACAAATTTATTTAACCACAAAGGTAGATTTCAAGTGAGTACAAGTGATGAGACATCAAAGTGAGAAATGGTTACAAGAAAAAGAAATATAAAAATACTTCCTAGTATTAAACTGAACAAATTAGACTTAGTTCAAAGTGAAACCCTTACGACAGGTTTCCAGTAGCATTGCTGACCAAGTTGTCAGCTCAGGATCAGTTCCTGAGGTCCAAGACCTGTTTTTCTTTTCTTTATTGTGCTCTTAGATGTACAGGGAGAGATAACAAGGTGTGTGTTTGGCCCTTTCTTTTATAGTTCAATCACCTGTGAAATGGATTTTTCTCAGAGTGACTCCTAGATAAAGGTCTCCTCAGCTGAGTGGGGAGACATGAACTTTTTGGTGGGAAAGGGGTTTCATGCTGCTGTTTGCATCTCTTTGTTCCTGCCCACCTTCCTTTTCAAAGAATGGCGACTTGACAATTGATGGCCCATCAGCTTTGATGGCACCATGGCTAGAGGCACTAACTTCTCCTTTGTTTTTGAAAAAGTTTTACTCACTCCCCAGGTGTGTCTGGTAAACACACTTCAGTCGTGATTTCAGCTTATGTTCATAATTGTATATACAAAGTTGCTGCATACGTTTCACTATGATAATACTGCCCAGCAAGATTGAAATTATACCTTATAAGGCATATTTTGTACAAATATTAGAGTAGTGTGTAGGGTGTGAATAGTGGTGTATTCCATCACAGCAACCTCTTGCAACTTTGGAAAACTCTGGTATCCCTGTGTAAAACACTTTGTGCTGTCCCAGTTGGTGTCAGACCTGTGGGGTCATGCACTGAAGATCCAGATCCAGTCAGTAACCTACCTCCACAAGTTGCGTTCCTTGGACTCTCTGCCATGTGCTCGTTTGTCCAGCTGTGCATGACTCCATGCTCTTTCCATAGCTGTCTTTCCATAGCTGTCACTTCCACTCCATAGCTGTCTGCAGAAATGTCCATCTGGAAGTTAGAATAGAGTCTCTCTGGAAAGTCTCTTCCCACCCCTGGATGGCCCTGCCCTTGGGTAGTAGTTCATCACAGAGTCATGTACAATGATTTGACTCATTTGTGTGGTCCGTGGCTATGGTTGCCAGGTGTCCCATTTTCAACTGCAACGTCCAGTCAAAAGGGGACCTGTACAGTGTCTTGTCAGATGTACTGACCACACACCAAAAGTACGATTACCGTAGGAGGGGGTGGGGGTAGGTGGAAAAGGGTCAGCAACCTGCGCCAGCACCTGCACAGCCGGGGAGGCCTCCTACCTGCAACTCGTGGGCAGACAGTCTCTGTGTCAGGAGCTGCAGCTCCCCTCCCCGAAGGAGAGGGAGCCCAGCTGGGGAGGTGGGGGAGGTGGAGAGGACTGAGCGATGAGAAATGCAGTGGGGGGAGGAGGTGAGCAAGCGGGGGGCTATGGGAAGAGATGGAGAAGGGGCAGGGCATCAAGGGAAGAGGCGGAGCAGCGGGCAGGGCCTCAGGGGGAAGAGGTGGGGCAGGGGCAGGATTCCAATGCTCCTGCTGTAGTGTCCTGTTTTCAGAAATTAGGAAGTTGGTTGGCAACCCTATCCGTCGCCAACAGGGGAGAACAGTTAATGGAAGAACACTAACAGCTCTATGCACCTCTGTATGGAAGGTGTGGTTGAACCCAATGTAACAGCTGACACTTTAGAAAACATGTTTGAGAAATATGGACAGTTGTACAACCCTAATGCCAGTAAAAAGCAGACAGAGTGTGGCTGTTGTGGCAGGCTGTAAAGCAGGCAATCACATGTAAGGGGAAAATCTGTGCGGAGTTCCAGACATTACAAGAGAATTTTAAAACTTGCCAGAAAAATTTGGAGAGGGAAGTGAGGCAGGCACAGATAATGCAAACTCAATTAGAAGAAATGGAAAAACAAAATAGGGAATAAAAAAAGAAAATGGTGGATCAGGAAAAAATTAAGGCAGACAAAAATAAGCAGTAGGGATGAAACAATTAATTCAAAAACTGACTAAGGAAACAGAAATTGCAAGAGTTTCTCATAGTTGGTGCAAGAAAACTATAGCAGCATTATAAAACCAAGTAAAAATACCGGAGCTGCAGGTTGCAGCTGTTTGTCAAAAAGAGAGAGATTTGGATTTGGATTCCAATGATATCTGGTATGGAGGATTTGGAGGACGCATGTGGGGATCAAGAGAAAAGGGAACTTGATCGGCCTCGAGAGGAGCTTTATACTAAATTGAGAAAAGAAATAAAAAACTGTCCGGAAAAGCCAAAGTCAGGAAAGTCCATAGCAGGAATAGAACATAGATCAACTGTCAAAGATGCAGCCAGAGAGGTACCCTCAGAACAAACAGAAATAATTCCTGCAAGTTCATCAACTTACAGTTGATGACAAAGTCATTATGCCCAGTAAATATAAAAAATCTAGCTACATGGCTAGTACAGTGGGCAGAGTCAGGAGGAACGGAAAATTTAAGTATGGGTAAATGTTACAGGTTGATCAGGACAGCTACCACTGGAGAGATTAGACAGGCCGTAGATTGAGCAAAAAATGCTTTGGAGAGGCAGCCAGAAGCACACAGGCTGGTACTGCGATTTATTATGCTGTTAGGAAAAAAAAACAAGTCAAAGACCCATGAAGTTTTATCCAGTGCAAATTACATGAAGCCTGGGGATTCGCCCAGGAATTAGTTGTTAAGAAGAATAACATTGGGGTTATTGGCTGGAGAAATACAATTAGTGACAAACCCCAGGGCCAAAGGCGCTGACTTCCCCACTGCCCAGTGGGTGCTTGATCCCCCCGGCCTCTGGCCTGCCTCTTCCCACCCCTGCACTGCCCTTGTCCCACCCCAATTCCACCCCTTCCCCAAAGTCCCTGCCCCACCCTGCCTTTTCCCACCCCAGCGGGAATGCGGCGCACTGGGTGGGGGAGAAGGAGGTATTTGAAATTGAGGAAGTAAATATGAATATGTAGAATGGGAGACACACGGATAAATTAATTAAAAAATGCAAAGGATGAAAGAGGAAATGTCTAGGGAGCAGAAAAGAGTTGCAGCTGTGCAAGCTGAGGGTTCAAAAAATTCTGCTTACCAGGGAAGCCCTGATAACAAGTTGCTCCCACTGGAAATGGGTCCCCAGGAGTGGGAGACAATAACTAAATTAAGATGGGACTCGAATGGAAGACCAACGATAACCGTCATTGTGGAAAATAATGGACCCAAAAATTCCCTATTGGATAGTGGGGCTGGTGTCAATATTGTAAACAGAAGTTGTAATTTGACTCCATATGTGCCTGAAGTCATTACAGCAGCCTCCTCTATTGGGGAAGGAGTGACAGAAAAAAATGTATCATTCAGTAAAAATAGCTATACCCAGAGAGAAAATGGGGGATTTTTGTTGTAAAGAACAAATGCTTCCAATAGATCAGGTGACTGAGCCAGTGATATTAGGGACTCCTTTTTTAAAGAGAAATCGGTTGGTTCTGAATTTAACGGAGTTCTGGGGCGTGTGCCGGACTGGACAGAAGACACCCCGACAGCAGGGTACATTCCTGAATATGTACTGCAAAAGCAGTGAAGGAAATTACACTAAATCAACAAGATATGTGGGTAAAAGAGTGTCCCAATGTCTGGACAAAGAACAAAGCAGACTGTGGTAAAATCAAAGCACGTGTTAAAATCGTGAGGAATAAAGTGCCACCACGGAGACAATATAAATATCCTGTGCAGGCAGAGGCAGGAATTAAGAAAACAATCAAATCACTGGAACAGGGAGTGATTAAAAAGGGAAAATCTGCATACCATAGCCCAATTTGGCCAGTACTAAAAGCTTCAAAAGATTAGAAATTAACAGTGAATTTAAAACAAATTAATAAAGCTACCCCTGCCATGGCACCAATAGTAACAGATTTGCCTCAAGTGATCGCAAGAATACAGGGGGCCCCTAAATGGATCTCTGTCATAGATTTGGCAAATTGTTTTTTCGCCATCCCGTTGCATCCGGATTCTTGGGCCCGCTTTGCATTTACTTTTAAGAAACAATGGTACTGCTGGATCAATTATCCAAATAAAATTGGAAAAATGTCACCTCCTATGTAGATAAAGGAGAATCCGTATTTATTAGTAATAGTAAATTATTTTCCTGGATGGATGGAGGCAATTCCCACCAGAAATCATACTGCAAAGACCACCGCCAAAAGTGTTCAGTAAATATGAAACCCCAAAAGTAATTAATTCAAATAATGGACCATATTTTGTAAAAAAAAAAAAAAAAAAAGGAGTTAAAAATTATTAAAAGCTTTAGAAGTAAAGCAACAACTACGTATTCCCTATCATCCTCAATTGTCAGAAACAATTAAAAAAAACCCTATGAAATATGCCCTACGCAAAGTAGTGCAAAAAAATGGCAAAACCGCGTTCTGCCCCGAGAGACACACCCAGGCCAGGAGAACTCCCTTGCCACCTTCCCCGGCCGCAGCCAGCCCGGGAGAGGAGGGAGAAGCAGGCGCTCATAGCGGGAAGCAGCAGCTGGCGCTTCACCTGGGGAGGCGGCGGTGGCTGGGTTGGGTGTCTCTCCCTCATGGAGTCCTTGGACACTAATCAGACATCAAGAATTGTAAGATTCAAAAACCAGTAGGAGAGCACTTCAATCTCCCTGGACACTCAATAACAGACTTAAACGTGGCAATTCTTCAACAAAAACACTTCAAAAACAGACTTCAGTGAGAAACCACAGATCTGGAATTAATTTGCAAACTGGACACCATCAAATTAGGCCTGAATAAAGACCGGCTGGGTCACTACAAAAACTGATTTCCCTCTGCTGATACTCACACCTTTTTGTCAACTGTTTGAAATGGGCCACATTGATTGCATTGGCCTCATTAGCACTTCAAAAGTGATTTTCCCTCCCTTGGTATTCACCCCTTCTTGTCAACTGTTGAGAATAGGCCACTTCCACCTTAATTGAATTGGCTCGTTAGCACTGACCCCCACACTTGGTAAGGCAACTCCCATCTTTTCATGTGCTGTGTATTTATATCCGCTACTGTATTTTCCACTCCATGCATCTGATGAAGTGGATTTTAGCCAACAAAAGCTTATGCCCAAATAAATTTGTTAGTCTCTAAGGTGCCACAAGGACTCCTTGTTGTTTTTGCTGATACAGACTAACATGGCTACCCCTCTGAAACCTCTCGCCCATGGGGTGTTCCCCTCCTTGTGACGCCAGTGGACACGGCTGCTCAGGCAGGAGCGGGGGCTGGTTGCTGCACATTCAGGTTAGAAGCCCAGCTTTGGATGTCAGTGCTTCACTGCTAGAGCAACAGAGCTAAAGAATGAGCACCTGGGATCTTTCCCTGCTCTCAAGAAACAAACATGAGGTGTCACACCACAAACCTTGCTTCCATTCATAGGCGTGCGTACGGGGTGTTCCCAGGCACACCCTAATGCAGGGGACGGCACGCAAGCCGATTTTTAATGGCACGCTGCTACCTGCCAGGTCCCAGCTGCCAGCCCTGCTCAGCCTGCTGCCAAACCCAGGCCGGCAGCAGGCTGAGCGGGGCCAGCGGCCGGGACCCGGCAGGCAGCAGCGTGCTATTAAAAATCCCACCCGCCCCGGCCTGCTCTTCTCCACGCGCCGCCCCCCCGCCCCCCCATGCGGGGGGCAGGGTGAAGAAGCTTGATCCTGCCGGCTGCTGCTGCAGGACAGGCAAGTTCTCCCTCCCCTGCCTCTTCCTGCAGCGCGCTGGGTTCCTGCCCCTCCTCCTCTCCCCTCCCTGCCACCGATCAGCTGATAGCCCTTGCGGGGGAGGGGGGAAAGTGGAGCCACAGCGCGCTCGCGGCTCTGGGGAGGAGGTGGAGAAGAGGTGGGGACGGGGCCGTGGGGACAGGGGGTGGAATCAGGGCATATCCCCTCCAGCTCCCTGCTGTGAGCCGCTCTGGGCAAGGGGCTGGGAGCACCCCCATGACCCCAGCCCACCCCCCAAGCTCTGACTCCTGCACCCCCCTCACACACACTCCTGCACCCCCCTCCAGCCCTCTGCCCTGACCCCTGCACCCCCCACCCCAGCCCTGACCCCTGCACCTCCCTCACACACCTCCAGCCCTCTGCCCTGACCCCTGCACCCCCCATGACCCCAGCCCTGACTCCAGTCCCCCCACACCCCAACTGTGTCCACATATCTATTCAGGGGACACCATCATAGGGCCTAATTACATCAGCCACACTATCAGAGGCTCGTTCACCTGCACATCCACCAATGTGATATACGCCATCATGTGCCAGCAATGCCCCTCTGCCATGTACATTGGTGAAACTGGAGAGTCTCTACGTAAAAGAATAAATGGACTCAAATCAGATGTCAAGAATTATAACATTCATAAACCAGTCAGAGAACACTTCAATCTCTCTGGTCACTCGATTACAGACCTAAAAGTCGCAATATTACAACAAAAAGACTTCAAAAAACAGACTCCAACGAGACACTGCTGAATTGGAATTAATTTGCAAACTGGATACAATTAATTTAGGCTTCAATAGAGACTGGGAGTGGATGGGTCATTACACAAAGTAAAACTATTTCCCCATGTTTATTCCCCAACCCCCCCCCCCCCCCCCGACACACTGTTCCTCAGACATTCTTGTTAACTGCTGGAAATGGCCCACCTTGATTATCACTACAAAAGGTTTTCTCTCCCCCCCACCCCCACTCTCCTGCTGGTAATAGCTCATCTTAAGTGATCACTCTCCTTACCGTGTGTATGGTAACACCCATTGTTTCATGTTCTCTGTGTATATAAATCTCCCCGCTGTATTTTCCACTGAATGCATCCAATGAAGTGAGCTGTAGCTCACAAAAGCTTATGCTCAAATAAATTTGTTAGTCTCTAAGGTGCCACAAGTCCTCCTTTTCTTTTTAATTAAGCCAGTGCAGGAGAATGTGCAGAGAGGGTAAATCATTCCTTTGTTTCAATTTCACAGCAAAGAAGTAAAAGGAACTTTATTGGAACATCTGCCATAGATAGTAGCTCAACCTCAATTGTAAACAGGTACAGTGATGTGTCACAGCATGACTGAGGAAGCTATCTTGGAAGTAGTTGTGGATCCACAGGAAAAGCGGATAATTGATTTGGCAGGAGGCTGGTTGTGGGGAAAAAAAGAGAGAGGGACTGTGAATGAGCAGGTTATTTCAGAAGGATTAAGAAAGCGGGACTGTAAGGCTATGGTGGCTGTGGCACTGCCAGACAATAAGTAGATAGGGGAATTTCCCATGAGTTGGGTTAAAAAAAACATCGGAATGTGAAGGCATGGAAGCCAATTCCTCAGTATTCCTTCCCAGCACAAGCTGTTCCCCACATGAGAAATCTTTACAACAACGATACAAGCCTTGGGAATTAAACAAAAGTTCCACATACCATACTGGCCTCAGTCCTCAGGCCAAGCAGAGCACATGAACCACACTATTAAGGAAGCGCCCCAGAAGGTACTAAATGACACAGGGAAAGACTGGCCGGATAAACTGCCTCTGATTTTGGCTGCCATCCGCAGCAGTAATAGACTAAAGACAAAAAATTCAACCCTTCCAAATCCTGTTTGGACATCCAATGCACCTAATGATTGATCCTACTTACCTGGTACAGGGTCAAGAAGAGAGCTCTAATATAACCCAGCATGATTACTTTCAATGGCTCAAACAGTTACAAGAAGATAAAACCACTCTCCAGTATAGGGTTAATCAGGCCATCGAACACATGAGCAACAAAATTCAGAAACAAAGGCCCACAAAGGCAGCCCTGTGGGAAACAGGGGACCAAGTCCTGTACCTTAAAATGGAAAAAAGGGACCACTCATTGGAATCAAAATGGATAGGCCCTTATCCATAGTGGACGGCCTTAGCCCATTGGTATACTGTATTGAAAAAGATGGAAAACTGAAATTGGTACATGCTTTCAGGTTTCCCAGACCTATTTGTACCAAATCCACAGTAGTATCTGCCTGCTTGTGAATGAGACTATCTTGCAGTTGTGACAAAAAACTCAACTTATTCTTAATTACCTCCAGGTCTATAATATTCATAATTCCTGCTCCAAATCCACCTCCTCCTAATATGGTGTCTACTACCTCTCGTTTTGCTTGGCCATTGGAGTGTTGATGTGTTTTTATCCAGGCCGTTATAATAGGAAGGGAATAGAGTGAACATTTGGGTTCCAATTTAGACACATTCAACTGAGTCCAATCCATACCAATTTTTATTTTTACTAATAGTGGGTTTAACAAAACTTTTACTGGATCGCTTTGAGTCACAAACAATTTTGGTTTCTTCATCTTAATTGGGCTACTTCTTTCGAATGCATAGTCTCTGATCCTGGTTCTGGTTCATGTGTCCGGGAACCATAGATTCAATTTACTATGGGGTATTGGACAGTAACCTACAATCACTGTTAATATTGTTCCTGTCTTAACAGGCTCATCCCACTGGTATGGTAATTGTGGGCAGCTGGAACTCCAGGTGGTAGCCCCATAGGGACCTTCTATTTTAACCCCTATTTCCCAGTGGTTTGGTATTCCTGTGGTGTTTATAAGGTGAACCTTAAGTCCCACTTCCCCTTCCCAGGCATACATACTGGTATTTCCTAAGAGTTTTAAGAGTTGGCTAGTATTTTTATCATACCATTCCATGAGGATTACTGGATCACGGGTAGGAATCCATGATTGGCTGGCGGGGAATGAATTATTCCTTAAATATTGGCTTATAAGGAGGGCTGCAACTTCTCCCATGATTGCTCTAATTATCTGGGCACTAAAAGTTCCCAGAAGCAGGTAAAGCCAGATCTTATACTGGAACCTCATTTTCTGTGGATTAAAATTGTGGAGGTTAAGCAGCGCTTCGTGCTCACGTTCCGGGATGTCCTTTCTGCAAAGAATTCAAACATCGTTATTTATGTAAACAATCCAGGATGTAATCCAGACACGGGGGGGCAGTGTCACTGCCTGCCCTGTAACCTGGCGGGCCCAGTAATGCTTTGCTGCTGTAGCTCCCAACCCAGACCACTCACAAACAGCCTCCAGCATCCGGTCTTACCCCAAATGTCTGTGTGTAGCTGCTGCCTGCCAGCCACGCTCAGCTCACACTCTGGCTTTCACAGCCTTGGTTATTACTGCAGGGTGACCCCAATACACACAAAGTCCCAGATTTCCCCCCAGAAATGTGTGGCCTGAACTGTCCAGCCCTCTTCTGGACAGTCCTGATAGAATAGGTCCATTGCCCCTCTAAGGGAATCAATATACAGACATTTTTCCCATCCGAAATGGAGTTACCCACACAGTTCACTTCATTTCAATTAAAGAAGAAAACAAATTTATTTAATCACAAAGGTAGATTTCAAGTGAGTACAAGTGATGAGGCATCAAAGTCAGAAATGGTTTCAAGAAAAAAAGAGATAAAAACACTTCCTAGTACTTAACCGAACAAACTAGACGTGGTGCAAAGTGAAGTCCTTTACCACAGGTTTCCAGGAGCATTGCTGATGAAGTTTTCAGTTCAGGATCAGTTCCTTAGGTCCAAGGGCTGCTTTTCTTTTTCTTTTCTTTTTTTTTGGTCCTCTTAGGTGATAAGGAGAGATGAACAGGGAGAAATAACAAGAAGTGTTTTTGCCCCTCTCTTTTATAATTCAATCACCCTTTGAAATGCAGAATTTTCGCAAAGCGAAAATAAAGTTCTCAGCTGAGTGGGGAGACATGAACTTTGGTGGGGAAGAAGTTTCATGCTGTTGTTTGCTAAAATCAGTTTGTTCCTGATTGCCTTCCTTTCCAAAGAATGGCTACTTGATAGGTGATGGCTCATCAGCTCTGAGGACACCTTGGCTAGAGGGGTTAACTTCTCCTTTGTTTCTGAGAAACAGTTTTACCCACTCCCAAGACGTGTCTGGTCAACATGCTTCAGTTGCAATTTCAGCTTCTGTTCATAAGTTTTTATACAAAGTTGCTGCATACATTTCACTATGATCATACTGGCCAGTAAGATATTAGTTTTCAAATGATACCTACCTTATAAGGCATAATTTGTACAAAGATTATGATAGCAGTGTGTAGGGTTTGAATACAGGGGTGTACTCCATCCCAGAGACCTCTTGAGACTTTGGAAAACTCCAGTTTCCCCATGTAAAACACTTTGTGCCGTCCCAGTTGGTGTCAGACCTGTGGGGTCGTGGAGTGAACCTCAGCTCCAGTCAGTAACCTACCTCCACAAGCTACTTTCCACGGGCTCCCTGCCCTGTGCTCCTTTGGCCAGCTTTGCGTGACTCCATGCTCCTTCCATCAGCACTCTGAGCTGTGTGCGGAAATTAGGGATGTAAAAGGTAAATAGTTAACCGGTAAGCATAGTCTTACCAGTTAGCCGCCTTAACCGTTAACCCCCGCGCCAGTTGGAGCGGGCCCAGCTGTGCTGCCCGGCTGCAGCAGTGCCACCCAGCTGGAGCAGGCCTGGACACGGCACCCGGCCGGAGCAGCGCTGCCCAGCTGGAGCAGGCCTAGCCGGAACAGCACCATCCAGACAGACCAGGCCCCAGCCCCAGTCAGATGGGCCCCAACCGCTTAAACGGTTAACTGTTTAAATGACATATTTTACTTGTTTAAACGGTTAACTTTTAAAACAGTATTTACATCCCTAGCAGAAATTTCCATCTAGAAGTTCGAACAATCTCTATGGAAAGTCTCTTTCCACTCCTGGATGGCTCCGTCCTTGGAGAGTAGTTCATCCCAGAGACATATAGGGATTTGACTCATTTGCGTAGTCTGTGGGCGTGGCTAACAGGAGAGAACAGTTGAGGAAAGAACACGAACAGCTCTACGCACCTCTGTGCCAGGGCTTCATTTTTCCCTACACGTCAATGATTACATGTGTGATGTCACTTCATATGCGAGACTCACGGAGGAATTCTGTGCCACCTGCGCAAGCACAAACTTCATGTGCTCCACATATTATTTTTTACCCCAGATTAATTGATTTTGATGGAGCAGCACTGCAATTACACCTTTTCCCCCCTCTGGGGGCTGCTGTGGCACCAGAAGAGAGGGCAGCTGGCTTACAGCGGGAGCAGCCAGCCACAGAGGGAGGGGGTCAGAGGATACTTCACAGTTCTCTGCCCATGGGGTCAGGTGTGGAGGCAAGGAATATGGGGGAGATGGACAAAATGGGGCATATAGGGGTCCTTGGGAGGGTCACAGGAGCTAGTAAGGGAACATTGAGCCGGGGTGGAATGCAAGTGGGGATGCAGGGACACATGGGGGTGAAAGGGGGCAGGAATACACGGGGATGGGGGGGATGCAGGGACACATGGGGATAGAGGGCAGATGTGCCTGACTGAATGGGAGAGACCAAGGGTGAGCCAGGGTTTCACATGGGATGCTCCCCAAGTCTCTAACAATCACTCTTCCCCTCCCCCCACAAAACCCCCTCTTGCATACGTCTCCCACCATCACCCAACAATTCTCAAAGTTCACTCCAGGCTCCTTCCCAGCAATTACTTCCCTCTCCCTCAGCTTCTCCATTACCCCTGGCTCCCCCAAGCCTTTGCACTGCTTCTGAGGGATGCAGGAAATATGTTTCTATAGTGTAGTTTAAATGAATTATTACTCAAAGTTCTGTGTTAAAATGACTAGTAAGGAATCTATTTGTGAAAAATCCCTTCCTGAATCTTTTTTGTTTGTAGTGTTACATAGTTGCTGATAATTTATTTCAAACTACCTATCAAAATAATTGAAACTTATTAGGTGAGAAGGGATAGCTCAGTGGTTTGAGCTTTGGCCAGCTAAACGCAGGGTCATGAGTTCAATCCTTGAGGGGGCCATTTAGGGATATGGGGCAAAAATTGGGGATTGGTCCTGCTTTGAGCAGGGGGTTGGACTAGATGACCTCCTGAGATTCTATGAAACTACTGTGATTATATTGTGTTATTTTGACAAATAAAATATACAGAATTTTAAAATATGGTGTGCAGAATTTTTATTTTTTTTTGGCATAGAATTCCCCAAGGAGTAATGCAAAACTCTCTGTGCGCACCCGCCAGTCACACAGTTCATCAGGCCTCATGGTCAGTTAGGCCTTAGGACATTTGGACTGGTTTATCTTAAAGATTTACAATTCATATTGGTTTCTCCACACACCATTTGAATGCATCAGCTTCTTTAATAGCAAAGAAACAACTGGTTAGATCTTTGCTACACATTAGGCATGTAGTTTTTCTTCATCACATTTCTATTTAGAATAGACAGTTTGAGCAGTTCCTGAATCTTCTTTCAATCTGACACACCGCACTGTCCTCCTCCCCACCCCGCCCTCCTTGGACCAATCCATGCTGAGACAGGACTGCAAATCCCACCTCTAGATGTCACCTAAGAGTCACCCCCTGGCTGAAATCAAGGTAGCTGTGGGGGAGGGATGCAGGGGGAGGAAGGGGGATTGTCCTGGCTGCCTGACAGCTATATGTGTTGGGGGGAGTTTGACAGAAAGAGAGACCTGGCTGGACCCCACCTAGATGGAAGGGGTCCCAAATGGAGAAGGTTGTGACCATCTGATCTAAAATCCCCTCACCTGTCTCCTCTTCCCCCCACTGCTCAGCCAAGTCCCATTCTCTGCCCCACACAGTCTCTGCTGGGCATCATGGGGACAGGACCACTCCCTGGTCTGATTCTGCTGGCACTGTGCCAGGCCCACCAGAAGCCCCTTGGGCCCTGGTGGTGGCAGAAGGGTGACTCAACTGGTGAGTCAACTGGTGCCAGGTGAGGTTGCCCAAGTGAGCAAACCATTTGCCACAGTCAGCACACCTGTACAGCCGCTCCCCGCTGTGAATGCGTTGGTGTATTCTCAGGTATTAGCTCTGTGCAAAGCCCTTGCCGCAGAGAGCGCAGTGGTCCGGCTGTTCTCTGGTGTGCATGCACTGAAGCTGGGTCAACTTGTTGGCACTGCTGAACCTCTTACCACAGTTGGCACAGCAGTACAGCTGCTCCCCGGTGTGTGTGTGCGCTGATGTCTGGTCAGCGTACTGGCATTGCTGAAGCTTTTCTTGCAATCGTCACAGTGGTACGGCCGCTCCCCTGTGTGCGTGCGCTGGTGTATTCTCAGGGTTGAGCTCTGTGCAAAACCCTTGCCGCAGTCGGTGCAGCGGTGAGGTCGCTCCCCGGTGTGTGTGCGCTGGTGTGTTCTCAGCCTTGAGCTCTGGGCAAAGCCCTTGCCGCAGTCGGTACAGCTGTATGGCTGTTCCCCAGTGTGCGTGCGCTGGTGTCTTTGCAGGTGTGCAAACTGTGCAAAGCCCTTGCCACAGTCAGCACAGCGATATGGCCGCTCCCCCGTGTGTGTGCGCCGGTGTACTCTCAGCTTTGAGCTCTCTGCAAAGCTCTTGCCACAGTCAGTGCAGCGATATGGCCGCTCCCCAGTGTGCGCGCGCTGGTGTATTCTCAGCTTTGAGCTCTCTGCAAAGCTCTTGCCACAGTCACTGCAGTGGTAAGGCTGCTCCCCGGTGTGCGTGCGCTGGTGTTTTCTCAGAGTTGAGCTATGTGCAAAGCCCTTGCCGCAGTCGGTGCAGCGATATGGCCGCTCCCCGGTGTGCGTGCGCTGGTGTATTCTCAGCGTTGAGCTCTCTGCAAAGGTCTTGCCGCAGTCAGCGCAGCAGTACGGCCGCTCCCCGGTGTGTGCGCACTGATGTGTTCTCAGGCTTGAGCTCTGGGCAAAGCCCTTGCCGCAGATGGTACAGTTGTATGGCAGTTCCCCAGTGTGCGTGCGCCGGTGTCTTTTCAGGTGTGCAAACTGTGCAAACCCCTTTCCGCAGTCAGCACAGCGGTGCGGCCGCTCCCCAGTGTGTGTGCGCTGATGTATTCTCAGCTTTGAGCTCTCTGCAAAGCTCTTGCCACAGTGTGTGCAGCGATACGGCCGTTCCCCGGTGTGCCTGCGCTGAT
The DNA here is from genome assembly GCF_965152275.1 of Natator depressus. NCBI lineage: Eukaryota > Metazoa > Chordata > Testudines > Cheloniidae > Natator > Natator depressus. Next base: position 10,745,700 of record NC_134239.1, read on the forward strand.
GTGTTCTCAGGGCTGAGCTCTTTGCAAAGCTCTTGCCACAGTCAGTGCAGCAGTACGGCCGCTCCCCAGTGTGCGTGTGCTGGTGCTGTGTCAGTGCGAAGGGGTTCCTGAACCTCTTGCTGCAGTCGATGCACTGATTGGGACACCAGCCCATGGGGAGTCTCTGGTGTGTAGTCAGATTTGGTCTCTGGCTCAGTTTACCCCGGGGATGGACTGCATCCTGTGCATGGATCCCTCTGTGGGATGTGGGATCCTGTGTTCCTACCGTGCTCTCCCCACATTCAGACTCCCCCAGGATCCCGAGCCCTGCTGGAGAGAGCAGAGGCAATCCTGGCGTTAGCTCACGCTTAGGGCTGCAGGTTTGTCAAGGATGGAAAATGTCACGGATGGAGCGATTGGCCCATTTGTCTGTGACTGTTTTTGGGATGGGTGTCTCACCCTGCAATGGCAGCTCCTGTCTGGGCATTGAGACCTGGCCTGCAGGGTTACAGTTCCACTCAGATTTGCCCCCGCCCACGGTCATGATGGTGAGGGAGGCAGGTCAAATTTCAGTGAATGGCCTTAACACCCACATGTTCTACACCCCAGGGGTTCTCAACCTTTTTCTTTCCAAGACCCCCCACAACATGCTATAAAAACACCGTAGCCCACCTGTGCCACAATAATTGGTTTTCTGCGTATCAAAGCTGGGGATGGCATTAGGTGGTAGCAAGCAGGGCACCCATGCTACAGGGACCCCCATGAAGCTACATGGCTCAGGCTTCAGCTTCAGCCCTGAGTGGCAGGGCTCGGGGACCTGGGCTTCAGCCCCATGTAGGGGGGGGCTTCGGCTTTCTGCCCTGGGCCCCAGCAAGTCTAATGCTGGCCCTGCTTGGAGGCCCCGCCGAAACCTGCTTAAGGCCCCTCTAGGGGCCCCCAGACCTCTGGTTGAGAACCACTGCTTTACCCCACACCAACCCCTCCGCACCAGGCTGGGGTTAGGGTTGCAGTGCTGGGAGAAGAGTGCTTCCTTGGGTAGCGAGTTCCCCCTGGGCAGGGCAAGGAGGAGGGCAGGTGTTGTAAATGGTGGTGGTGGTGGGAGGGGGGGAGTACACCCAGCCAGTCAGCTATGAAAATCCTTAGTAGCTGTTCCCTTTGCTTTACCTGTAAAGGGTTAAGGAGTCTCACTGCCATGCTTAGGTAAGAGGAAGTGAGTGGGCACCTGGCCAAAAGAGCCAATGGGAAGGCTAGAACTTTTTAAAATAGAGAAAAACCTTCTCTTTTGTCTCTCTGTTGTTCTCTGGCTGGAGAGACAGGGCAGCAGCTGTGCTGTAAGAAGCCTGGGGCCAGGTATGAAAATCATCAATAGCCATACCGAAACCGTCTCATTTGGAACTACAGCTACGTAAGTAGAACAGGAATGTTTAGACAGACGCGATCAGGTTTCTCTCTTTACTTTCGGCTTGTGGATTCGTCTGTGCTAACACAGGTGCTTTTGTTTTTGTAACCTTTAAGCTGGACCCCAAGAAAGCCATTCCTGGTGTTTAATCCTTGCAGTTACTTTTTTATTTAATATCTAACAGCAGCCTAATTTTCCAGATGTGTTTTCTTGCCCCCCCCCCCTTTTTTTTTTTTTTAAAAAGAGGATGGGATTTGTGTGTCTTAAGAGGTCCGTGCCCATGTTTTTCAATTAGCTGGTGGCAACAGCTGATTTCTTTTTCTTTTCCTTTTCTCAGCTCTTCCCCATAGGGAGGCTGAAAGAATCTGGGGGTGCCCCAGAGGAAGGAATTCCCAAGTGCGCCATCCTGGGCTCTCAAAGGGGTTCTGCACTTGGGGGGTGGCAGCATTTACCAACTTAACACAAGGAGGATCTCTAACCTTGGGAGTTTAACACAAGCCTGGAGAGGCAAGTATTACGTTTTAAAGTCCTTGCGGGCCCCCACGTTCTGCACTCTAAGTACCAGAGCAGGGAATCAGCCTTGACAGCAGGTTTTATTAAAAATCCTGGAGCAGTCACAGTAAATTTACAGACCTGTGATTTTACTAAAGTTACTGTAACCACTCTGTAATTTCTGATACAAAATGCTGTGACAAATCTGCAACCTGACTCAGGGTGGTTCTACCCTATGGTGTTTCCGCAGCACCTAGCGCCTGTTCCCACAGGGGCTATGCATGTCTTGGGTCTTGGTTTAAGCTTAAATTGTAGCCTGCCCAGGATACAGACAGCACCTGTCAGAGCAGAGCCTGGTTTTGTTTTCAAACTGATTTTGTCTTTATTTCAATCAGATGGGGTTTATTTATGTGGTATTGGTTCTTCACTTTCTCCTGTTTTATAGCATGAGGCCTGTTCCTCAGTATTTTTGCTGTTGTAAATATATTGGTTTGAAACTAGCTTAGTTGAGGGGCTACAATCCCTTCATGTGGATGCAGTGAGACCAGTTTAAAACTGCTTCGAACAATGTAGCTTATTCTTGCGGGGGAGTGAGTCCTTTTCTAGGAATTCCTTTTGAAGAAATCATTTACTCTCGGCCTGAGGTTTCAGTCTTTGTGCAAAACTAAAAAGAAACTAAAAGGCACGAAAGCCTTTTGAAAAAATCTCTAGGGCGCCCCTTACCTTGGTATGACTTTCTGAGGTGTGGGAAGCCTAGAAGGTGTTGTGGTGTATGGCCAGACAGGCTTGTCTTTCTACCCAGGTGCTTGTTTCCCCCCAGCAGCCAGCTCACACAGTCTCTCTCTCCTCCTCCCCACCACTAGTCCATGTACCCATCTCCTCAGAGTGAGGGCAGGGGAGACAGGGCTCAGGAGAGCTTTCCGTGAATGTCTTAGAGACAGCACACAGCATCTCTCAGAAACTTCCCCAGCACACATACTGACTCTGTGTGGTACAAACCCACACGGTATCTGGCTCTTTCACACTTACCTCCGAACACATAGTTGTAGTACTGTTGCTACTTCTTGGTACTTCCTATAATGCACATATCATCTCTGCAATTTTATGCTTCCTAAGTGTGTTACTTTAGTGTGTTGACTGGTCTATGCATTTCATGATTTTTATTTCTCTTCTACTTAAATTTAAATTTAATTTAATTTAATTTAGTGAGTTCTGAAATACCTAATGTGTCCTGCCTGGAGTAATTATTCCAATGGTAACTTTAAAAAAATATTATATCAAGGTTTTTTGTTTCGGTGGCGCACAGACCTTGGTGCACATAACAAAATTTATTCTGCAGATGGATTGAAAAAAAATGAGAGGGAACATTGCTCACAGCCCCAGTGCCCTTTTCATTAAACAGCTGGGGAAGCTGAGGCATGGTGGAGCTGTAGCGACTCTTGAAAAAAGAGTCGTACGAGAAACGGAAAGCACGTCAAATTATAAAAATGAGTCTTAAACAACACAAGCACGTAGGGGGAAAATTAGAAAGGCAAAAAGCAAAACTAAACTAGCATTATAAAGGGAAAAAACAAAGCATTTTACAAATACATGGGAAAGCAGAGGAAAACAAGGACAGGCTAGGCCCACTACTGTGTCCACTTCTGGGCCCCACACTTCAGGAAGTATGTGGACCAATTGGGGAGGGTCAGAGGAGAACAACAATACTGATTAAATGTCTCGAAAACATGACTTATGAAGTGAGTGAAAAAACTGGGTTTGTTTAGTCAGAAGAAGGGAGGTGGCAGGGGAGAATCCCTGATAACAGTCCTCATGGACATAAAAGGTTGTTACAAAGTGGAGGGTGATCAATTGTTCTCTTTATTGACTGAGAATAGGTCAAGATTTTTTGGGCTTCAATTGCAGCAAGAGAGATAGAGGTTAGATATTTGGAAAAACTTCCAACCTCTGAGGGTAGGTAAGCACTGGAACAAAATGATCTTGGCAGGTTGTGGAGTCTCCACCATGGGAGGTTTCTAAGAACAGGTTAGACAGATACCTGTCAGGGATGGACTAGGTAATACTTAGAAATCATCTCTGCACTGAGACAGGACTAAGATTCATAGATATCAAGGCCAGACAGGCCGACTGTGCCCATCCAGCCTGGCTTCCTGCCTATCCCAGCCAGAGAAGCTCCCCCAGTCATTCCTGACTCTGGCCCAGTAACTGCTGGTGGAACAAGAGTGAAGCTTTGAGAGAGAGCCACCCCATCTCCACGGACAGACTCCCAGTGAGGGAGAATCCATCGCGTCCTAAGGGGAGCTCTCCCAATGGTTTATTCCCCCTCCCAGATAAACATTGGCCCCTAATTCCCAGCTTCAATTTGTCTCTCTTCAGCTCCCAGCCTGTGAATCTCGCTCTGCCTATATCAAGAAGTTCTCTACTAGCAGGTGTGTAAATCAGAAAGGACTGGATTATTAGGACTCACCTGAGGAGGGGCTCTCAGGCCTAGAGTGTACCCTGGAGCCCTCGGCATCCCAGATCCAGAGCTCTGCCTTCCCTAGCTCGATCCGGTGGATTAAGTCCGGTTTGGAACCTGAAGAGCCTGTTTGGGGGAAGGTTTATTACTAAATTTTTGGAGGCAGGGACTCTTTTATATGTTTGTGCAGCACCTGGCACAATAGGACACCAATCTCACAGGCTGTTCAGAGGAAAGCGCAAGAGATCCAAAGCAGGCGAATATAGAAATAAACCTTCCTTAGCAATAAGCCTTCTTCCCGTCTCCCACCAGGCAAGTTCAGTTCGTACCCTGAATCAGCAACATCTGCAACCTTCTCTCTTTGCAGTGGGGGTCGAGTTTAAAGCCTTGGTGGGGTAACTTTAGATGTTCCCCTGAAATATCCCATTCTGCTAACACCTTGGCCTCTATACTATCTTGCGGCACTACGTTCCATAGGACAAGTGTATGACATGGATTTCTTTTAACCCACAAAAAGACCAGTGAACACGCATTAGTTTCAGATTAAGAGACAGGGTGAATAGAAAATCTGCAACCACCTTCTTTCTGGTAATTATTTCACTTACCCAACTGTCTCCTGAAACATGGATCATGGGGAAGACTTTGGAAGAAGGGAACTTTGCTCCTTGCCGACTAAAAGCTGTTGAAATGTTTCAGGCATGTCATTAAGGTAAATCAGCCACAACGTGTCATGGCAGGTGTGACCCGGTGTCACTGTTACACAGACATTCCAGTTCTTTTGCATTGTTCAGTTGTACGGTTGTTAAGTTTACGATGTTCATTCTTTTGGGGGAGGTGGGGAGCTGCTGCAGCAGCAGTGTTTTCCCCCTTCCTTATTTGTCTGACTAGAGTCAGTTCTTGAGGCAGGATTGCTGCCCTCAACCTCTGGCTGGGATTCCGGGAAGAGATGGTTGCTCATCGGCTCTTTGCTACCATCAAGGATGTGCCACGACTGAGGCAGGTAATGCAAATAAACCAGTTACACCAAGATTAGCCCCAGGCTCTGTAGCCCTGAGTTCTCCTCCAACAGCGAGCTGACCTGAAAGGGGCTGGCATTTGCCACCACTCAGTGACAGGGTGCCACATGGAAAACCCAAATGTTTTACAGATGTGAATAAATGAAGGGAAATTGGTCCTTACCCAAGGAAACAAGGGCCCGGTAATTCCTCAGCATCTGGTCCCGGTACAGCTGCTTCTCTGGCCGGGACAAGAGCTCCCACTCCTCCCGGCTGAAATACAGAGCCACGTCCTCAAACGCCACCCGCAGCTGCTGGCACAAGCGTTACACACTCAGCACCCTCCGCTCCAGCCCCAGCCCGGGCTCTCAGCAGGGGACGCGGGCTCTAGGGCAGCGGCCCCCGGGGAACCCCCAGCCCAGCAGCTGTGACCCAGGGAGACCCCCCCGCACAGCCCCCCGGGGACTCGGGCCCTGCTGGCCGGGGACAGGAGCCGCCCTCGGCTCCCCAGGGGGCTCTGGGGCGGGGCGCTGGGAAGGGCGCGAATCCCAGGGCAGGGACCAGGCTCCTCCCCCGGCCGGAGTCCCCGCCTCCGCCCCAGGCCTGTGCTCGGCCCCGCTCCCGGCCCCGGCTCGGCCGCCTCGGGGCTCCTCGGCCCGGCTCCGCGTGTCCGCCCGGCCCGGGGCCCCCAGCGCCGCTCCCCGGCCCCAGCGCTCCGGCTGCGGCAGCCCCCAGCCCCGGGGTCACTAGCGCGGGAGGGACCCGGACCCGGCCCCCCTCGGCCCCAGCCGGGACCAGCCAGTGCCCGGCCGGGGAGTCCCCGCCCCGCGTCCTACCTGCGCCGGCCCCGCTGCAGCCATCGCCGGGCTCGGCTCCGGCCCCGGCCGCTTCCTCCGCCCGGGCATCGACTTCCCGCCCAGGGGCCGGTGCCTCCCGCCCGGGCCGCCTTCCTGCGCACGGGCTGGGCTGGGACCCAGGTGTCTGGGACGGCCCCGCCCCGCTGTGCTCCGCACCCACCCGCCCCCGACTCAAGAGCCCCGCGCCTGCGCCGCCATCTTCAGCAGCCGGGGGAAGGCCTAGCGCAGGGACCTTCCGACCCCGCCCCTCCCCTCCCGGACGCCTGGGTCCCGAGTCCGGCCTCTGGGGGCGCTCGCGGCACCTGGTCCCCGGCCGGCAGGAGCCCGTAAGGGGGCAGCCCGGTCCCCGCCCCTGGGCTGTGCGCGGGGATCCGCTGTGCCGTGGGGAGCTGGGAGCAGGGCAGGTGGGTGGTGGTTGTTGCTAGGCTGTGTGAGGTTGGTGTGTGTATTTGAGGAGATCCCCCCCAGGCTGGGTCTGGGGTGTGGGTCTGAGTGGTACAGGAAGGCTGTGTGATGTGAGTCATTTACAGATCACAACGTGACTGTGGAGTGTGTGTGTGTCACAGTAAGACAAGGGTCTGGCTGTGTGATGTTGGTGTGTGTGTTACTTCCAGGGGATCACACCCATGTCCCTTCCCAGCGCCCCGGGGAGGGCAGGTGCCCCATACAGATGCCGTGTTCTGGCCTCGGTGCTGGCACTGAAGCAGCTGCCCCTGCCCCCCGTTCATTGTGCCAGGCCCTGCACACCTCAGGTGCCCCCCCAGACGGTCACAACAAATGGTCCAAGGTGAAGCACATCAAGGGCCTGCGGGACACCGAGCGCACCCGGCTCTTCCAGAAGCTCGCCATGCTGCTGCGCTTTGCCCGCAAAGGTGTCGCGTGGGGGAGGAAGGGAAGGATCTTGTGCGTGACACAGCCCCAGCCAGAGGGAGTGCTACGGAGCCCTGCCAGCTTCCCCGTGCCCCACAGGCCCCGCTGCAGCCAGGGGGGGCATTACAGAGACTTCCCAGCCTCCCAGGACTTGACAGGGCCCAGCCAGAGGCTGTGGCTACAGAGCCCTGCCAGCCCAGCCTTGCCCACTAGCACTGACCCTGTTGCCCCTAACCACAGCACCCCCTAACCTCTGTTAACCCAAGGCCAGCATCCTTCTTGGCTGCTGGAGCAGAGGATGCTGGTCTGTGGGCTAGAGTCTCCCCTTCTCATCCTTTCTCCACTGGACCTTTCTTCTGTTTCACAGCACCTCCCCTAAGGTGGCTGAGACTCTCCCCATCTCTCATAGATGTTTCGCATAAGAGGGGGCAGCCCAGTCTCTGTGGTTCAGGCGGCCTAAGATAACAGCCAACGGTGGCTGAAGAGGGGAAGGGCCCTGGAACAGGTAGTTTGGGGCAGGGAGGGTCACCAGGAGCCCCAGGACTCCTGGGTCTCATCGCCACCTCTGCAATTGGATAGTGGGTTACAGCAGGGGGGCACCTTATTTCTGTTCCTGGCTCTGAGAGGGTAGTGGATTGTGGTGGGTTAAAGCAGTGGGGGCTGGGAGTCAGGACTGCTCTCAAGTGGGGTCCCAGCTGTGCCTCCCTTGTGACGCTCCATCTCTGTCCACTGCAGCAGGGGGACCCAACTCTGATTTCAACACCAACCTGGCCAACCTCACTGAGCAGTGCCGGAGCATGGGGTCATGGCTGCAGCCTTTTTGAATTCTCTGGGTCAGACCAGACCATGCCGAGGTGTTACAGGGAAAAATGAAAACCATTATAAACCTATATGTTCCCCCTGCACAGGATGCAGGATCTTGTACCTGGTATCAGTGTCTATCGCTGTGGAAGCAGCTGGTGATGTTGGTCTCATCCTCCTTCCAGTGTAGTGCAAGGAAAGAGGACAGAGACAGATAGGTGTTCCAAAACAATATAATAACATTTAACAATCCTGTGATGGGAAGAACACGTCAACAGCCCAACACTATAGCATTTAATTTCAGAAAGGGGAACTATACAAAAATGAGGGGGTTAGTTAATTAGAAATTAAAAGGTACAGTGAATAGAGTGAAATCCCCGCAAGCTGCATGGACACTTTTCAAAGACACCATAATAGAGGCCAAACTTAAATGTATACCCCAAATTAAAAAACACAGTAAAAGAACGAAAAAAGAGCCTTAAGAAGTAGTGAGAGATAAAAAGGCATCTTTTAAAAAGCAGAAGTCAAATCCTTTTGTGGTAAATAGAAGGGAGCATAAACACTGCCAAATTAAGTGTAAAAATGTAATAAGGAAAGCCAAAAAGGAGTTTGAAGAAAAGCTAGCCAAAAACTCAATAGGTAATAACAAAATGTTTTGTAAGTCCATCAGAAGCAGGAAGCCTGCTAAACAACCAGTGGGGCCCCTTGGACGATCGAGATACAAAAGGAGCACTTAAAGACGATAAAGTCATTGAGGAGAAACTAAATGAATTCTTTGCTTCAGTCTTCACGGCTGAGGATGTTAGGGAGATTCCCAAACCTGAGCCGTCTTTTGTAGGTGACAATTCCTCAGATTTGTCACAGATTGAACTGTCACTAGAGGAGGTTTTGGAATTAATTGTGTCAAAGTTTGACTCAGACTCACAATTTATCAGACCACTCTATTTTAGTAGCAAAGCTGCTCTGCTAATACATTTAGAAGTGAGCCCCCCGAGTGGGGCTTGTGTCTCTTAATTTATACAGCTTGCTGGAGAACAAGTTATAGAGAAGTTACAGACAAAAGAAGAAAAAGATTTTAGTCACCACCCTTCGAGATCCCTCAGACCAGTCACGTATCTTCAATTACCTGCCACCCTTAACAATCTCATTTAACAACTTCCAGTTAACTTAACTAATTGCCCTTCACATCTTCCATTCTGATGCCTGCTTCTTAGACGTGCTGGCTCTATGTTAATTGCGTCTCCATTCAAAAGCTAACTGTCCCTACGTGTGCTCCCTCAGATACTTTGTAACATGTTTTGGCATGCCCTCTCACATACAATGTATCCAGCATGTCCCCTTATACAACGTTATACTTATACAATGTTATACTTCCACAATCCCCCCTTTCGGTCAAGGCTACGCCCATGAACAATGACTTACTGGATTCCATACATCAATCGTTCTTTTTCATTACTTTCACTGGTGACATTTAACAACATTAGATTAGCACTCTGGTTAGGGGTAACCTGATGGGTGGTGTGTCTTGTGCAGTTTTGGATACAACAAGAAATCAATTGAAAACACACAAAGATTATTAGAATTCCAAATAGGATAGTCAGGATTCCTTGAAACAACCAGTTTCCCAGACTAGAGAAATTGAATAAGTTACTTATCCATTTCCACAAGGAACTTGGTTCTTCGTGGGGAAGGTATGCAGTTTGCTCCAGATGGCTAGCACGATTTATTACCTCATTAGTATTATCAGGTATGTATACACAGCATTCTGTTCCAGTTAGAGCACAGGTCCCTCCTTTGGCTGCCAGTATTATATCTAATGCCCGACGGTTTTGGAGGGCCACTTGTCGGACCGCTCTTGCTTCTTTGGCTAGAGCTTTTAAGCTCTCTCCTGTTTCATTGGCCATGATCTCAACCACCGCTTGTAACCTTAAAAGCCTTTTTGCATGGTGGATTACCCCCCCTACTGGGACTAAAGAAATGCCAACAGCTTCTTCCCAAGTTAGGGGGCTTATGTTATCCACATACCATTTAGCATCTGGCAAGTCCCTCCTTTTTCGCCTGAAATTACGGAGGCGATTTCGTGGGAGGGATTGAAGCACCTGGAATTGTGGGAAAAGCTGAGCAGGATAACAGATACCTGACCAATTTGCTGGTAACACAGTGTAAGCATTTTCCCCACAAACCCAATGATGTCCCATTAAAGCTGGGAAGGGTTGACTGCAACCCTTTGACATGTAAGAATTTACGAAGGAGGAATAGTATCCCTCAAAGGGCACAGGATGATTTTCACTGGGAGAAGAGGTAGCATTCACATGACATTTGTAGATGGTGCTGTTTTTCTCAGGGAGGCTGTAGGGGGAGCAAGAGATTGAATCTTTGGTTTGGTCCCAGGTTGAGAGGAAGTTTATCTTTTCATACCCGGTTCGCCATTCTCCAACCTTGTTTGAATAGTCCCATACACCATGGGACACGATGTATTGGAGACAGCTGCCCCTCCCTAGATTCAGCCCTGTCCCATTACACACCCAGCACCAGTGGCCCTTTCCTTTCACCACACTTATAAGTTTAGGAACATATGTTTTTCCCAGCCCCCAAGTGTCATTTTCCTTCCATGTCCTTTTAAGTGGATAGGGTTCTCCAGCAAGCTCTGAGGAATTCAAAGGGATTGCCATGGTGGGGATACTAGCTTGTGAGTGAGCTGGGATGTGGCTGCAGACCCAGCAATTAGAAATATTCAGGATCTGGGCTATCTGCACCTGTTGTTGGATGAAAGAATTGTCACTGTCACTCTGGATTCCCCAGACCCTCAGGACACAGTAGCTGAGGATTAAGCTTCTCAAAGGACAGATGTTGGAAGCAGGACCCTTTCTGGTTCCGACAACCCCTTTCGAGGGAACCGCAGTCACGGTTTTACGTCCACCAGGCAGCAGGCGCTAGGCTCACTACTGGTTCTTGTTTGTTGGGTCCTGCTGTCTGCTTACCCTCTGCTTCTGGCAACCCTTACGAGAGCGCAGATTGTAAGGTATTGCAGGCTGTTCCTCTTTGTCTTCTGGGGTTGAAGCTGGTTCTGCGTGGTCTTGCAGAGGTGCTTGGTCCCCTTGAGGTGGCGCTGGCTTACACTGTGAGGCGTGGATCCATGCAGCGATGCCGGATAATTTCACTGCTGTCTGGGTGGTGAACAGTACCTGGTATGGACCCTTCCACCGGGGTTCCAAGGCGTGCTTCCGAAGGTGGTGCCGCAGGTAGACCCAATCACCAGGCTCAAGAGTGTGACAGGCAGCAGAGGTGGGTTCTGTTGGCCAAGCTGCTCGCACCTGCGAATGGAAGGAGCTCACAGCTTGCATTAGCCCTTTGCAGTACTGGAGGAGCGTGCTGTGAGTTAGGTTTAGGTCTGGGGCTGGGGTAATAGTAGCCATTGTTCGCATAGGGCGTCCCATGAGGATTTCAAATGGACTCAATTTGTGTCTCTGGGATGGGGATGACCGAATTTCCATAAGGGCCAGTGGTAAAGCAGCTGGCCAGTTTAACCCTGTGGAACTACAGATTTTTGCCAGCTTATTTTAAGCCCACCATTTCGCCTTTCAACTGCCCCTGCACTCCGTGGATGGCAAGGGCAGTGCGACAGGTGGGTGACATGTAACACCTGGTTTAGATTTTGAACAATTTTTCCAGTAAAATGTGTTCCCCGGTCACTAGACAAAGTGGCAGGAATTCCCTTGGTAGGGATAATGTGGTTTAACAGACATTTTGCAATGGACAATGAATCAGCTTTGCGACAGGGAAAGGCTTCAATCCAACCCAAAAACAGACATATTATAACTAAAATGAATTCATATTTCTGACATTTTGGCATTTGTACAAAATCAAGTTGCCAGTGTAGGAAAGGTGCTTGAGGCAAACCCCGGAACCCTTGTGTTACTTTTACAGATTTGCCTACATTGTGGCTTTGACAAGTAACACAAGCGGCACAGTGGCGGGTTGCAAAGGAGCTGAAATGGGGAGCCCACCACCCCGCCTTACTCATAGCAGAGACCATCCCCTCCTTGCCGACATGCGAAACACCATGTAGCAGGGCGGCTAGAGACGGGTAGAGTGAGAGGGGGGCTACAAAGGTACCGGTGGGCGATCGCCAAAGGGAATCAGAATGCAAAGAGCAACCCAAAGCACTCCAGGAGTCTTTCTCTGTTTCTGGGGCAGAATCCTGGAGCTGAGTGAGATGAGACAGGGATGGTGGCGTTACAGAGACAGAGAGGGGACCAAGAAACACTTCTGGTGAAGGTTTTATAGTGGCGGCATGTTTTGCAGCAGCATCAGCAAGTGCATTACCTTTTGCCACCTCGGTGTCTGCCGCTGAGTGGCCAGTACACTTAACAATTGCCAAGGCAGATGGTAGTAAAACTGCATACAGGAGGGTGGCAATGTAGGGGCCATTCTTGATAGGGGTACCAGCAGAGGTAAGAAAACCTCGAGCCTGCCAGAGGGTGCCAAAGTCATGCACAACCCCAAAGGCATACCGAGAATCAGTAAAAATAGTGGCAGAGAGCCCCTCGGCTGGAAAGCAGGCACGGGTTAGAGCAATCAGTTCAGCCACCTGGGCAGAGATCACAGAGGGTAAGGGCGCAGCTTCTATGGTCTCAGAGAGAGAGACCACAGTGTACCCTGCAAGAAGCAAAAAGAAAAGGAGGACTTGTGGCACCTTAGAGACTAACCAATTTATTTGAGCATGAGCATGAGCTTTCATGAGCTACAGCTCACTTCATCGGATGCAAGAAGGTGGCCTTGGTCATTTCTATAACAGGACCCATCAGTGAATAATACCAGGTCAGAGTTAGGGAGAGGTACATCTGAAAGGTCGGGGCGCGGGAGAGTGATAGTGGAGACAGTTGCAAGGCAGTCATGGGGTTCACCATCACTAGGTAAAGGAAGGAGGGTAGCAGGGTTTAACCGGGAGCAGCGCTTAATAGTGATATGTGAGGCTGAAAGCAGCAAAAGTTCACACCTAGTGAGGCGAGCAGAGGAGAGGTGAGCAGTGTTGCATTGCAGAAGGAGAGTTTCCACAGAATGGGGAACCATGAGAGTGAGAGGAGAGTGGAGGACAAGGGACTCAGACATCTCGACCAGGCGCGCTGCAGCAGCTACAGTGCATAGGCAAGGGGATAAACCCTGGGCTACAGGGTCCAAGGTTGCAGAAAAATAAGCCACGGGGCGATTTCTGTCACCGTGCTCCTGAGTAAGAACCCTGAGGGCACAAGCAGATTGTTCGTGACAGAAAAGGATCAAAGGCTTGTCACAGTTAGGTAACCCTAAGGCAGGGGCAGAGGCTAAATTCTGCTTAAGGGAGATGAAAGCAGCATTTGCTTCAAGTGGCCATGGCATGGGGTTAGGTACAGAGGATCGAGTGAGTTCTTGGAGTGGTTTAGCCAGAGAAGCGTATTGGGGAATCCATTGCCTACAGAACCCTGTCATGCCTAAGAATTTTCTGACCTGGCGTGGAGAGCAAGGCTGGGGAAAGCTAAGGATGGCTTGTACCCGGGCTGGAGAGAGTGTACGGGAGCCCTGGGAGAGAAGGAAGCCTAGGTATGTGACAGAGGTTTGGCAGAGCTGCAATTTTGTGCGAGAAGCCTTATGACCCTTGTTCGCTAAAGCTGTGAGAAGTGTTAGTGAATCAGTTTCTGAGGCAGACAGAGAGGGGGAGCACAGGAGTAAGTCGTCCACATATTGGATCAGTGTGGATCCTGATGGGAAAACCAGATCAGCGAGATCCCTGGCTAGGGCTTGAGAAAAATAGGATGGACTCTCTGTATACCCCTGGGGAAGGGTAGTCCATTTATATTGCTGACCCTTGTAGGAGAAGGCAAAGAGATACTGGGATTCAGAGTGAACTGGGACAGAGAAGAAAGCGGAGCACAAATCTACAACAGTAAAGTGGGTTGCATCTGGAGGAATAGACGCTAGTATTGTAGCAGGGTTAGGAACCACTGGAAAAGAAGGTATGACAATACGGTTAATAGCTCGAAGGTCTTGAACAAATCGCCACGATTTGCCATCAGCCTTTTGAACTGGGAGGATAGGGGTGTTACAGGGGCTGGAACAAGGGACAATAATTCCTTGTTCTTTTAATGCAGATATAACTGGAGCAATCCCAGCCTCTGCCTCAGGATTCAAAGGATACTGAGACAGGCGAGGCAGCGGTTTGGAATTGTCTACAGTAATCCGAACTGGGTCAGTATTTAATCGGCCCAATTCAGATGGGTGAGATGGCCATAGGGAGGAAGGAACCTGAGAGATTAGGTGCTCTAGGGACGGAGTTAAGGGACAGCAAGGGACCGGAGTGGAGAGGGAAGTTTCAGACAGCAGGGAGGCTACAGAATCACATAAGGAAGACTGAGGGATTTGCAGATAGACACCATCTGGGGAGCAGTAAATAGAACAGCCAAGTTTGCATAGCAAGTCCCGTCCCAGAAGGTTTGCAGGGGTGGAATCAGAGAGGAGGAATGCATGCTCCTCAGAGAGGGGACCGACCTGAACAGACAAAGGTTTTGAGAGGGGAAAAGAGGTAGGGATCCCTGTAATGCCAACAGCAGACACAGATTTTCCAGATCGGGGAACCTCAGGCAAGTCAGTGGTGCGGACTGTAGAAAGAGAAGCTCCAGTATCAGCAAGGAAAGGGAGAGAGAGATCATTTACAGTCAGGACACATTCTCCAGTAGGGGACAGAGGTAATAAGGGAGCTAAAACTTTGTGAGGTTCCCCAGCATCCCGTCATTGTTGGGGTGAAAAATAGGGTTGGGGATCAGCTGGAGGAACCAGCGGGGGGTTCACTTGATTTCCCATACAATTATTAGGTCATCTTGGACACTCTTTTTTTCCAGTGTCCAGGCTGTTTACAGTAGTTACAAACCCCAGTTAATCCAGCCCCCCGCCCCCTTCCGCAACCCCGTCCCTGTCCCCGGTGTGGTCTGCTTAGTCCTGAATAATGCTGTATCTGCAGAGCCATTAACTTTTGGGAGGACTGTTCCTCCTTTCCTTTTAAAGTGCGGTGGCAATGCTCTGCTACTGCCAGCAATTTGTCCATGGTTTCAGTCTCCCATCCCACACTTATTCGTTTTAACATGCTGCCTGTGGCAGGGAGAAGACCATCAAAAAATGCATGTGCCAAGGCCCCCGGCCCATTTACATCGGGCTCTTGTATTCCTGAATGTTGTAGGAAAATATCAGTTAGCCGGGACCTATAGTCGCCTGGGCTTTCTCTTTGCCCTTGCTTACAGCAACGTATTGCTGTCCAGTTTGTTTTAGGAGACCACACTTTGGGAATGGCTTGATGCAGGCGCTTCCAAAGAGCCATACACCAGTCTCTGTATGCCCAATCTGGGCCAGTACT
This sequence comes from Natator depressus, assembly GCF_965152275.1. Classification (NCBI taxonomy): domain Eukaryota; kingdom Metazoa; phylum Chordata; order Testudines; family Cheloniidae; genus Natator; species Natator depressus. Next base: position 10,760,932 of record NC_134239.1, read on the forward strand.
TTTTATGGTTGAGTGGCTTGCCTCAGCTGGCCAGTCTGCGGCAGCCAACCATTTTTCATAATAACTGGCAGGAGCTAACAATTTACACAGTTGGAGGAGATCTGTCTCAGAGGGTTCATAGGTTTCACAGATTAACAGAAACTCCTCAGCAAATTTGACAGCTTTTTCCTGTGGTTTGGGAAAACTTTTAACTATAGATAAAAGTTCCGTACGAGTCCAGGGCTTATAATCCCATATGGACTCACTTTCTCCCATCTTAAGGACTCGTAAGGGTGCCACAACAGTTTGATCAGAGTCTCTCATTAACCTCCCATCAGGTTCTCTTTTCCAAGAAAAGATGTCAAGAGAATCTTTGCAGTCTGTTTTGGATTTCTTCTTCATAATATTTTGCAGAGCTGCGAGGCCAATGAGGGTATCTTCTTCACTTTCATTATCTGTAGTCACTGAAGATTTTTCCTTTTCTGATTTCTTATTTGCGCAGGAGTATGGTGGGGGTCGGGTTTGATCCGGATCATTGCACAGGACTGGGCAAAGGGGGGCGCTTGGACTAGTGGTGGGAGAGACTGCATCCAATTGAACTGTTAGTTTTTTGATAGAATTTTTAAGAGAGGTGAGTTTTGACTCAGACCATCTACGATTTGCCTCTTCCCACCACTGCATGAAGCAGTCTACTTCTCCTCTCTCCAATTTGGTTTTTGGGAGGACGAGTTTGCTTTTTAAAGCGTCCACTCGATCCTTGTCCCAAGAACCTAACAGTGGCCACTGTAATTTGGGGTTCTCTAGAGCTAATTTGGACCATTTTTCAAGAAACCTACAAGAGTCCGGACCCCTCCTAAAATACATAAAATAAGCTGGAGTTCCCTTAGGGAACTGTTCTACCTTAGACTTCTGATTACCCATCCAGGAGGACTTCACACAGCACTCACACAAGAAGGAAATTCGGGCTCAGCAGAGCGGTACCCGGTGCAACACACAGAAAGGAGCCCACAGGCTACTGCCTCAACTGCCCTTGCTTTCACACCAGGGGTTATACCCAAGGTGTGGTGTGGCTGCAGCTGTGCAGATTCCACTTATTCAGACCGTGGGGATGGGGACCCCTTGGTCAGCCAGTCTCCGGACAGAGATGGCTCCCAGATTCACACACACACCACGGGGAAGACGGATAGACACAAAGACAAGACAGTCCTCAAACCGGTTAAAGCACAAAAATAATAATTACCTGAGACGTCTGATTCCAGAAGCTGGATCCAAAGACCCCTACCCGAACAGAGTGGGAACCAACAAGTTCAATGGCGTAGACTACGCTGCTGCTGTGTACCTTTCTGTCTTGTGGAGGATCGCTTGGACTAAGCGTCCAGGCGCCGGCTGCCACGATCGTCCTGCAAGGCAGTCAGGGATCACACAGCCTCAGTGAAGCCGCTTGCCATCTCGGTGGGACCTCCAAATTGTCAAAGTTTGACTCAGACTCACAATTTATCAGACCACTCTGTTTTAGTAGCAAAGCTACTCTGCTAATACATTTAGAAGTGAGCCCCCCGGGTGGGGCTTGTGTCTCTTAATTTATACAGCTTGCTGGAGAACAAGTTATAGAGAAGTTACAGACAAAAGAAGAAAAAGATTTTAGTCACCACCCTTCGAGATCCCTCAGACCAGTCACGTATCTTCAATTACCTGCCACCCTTAACAATCTCATTTAACAACTTCCAGTTAACTTAACTAATTGCCCTTCACATCTTCCATTCTGATGCCTGCTTCTTAGACGTGCTGGCTCTATGTTAATTGCGTCTCCATTCAAAAGCTAACTGTCCCTACGTGTGCTCCCTCAGATACTTTGTAACATGTTCTGGCATGCCCTCTCATATACAATGTATCCAGCACGTCCCCTTATACAACGTTATACTTATACAATGTTATACTTCCACAATTGATAAACTGAACAGTAACAAGTCACCGGGACCAAATGGCATTCACCCAAGAGTTCTGAAAGAACTCAAATGTGAAATTGGGGAACTATTAACTATGGTTTGTCACCTGTCCTTTAAATGAGATTCTGTACCCAATGACTGGAAGATAGCTAATGTAATACCAATATTTAAAAAGGGCTCTAGAGGTGATTCCGGCAATTACAGACCGGTAAGTCTAACATCAGTACTGGGCAAATTAGTTGAAACAATAATAAAAAGAAAATTGTCAGACACGTAGAAGAACATAAATTGTTGGGCAAAAGTCAACATGGTTTCTGTAAAGGGAAATCAGGTCTTACTAATCTATTAGAGTTCTTGGAAGGGGTCAACAAACATGTGGACAAGGGCGATCCAGTGGACATAGTGACCTTAGGTTTCCAGAAAGCCTTTGACAAGGTCCCTCACCAAAAGCTCTTGTGTAAATTAAGTTGCCATGGGATAAGAGGGAAGATCCTTTCATGGACTGAGAACTGGTTAAAAGACAGGGAACAAAGGATAGGAATTAAAGGTAAATTTTCAGAATGGAGAGGGGTAACTAGTGGTGTTCCCCAAGGGTCAGTCCTAGGACCAATCCTATTCAACTTATTCATAAATGATCTGGAGAAAGGGGTAAACAGTGAGGGGGCAAAGTTTACAGATGATACTAAGCCGCTCAAGACAGTTAAGACTAAAGCAGACTGTGCAGAACTTCAAAAAGATCTCACAAAACTAAGTGATTGGGCAACAAAATCGCAAATGGAATTTCATGTGGATAAATGTAAAGTAACGCACACTGGAATAAATAACCCCAACTATACATATGATACGATGGGGGCTTAGTTACAACTAAGCAGGAAAAAGATCTTGGAGTCATCGTGGATAGTTCTCTGAAGACGTCCATGTAGTGTGTAGCGACAGTCAAAAAAGCACACAGGATGTTAGGAATCATTACAAAAGGGATAGAGAATAAGACGGAGAATATCTTATTGCCCTTATATAAATCCATGGTACGCCCACATCTTCAATACTGCGTACAGATGTGGTCTCCTCATCTCAAAAAAGATATACTGGCATTAGAAAAGTTCAGAGAAGGTCAACTAAGACGGAGACTAAGGGGGTATATGCTTGAGGTATATAAAATTATGAATGGTGTAGAGAAAGTGAATAAGAAAAAGTTATTCACTTCTTCCCATAATATAAAAACTAGGGGCAACCAAGTGAAATTAATGGGCAGCAAGTTTAAAACAAAGAAAAGTAAGTTTTTCACACAGCGCGCAGTCAACCTGTGGAACTCCTTGCCTGAGGAGATTATGAAGGCTAGGACTATAACAGGGTTTAAAAGAGAACTGGATACATTCATGGAAATTAAGTCCATTAATGGCTATTAGCCAGGATGGATAAGGAATGGTCTCCCTAGCCTCTGTTTGTCAGAGGGTGGAGATGGATGGCCAGAGAGAGATCACTTGATCACCTGTTAGGTTCACTCCCTCTGGGGCACCTGGCATTGGCCACTGTCGGTAGACGGGATACTGGGCTGGATGGACCTTTGGTGACCCAGTATGGCCATCCTTATGTTAACAAAAGGTAAGTGTATGAAGGTTGGTTTACAATAACTGGGGAAAAAGGGAAAAGGAAACACAACTGTCATAAAACCTAAGCAAACTGGGATCACAATACAAGGAGCTTGAAGCAAACTAAAATGATAAAATCCCCTAAAGTCCTGCTGCTGTCAGATGCTTTCTCTGGACAGGCTGGGTGTTGGAGTGCGTCGGACCCAGGACCTACTGCCCCCAGACCTGGTGACGGCCCGAAGGGAGGAACGCTGGATCGTGCTGTAGCTGGACTTGGAGCCAACAGCAGGGGTACGGCCAGGAACCCTGGATGCAGCAGGTACGTGGATGGGATGGATGAGGATGAGTTGTCTCTCAGGATTCGCTGATTCGTGATCTGAGGACCGTGCGAACGCCACTGCGCTCGGCTGCCTCTGTGACACAGAGCATTGTGGTGACGTCACACAGTTCCTTTTAACGGTTCTGTGACAGGAAAACCTGAGGTAGACTGTCAGTTACAGAACCAGTTCATTGTGGCCTGTTAGCTGCCCTTTCCCACCAAAGTTCAAAAAGGTGCAAAACCACCACCACCCAGTTGAAACAAGATGGAGTCGTTTGTGGCAAAGAGACACCATATTAAGTGTCCGACTTCATATTGGATAATCACCATTTTAGTGATTATGAGGGGATAACATCATAAAACCTCATTAAAAACGCTATAAAATCACAAGATACAAATATATTAAAACGGGGCGTTTGGAGCCTTGAATGAATGAGCAAGGCTGGGCTTGTAATTATGGTGCTGGCCTGGACTACAGGACTCGTGGTTTCTATTCCTAGTTCTGCCACTTGGTCCCTCTCTGATGTCCCTTGGGCATATCACTCAGTCAGTGGTTCTCAACCAGGGGTACAGATACCCCTGGGGGTATGCTGAGGGGGTACAACAGGGGGTACACCATCTCATCTAGAGAGTGGCCTAGTTTTACAACAGCTAACAAAAAACACTCGCAAAGTCAGTACAAACTAAACTTTCATACTGACAATGACTTGTTTATACCACTCTATATACTATACACTGAAATACAAGTACAATATTTATATTGCAATTGATTTATTTTATAATTATATGGAAAGAAGGAGGAAGTCAGCATTTTGTCAGTACTAGTGTGCTGGGAGACTTTGGTATTTTTATGTCTGATTTTGTAAGCAAGTGGTTTTTAAGTAAGGAGAAACTTTGACATACGCAAAAGAAATCAGAGTGCTGAAAGGGGTACAGTATTCCGGAAAGGTGGAGAGCCACTGATTTACGTCATAGGGAATAGCCAGACTGGATCAGAGCGGAGGGCTAATTTGTTTGTTCAGTAATCTAATCTAATCTAAGAGTACTTGTGGCACCTTAGAGACTAACAAATTTGTTAGAGCATAAAAGTTTTCTTGAGCTACAGCTCACTTCATCGGCTGCATCCAATGAAGTGAGCTGTAGCTCACGAAAGCTTATGCTCTAATAAATTTGTTAGTCTCTGAGGTGCCACAAGTACTCCTTTTCTTTTTGCGACTATTCAACTTTGTAACATTAATAGCACAAGTGGGTCAGTTGTGAAGCTTTGATCCAAATTCAAACTCCTAATCTTCAGATCCAAACTCAAGTCACTTCACAAGAGTGTTGGGATTTGAGTTCTGAAATGAGCCATCATAAAAAGAAACCTGAGCTGTGAAGTCGAAATCTGCACCTAAATCTGATTTTCCTCATGTTTCTGAGTGGTCTGGATTCTGTGTCCTAGTTTGGGGTCTATCTCTAGTTAAAAGTGAACTGTAAAGAGAAAATGGAATTGAAGGCAAGCTCAGATAGGTGACTGGAACGTCTCTGCTCACTGGGCTGGGCACAGGAGATTGAGCACAGAAATCTGTTTTAATTAACATTCCAAAAATTCTTTCAAACCCTTCTCCTCCTAGCACGATACCTCTTTTTCCAGCTTTGCTACTGACGCCCCACGTTCAGCATTCTGTGAACCTACAGATACCAGGAGAGAGACGTCATAGTCCCCAGAAGGGTTAGCATGAGATTTCTGATACTTGTGATGCCCAGGAGAGCCAAGCTTTCCTTGTAAATCCAGCAGAGAGAGCGGATTCAAATGCAGAGGGGAAATAATTGTATATGGTTAAATTAGAACTGATTCCTGACATAATTATTGGGTGCTGATATTATCACAAGAGCCCCAAAAGATCATATCAAAGGTTTAGTTTGCAAATATCTCTGTCCTTCAAATTGATACAGTACATCAGTGCAACCCAGAGCTGCTTCATGTGTGCTATGGCATAGTTTCGTAAAACATGACTGTGACACTGCGCTCCATATTCTTCATAGCATAACTGAGATGTATTTTATGCAAGATGGGTTATGTGAGGTCTCACTGGAAAGTTTATGATTACTGGATGTGATTATCCTATTTGTAACCATGTTTCATTTTGGTATCTGTAGTTAGGAGTATTGATTATGAATCAATTACAAGTGGGTTTTCACCGGGGAACGCCCACCAGACAATGCAATCAGTCTGGATGGGCTACGAGGAAAAACAATACGTCTTTTAAGATTCCAATATCCCACCTTCCGGGAAAGCCTTCCAGTGGACCCAGCAAACAGACTTTGAGTTGTGGCTGCAGGGTCATATGATCACGTCGCCAGATACTGAACTCCATGATAAAATTAATACTTTTCCACTGACTGGGGATAGAATCACCCTGGAAAACAAGGGATTCTGGCCATATGTGAAACCTATTTAAGGCAGGGGAGCGACATAATCAGTGTTTGGTTTTCAGTGAATCCCTGCCCAAGATGCTGTGAGAAATTGATGCTGATAACTGGTTTCTTTAGCGTATTGAGTTTATCTTGCATGTTTGTTTTAGTTGATCGGTAATCTGTTTTGATCTCTTTGCTCTCTCTTATAGTCACTAACATCGATCTTTTGTAGTTAATAAACTTGGGTTCGTTTTCGCTAAAACCACACTACTTCCTCCACGCTGAGGAAGGGGACGAATTTCATGAGCTTATGCCGTATAGTTCTCTATGCAGTGCACGACGATGTAAGTTTGGGTTTACACTCCAGAGGGGTTGTGCACTTGAGTGCTGAGCAATTCCTTAGTTGAAGCCTTCCCCTGCAGTGCTGGTTTCAGTGTCGGTGTCTCTCTGCAGCTGGGTGCAGCCCTACCTGTGTGCGTGCTGAAAGAGGCTGGAGGGCCTGGCTCAGCAGGACAGGGTAAGGGAGCCCAGGCTGGTGGAGCAGGCAGGCTCAGTGGTACCCAAAGTGTATCAGGTGGCACCCTGAAGGGTGGGGGCGGCAACCCGACCCAATGACATGAAAAGTAGGTCTAGAAATCAAAACTCCTTTGTCGCTTGAGTACCTGCCCTGAACCTGCAGCACACCACCAGAGCCTTTACATTGTGCCCCTCACCACTGCCAGCTGTTACCAGTCGCCTCTGCACATCAGACATTTTAGTCGCCCAGAGGGTGTTAACTCAGATATGAAGCAGTTCACTTAACACAACCACGCTGTCAATTCATTAACCAGTGTGTAAATATGGTTCATTAACCAATATACAGCAAAATGACTTTTTTTTTTACATATCTGTTGGAGCTGGCATGGAGGTGACTTCTCTAGCTCAGCTTCACCGTTGCAGTGGCTGGTTCTAGAGACGGAGAGGGAGTTCATTCAGGCGATTCACTCAAGGTGCTGTGCCAGCCAGACGCCTGTTCTCTGGGTGGATTTCTCAGCGGTTGTCCAAGACCAGACTTTAAAACAGGGAGTTAGTAGGGTGCTTGTCAGCAACCAGAATAAAATTGTTACCCTGCAGGCGGTGTTCTCTATGGCCAGGCGATGCTGGTCCCACTCACGTCTCCTTCGTACAGACATTTTGACTTGAGGAAGCGACATGCCGAACAACATGGGATATTTTATACCATTTCTGTTGGATGGTGCAGCCTGGTCATGCTGCTGGGCAAAGCTGGCCTGGGCCAATCAGGAAATGACCCATACTCATGGCAGAATCTTGGAACATCCAACCAGGATATGAGCTGTGTCCATTCTCACTGTCCAATGAGACAATCACAATCCAGGGTGTAATCCAAACTAGTAAGGAGAGGTGGGGGGGGCATGTCACCGCCTGCCCGGTAACCTGGGGTGCCCAATAATGATGTGCTGCTGTAGCTCCCAATGAGAGCCCTCGGCATCCCGGATCCGGAGTTCTGCCTCCCCTAGCTCGATCCAGTGGATTAAGTCCGGTTTGGAACCTGAAGAGCCTGTTTGGGGGGAAAGCTTTATTACTAAAGTTTTGGGCGCAGGGACTCATTAATATGTTGGCACAGCATCTGGAATGACAGGACACCAATCTGTCCAATCTGAAACAGAGGAAAGTACAAGCGATCCCAAGAAGGAGAGTAATGAAATTAATTTTCCTTATTGGAGATTTCTTCCTGTCTCTCACTTGTACTCTGAATCGGCAGCTTTTACAACCCTTCTCACTTTGCAGTGGGGGCCGAGTTTAAAGCCTTGCTGAGGTTAACTCTAGATGTTCCAGAGAAATATCCCATTCTGCTGACACAGGGCTGGGCAAACTTTTTGGCCAGAGGGCCACATCGGGGTTGCAAAATTGTATGGAGAATCATGGGGAAGACTTTGGAAGAAGGGAACTTTGCTCCTTTGCCATCTTACAATGGTTGAAATGTTTCAGGTATGTCATTAAGGCAAATCGGCCACAACGTATCATGGCAGGTGTCACCGTGACACAGACATTCCAGTTCTTTTGCATTGTTCAGTTGTACAGTTGTTAAATTTACGATGTTCATTCTTTTGGGGGAGCTGTTGCAGCAGCAGTGTTTTCCCCCTGCCTTATTTGTCTGACTAGAGTCAGTTTTTGGGGCAGAGTTGCCTCAAGAACTGACTCTAGTCAGACAAATAAGGCAGGGGGAAAACAAATAAATGGGAAACTCTCTCTGTGCACCTGCCAGTCACACAGTTCATCAGGCCTCATGGGCAGTTGGGCCCGAGAACATTTTGACTGGTTACACTGTTTACATTGACTTCTCCACATGCTGTGTGAATGCATCAGCTTCTTTAATAGGAAAGAAACACTGGGTTAGACAGACCTCTGTTACAGATTAGGTACATAATTCTTCTTTGTTAAATTTCTATTTAGAATAGACGGCATGAGCAGTTCCTGAGTCTTTTTTCAATCACACACACTCGGTCAGAAGTGGGCAAACTACAGCCTGTGGGCCACATCTGGCCCGCGGGACCGTCCTGCCCGGCCCTTGAGCCCCCCGGTCAGGGAGGCTAGCCCCCGGCCCCTCCCCCCCTGTCCCCCTTCCCCCGCAGCTGCATGGGCAGCATGGCTGGCTCCGGCCGGGCGGTGCGGTTGCTAGTCCTGCTGCTCTGAGCGGCATGGTAAGGGAGCAGGGAGCAGGTGGGTTGGATGGGGCAGAGGTTCTGGGAGCGGTCAGGGGACGAGGAACGGGGTGGGGGGGTTGGACAGGCATGGGAGTCCTGGGGAGCCTGTGAGGGGCTGGGGGTGTGGATGGGGTCAGTGCAGTCAGGGGAAAGGGAGCAGCTGGGGTTGGATGGGGGTGGAGTCCCGGGGGGGCAGTTGGGGTGGGGGGTCCTGGGAGGAGACTGTCAAGGGACAAGAAGCAGGGGGCACTGGATGGGTTGGGGGTTCTGAGAGGGGCCCTCAGGGGCGGGGGCCCGGATGTTTAGGGAGGCACAGACTTCCCTACCCAGCCCTCCATACAGCTTTGCACACCGATGTGGCCCTCGGGCCAAAAAGTTTGCCCACCCCTGCACTAGGTTGTCCTGCCCTTCAGCCCAATCCATGCTGAGACAGGACTGCAAATCCCACCTCTAGATGTCATCCAAGAGTAATCCTCTGGCTGGAACCAAGGTAGATGTATGGGGGAAGTTCCTAGCTTTGTCCCATTGAGACGGGGGGAGGGGGAGAGGGGGAGTGAGTGTAGGACAGAAAGAGAGAGACCGGGTTGGATCCCATCTAATGCAGTAGGCTGTGACCATCTGCTCTAAATACACTCCACCTGTCTGCTCTTCCACACACTGCTAAGCCAAGTCCCCTTCCCTGTCCCCCTCCCCCCCATCTCTCTGCTGGGCATCCTGGGGACAGGACTATGTCCTGATCTGCATCTGCTGGAGCTGTGTCAGGCCCACTGACTGCCAGAAGCCCTTGAGGCCCTGCAGGTGGCAGAAGGGCATTGGGGTGCATGACCGGGTGCTGAGAGGTTGGCCAATCTAGCAAAGTGCTTGCCCCAGACAGCACAGCTGTATGGCCGCTCTCGGCTGTGAATGAACCGATGTGATAGCAAGGAGGAGGCCCGTGCAAAGTTCCTGCTTCAGCCAATGCATCGGAATGTCCTCCCCGGGAGTGTGCGTGCACTGGTGCTTGATCAGTGCATTGGTTCTGTTGAAGTTCTTACTAGACTCGTTACAATGGTGCGGCTGCTCCTTGATGTGTGCGCTGGTGTATTCTCAGTTTTGAGCTCTGTGCAAAGCCCTTCCCGCAGTCAGCACAGTGGTGCGGTCGCTCCCCGGTGTGCGTGCTTTGGTGTCTTCTCAGGTGTGAGCTCCGTGAAAACCTCTTCCCGCAGTCAGCACAGCGGTGCGGTCGCTCCCCGGTGTGCGTGCTCTGGTGTCTTCTCAGGTGTGAGCTCTGTGAAAACCTCTTCCCGCAGTCAGCACAGCGGTACGGTCGCTCCCCGGTGTGCGTGCACTGGTGTGCTCTCAGGCTCGAATTCCGTGCAAAGCCCTTCCCGCAGTCAGCACAGCGGTATGGTCGCTCCCCGGTGTGCGTGCGCTGGTGTGTTCTCAGGTTTGAGCTCCGGAAAAACCTCTTCCCGCAGTCAGCACAGCGGTGCGGTCGCTCCCCGGTGTGCATGCGCTGGTGTCTTCTCAGGTGTGAGCTCCGGAAAAACCTCTTCCCGCAGTCAGCACAGCGGTACGGTCGCTCCCCGGTGTGCGTGCGCTGGTGCGCTCTCAGGCTTGAGCTCTCTGCAAAGCCCTTCCCGCAGTCAGCACAGCGGTGCGGTAGCTCCCCGGTGTGCGTGCGCTGGTGCGTTCTCAGGTGTGAGCTCTGTGCAAAGCTCTTCCCGCAGTCAGAGCAGTGGTGCGGCCGCTCCCCAGTGTGCGTAAACCAGTGTATTCTCAGGATTGAGGACTGTCTGAAGCTCTTGCCACAGTCAGCGCAGCGATAGGGACACCGGCCCATGGGGAGTCTCTGGCTGAGTTTATTCGGGGGACGGACTGCGTCCTGTGCATGGATCCTTTTGTGGGCTGTGGGATCCTGCGTTCCTGCCGCGCTCTCCCCACACTCAGACGGTGTCCTCGGTCCCCCCAGTATCCCGAGCCCTGCTGGAGAGAGCAGAGGCAATCCCAGTGTTAGCTCATAGTTAAGGCTACAGGTTTGTCAAGGAAGGAAAAATTTCAAGGATGGAGCGATTTCCCCATTTGTCTGTGACTGTTTTTTGGATGGGTGCCTCACCCAGCAATGGTGGCTCCTGTCCCACAGGGCTGGACCCAAAGCCTCGCTCTGGGTACTGAGACCTGGCCTGCGGACTTACAGTGCCGCTCAGATTTGCCCCCGCCCCCAGTCATGATGGTGGGGGAGGTGGGGCAAAGTTCAGTGAATGGACTTGCCACTCATATCTTCTCCAGCCTGCCTCAACGCCTCTGCATCAGCCTGCGGTTAGGGTTGCAGTATTGGAGGGTTCCTGGGCAGGGCGAGGAGGAGGGCAGGTTTTGTGAAAAATCATGGAGCGGTCACAGTACATTTAGTGACCTGTGACTTTTACTAAATTTACTACAACTGCTCCGTAATTTCCGATAGGAAATGCTGACACAAATCTGCAGCCTGACTCAGGGTGGTTCTACCCTATGCTGTTTGTGCAGCACCTAGCACCTGCTCCCACGTGCGCCATGCACCTCTTGGGTCTTGTTCGATGCTTAAATTGTAGCCTGCCCAGGATACAGGCAGCGTCTGGCACAACGGGGCCCTCATCCAGAACTAAGTGCTAACACACAGGATCCGGGTTTTGTTTTCACTGATTTTGGTTTTATTTCCATCAGAGGGGTTTATTTACACGTTGCTGGTTCTGTGCTGTAAAACAGGCGACAGTACGTCTCTTGTTCCCCAGTATTTGCTCTGTTTAAACTATATTAGTTTGAAACCAGTTTAGGATCTACAATCCCCTCGTGGACACATTGAGACTGGTGTAAAGCTGCTTACATCAGCGTAGCTTATTCCTGTGCAGGAGTGAGTCCTTTTCAAGGAATTCCTTCTAAAGATGTCATCTACCCTGAGCCTGTTTCACTCTTTGTGCAAAACTAAACTAAAACCTCAAGAGGGTTGGGGGGAGGTTTGAGGGGATGACCACTCAGTCAGGGTTTGTGTGATGTAACCTGAAAAACAGGTCTGTATTGTGTCACAAGACAATCAGTGACACTGCTGAGCTGGAAGGGGTGAACGGCTGCCACCCAGCAGGCCTTTGATCTACAGACTGTCACAGACCATGTTAAGGCTGAGGGCTGTGCTAAGCATTGACACTGAAGCAATGTAAGTGACAATGATTTTGTGCCACTGAGAGAGCAGGAGGAAAGGGGGATGTGACAAAGGCCATCCCACCCCCTCTCCCTCACACCTAGCCCATACACCAGGATACTCCAAGTCGTGCTACACAGGATAATTTCCTCTGGCTCCCATGTGCGTTCGTGCCCCCAGCAGCAGCTGCCTGGCACGTGGGGCAGTTTTAGAGCATTACAGTGAAACGCTGCAAATACTGGAGACCTGCTCTACAAAATGGCGTCCTCCGCACTCATCGTACATGACTGATCCTGCCCTGAGTCATTCCCAGCTTTCTCCTTGCTCGCTGGGGACATGTTTCTCCAGTCTGAGAGGTCACGCGTGATGTGAAGTGGCAGAGAGGGGGTGGGGTGGGAACCTGGAGAGGACAGCGCCTTCTCTGCCAAGGGCCAGTGACTCGGGGATGTTCTCCCAGGCTGCGAGCAGGTTTTTGCCTGTCTGAGCTATGTCTGGATCCAGGTGCCCAGGGCCAGAGAACACCAGCGCACACAACTTGAGTCAGGAGGGGCAGAGGCATGAAGCCCATCTGAAAAATGTCTAGGATGCCCCCGGCTCGGTATGATTTTCTGAGGTGCGGAAAGCCTAGAAGAAGGTGTTGTGGTCTATGGACCAGTAGGAGTGTCTTTCTACCCAGGTGCTTGTCTGCCCCCCAGTGCCAGATCCACTGACACACACATATTTTATCCTCACAGCCCCAGTGCCCTCTCCGTTACACAGGTGGGGTAACTGAGGCATGGGGGAGTTACAGTGACTCACTTCTAGAACCAAAACAAGATGTTTTGAATCCTGCTGCAAAGTCCTACCCACTAGGGAAATGCAGTCCCCATATGCTCCCCCACCACAGAGACCTCTCTCTTTCCCTCAGCATCTCTCAAATCCACTGTGACATTGCACTCTATATGATTTTATAACAATATGCTAATGAGTGTGACTATAATGTAACTGAGGCATGCTTCATGCAAAAGGTCTCATTGTAAGGTATCATTACAAAGCTTATAATCTACTGAATGTGTTTATCCTATTTGTATGAATGTCTCATTCTTGTATCTGAAACTAGAAATATAATATATAACTCTGAGGGCCTATTGTAATTATGCAAAGTGTGGACCATTAATGGTGGTATGGACTCTTGACAGGAACACTTCTTAAGCTGCTTTCAGTTTAAGCCTATAGCTGTTGGGGGGGTGGTTCAGACCTGGGTCTGGGTTTGCAGCAGGCTAGCGGGTCTGGCTCAAACCAGGCAGGGCACTGAAGTCCCAAGCTGCCAGGGCAGGGAAAGCAGGTTCAGAAGTAGCCTTGGCACATCAGTTGGCAACCCCAAGGGGGTTTCTGTGATCCAACCCATCACATCCACCACCCCACATCTCTTCCAAGTTCATCACTGTTAGGATATAGATATTCAGGCCTGTCTGTAAAGGCCTATACTCTAAGAATTTAGGTGTATTTTTACCACTTGGCTAGTTAGAGGTATAAAAGAAAGAATCAAAATCACTGTCTGCCAGTGTAAGGGCCTTCTCTTACTGTGACAGTCTGAGGCCCTGTTCTTAGGCTAAGGCCTTTGGCTAAGCAGCAGAGGCAGCCATAAGCTGGGAAGCGACCGGTCACATCCTCCCATTCCAAACTAGTCACATTGAAAGAAGGTGCTATTGGGCTGTTAGGAATACAATCCTGTTCTGATAATGCCTATCACCTCCAGAGAAAGGGAAGTGCCTAGAAGATGTAAAAGGAAACTTAGTTTGATAGCATCCTGTCTGGCAAGAACTCACTTATCAATAGCTGGGATGTGAAATCCTCACTTCTGTATTGTTTTGTCATTATAGTTCCCACTTTGCTATTGTTTGTCTGTATAATCTCTGTCTGGTTCTGTGATTGTTTCTGTCTGCTGTATAATGAATTTTGCTGGGTGTAAACTAATTAAGGTGGTGGGATATAATTGGTTACATAATCATGTTACAATATGTTAGGATTGGTGAGTTAAATTTCAGGAAAATGATTGGTTTAGGTATAGCTAAGCAGAACTCAAGTTTTACTGTATAGTCTGCAGTCAATCAGGAAGTGGGTGGGGGGAAACGGGAACAGGGAATGGGGGTAAGGAAACTGAAATAATGTTTTGCTAAAGGGGGAAATGGGAACAGGGAATGGGGATGGGGAAACTGGAATCATGTTTGGCTAAGGGCAGGAATGGGAAGAGGGACACAGGTGTAAGGCTGTGTGGTGTCAGAGCTGGGAAGGGGGACACTAAGGAAGGAAACTGGAATCATGGTTGCTGGAAGTTCACCCCAATAAACATCGAATTGTTTGCACCTTTGGACTTCGGGTATTGTTGCTCTCTGTTCATGCGAGAAGGACCAGGAAAGTAAGGGGGTGAAGGAATAAGCCCCCTAATAATCACCTCCCCATCTCTGATCCATTTCTGTCACAGCTTTGAGGTCCCATCATTTTTAGGTCCCATCGTAGATCACAGATATCCAATGAGTAGGAAAGATGGGAAGTATGATAGTAAGACTCCCTGGCTTAACCAGGAGATCTTCAATGACCGGAAACTCAAAACAAGAGTCATACAAGAAGTGGAAACTAGGTCAAATTACAAAGGATGAATATTAAAAAAAATCCAAACAAAAAAAAAACCCAAACAAACCCACAAGCATGTAGGAACAAAATTAGAAAGGCCAAGGCAAAAAAGCGAATTAAACTAGGCAGTAATATAAAGAGAAAAAACAAAGCATTTTACAAATACATGGGAAGGCAGAGTTAAACAAGGACAGCCTAGGCCCATTCCTAAATGGAGGGAAAGAGAATAAGAGAAAACGCAGCAATGGCCGAACAGTTAAATGCCTCTTTTGTTTCAGTTTTCACCAAAAAAGTTAGCTGTGATCAGCTGACTAACACAGTCAACATCAGTGTCAATGGGGTAGGATCTGCGCCTGAAATAGGCAAGGAAAATAGTTATGAATTACTTAGACAAGTTAGAGGTCTTCAAGTTGGCAGGGACTGATGAAATACATCCTAGAATACTTAAGGAACTGGATGACGAGATCTCTGAGCCATTAGTGATTATCTCTAACAATGTGTGGAGGATGGTTGAGAGACCTGAGGATGGGAAAAGGGCAAATATAGTACCTAGGTACAGAAACGGGATAAGGACAACTCAGGGAGTTATACACCAAGTAATCAAACATTCTACTTGTGAGCACCTAGAAGGACATAAAGTAATAACTAGCAGTCAGCATGGATTTGTCAATAACAAATTATGTCAAACTAACCTAACATCCTTCTTTGACGGGTAACAAGCTTTGGACTGGGCGGACGCAATAGATGTCACATCTCAAATTTAGTGAGGCTTTTGATACCGTCTTACATGACCTTCCCATAAATAAACTAGAGAAATATAGCCGAGGCAAAGCTACTGTAAGGTGGGTTCGCAACTGGTTGGAAAACTGCACCGAGAGAGTGGTTCTTATCGTTCTCTAATGAGCTGAAAGGGCATCTTGAGTGGCATCCCAAAGGGATCTGTCCTGGGTCCGGTTCTATTCCGTATCTTCATTAATGATTTAGACAATGGCATGGAGAGTGCACTCATAAAGTTTATGGATGATTCAAAGCTGGGGAGGGGTTGCAAGCCCTTTAGAGGACAGGACTAGAATTTAAAATGATCTTGACAAAATGGAGAAATGGTCGGAATTGAAATGATTGCCTAGGAAGGAGTACTGCAGAAAACCATTGGAGGTTATAGTGGATCACAAACTAAGTGAGTCAACAAAGTGAATCCTCAACTGGAATACTGTGTCCAGTTCTGGGCCTCACACTTCAGAAACGATGTAGACAAGCTGGATAGGGTCAGAGGAGAGCAACAAGAATTACTAAAGGTCTAGAAAACATGACCTACGAGGTAAGATTGAAAAAAATTGGGTTTGTTTAGTCTGGAGAAGGGAAGACGGCCGGGGGCGGGGGAGGGGGAGAAAGGATTTGATAACAGTCTTCAAGAACGTAAAGGGTTGTTACAAAGAGAAGGGTGATAAATTGTTGTTCTTATCCACTGTGGCCAGGACAAGAAGTAATGGGCTTAAATTGCAGCAAGGGAGATTTAGGTTGGACATTAGGAAAAACTTCCAAACTGTAAGGGTAGTTAAGCACTGGAACAAATTACCTGGAGAGGTTGTGAAATCTCCATCATGGGAAGTTTTTAAGACCATGTCAGGCATGGACTCCATAATACTTAGTCCTGCTTCAGTGCAGGGGACTGACTGGACTAGATGACTTACTGAGGTGCCTTCTAATTCTATGTTTCTAAGATTTCCAGGATTCAGATATCAAGGCCAGACAGGCTCATTGTGCCCATCCAGCCTGGCTTCCTGCCTATCCCAGCCAAAGAATCTCCTCCCCGTGATTCCTACCTCCTGGCTCAACAAGAACAAAGCTTTGAGAAAGTCACACCCCATTTCCACTGACAGACTTCCAGTGAGGAGCTCTCCCAGTGGTTCATTCCCCTCCCAGATAAACACTGGCCCCTAATTCCCAGTCTCCATTTGTTCCCTTCTGCTCCCAGCCAGTGCATCTCACTTGGCCTTTGCCTTCTACATGAAGGAGCCCTCCGCTAGCAGGTATGTAAATCAGAAGGGACTGGGTGTAGGATTCATACAAGGTTCATACGCTTGGCAACATTCAGGGCACACCCGGAGTGTTGTGCTGGATCTCTGCACACACAGCTCCTCTCAAGGGCATCAACCTTGGAATCTCGCCCAAATGACATGAACCGTGGGAAGCCTCTCAGGACTGGGCTCAAGGCCCGAGAGCAAGGAATGCGGTAGATAGAAATTGGTAAATAAGAATGTTAAACAAAGCCAGTGTATTCCTTTTATCTGTTGGAGAATGTAATGCGCAGGGGGGGAGAGAGAATAAAGGGGAAGGTGGAAAGCTGACAGGCAGAAGCCTGTTAGCAGACCAGCCGCTAGCTTGCTAAAAGCTGTGTCCCGTCTTGTCATTGAACCGCCACAGACTGGGTTATGATGACTCACCTTGGGAGGGGCTCTCAGGCCCCGAGCTTTCCCTGGAGTCCTCGGCATCCCGGATCCAGAGCTCTGCCTCCTCTACCTCAATTCTGTGGATTAAATCTGGTGTGGAACCTGAATAGCCTGTTTGGGGGGAAAGAATCAGTTTTATTACTGAAGTTTTGGGGACAGGGACTCATTTATATGTTGGTGCAGACCAAACAATGGCCCTACTGGGTCAGACCAAAGGTCCATCTAGCCCAGTATCCTGGCTTCTGACAGTGGCCAGTGCCAGGTGCCCCAGAAGGAATGAACAGAACAGGTAATCATCAAGTGATCCATTTCCTGGATTCACATTCACAGCTTCTGGGAAACAGAGGCGAGGGACACCATCCCTGCCCATCCTGGCTAATAGCCATTGATGGACCTATCCACCATGAATGTATCTGCTTCTTTTTTGAACCCCATTATAGTCTTGGCCTCCACAACAGTCTCTGACAAGGACTTCCACAGGTTGACTGTGCATTGTGTGAAGAAATACTTCCTTTTATTTGTTTTAAACCTGCTGCCTACTCATTTGATTTCGTGACCCCTAGTTCTTGTGTTATGAGAAGTAGTAAATAACACTTCCTTACCTACTTTCTCTACCAGTCATGATTTTATAGACCTCAGTCTCCCCTTAGCTGTCTCTTTTCCAAGCTGAAAAGTCCCAGTCTTATTAATCTCTGCTCATACGGAAGCCGTTCCATACCCCTAATCATTTTTGTTGCCTTTTTCTGATCCTTTTCCAATACTAATATATCTTTTTTGAGATGGGGCGACCACATCTGCATATAGTATTGAAGATATGGGCGTCCCATGGATTTATAGAGCGGTAAAATGATATTTTCTGTCTTATTATCTATCCCTTTCTTAATGATTCCCAACATTCTGTTTGCTTTTTTGACTGCCGCTGCACATTGAGTGGATGTTTTCAGAGAACTATCCACCATGACTCCGAGTTCTCTTTCTTGAGTGCTAACAGCTAAACAGCACAACAGGACCCCAATCTCAGTCAAGGTGTGTCTGCACAGCACCTGGCATGATGGGGCCCCAATCTCGGATGATGCTTGAGAGGAAAGCGCAGGAGATCCCAAGCAGGAGAGTAATGACATAAGCCTTCCTTAGAGGAAATTTCTTCCTGTCTCCCAACAGGGAAGTTCAGTTCATACTCTGAAGCAGCAATGTCTATGACCCGTCTCAATTTGCTTTGGGGACTTAGACACGGCAGGTGTCACCAGGTGTCACCGTTACACAGACTTATCAGTTCTTTTGCTTAGAATGCAAGTATTGGTCAACTCCACGGTTGTTAAGTTTATGATGTTCATTCTTTTTGGGGAGGTGGGGAGCTGTAACAAGCAGAAGAAGAGTTTTCTTCCTCCCTTATTTGCTCATGTGCTGTTTGGAACCAGCCCTGTACCACGACTGAGGTGAGGTAGGTAATGCAAGTAAACAAGTTACAACTAAGATTAGCCCCAGGCTCTGTAGCCCTGAGTTCTTCAACAGGAAGCCGAACTGAAAGAGGCTGTCATTTGACACTACTCAGCCATGGGGTGGCACATGCCAGGGGTGGCGTCAAGGGAACCCAGACATTTGACAGCTATGAGTAGAGATAAATTGGTCCTTACCCAAGGAAACGAGGGCCCGGTAATTCCTCAGCATCTGGTCCCGGTACAGATGCTTCTCTGGCCGGGACAAGAGCTCCCACTCCTCCCGGCTGAAATACAGAGCCACGTCCTCAAACGCCACCCGCAGCTGCTGGCACAAGCGTTACACACTCAGCACCCTCCGCTCCAGCCCCAGCCCGGGCTCTCAGCAGGGGACGCGGGTTCGAGGGCAGCGGCCCCCGGGGAACCCCCAGCCCAGCAGCTGTGACCCAGGGAGACCCCCCCGCACAGCCCCCCGGGGACTCGGGCCCTGCTGGCCGGGGACAGGAGTCGCCCTCGGCTCCCCAGGGGGCTCTGGGGCGGGGCGCTGGGAAGGGCCCGAATCCCAAGGCAGGGACCAGGCTCCTCCCCCGGCCGGAGTCCCCGCCTCCGCCCCAGGCCTGTGCTCGGCCCCGCTCCCGGCCCCGGCTCGGCCGCCTCGGGGCTCCTCGGCCCGGCTCCGCGTGTCCGCCCGGCCCGGGGCCCCCAGCGCCGCTCCCCGGCCCCAGCGCTCCGGCTGCGGCAGCCCCCAGCCCCGGGGTCACTAGCGCGGGAGGGACCCGGCCCCGGCCCCCCTCGGCCCCAGCCGGGACCAGCCAGTGCCCGGCCGGGGAGTCCCCGCCCCGCGTCCTACCTGCGCCGGCCCCGCTGCAGCCATCGCCGGGCTCGGCTCCGGCCCCGGCCGCTTCCTCCGCCCGGGCAGCGACTTCCCGCCCCGCGGCTGGTGCCTCCCCGGGGCCGCCTCCCGCCCGCTCCCCTCCCGGCCCCAGCGCCTGCGCCGCCAGCTCCAGCAGCCGGGGGAGGCCCTAGCGCAGCGACCCTCCGGCCCAGCCCCCCGCCCCCGGACGCCTGGGTCCCGAGTCCGGCCGCTGGGGGCGCTCGCGACACGTGTTCCCCGGGCGGCAGGAGCCCGTAACGGGGCAGCCCGGTCCCCGCCCCTGGGCTGTGCGCGGGGCCCCGCTGTGCCGTGCGGAGCTGGGAGCCCGGAGCCCGGACTCCTGGGTTCTCTCCCGGCTCTGGGAGGGGAGCGGGGACTAGTGGGTACAAGAGGGCCTCGGCCAGGCTGTGCAGCGTGGGAGTGTCACAGTAACACACGGGTCGGGCTGTGGTTCCTGCTTGGCTGCGTGAGGTTGGTGTGTGCATTTGAAGAGATCAACCCCCAGGCTGTGTGTGGGTCTGAGGGGTACAGGAAGGCTGTGTAACGTGAGTTTTTTATAGATCACAATGTGACTGTGGAGTGTGTGTATGTCACAGTAAGACAAGGCTCTGGATGTGTGCTGTGTTTGTTGCTAGGCTGTGTGATGTTGGTGTGTGTGTTACTTATAGGGGATCACAGCCTGGGGTGTGATCCCCTGTAATGTGTGTGTTAAACGACAACTGTGTGTGAGTTAGAGGAGGGTGGTGTGTTTATGAGCGTTACAGGAGCTCACACGTGGCTGTAGTGTGTATGTGTGTTTCAGGAGTTCACACCCATATCACTGCCCAGTGCCATGGGGAGGGCAGGTGCCCCATACAGATGGCGTGTTCTGGCCTCGGTGCTGGCGCTGAAGCAGCTGCCCCTGCCCCCCGCTCATTGTGCCGGGCCCTGCACACCTCAGGTGCCACCCCCGCCGGTGACAACATCAAGGGCCCACGGGACGCCAAGCACAACCCGCTCTTCCAGAAGCTTGTCATGCTCCTGCACTTTGCCCACAAAGGTATGGGGAGGAAGGGATGGATCCTGTGTCTGTGTGACACAACCCCAGCCAGAGGGAGTGCTGCAGAGCCCTGCCAGCTTCCCAGATAACAGCTAACGATGGCTGAAGAGGGGAAGGGCCCTGGAACAGGTAGTTTGGGGCAGGGAGGATCACCAGGGGCCTCAAGACTCCGGGGTCCCATCTCCGCTCTGCAAGGGGATGGTGGGTTATAGCAGAGGGCTCAGTGACAGGACACCTTGATTCTATCCCAGGCTCTGGGAGGGGAGTGGATCGTGGTGGGTTGAAGCAGAGGGGGCTCACAGTCAGCATTGCCCTCGAGTGGGGTCCCAGCTGTATCTCCCTTGTGACACTCCATCTCTGCATTGCAGCAGGGGGACCAACCCTGATTTCAACACCAACCTGCAAACATCACTGAGCAATGCCAGAGCATGGTCTTGACGAAAGCATCCGCTGAGGTGGCCATCAAGGGAAGGTTCGTAGCTGCGTCCTGTCAGCCGGGCTCATGGGCTGCAGCCTTTTTGAATTCTCTGGGTCAGCCCCGACCTTGCCAAGGTGTTACAGGTGTCACCCTGGATGCGGCAGGTACGTGGATGGGATGGATGAGGATGAGCTGTCTTTCAGGATTTGCTGACTCGTGATCTGAGGACCGTGCTAACGCCACTGCGATCGGCTGCCTCTGTGACAGACAGCATTGTGGTGACGTCACGCAGTTCCTTTTAACGGTTCTGTGACGGGAAGACCTGAGGTAAACTGTCAGTTACAGAACCAGTTCAGAGTGGACTGTTAGCTGCCCTTTCCTGCCAAAGTTCAAAAAGGGTGCAAAACCACCACCCCCCAGCTGAAACAAGATGGAGTCTTGTTGCTTGTGGCAAAGAGATGCCGTATTAAATGTCTGACTCCATACTGGATAATCACCATTTTAGTGATTATGAGGGGATAACATTATAAAACCTCATTAAAAACACTATAAAATTACAAGATACAAATATATTCAAACTCTTAACAGGGGGCGTTCGCAGCCTTGAATGAAGGAGAGAGGCTGGGTTTGTAGTTATGGTGCTGGGCTGGACTACAGGACTCGTGGTTTCTATTCCTAGTTCTGCCACTTGGTCCCTCTCTGACCTTGAGCAAATCACTGAGGTCAATGGTTCTCAACCAGGGGTACAGATACCCCTGGGGGTATGCTGAGGGGGTACACCAGGCAGTACACCATCTCATCTAGAGAGTGGCCTAGTTTTACAACAGGATACAAAAAGCACTCGCAAAGTCAGTACAAACTAAACTTTCATACTGACAATGACTTGTTTATACCACTCTATATACTATACACTGAAATATAAGTACAATATTTATATTGCAGTTGATTCATAATTATATGATAAAAATGACGAAGTAAGCATTTTGTCAGTACTAGTGTGCTGGGAGACTTTTGTATTTTTATGTCTGATGTCGTAAGCAAGTGGTTTTTAAGTGAGGTGAAACTTTGGCATACGCAAAAGAAATCACACTGCTGAAAGGGGTACAGTAGTCCGGAAAGGTTGAGAGCCACTGGCTATTCCCTGTGACTTAAGTCAGACTGGATCAGAGCAGAGGCCTCATTTGTTTGGTCAGTAATCTAATCTAACATAGGTTTCAGAGTAAGAGCCGTGTTAGTCTGTATTCGCAAAAAGAAAAGGAGTACTTGTGGCACCTTAGAGACTAACCAATTTATTTGAGCGTAAGCTTTCGTGAGCTACAGCTCACTTCATTGGATGCATACTGTGGAAAGTGTAGAAGATCTTTTTATACACACAAAGCATGAAAAAATACCTTCCCCCCACCCCACTCTCCTGCTGGTAATAGCTTATCTAAAGTGATCACTCTCCTTACAATGTGTATGATAATCAAGGTGGGCCATTTCCAGCACAAATCCAGGGTTTAACAAGAACGTCTGGAGGGGGTGCGGGAGTAGGAAAAAACAAGGGGAAATAGGTTACCTTGCATAATGACTTAGCCACTCCCAGTCTCTATTCAAGCCTAAGTTAATTGTATCCAATTTGCAAATGAATTCCAAATCAGCAGTACCGGAAACCTACTGACCGCTATTCCTACCTACATGCCTCCAGCATGATAATCAAGGTGGGCCATTTCCAGCACAAATCCAGGGTTTAACAAGAACGTCTGAGGGGGGGGGGGGTAGGAAAAAACAAGGGGAAATAGGCTTGAATAGAGACTCGGAGTGGCTAAGTCATTATGCAAGGTAACCTAAGTTAATTGTATCCAATTTGTAAATGAATTCCAATTCAGCAGTCTCTCGCTGGAGTCTGGTTTTGAAGTTTTTCTGTTGTAATATCGCAACTTTCATGTCTGTAATCGCGTGACCAGAGAGATTGAAGTGGTCTCCGACTGGTTTATGAATGTTATAATTCTTGACATCTGATTTGTGTCCATTTATTCTTTTACGTAGAGACTGTCCAGTTTGACCAATGTACATGGCAGAGGGGCGTTGCTGGCACATGATGGCATATATCACATTGGTGGATGTTCAGGTGAACGAGCCTCTGATAGTGTGGCTGATGTGATTAGGCCCTGTGATGGTGTCCCCTGAATAGATATGTGGGCACAGTTGGCAACGGGCTTTGTTGCAAGGATAGGTTCCTGGGTTAGTGGTTCTGTTGTGTGGTATGTGGTTGCTGGTGAGTATTCGCTTCAGGTTGGGGGGCTGTCTGTAGGCAAGGACTGGCCTGTCTCCCAAGATTTGTGAGAGTGTTGGGTCATCCTTCAGGATAGGTTGTAGATCCTTGATAATGCGTTGGAGGGGTTTTAGTTGGGGGCTGAAGGTGACGGCTAGTAGCGTTCTGTTATTTTCTTTGTTAGGCCTGTCCTGTAGTAGGTGACTTCTGGGAACTCTTCTGGCTCTATCAATCTGTTTCTTCACTTCCGCAGGTGGGTATTGTAGTTGTAAGAATGCTTGATAGAGATCTTGTAGGTGTTTGTCTCTGTCTGAGAGGTTGGAGCAAATGCGGTTGTATCGCAGAGCTTGGCTGTAGACAATGGATCGTGTGGTGTGGTCAGGGTGAAAGCTGGAGGCATGTAGGTAGGAATAGCGGTCAGTAGGTTTCCGGTATAGGGTGGTGTTTATGTGACCATCGTTTATTAGCACTGTAGTGTCCAGGAAGTGGATCTCTTGTGTGGACTGGACCAGGCTGAGGTTGATGGTGGGATGGAAATTGTTGAAATCATGGTGGAATTCCTCAAGGGCTTCTTTTCCATGGGTCCAGATAGAGACTGGGAGTGGCTAAGTCATTATACAAGGTAACCTATTTCCCCTTGTTTTTTCCTACCCCCCTGCCCCCCAGACGTTCTTGTTACACCCTGGATTTGTGCTGGAAATGGCCCACCTTGATTATCATACACATTGTAAGGAGAGTGGTCACTTTAGATAAGCTATTACCAGCAGGAGAGTGGGGTGGGGGGAGTATTTTTTCATGCTTTGTGTGTATAAAAAGATCTTCTACACTTTCCGCAGTATGCATCCGATGAAGTGAGCTGTAGCTCATGAAAGCTTATGCTCAAATAAATTGGTTAGTCTCTAAGGTGCCACAAGTACTCCTTGTCTTTTTAATCTAACATAGTTCAAGTAGGCACTAGACAGCATTTTATTTTTATTATTCTTGTAACCATTTCTGACTGTTATGCCTCATTGCTGTACTCACTTAAAATCTCTCTTTGTCATTAATAAACTTCATTCATGGTTTCATCAATTCTGAAGCACTTAAAGAAGAGGAAAGTGATCAGGACCAGTCAGCATGGATTCACCAAGGGCAAGTTATGCCTGACTAACCTAATTGCCTTCTGTGACAAGATAACTGGCTCTGTGGATCGGGGAAAGCAGTGGACATGTTATTCCTTGACTTTAGCAAAGCTTTTGATACAGTCTCCCACAGTATTCTTGCCAGCAAGTTAAAGAAGTATGGGCTGGATGAATGGACTATAAGGTGGCTAGAAAGCTGACTAGATTGTCAGGCTCAACGGATAGTGATCAATGGCTCCATGTCTAGTTGGCAGCCGATATCGAGCGGCGTGCCCCAAGGGTCGGTCCTGGGGCCGGTTTTGTTCAATATCTTCATTAATGATCTGGAGGAGGGCGTGGATTGCACCCTCAGCAAGTTTGCAGATGACACTAAACTGGGAGGGGTGGTGGATACCCTGGAGGGTAGGGATGGGATACAGAGGGCCCTAGACAAATTAGAGGATTGGGCCAAAAGAAATCTGATGAGGTTCAACAAGGATAAGTGCAGAGTCCTGCACTTAGGATGGAAGAATCCCATGTGCTGCTACAGACGAGGGACCGAATAGTTAGGCAGCAGTTCTGCAGAAAAGGACCTAGGGGTTACAATGGACGAGACGCTGGATACGAGTCAACAGTGTGCCCTTGTTGCTAAGAAGGCTAACGGCATTTGGGGTTGTATAAATAGGGGCATTTCCAGCAGATCGAGGGACGTGATCATTCCCCTCTATTCGGCATTGGTGAGGTCTCATCTGGAGTACTTTGTCCAGTTTTGGGCCCCGCACCGCAAGAAGGATGTGGATAAATTGGAAAGAGTCCAGCGGAGGGCAACAAAAATGATTAGGGGGCTGGAGGAGAGGCTGAGGGAACTGGGATTGTTTAGTCTACAGAAGAGAAGAATGAGTCGGGATTTGATAGCTGCTTTTAACTAGCTGAAAGGGGGTTCCAAAGAGGATGGATCTAGACTATTCTCAGTGGTAGCAGATGAGAGTACAAGGAGTAACGGTCTCAAGTTGTAGAGCGGGAGGTTAGGTTGGATATTAGGAAAAACTTTTTCACTAGGAGGGTGATGAAGCACTAGAATGGGTTACCTAGGGAGGTGGTGGGATCTCCTTCCTTAGAGGTTTTTAAGGTCAGGCTTGACAAAGTCGTGGCTGGCATGAGTTAGTTGGGGATTGGTCCTGCTTTGAGCAGAAGGTTGGACTAGATGACCTCCTGAGGTCTCTTCCAACCCTGATATTCTATAATTCTATGGATGGACTCCTAGGAAAACCAATAGGTCTTTTAAGATTCTAATGTTCCCCCCCTGACTTCCAAGCCAGCTGTCCCCCCACATCATGGAGACCTGGGTCCCCACACACCCCGCCCTGTGAGCGGGCTGCATAGGGCCCCAGAATAGCTAGGGACGGCCCTGCCAGTCGCCTCTGCGCCTCACACATTTTAGTCGCCCAGAGGATGTTAACTCACATACGAAGCAGTTAGCTTAACACAACCATGTTGTCAGTTTATTATCCAGTATGTAAATATGGTTCATTAACCAATATGTAAATATGCAAAATGATTTTTTTCTACATATCCATTGGAGCTGGCATGGAGGTGACTTCTCTAGCTCAGCTTCACCGTTGCAGTGACTGGTTCTAGAGACGGAGAGGGAGTTCATTCAAGTTTTTTACTCAAGGTGCTGTGACAGCCAGACACCTGTTCTCTGCATGGATTTCTCAGTGGTTGCCCAAGACCGGACTAGAACAGACAGAGTTAATAGGGTGCTTGTCAGCAACCAACTCAAGTTATTACCGAGCAGGTGGTGTTCTCCCTGATGCTGGTCCACTCACATCTCCTTCATGCAGACATTTTGACTTGAGGAAGCGACGTACTGAACAACATGGGACATTTTATACCATTTCTGTTAAATGGCGCTGCCGCTTAAATGGTTAACCCTTTAAATGACATATTTTACTTGTTTAAACGGTTAACTTTTAAAACAGTATTTACATCCCTAGCAGAAATTTCCATCTAGAAGTTCGAACAATCTCTATGGAAAGTCTCTTTCCACTCCTGGATGGCTCCGTCCTTGGAGAGTAGTTCATCCCAGAGACATATACAGGGATTTGACTCATTTGCGTAGTCTGTGGGCATGGCTAACAGGAGAGAACAGTTGAGGAAAGAACACAAACAGCTCTACGCACCTCTGTGCCAGGGCTTGATTTTGCCATACCCGTCAATGATTACATGTGTTATGTCACTTCACATGTGATACTCACGGAGGAATTCTGCACCACTGCGCAAGCACAAAATTCATGTGCTCCACATATTATTTTTCACTCCAAAATAATTGATTTTATTCTGCAATTACACCTTTTTCCTACTAGGGACTCCTGTGGCACCAGAAGAGAGGGCAGCTGGCTTACAGCTGGAGCAGCCAGCCCCTGAGGGGGAGGGGGTGAGAGGATCCTTCACAGTGGGGTCAGGTGTGGAGGCAAGGAGTATGGGGGAGATGGACAGAATGGAGCATACAGGGCTCCTGGGGTCTCACTGGAGCTAGTGAGGTAACAGTGATCCAGGGGTGGAATGCAAGTGGGGATGCAGGGACACATAGGAGTGGAAGGGGGGGCAGGGACACACAAGGATGGGGGGATGCAGGGACACATGGGGAGAGAGGGCAGATGTGCCTTACTCAATGGGAGAGGCCAAGGGTGAGCCAGGGTTCCATACGGGAGGCTTCGCAACTCTCTATCAATCACTCTTCCCCCTCCCCCCAAATCCCCCTCTTCCATACTTCTCCCACCCACACCCAACAACTCTCAAAGTTCACTCCAGGCTCCTTCCCAGTAATTACTTCCCTCTCCCTCCGCTCCTTCATTACCCCTGGCTCTCCCAAGTCTTTGCACTGCTTCTGAGGGGTGCGGGAAATACATTTCTATATTGTAGTTTTCATGAATTATTACTCAAAGTTCTCTGTTAAAAGGTCTAGTAACAAATCTCTTTGTGAAAAATCACTTTCTCAATCTTTTTTTGTTTGTATTGTTTCGAACATAGATGCTAATAGGTGGCTTGAAATAAATTATCAAAATAATTGAAACTACTGTGATTATTGTGAGGGGTTGGTATCACAGAACCCCCTTTGGGGCTGCCACCTGATGTGCCAAGACTACTTCTGCCCCTGCTTTCTCCGCCAGCTTAGGATGTCAGCATCCTGTCTTACTGAGCCAGACACGCCAGTCTGCGCCAGCACAGACCCAGGGCCTGAAATACGTGCCTCAAAGCTGCAGGCTTAAATGAAAGCCAGTTGAGAAGTGTTCCTGCCTTTGACACTCAGATACCCAACTCCCAATGGGGTCCAAACCCTAAATAAATCCGTTTTACCTTGTATAAAGCTTAAACAGGGAAAACTCATAGATTGTTCGCCCTCTATAACACTGATAGAGAGCTATGCACAGCTGTTTGCCCCCTCTTCCCCCAGGTACTAAGACGTACTGCAGGTTAATTAAGAAGTAAAAAGTGATTTTAATAAGTACAGAAAGTAGGATTTAAGTGGTTCAAAGTAGTGACCGACAGAACAAAGTGACTTACCAAATAAAATAAAACAAAACATGCAAATCCATCTCTAATACAGTGATAAAAACTGAATATAGATAAAAACCCTACCAGTAAGCTTCCTTGTACAGACTGGACTCCTTCTAGCCTGGGTCTAGCAGTCACTCACACCCCCTATAGTTATTGTCCCTTGTTCCAGTTTCTTTCAGGTATCCTTGGGGGTGGAGAGGCTATCCCTTAAGCCAGCTGAAGACAAAATGGAGGGGTCTCCCAGGGGTTTAAATAGACTTTCTCCTGTGGGTGGACACCTCTCCTTCCCCCATCATAGAATCATAGAATATCAGGGTTGGAAGGGACCTCAGGAGGTCATCTAGTCCAACCCTCTGCTCAAAGCAGGACCGATGTAGAATCCAGTTGCAAAATGGAGTTTTGGAGTCACATGTCCCTGCAAGATTGAGTTCCTTACCAGCCAAGCCACATTCCTGGGAAAGCTCAGATGTGGATTGGTGTCTCCAAGTTCATTGTTGGCTTAATTGGTTCTTGATTGAGCACTTACTGAGAATAGTCTTTGCTTAGGCAGCTGACCAACTGCTTCACTGAGGCTATTTAAAATTAACCAAGTACATAGCCAGTATTCATAACTTTGAACACAAAAATGACACATGCATACAAATAGGATGAATATATTCAGTAGATCAAAACCTTTACAGAGATATGTTACATGGCATATGTAGCATAAAACATATTCCACTTATGTCATAAATCATTTATAATCATATCCCCTTAAAGCCTCATGGGGTGCACCCATCACAACCACATAGTTGCTGCAGTCCAAATTGATCCCACAGCTGCCGCTAGGTTTTTACCATTCTGCTTTTCATACTCGGTTTATAGGTGCAACGAATCCTGCCAAGAATGCACACTTCTCTGAAGCTCCATCATGGAACCCCAGGGATTGTATCCCACCTTGGTGAGAGCCCTCTCCAGCCGAGAGAGGTCCTCACCTCCCCTTGGAAAGAGGCAGAAGGGTCCCGTCCCTCTTTGCTGCCTCCCCCATGGCTCTGGTATTGGGGTTACTAGCCTCCCGTGATGCCAGCTGACCAGGCAGCTGGACTACCGTGTCCGTGCTTCCTAATGCCCGTACGTCTGGTCTAGAACCCACCACGGATGCCAGCGCCCATGACTGCGGGACTCCCAAGTCTGCAGCTGCACCCTTCTGTTTCCTGAATATGTTGTTACACTCCTGCACAGTCTATTAGTACAGTATGCTGAGGGGGTACACCAGGGGTACACCATCTCCTCTAGATAGTGGTCTAGTTTTACAACAGGCTACATAAAAAGCACTTGCAAAGTCAGTACAAACTAAACTTTCATACTGACAATGACTAGTTTATACCGCTCTATAATACACTGAAATATAAGTACAATATATATACTGAAGTTGATTTATTTTATCATTATGTGGTAAAAATGAGAAAATAAGCATTGTTAGGATAAAGATATTCAGGCCTGTCTGCAAAGGCCTGTACTTTAAGAATTTAGGTGTATTCTTATCACTTGGCTAGTTCTAGAGGTATAAAAGAAAGAATCAAAATCACTGTCTGCTGGTGTAAGGGCCTTCTCTTACTGTGACAGTCTGAGGCCCTGTGCTTAGGCTAAGGCCTTTGGCTAAGCAGCAGAGGCAGCCATAAGCTGGGAAGTGAACAGTCACATCCTCACATTCCAAACCAGTCACATTGAAAGAAGGTGCTATTGGGCTGTTAGGCACTATCAGGACAGGATTGTATTCCTATCACCTCCAGAGAAAGGGAAGTGCCTAGAAAATGTAAAAGGAAACTTAGTTTGATAGCATCCTGTCCGGCAAGAACTCACTTATCAATAGCTGGGATGTGAAATCCTCACTTCTGTATTGTTTTGTCATTATAGTTCCTACTTTGCTATTGTTTGTCTGTATAATCTCTGTCTGGTTCTGTGATTGTTCCTGTCTGCTGTATAATTAATTTTGCTGGGTGTAAACTAATTAAGGTGGTGGGATATAATTGGTTACATAATCATGTTACAATATGTTAGGATTGGTGAGTTAAATTTCAGGAAAATGATTGGTTAAGGTATAGCTAAGCAGAACTCAAGTTTTACTATATAATCTGTAGTCAGTGAGGAAGTGAGTGAGTGGGTGGGTGTGGGTGATGGGAACAGGGAATGGGGGTAAGGAAATTGGAATCATGTTTGGCTAAGGGCAGGAATGGGAACAAGGACACAGGTGTAAGGCTCTGTGGTGTCAGAGCTGGGAAGGAGGATACTAAGGAAGGAAACTGGAATCATGCTTGCTGGAAGTTCACCCCAATAAACATCGAATTGTTTGCACCTTTGGACTTCGGGTATTGTTGCTCTCTGTTCATGCGAGAAGGACCAGGGAAGTAAGTGGGTGAAGGAATAAGCCCCCTAACAAGCATTTTTTCAGTACTAGTGTGATGGGACACTTTTGTATTTTTATGTCTGATTTTCTAAGCGTATCGTTTTAAAGTGAGGTAAAACTTGGGCATATTAACGTTTTTAAGTGAGGTGAAACTTGTGCTATTAACGTTACACAGTTTAAGAGGGTCACTTTCTAGTGACAAATCAGACTGCTGAAAGGGGTACAGTAGTCTGGAAAGGTTGAGAACCACTGATGGGTCATTACCTGTCAAGCAGC
The DNA here is from genome assembly GCF_965152275.1 of Natator depressus. Lineage (NCBI taxonomy): Eukaryota > Metazoa > Chordata > Testudines > Cheloniidae > Natator > Natator depressus. Next base: position 10,791,425 of record NC_134239.1, read on the forward strand.
CATTCTTTGGCAAGAAAAGGAGGGCAGGGACAAATAGATCTTCATTTTAGCAAAGAAATACCATGAAGTCTCCTTCCTTAACCAGTCCACCTGTCTCTTGGTCTTACCTGCAAATGCTTTCCAAAGAGGAACAGAAAGTATAAAAAGGAGGGGCAAACACCCCAAGACACCACTCTTCCCTCCCCCTGCCCATCTCATTCTCTGCATCTGAGAAGACAAAGGAAACAGCGATTGGACTCTAGAGGAGGGGTCCTGACCTAAATTGATTGGTCAGTAATCTAATCTAATATAGCTCAAGTAGGCACAAGACAGTGTTTTATTTTTATTATTCTTGTAACCATTTCTGACTGTTATGCCTCATTGCTTGTACTCACTTAAAATCTCTCTTTGTCGTTAATAAACTTGATTCATGGTTTCATCTAACCCAGTGTGTTTAAATAAAGTGTCAGAGTAACTTTGTTTATGGAAATAAGCTGGTGTATGTTATTCCCTTTAAAGGAATAACAAGTTTAGCGTTTCTCGACTGCCTGGGAAAGGGTTGGACATGACAGAACATACATTTCTGAGGGAAAATCTGGGATTGGGGGTGTGTTGGGGTCACATTGTGATAATCCAGGCTGGTGAGAACAGTGGTGGTGTGGCTGGCTGACTGCAGAAGGAAGCTTGAGCAAATCTGGGGGTGGGGGGAGCCCGCAGGAAGCTGGACGGGCCAGGGGTAATGTGGGGATGGCTGGGGAGCCTGGGGGAGGCATCGTGGGCCAGAATGGATAGCTGGGGAGATGGGAGGACGCAGCAGGGAACCAGGATGATGGGGATGTGCATGGGGAAGACAGAAGGGGTAAGAGGGGATTGCCAGAGCCTGGGGGCGGGGGAGGAGTGGGACCAAGGCAATGGGGAGGTGGGTGAGGAGGCAGTGGGGGCCAGAGCAATGGGAAGATGAGGGGAATACAAGTGTAGTTCCCCTGAAACTGACAATATTTTATTTCATTTTTTCTTAAGACCCTCACCCGGCAGAGTACATGAATGAACTTAAATCCAAGCACTTGAGCAGTTCCATTGATTTCAGTGGGACTGCTCACATGCTTATAATTGACCATATGCTTAAGAGCTTGCTGGATTAGGCCTTAATGCTAGAATATATTATAAGGAGTAATAATTAAGAACTGGAAAGTCACACAATTCAACTTTGTAACATTAATAGCACAAGTGGGTCAGTTGTGAAGCTTTGATCCAAATTCAAGCTCCTAATCTTCAGATCCAAACCCAAGTCACTTCACAAGAGTGTTGGGATTTGAGTTCTGAAATGGGCCACCATAAAAAGAAACCTGAGCTGTGAAGTTGAAATCTGCCCCTAGATCTGACTTTCCTCATGTTTCTGAGTGGCCTGGATTCTGTGTCCTAGTTTGGGGTCCATCTCTAGTTAAAAGTGAACTGTAAAGAGAAAACGGAATTGTAGGCAACCTCAGATAGGTGACTGGAACGTCCCTGCTCACTGGGCTGGGCACAGGAGATTGAGCACAGAAATCTGTTTTAATTTATGTTCCAAAAATTCTTTCAAACCCCTCCCCTGCTGCCATGATACCTGTGTTTCCAGCTTTGCTACTGACGCCCCATGTTCAGCATTCTGTGAACCTATAGATACCAGGAGAGAGACGTCATAGTCCCCAGAAGGGTTAACATGAGATTTCTGATACTTGTGATGCCCAGGAGAGCCAAGCTTTCCTTGTAAATCCAGCAGAGAGGGTGGATTCAAATGCAGAGGGGAAATAATTGTATATGGTTAAATTAGAACTGATTCCTGACATAATGATTGGGTGCTGATATTATCACAAGAGCCCCAAAAGACCATATCAAAGGTTTAGTTTGCAAATATCTCTGTCCTTCAAATTGATACAGTACATCAGTGCAACCCAGAGCTGCTTCATGTGTAGCTCTGTTTTCGAACAGTCTCTGTCTGCTATTACATAGTTTCGTAAAACATGATGGTGACGCTATGCCCCATATTCTTCATAGCAATATTGTTATTACATGATTATAGCATAACTGAGATGTATTTTATGCAAGATGGGTTATGTGAGGTCTCACTGGAAAGGTTATGATTACTGGATATGATTATCCTATTTGTAACCATGTCTCATTTTGGTATCTGAAGTTAGGAATACTGATTATGAATCAATTACAAGTGGGTTTTCACCTGGGGAACGCCCACCAGACAATGCAATCAGTCTGGATGGGCTACGAGGAAAAACAATAGGTCTTTTAAGATTCCAATATCCCACCTTCTTGGAAAGCCTTCCAGTGGACCCAGCAAACAGACTTTGAGTTGTGGCTGCAGGGTCATGTGATCACGTCGCCAGATACTGAACTCCATGTTAAAATTAGTACTTTTCCACTGACTGGGGATGGACCCACACTGGAAATCAAGGGATTCCGGCCATATGTGAAACCTATTTAAGGCAGGGGAGCAACCTAATCAGTGTTTGTTTTTCACTGAATCCCTGCCCAAGATGCTGTGAGAAATTGATGCTGATAACTAGTTTCTTTAGCGTATTGAGTTTATTTTGCATGTTTGTTTTAGTTGATAGGTAATCTGTTTTGATCTGTTTGCTCTCTCTTATAATCACTAAAATCGATCTTTTGTCGTTAATAAACTTGGTTTTGTTTTTGCTAAAACCAGTTTCTGAAATTTATAACTGATGGGCAAAAGCTGTACGTATCTTCCTCCACACTGAGGAAGGAGGCGAATTTCATGAGCTTATGCCGTATAGTTCTCTATGCAGTGCACAACTATGTAAGTTTGGGTTTACACTCCAGAGGGGTTGTGCTCTTGAGTGCTGAGCAATTCCTTAGTTGAAGCCTTCCCATGCAGTGCTGATTTCAGTGTTGGTGTCTCTCTGCAGTTGGGTGTGGCCGTACCTGTGTGTGCTGAAGGAGGCTGGAGGGCCTGGCTCAGCAGGACAGGGTAAGGGAGCCCAGGCTGATGGAATAGGTGGGCTCATTGGTACCCCAATATATCAGGGGGCCTCCCGGGCGGTGGGGGGCAACCCGACCCAATGACATCAAAAGTAGGTCTAGAAATCAAAACTCCTTTGTCGCTTGAGTACCTGCCCTGAACCTGCAGCACACCACCAGAGCCTTTACATTGTGCCCCTCACCACTGCCAGCAGTTACCAGTCGCCTCTGCACATCAGACATTTTAGGCGCCCAGAGGGTGTTAACTCAGGTATGAAGCAGTTCGCTTAACACAACCACGCTGTCAATTCATTAACCAGTGTGTAAATATGGTTCATTAACCAATATACAGCAAAATGACTTTTTTTTTTTTTTTTTACATATCTGTTGGAGCTGGCATGGAGGTGACTTCTCTAGCTCAGCTTCACCGTTGCAGTGGCTGGTTCTAGAGACGGAGAGGGAGTTCATTCAGGCGATTCACTCAAGGTGCTGTGACATCCATACGCCTGTTCTCTGGGTGGATTTCTCAGTGGTTGCCCAAGATCAGACTTTACAGGAGGGAGTTAGTAGGGTGCTTGTCAGCAACCAGACTAAAGTTGTTACCCAGCAGACGGTGTCCTCTATGGCCAGGCGTTGCTGGTCCCACTCACGTCTCCTTCGTACAGACATTTTGACTTGAGGAAGCGACGTGCTGAACAACATGGGACATTTTATACCATTTCTGTTGGATGGTGCAGCCTGGTCACGCTGCTGGGCAAAGCTGGCCTGGGCCAATCAGGAAATGACCCATACTCATGGCAGAATCTTGGAACATCGAACTAGGATATGAGTTGTGTCCATTCTCACTATCCAAGGAGACAATGAGGCTATCACAATCCAGGGTGTAACCCAAACTAGTGAGGAGAGGTGGGGGGGCATGTCACCGCCTGCCCTGTAACCTGGGGTGCCCAGTAATGATTTGCTGCTGTAGCTCCCAACCTGGACCACTCACAAACAGCCTCCAGCATCCGGTCTTACCCCAGGTGTCTGTGTGTAGCTGCTGCCTGCCAGCCATGTTCAGCTCACACTCTGGCTTTCACAGCCTTGGTTATTACTGCAGGGTGATCCCAATACACATGCAGTCCCAGATTTCCCCCAGAAATGTGTGGCCTGTATTGTCCAGCCTTCTCCTGGACAGTCCTGATAGAATAGGTCCATTGCCCCTCTAAGGGGGATCAATATACAGTCATTTTTCCCACCCCAAATGGAGCTGCCCACACAGTTCACTTCATTTCAATTAAAGAAGAAAACAAATTTATTTAATCACAAAGGTAGATTTCAAGTGAGTACAAGTGATGAGGCATCAAAGTCAGAAATGGTCTCAAGAAAAATAAAAATAAAAACACTTCCTAGTACTAAACTGAACAAACTAGACGTGGTGCAAAGTGAAGTCCCTTGCCACAGGTTTCCAGTAGCACTGCTGACCAAGTTTCCAGTTCAGGATCAGTTCCTGAGGTCCAAGGGCTGCTTTTTTTTTTTTTTTTTTTTTTCCTTTTTGTCCTTTTAGGTGATAAGGAGAGATGAACAGGGAGAAATAACAAGAGGTGTTTCTGCCCCTCTCTTTTATAGTTCAATCACCCTTTGAAATGCAGACTTTTCTCAAAGCAACCCCTAAATAAAGTTCTCAGCTGAGCGGGAAGACGTGAACATGGTGGGAAAGAGGTTTCATGCTCGGCTAGAGGTGTTAACTTCTCCTTTGTTTTTGAGAAACACTTTTACCCACTCCCGAGACATGTCTGGTCAACACACTTCAGTTGCAATTTCAGCTTCTGTTCCTAATTTTTTAATACAAAGTTGCTGCATACATTTCACTATGATAATACTGGCCAGTAAGTTATAAGTTTTCAAATGATACCTATCATGTAAGGCATATTTTGTACAAAGATTATTATAGCAGTGTGTAGGGTTTGAATACAGGGGTATATTCCATCCCAGAGGCCTCTTGAGACTTTGGAAAACTCCAGTATCCCCATGTAAAACACTTTGTGCCGTCCCAGTTGGTGTCAGACCTGTGGGGTCGTGGAGTGAACCTCAGCTCCAGTCAGTAACCTACCTCCACAAGCTACTTTCCATGGGCTCCCTGCCCTGTGCTCCTTTGGCCAGCTTTGCGTGACTCCATGCTCCTTCCATCAGCACTCTGAGCTGTGTGCAGAAATTAGGGATGTAAAAGGTAAAGTGGTTAACCGGTAAGCATAGTCTTACCAGTTAGCCGCCTTAACCGTTAACCTCCGCGCCAGCTGGAGCGAGCCCAGCCGGAACAGCACCAGCCAGCCAGAGCAGGCCCATAAATGCCATATTTTACTTGTTTAAACCAGCAGTGTCCAATACGTTCACCACTAGCCGCATGTGGCAAATTAGCCACAATTCAATAGGCTATGCATGAGCAATGCGTTGGTGTATAGAAGACAGCAGCACTGGAAGACAGGTTGCGGGCTTCGATATACAGCTTAACGTGGCTAGGCTACAGTAATTTTGTGTTAGCAGTACCTGTTAATGATTTGAAAGGTCGTCTGTAATATGTTTTTAAATCCTTTTTTATAATGTGGTGAGTAAGAAACATTCAAAACCAAAAGTGTGGCTAGCATCGAATTTCAAACCACAAGTGCGGCTAGCATCAAATTGCTATTGGACACTGCTGGTTTAAACAGTTAACTTTTAAAATTGTATTTACATCCCTAGCAGAAATTTCCATCTAGAAGTTCGAACAATCTCTATGGAAAGTCTCTTTCCACTCCTGGGTGGCTCCGTCCTTGGAGAGTAGTTCATCCCAGAGACATATACAGGGATTTGACTCATTTGCGTAGTCTGTGGGCATGGCTAACAGGAGAGAACAGTTGAGGAAAGAACACGAACAGCTCTACGCACCTCTGTGCCAGGGCTTGATTTTTCTGTACCCATCAATGATTACATGTGTGATGTCACTTCATATGCGAGACTCACGGAGGAATTCTGCACCACTGCGCAAGCACAAACTTCATGTGCCCCACAAGTTATTTGTCACCCCAGAATAATTGATTTGGATGGAGCAGCGCTGCAATTACACCTTTCCCCCCTGGGGACTGTTATGGCACCAGAAGAGAGGGCAGCTGGCTTACGGCGGGAGCAGCCAGCCACAGAGAGGGAGGGGGTCAGAGGATGCATCACAGTGCTCTGCCCGTGGGGGTCAGGTGTGGAGACAAGGAGTATGGGGGAGATGGACAGAATGGGACACACAGGGTTCCTGGGAAAGGCTGTGACCACCTACTCTAAGATCGCCCCACCTGGCTGCTCTTCCCCACACTGCTCAGTTAAGTCCCATTCCCAAACTCCACACAGTCTCTGCTGGGCATCCTGGGGACAGGACCACCCGCTGGTCTGATTCTGCTGGCACTGTGCCAGGCCCGCCAGCAGCCCCTCAGGATCTGGTGGTGGCAGAGTGGTGTTAGTGAGTCAACTGGGGCCAGGTGAGGTTGCCCAAGTGAGCAAAGCATTTGCCACAGTCAGCACACCTGTACAGCCGCTCCCCGCCGTGAATGCGCTGGTGTATTCCCAGGTATTAGCTTGTTGCCACGACTGAACTTCTTACCCCAGTCAGCACAGCGGTACGGCTGCTCCCCTGTGTGTGTGCACGAAGATGTCTGGTCAGCGTACTGGCATTGCCGAAGCTTTTCTTGCAATCGTCACAGTGGTAGGGCCACTCCCCTGTGTGCGTGCGCTCGTGTGTTTTCAGGGTTGAGCTCTGGAAAAAGCCCTTGCCGCAGTCAGTGCAGCGGTGAGGCCGTTCCCCGGTGTGTGCGCGCTGGTGGGTTCTCAGCTTTGAGCTCTCCGCAAAGCTCTTGCCACAGTCAGAGCAGTGGTGCAGCTCCTGCCCGGTGTGCGCGCGCTGGTGTGTTGTCAGGGTTGAGCTCTTTGCAAAGCCCTTTCCGCAGTTGGTGCAGCGATACGGCCACTCCCCGGTGTGCATGCGCCAGTGTATTCTCAGCTTCAAGCTCGCTGCAAAGCTCTTTCCACAGTCAGTGCAGCGGTACGGCTGCTTCCCGGTGTGCGTGCGCTGGTGTATTCTCAGCTTCGAGCTCGCTGCAAAGCTCTTTCCACAGTCAGAGCAGCGGTACGGCCGCTCCCCGGTGTGTGTGTGCTGGTGTGGTCTCAGATTTGAGCTCTGGGCAAAGCTCCTGCCGCACTCAGTACAATTGTAAGGCAGTTCCCCAGTGTGAGTGCGCTGGTGTCTTTTCAGGTGGGCAAACTGTGCAAAGCCCTTTCCGCAATCAGCACAGTGGTGCGGCCGCTCCCCAGTGTGTGTGCGCTGGTGTGTTCTCAGCTTTGAGGACCATCTGAATCTTCTGCCGCAGTCAGCACAGCAATACGGCTGCTCCCCGGTGGGCACGCACTGGTGCTGGGTCAGTGCAGAGGGGTTGCTGAACCTCTTGCCGCAGTCGATACAGTGATGGGGACACCAGCCCATGGGGAGTCTCTGGTGCGTAGCCAGGTCCGGTCTCTGCCTGAGTCTACCCAGGGGATGGACTGCGTCCTGTGCATGCATCCATCTGTGGGCTGTGGGATTCTGCGTTCCTGCCGTGCTCTCTCCACATTCAGACTGTGTCCTCGTTCCTCCCAGGATCCTGAGCCCTGCTGGAGAGAGCAGAGGGAATCCCGGTGTTAGCTCACGGTTAGGGCTGCAGATATGTCAAGGACAGGAAAATGTCACGAATGGAGCAATTTCCCCTCACCCTGCAATGGCCGCTCCTTTCCCACAGGGGTGCACCCAACACCTTGCTGTGGGCATTGAGACCTGGCCTGTGGGGTTACAGTGCCACTCAGATTTGCCCCTGCATCCAGTCACGATGGTCGGGGAGGCAGGTCAAATTTCAGTGACTGGCCTTGCCACCCATATGTTCTCTACCCCACACCAACCCCTCTGCACCAGGCTGGAGTTAGGGATGCAGTGCTGGGAGAAGGGTGCTTCTCTGGGCAGCAAGTTCCCCCTGGTCAGGGCAAGGAGAAGGGCAGGTGTTGTAAATTGGGGGGGGGGGGGGAGTACACCCAGCCAGTCAGTTAGCTATAAAAATCCTTAGTAGCTGTTCTCTTTGCTTTACCTATAAAGGGTTAAGGACTCTCACTGCGATGCTTAGGTAAGAGGAAGCGAGTGTGGACCTGGCCAAAAGAGCCAATGGGAAGGCTAGAACTTTTTAAAATTGAGAAAAAAATTCCCCTTTGTCTCTCTGTTGTTTTCTCAGCTGGAGAGAGAGGGCACCAGCTATGCTGTAAGAAGCTTGGGGCCCATAGTCGCCAACTTCTGCTGGCACCGGTGGGTGCTTTACCTGCTCTGGCCCCGCCCTGACTCCACCCCTGCCCCATCCTAACCCCTTTCATAGATACTAAGGTCAGAAGGGCCCATTATGATCATCTAGTCCGACCTCCTGCACAACGCAGGCCACAGAATCTCACCCACCCACTCCTGCGAAAAACCTCTCACCTATGTCTGAACTATTGAAATCATGGTTTAAAGACTTCAAGGAGCAGAGAATCCTCCAGCAAGTGACCCGTGCCCCATGCTACAGAGGAAGGCGAAAAGCCTCTAGGGCCTCTTCCAATCTGCCCTGGAGGAAAATTCCTTCCCGACCCCAAATATGGTGATCAGCTGAACCCTGAGCATATGGGCAAGATTCACCGTTCCCTGCCCTAACTCCACCCCCTCCCTACACCTATTCCAACCCCTTCCCCAAATCCCAGCCCTGACCCCGCCTCCTCCTCTGAGCACACTGCGTTCCTGCTCCTCCCCGCATTTGAAGCGACAGATATGTAGGTAGAACAGGAATGTTTAGACCAAGGGTGGGCAAACTTTTTGGCCTGAGGGCCACATTGGATTTCCGAAATTGTATGGAGGGCCGGTTGGGGAGGCTGTGCCTCCCCAAACAGCCAGGCGTGGCACTGCCCTCCCTAACCGGCCCTCCATACAATTTCGGAAACCCCATCCAAACCCCCCTCTCCTTCCTGACGGCCCCCCTGGAACCACAGCCCCATCCACTCCCTCTGCTCTCTGACCACCTCTGGACCCCCCGCCACCCCATCCAACTCCTCTCCTTCCTGACAGGCCCCCCCCCCCGGACACCTGCCCCATCCAACCACCCCTTCTCCCTGTCCCCTGACCACCCCCGGAACCCCCACCCCTGACTGCCCCCTGCCGCCCCATCCAACCCCTCCTCTCATTCCTGACTGCCCCCCCGGGGATCCCTGCCCCCATTCAACCCCCCTGTTCCCCGCCCTCTGACTGCCCCAACCCCTATCCACACCCCCGCCCCCTGACTACCTCCCGAACTCCCCTGCCCTCGATCCAAACCTCCGACCCACCCGCTCCCTGCCCTCTTACCGCGCTGCCTGGAGCACGGGTGGCTGGCGGCCCGGCTGCACCAGGACAGGCAGCCATGCGCTGCGCAGCAGAGAGCACCGGGTCGAGCCGCAGCTCTGCAGCCCCCCCCCCCCCCCCCGCCCAGAGCATTGCGCCGGCAGCGCGGTGCGCTGAGGCTGCGGGGGAGGGAGAACAGCAGGGAAGGGGCTGGGGGGAGCTTCCCCGGCCGGGAGCTCAGGGGCCAGGCAGGAGGGTCCTGCAGGCCGTAGTTTGCCCACCCCTGGTTTAGACAGACGCGATCAGGTTTCTCTCTTTACTTTGGGCTTGTGGATTCGTCTGTGCTAACACAGGTGCTTTTGTTTTGTTTTTGTAACCTTTAAGCTGGACCCCAAGAAAGCCATTCCTGGTGTTTAATCCTTGCAGTTGCATTTCTGTACTATATATATCTAACAGCAGCCTAATTTTGCAGATGTGTTTTCTTGCTTTTTTGTTTGTTCAATAAAACTTACTTTTTTTTTTTTTTTTTTTTTAGAGGATTGGATTTCTCTGTCTTAAGAGGTCCGTGCACATGTTTTTCTATTAGCTGGTGGCAACAGCTGATTTCTTTTTCTTTTCCTTTTCTCAGCTCTTCCCCATAGGGGGAGCTGAAAGAGTTTGGCGGTGCCCCACAGGAAGGAATTCCCAAGTGCACCTTCCTGGGCTCTCAGAGGGGTTCTGCACTTGGGGGGGGGGCAGCATTTACCAACCCAAGACCAGGCGGATCTCTAACCTTGGGAGTTTAATACAAGCCTGGAGTGGCCAGTATTAAGTTTTAAAGTCCTTGCGGGCCCCCACTGTTGGGATATATAAGGGTTAAGTAAAGACATGGAAAACCGCTGGTGTGCTGGCATGGTATCAGGGAGTAGACACAGGCACGCACTATTCCTTCGCCTAACAGATAAAGTGTTACCCCTTTCCCCTCCCTTCTCCTTGTGAAGAATTAAGAAGTGTTGCAGCTGCATAAGAATTGTGGGGATCTAAAGAATACCTTTTGGGTAAAGAAGCGTTATCTCCTCCTCCCTTCCTTTCCCAGCTACATAAGCAAGCCCTGGGTCATGGTCGCTTTCTCCCTCCCCTGCAAACTGCTGATCCAAGGAGTTCATTACTGCAATTATAGCAAAAAAGTGTATCTTCAAAGTAAAACTTATAGGCAAATATGCTAATGAGGTAAATAGTAATCAGGGGCGGGAATAATTATATTCAGTATAGGCAAAAAGAAAAGGAGGACTTGTGGCACCTTAGAGACTAAAAAATTTATTTGAGCATAAGCTTTCGTGAGCTACAGCTCACTTCACCACTGAATGCATCCGATGAAGTGAGCTGTAGCTCACGAAAGCTTATGCTCAAATAAATTTGTTAGTCTCTTAGGTGCCACAAGTCCTCCTTTTCTTTTTAGCAGATACAGACTAACACGGCTGCTACTCTGACATCTGTCACTCAGTATAGGGTTATCAATACTCATTGTATTTCAACTACCTGAAAGGCGGTTCCAAAGAGGATGGCTCTAGACTGTTCTCAGTGGTAGCAGATGACAGAACAAGGAGTAATGGGCTCAAGTTGCAGTGGGGGAGGTTTAGGTTGGATATTAGGAAAAACTTTTTCACTAGGAGGGTGGTGAAACACTGGAATGCGTTACCTAGGGAGGTGGTGGACTCTCCTTCCTTAGAAGTTTTTAAGGTCAGGCTTGACAAAGCCCTGGCTGGGATGATTTAATTGGGGATCGGTCCTGCTTTGAGCAGGGGGTTGGACTAGATGACCTCCTGAGGTCCCTTCCAACCCTGATATTCTATGATTCTAGGATTGTGTGGGCGTTCATATTACTCCATAAGGCTTTTGGGGGTGTTGTAATAAATGTAGGAATTTACATACTAATGTAAATAAAAAGAGTATGATGTAACTAATCCAGTGCTTACTGGACAATTGGGTCCAGGGGAACAAGTACCGCAATAAAGAAGCCCATCTACTCAAATCCGCCCCTGGGTCAGCCTGTTCTTCTTCCAACACCCACCTTGTGCAGTCGAAGTGCCAGAGCAGGGAATCAACCTTGACAGCAGGGTTTATTAAAAATCCTGGAGCAGTCACAGTAAATTTACAGACCTGTGATTTTACTAAAGTTACTGTAACCGCTCCATAATTTTTGATAAAAAAAAGTGTGTGACAAATCTGCAGCCTGACTCAGGGTGGTTCTACCCTATGGTGTTTCCGCAGCACCTAGCGCCTGCTCCCACAGGGGCTATGCATGTCTTGGGTCTTGGCTTAAGCTTCAGTTGTAGCCTGCCCAGGATACAGGCAGCGCCTGGCACAACAGGACCCTGGTTTTGTTTTCAAACTGATTTTGTCTTTATTGCAATCAGAGGGGTTTATTTATGTGGTATTAGTTCTTCACTTTCTCCTGTTTTGTAGGATGAGGCCTGTTCCCCAGTTTTTTTGCTGTTATAATTATATTGGTTTGAAACTAGTTTAGTTGAGGGGCTACAATCCCTTCATGTGGACGCAGTGAGACCAGTTTAAAGCTGTTTAGAACAATCTAGCTTATTCCTGTGGGGGTGTGAGTCCTTTTCTAGGAATTCCTTTGAAGAAATCATTTACTCTCGGCCTGAGGTTTCAGTCTTTATGTGAAACGAAAACTAAACTAAAATCCTCAAGAAGATGAGGGTTTTGGGGGTGTCTGTGTGTGAAGGATTTGAGGGGATGACCAGTCACTCAGAGTTTGTGTGATGTAACCTGGAAAACATGTCTGTATTGTGTCACAACCCGCTCCCTGGCACTGCTGAGCTGGAAGGGGTGAATGGCTGCCACCCAACCTTTGGTCTACAGACAGTCACAGACACGATAGGGCTGAGGGCTGTGCTAAGCATTGACACTGAAGCAATGTAAGTGACAAAGGTTTCATGCCACAAAGAGCAGGAGGAGAGGGGATGGGACAAAGGCCATACCACCACCCTCTCTCTCACAGCCAGCCCATACACCAGGGTACTCCAAGTCATGGCCCGCAGGACAATTTAATCTGGCCCCTAAATGTGTCCACTCCCCCCACAGCAGCCGCCTGGCCCGCGGGGCAGTTTTAGAGCATTACAGCGAAGTGCTGCAGGTGCTAGAGATCTGTTCTACACAATGGCGCCTCTGCATGGCGTCACCTTACACTAGTCGTATGTGACTGACCCTGCCCGGCGTCATTCCCAGCTTTCTCCTTGCTCGCTGGGGACAGGTTTCTTCAGTCTGAGAGGTCACATGCGAAGTGAAGCAGCAGAGAGGGGGTGGGGTGGGAACCTGGGGAGAACAGCACCTTCTCTGCCAAGGGCCAGCGACTCTGGGATGCTCTTGCAGGGGGCAGAGCCATGAAAAGCCATTTGAAAAAATCTCTAGGGCGCCCCTTACCTTGGTATGATTTTCTGAGGTGTGGGAAGCCTAGCAGGTGTTGTGTTCTATGACTGGACAGGCCTGTCTTTCTACCCAGGTGCTTGTTTGGCCCCCATCAGCCAGTTCACACAGTCTCTATCTTTCTCTCCCCTCCTCCCCCACACCAGTCCATTTACCCCATCTCCTCAGAGCGAGGGCAGGGGAGACAGGGCTCAGGAGAGCTTTCAGTGAATGTCTTAGAGAGAGCACCCAGCGTCTCTCAGAAACTTCGCCAGCAGCCAGCACACAGACTGATTCTGTGTTACACACACACACAGTCTCTGGCTCTTTCACACTCACCTCTGAACACATACTTGTAATATTGTCGTTACTTCTTGGTACTTTCTGTAATGCATATATATTTTGACTGGTCTAAACACTGGCCCCTAATTCCCAGCTTCAATTTGTCTCTCTTCAGCTCCCAGCCAGTGAATCTCGCTCTGCCTTTGCCTTCTACATGAAGGAGCGCTCCGCTAGCAGGTGTGTAAATCAGAAGGGACTGGATTATTAGGACTCACCTGAGGAGGGGCTCTCAGGCCCAGAGTGTACCCTGGAGCCCTCGGCATCCCAGATCCAGAGCTCTGCCTCCCCTACCTCGATCCGGTGGATTAAGTCTGGTTTGGAACCTGAAGAGCCTGTTTTGGGGGAAAGTTTTATTCCTAAAGTTTTGGGGGCAGGGACTCGTTTGTGTGTCGGTGCAGCCCAGCACAACAGGGCCCACATCTCGGTCAGGGTGTGTCTGCACAGCACCTGGCACGATGAGGCTCCAATCTCGGACACTGCTTCAGAGGAAAGCGCAAGAGATCCCAAGCAGGAGAATAATGAAATAAACCAGGGATCTCAGACTCCAATCACCAGGAGAGTCACACGAGTACTAGTACATTGGCCCAAGGGCCGCATCACTGACACCCCCCCCACTGCCCCTGCCCCCCATTCCAACCCCTTCCCCAAATCCGCGCCTCTGCCCCACCTCCTCCCCTAAGCACGCGGCTCCGGGCTCCTCCCCCCTCCCTCCTGGAAAGCGCTAAGCACCTGGAGGTAAGCAGAGGAGCAGGGATGCGGCGCGTTGGGGAGAGGGGGAGTGGGGAACCCCTGAAATAAACCTTTCTTAGAGGAGATTTCTTTCTGTCTCTCACTTGTACTCTGAATTGGCAACATCTACAACCCTTCTCACTTTGCAGTGGGAGTCAAGTTTAAAGCCTTGCTGGGGTAACTCTAAATCAGAGGTGGGCAAACTTTTTGGCCCAAAGGCTACATCGGGGTTGTAAAATTGTATGGAGGGCCGGCTAGGGAAGGCTGTGCCTCCCCAAAGAGCCTGGCCTCGCCCACTATCCGTCCCCTCCCACTTCCCACCCCCTAACTGCCCCCTCACAATCTCCGACCTATCCAAACCCCCCTGCTCCTTGTTCCCTGACCGCCCCTCCAGAGACCCCCCCATCCCTAACCACCCCTTATCTAAGCCCCCCTGCTCCTTGTCCCCTGACTGCCCCCCCAGGACCTCCCCACCCTAACTGCCCCCCCAGGACCCCAACCCCCCGTTCCCTGTCCCCTGACTGTCCCGACCCCTATCCACACCCCAGCCCCCTGACAACCCCCCAGGACTCCCACACCCTATCCACACACCCTGTTCTCCATCCCCTGACCACTCCCCCAGAATCTCTGTCCCATCCAACCGCTCCCTGCCCCTTATCCAACCCCCTGGCCCCGGCCCCCTTACCAAGCTGCTCAGAGCAGCGTGCCGGGCGACCACGCGGAGCCAGACATGCTGCCCCGCAGGAGTGCACAGCCCTGCCCCCCAGAGCGCTGCCCACGCGGTGGCGTGGCTCCGGGGGAGGGGGAGAAGGCAGGGGAGGGGCCGGGGACTAGCTCCTTGTCCGGGAGCTCAGGGGCTGGGCAGGATGTGGCCAGCCGTAGTTTGCCCACCCCGCTCTAGATGTTCCATAGAAATATCCCATTCTGCTAACACCTTGGCCTCTACGCTATCTTGTGGCAGTACGTTCCATAGGACAACTGTGTGACATGGATTTCCTTGTCTTCCTTCCTTCCTACAGAAACACCAGTGAACACCCATTAGTTTCAGATTAAGAGACAGGGTGAATAGAAAATCCTCCACCACCTTCTTTCTGGTCATTATTTCACTTACCCAACTGTCTCCTGCAACATGGATCATGGGGAAGACTTTGGAAGAAGGGAACTTTGCTCCTTTGCCACCTTATAGCTGTTGAAAATTTTCGGGCATGTCATTAAGGCAAATCGGCCACAACGTGTCATGGCAGGTGTCACTGTTACACAGACATTCCAGTTCTTTTGCATTGTTCAACTGGACAGTTGTTAAATTTACTATGTTCATTCTTTTGGGGGAGGTGGGGAGCTGTTGCAGCAGCAGTGTTTTCCCCCTGCCTTATTTGTCTGACTAGAGTCAGCTCCTGAGGCAGAGTTGCTGCCCTCAACCTCTGGCTGGGATTCCGGGAAGAGATGGTTGCTCATGGGCTCTTTGCTACCATCAGGGATGTGCCACGACTGAGGCAGGTAATTCAAATAAACCAGTTACACCAAGATTAGCCCCAGGCTCTGTAGCCCTGAGTTCTCCTCCAACAGCGAGCTGACCTGAAAGGGGCTGGCATTTGCCACCACTCAGTGACAGGGTGCCACATAGGAAACCCAAATGTTTTACAGATGTGAATAAATGAAGGGAAATTGGTCCTTACCCAAGGAAACGAGGGCCTGGTAATTCCTCAGCATCTGGTCCCGGTACAGATGCTTCTCTGGCCGGGACAAGAGCTCCCACTCCTCCCGGCTGAAATACAGAGCCACGTCCTCAAACGCCACCCGCAGCTGCCGGCACAAGCGTTACACACTCAGCACCCTCCGCTCCAGCCCCAGCCCGGGCTCTCAGCAGGGGACGCGGGTTCTAGGGCAGCGGCCCCCGGGGAACCCCCAGCCCAGCAGCTGTGACCCAGGGAGACCCCCCCGCACAGCCCCCCGGGGACTCGGGCCCTGCTGGCCGGGGACAGGAGCCGCCCTCGGCTCCCCAGGGGGCTCTGGGGCGGGGCGCTGGGAAGGGCGCGAATCCCAGGGCAGGGACCAGGCTCCTCCCCCGGCCGGAGTCCCCGCCTCCGCCCCAGGCCTGTGCTCGGCCCCGCTCCCGGCCCCGGCTCGGCCGCCTCGGGGCTCCTCGGCCCGGCTCCGCGTGTCCGCCCGGCCCGGGGCCCCCAGCGCCGCTCCCCGGCCCCAGCGCTCCGGCTGCGGCAGCCCCCAGCCCCGGGGTCACTAGCGCGGGAGGGACCCGGCCCCGGCCCCCCTCGGCCCCAGCCGGGACCAGCCAGTGCCCGGCCGGGGAGTCCCCGCCCCGCGTCCTACCTGCGCCGGCCCCGCTGCAGCCATCGCCGGGCTCGGCTCCGGCCCCAGCCGCTTCCTCCGCCCGGGCAGCGACTTCTCGCCCCGCGGCTGGTGCCTCCCCGGGCCGCTTCCCTGCGCACGAGGCGGGCTGGGATCCAGGGGGCCGGGAAGGCCCCGCCCCGCTCCAGTCCCGCTGCCCTCCCCGGCCGCCCCACCGGCTCTGTCGGGGAGCCGGGGGAGGCTCCAGCGCAGGGACCTTCTGGCCCAGCCCCCCGGACTCCCACTTCACCGCGAGGATCCCGGAGCCCTGCGGTGGGGCTCTGTCCCTAAGAGCAGCATGTGCTGGAACTCGTGTCTCTGGGGGCTCCCTCTGCCCCCCTTCCCATCCTGAGCGAACCCCTCTGGGTGTCAAGCTGAAGGCCAGCCTGGGGTGCAGATGGAGCTGCGACAAGCCAGAGAGAGAAGGTCCCCCACATGAGGCTGGGGAAGCAGGGGCATGAAATCCATGGGTGGCATAACGGGGGTGGGGGGCTGTAATACAAGGGGATGGACAGAGGGTGTGGATCGGGGCCAAGTAAGGTGACCAGACATCAAATGTGAAAAATCAGACAGGGGGTGGGAGGTAATAGGGGCCTATGTAAGAAAAAGACCCCGAAATCAGGACTGTCCCTGTAAAATTGGGACATCTGGTTGCCCTAAGGCAAGGACACATGGGACTGATGCGGTGCGATTTGAAACACACTGGGAGAGAAAAGGGGTTGCCAGTAGATTTCTTTTTCTGACACTCTTTAATTAAAGATTAATTTTTAATTCTTGGAAACTCCAGGCCCAAGGGTTGTCAGCCCTAGTGAGAAATGGGATGGGGGGACTGGGACCCAGTGGGCAGAGGGGAGGGGCTAGAAAAACGGTAGGGAAGGAGCAGAAGGTGGGTGGGAATAGAACATGGGGGCAGATCGGGCAGAATGCTAGAGAAGGGGGCCCATGGGATAGGGGTCAGGACCTGGGGACAGATGAGAGCAGGCCACTGTGGGGCAGATTGCCACAGTAGGGGGCTGGACCTGGGGGCACACGGAAGGGGCAGGATGCAGATGCACTAGAATACGGGAGGCCAGGGAGATGTGGACAGGAAGGCTAGGGCAGTGGTGTTAGGATATAGGGGGCAGGAGCCATGGGGTTGGGGCAGGTAGGCTTGGGTAGGACACAAGGAGCGGAGAGGGGCAGGAGGACTAGAGCAGGTGGCAGATGAGAGGGAGGAGGAACCACTTACCTGGTTGCATACCCCTGAGCTTACCCAGGGAGAGGCTGCCAGGGGCCAGGCTGGGCTCTGGATGTCAGTTCAGAGCGACTGCACTTGTATTAGCCCTCAGTGGCCCAACCAGGGCACCCGCTGTCAGGCTTCCAGCTCCCCAGTTGTTCCCTCTCTTGGCTGAAGACACTTGCCCCTCTCCCTTCTGATAGGGGTATTTCCAGGTTGCACCGTTCTCCCTTCCCTGTGTTATCCCAGCACAGACAGGCTGCCCAAGGACTTTCTTTTCAGAAATTGTTAATAGATGCAGTGCGACAGGTATAAAGTACCACCCAGCATTTCCTAGCAAGTCTGCTTTCTTCTTAAGGCACAAAGAACTACAGAGAAAACACACAAAATAAATCAAATAAAAATAAGAAACCTACACTCATGCTAGCTAACAAGACCAGGATTCCCCAACCTGCCATGGATTCTGGCAGAAGCAGTCCTTCAAACCCCTGCCCAATTGTGTTCCTTGTGGTTACCAACTCTTCCCAGTTTCAGCTCAAAACTAGCACCCAGTCCTTCCAGCCCTCCCCTAAGGCCCGAAGTTCTGCGTGGGTCAGGAGTCCTGTCCATTTGATGGATCAGGAAGAAGGCCCTGAGCCTGTTTGAAACCAGGCTAGTTATTCACAAAACCCTTCTTTGTGGTTTGGTCCCTAGAGAATCCAGTCTGAACTAGTACATGCAGATCTCTCTGGGGTGGGATAACAGAGGAAGGATATTAGCCTCCCTACTAGAGAAGGTATGAGCAAGGTAACAATAATGCATACACAGCTGCATTTTTAGTATAATGTACCCCAAAGATATTAACCCTAATTCAATACAGTTTAACTTAATTCACTAAAGTGTATCATAATTCCATACGGTTTGTTCAGGATATTATAGGTCAGGCTGTGTTTTAGTCACAGGTATTTTTAGTAACCATGACCTGTCCATGATTTTTGTTCCAGCCCCTAACTAAAACTTGGGCCAGGGGGCCACCCCCAGGACCCCTCTTGCGCTGGGAGTGGGGGAGGGAGGCGGGCAGGCGGCAGAATGTACTATTGCCACCCTTTCTTTAGGAGAAAATACAGTGGGTGACTCTTGTCAGCATACATTTCAATAAAATCTCTTGAGAAGTTCAGAGTTTCCAAAAGGGCTCTTAAGGATGCCACATCAGTAGGGGTGGGAAGTTTTCTAATCAACTCCACCCATTGTGCAGCTGAGGCTCATCCTTCCTTTCCCAATATGACCCCTAAATATTTTACCTCTTGGTGTCCCGATTGGGCCTTGGCTCTGCTAGCCTTGAATACGGTATCTTGGATGATCTGTAACACCTCCTCAGTGATCCTACCAACCTATTGTCCCCATGCACCAATAGATCATCAACTTAAGAAATTACTCTCTTTTGCTCATCAGGTGTCAATTTTTCCCACATCTTAACCACATGGGAGTGACAAATTGTGGGTGCGTTATGAAAACCCTGAGGGAATCTTGTGCAACCGAAGTGTCGTCCCCTGTAGCAGGGCGAGCACTCACCGCTGCAGCGCCTCCTGCTGGTCAGTCCAGGAATTAGCTCATCCCGCTCAGGATCGCCCTCCTCTGTCCAGTTTCTCCCCTGCCCTTACCTGCCCCTCCACAGTCCCTTTATCTCCACCAGTTCAGGCCCTGCATCCCTCCCGGACCACAGTTCCCATGGTTTAGGGTCCTCCCCTCCCAGGGGATCCCAATCCCATAAGCCAACCTCGCCTCAGTGACCCATTGCCAGTGTTCATTCATTCGGGCAGCTAGGCCTTGCATTTCTGTTGCACTGTTTGCATTTTGCACGCATGCCTGTCCTACCCACAGGTAGAGGAACTTCATTAAAATATTCCCAAACTGGGTCTCTTTTATGGCCTGCTGCCATTATAGGTTTTCCCTTCTAGTGAGGGAATGGTATGGTAGAGCTCGAATCAATGAAGGCTACACTCAGAAAGAGCTCAAGACTTCTGGAATATGCTGCTCAAACAGTTTCACTTTTGTTTCTACTTCCTGTCCCTCCCTTCTCACATTTATCTCCAGACTTCTCCTTGTCCAGATCTATTCCGCCCCCAACAATCTTCTATTCATTGAACTTTTTGAAACTTTGCACTTTTAGAGAGAGGTAAGGGATTGACTCTGTGTACACAAACTTACAGAGGGACAATAGGGTTGAGGTCTGTTATTTCTCACCTCTATATATCATTTATTTATTTAAAACATTTTTGCTGTTAATAAGCATGTTATTTCTAGAGACACAAATCCACAGTTTGAGAACTGCAAAACTAAGCATCTCTGATGGTATCTTCTAGACTGAGCACTAAGTCCCATTGGGTAGATAGAAAGATTAACCTAAATAATCTATACAGAAGCCTCTGGAACCCAATAAGATTGGGTCCCTAATCCATGAACTATTGGAACTCATTTACAAAACTCATTTACAAAACTTTTCTTAAACATTACATGAATATATTTTCTCATACTATATTGTCTCATACTATAGAATTCTTAAACATTACATAAATATATTGTCTCATATTATAGAATTAGAATTTATAATCCCTATTCCATTATGAAATATCTTTGAGCTATAATGTATCTTAATTAAAACTTTTTTTCCTCAAAAAGCATTTTTTCAAAAAAAATCTGATTTACATCAAAAAAATCTGATTTAAATTAAAAAAAATCTGAATTTTTGTATTTTAAAAAAATCATTGATTTTTATCCACCTTGAGTAGCACTGATCCTGTTGCCCCTAACCCCAGCACCTCCTAACCTCTATTAGCCCAAGGCCCGCACCGTCCCTGGCTGCTGGAACAGAGGATGCTGGTCTGTGGGGTAGTGTCTCCCATTCTCATCCTTCTTCCACTGTACCTTTCCTCTGTCTCACAACACCTCCCCTAACGTGACTGGGTCTCTGTCCCGCTCTTGCAGCTACTTCACATAAGTGGGGGGAAGCCCAGTCCCTGTGGTTCAGGCGGCCTAAGATAACATCTAACCGTGGCTGAAGAGGGGAAGGGTTTGGGACAGGTGGTTTAGGGCAGGGAGGGTCACCAGGGGCCTCAGGACTCCTCGGTTCTATCCCTGGCTCTGGGAGGGGGATAGTTAGAGTCAAGATGCCTGGGTCCTACCCCTGGCTCTTGGAGAGGAGAGGAGTGGAGGCTGGTGGTTTAAAGTAATAGGGGCTGGGAGCCAGGACTGGCCTGGAATGGGATCCCAGCCATGTCTCCCTTGTGACACTTCCTGCAGACCCAACCCTGATCTCGACACCAACCTGGCCAACATCATCGAGCAGTGCTGGAGAAAGAGCATGCCCAAAGCATCCATTGAGGACGCCATCAAAGGAGGGGTAAGTAGCTGGGTCCTGCCAGCTCATCTCAGGGGGCAGAGGGGCCCTTGCTGCATTCTATGGGCCAGGCCAGATCCTGCCAAGGGGCATTGGGAGCCTTGAGGGAGGGAGCGAGGCTGGGGTTGTGGCTATGGTGCTGGGCTGGGCTACAGGACTCCTGGTGTCTATTCCTAGCTCTGCCACTTGCTGCCTCTGTGACCATGGGCAACTCACTTGGGTCATAGGGAATTGCCAGACGGGATCAGTGCAGAGGTGTGTCCACTCCAGTGTCCTGTTTCCAGCACCAGAGGCTGCAGAGGTTGGTGTAAGAATCCCGGAGTAGCAGATGTGGGGATAATCATCCTGTGCTCGTGTCACTGTGCTTCAGTGGGTCACACCTGAGAATATCAGAATCAGGACAAACTGCTGAGAAATAGGGCAGACACATGTCAGAACTGGTGGTTGTTCTTCCATAAGTTATGCCACACCAGCAACAGAAGTAAAACTTCTGTCTCACTACACTGGCTAACAAGAAGTCAGAATTGCAGCCTCGTTAGGTATCCCAGTCCTTGTTTCACCACCCAGACACTAGACTTAATGATGAGTGGTTATTTAAAACCAAAAAGAAAAGGAGTACTTGTGGCACCTTAGAGACTAACCAATTTATCTGAGCATAAGCTTTCGTGAGCTACAGCTCACTTCATCGGATGCATACTGTGGAAAATACAGGAGATGTTCTTATACATACAAACCATGAAAAAATGGGTGTATACCACTACAAAAGGTTTTCTCTCCCCCCACCCCACTCTCCTGCTGGTAATAGCTTATCTAAAGTGATCACTCTCCTTACAATGTGTATGATAATCAAGTTGGGCCATTTCCAGCACAAATCCAGGTTTTCTCCCCACCTCCCCCACAAACCCACTCTCCTGTTGGTAGTAGCTTATCTAAAGTGATCACTCTCCTTACAATGTGTATGATAATCAAGGTGGGCCATTTCCAGCACAAATCCAGGGTTTAACAAGAACGTCTGAGGAAGGGGGGGGGGGTAGGAAAAAACAAGGGGAAATAGGTCACCTTGCATAATGACTTAGCCACTCCCAGTCTCTATTCAAGCCTAAGTTAATTGTATCCAATTTGCAAATGAATTCCAATTCAACAGTCTCTCGCTGGAGTCTGGTTTTGAAGTTTTTCTGTTGTAATATCGCAACTTTCATGTCTGTAATCGCGTGACCAGAGAGATTGAAGTGTTCTCCGACTGGTTTATGAATGTTATAATTCTTGACGTCTGATTTGTGTCCATTTATTCTTTTACGTAGAGACTGTCCAGTTTGACCAATGGACATGGCAGAGGGGCATTGCTGGCACATGATGGCATATATCACATTGGTAGATGTGCAGGTGAACGAGCCTCTGATAGTGTGGCTGATGTGATTAGGCCCTGCGATGGTGTCCCCTGAATAGATATGTGGGCACAGTTGGCAACGGGCTTTGTTGCAAGGATAGGTTCCTGGGTTAGTGGTTCTGTTGTGTGGTATGTGGTTGCTGGTGAGTATTCGCTTCAGGTTGGGGGGCTGTCTGTAGGCAAGGACTGGCCTGTCTCCCAAGATTTGTGAGAGTGTTGGGTCATCCTTCAGGATAGGTTGTAGATCCTTGATAATGCGTTGGAGGGGTTTTAGTTGGGGGCTGAAGGTGACGGCTAGTTGCGTTCTGTTATTTTCTTTGTTGGGCCTGTCCTGTAGTAGGTGACTTCTGGGAACTCTTCTGGCTCTATCAATCTGTTTCTTCACTTCCGCAGGTGGATATTGTAGTTGTAAGACTGCTTGATAGAGATCTTGTAGGTGTTTGTCTCTGTCTGAGGGGTTGGAGCAAATGTGGTTGTATCACAGAGCTTGGCTGTAGACAATGGATCGTGTGGTGTGGGCAGGGTGTAAGCTGGAGGCATGTAGGTAGGAATAGCGGTCAGTAGGTTTCCGGTATAGGGTGGTGTTTATGTGACCATCGTTTATTAGCACTGTAGTGTCCAGGAAGTGGATCTCTTGTGTGGACTGGACCAGGCTGAGGTTGATGGTGGGATGGAAATTGTTGAAATCATGGTGGAATTCCTCAAGGGCTTCTTTTCCATGGGTCCAGATGATGAAGATGTCATCAATATAGAGCAAGTAGAGTAGGGGCGTTAGGGGATGAGAGCTGAGGAAGCGTTGTTCTAAGTCAGCCATAAAAATGTTGGCATACTGTGGGGCCATGCGGGTACTCATAGCAGTGCCGCTGATTTGAAGGCATACATTGTCCCCAAATGTAAAATAGTTATGGGTAAGGACAGCTAGTCTTGTACATTTCTATCTCTTCACCCACTTCCACAATACACATAGGAAAGAACAGCTCTACCTCGTATAACCGAGCATCATGAACTTCAAAATGAACTCCATGGTTCTCTTTTCCTGTGTCACGTGGGCCACAAACAGACTTCTGAGACTGGCTAGACCCCTCTGCAGTGGAGAAGAATTCCTGACTTGCCATGCCACCGGACAAGCCGGCCATGGGCTCCCCAACATCCTCCAACTCGACCTCCTTGTCCATGACTTTGTCCTCAGGCTCGAGCCCCCATCCACCACCTCCAGCCCCGCCAAAGTATCCATGGGGCTCTTGGTAGTGCAGGTGCGGTGGCCACCAAGGATGGCGTCCAACTCCTTACAGAAGCGTCAGGTCTTAGTTGCAACACCAGACCACATGTTTGCTTCCCTTGCCTTCTGATACTCAGCTCCTTTACGTTTGCTAAGCACTGCTGCCTTCTCCTGTCCTGTAACCAAAAGGTTCGGGCACCATTTAGGGTTACCAGGTCCCAAAAACAAGAAACCCGGCAACCCTAAATGGCACCCGGACACAGAAGCCAAAACCTGGACCGGTGGCAACCCTACCAGTCATACAATAAGCACATACTGTGGAACTGCCCCCTCCTTTCATCTCATTAAAAGCTGGGGGGTTCTGGATGGTCAGATCTCTCCTTGCCCAGTGTGGCAGTGACATTGGGGAGGTTGTGGGGGGGCTGTTACTCTTTCATGCTGTACAAAGGGGTGTGTGAAGCCCAGTGTTTTCATTTAAAAGCACAGCAAGACATTACACACTGAAGAGCTGTTTTTAAAGACAGTGTGGTTCAGTGGGCTGAGCTATGGGCTGGGAGCCAGGAGACCAGAGTTCCATTCCCAGCTCGCCACTGGCCTGTTGACTGACCTTGGGTGAGGCTCTCTGTGCCTTGGTTTCCCCATCTGTAAAATGGGGATTGAGACACTAAGCTGCTTTGTAATGCACTTTAAGATGTACAGAGGCCCCCCATCTTTAAATTATCTCAAAAGAATAATATATTTCAACTAAAACCAAGGCAAACAACTCTCCCTCCTCTAAACTCCATATGTTGTGAGGCATTTTTTTCCTTCTCCAGCCCCAAAGCACAGGTCAGAGTGGGCTGTGTCAATCCAATCAAGGAGCTACTGTGTAAGCGGTGGGGCAATCAAAGCATCAGACAGACTTTCATGGAAGGGAAAAAGCAGCTGGTGCCCTAGGGGGATGAAGCCCACACTGTGCAGCCGGCTACTGCTGCCTTCAGCCCACCTTTGCACATCTGGTGCAATGGCTGCTCCCCTGCAAGAGGCATTGTGCTGTTTGACTCTCCCTCGGAGAACATCCACAACCATTTCCCTCCCTCGTGTGCATAAGTTGTTTTTACAAAAGAGAATTCATTTGCAGTGTGAGCTGTCGGAGGGGGAAGTGGCAACTTCAGGCTCTTCTAAACAGGCAGATGGTAAAATAAAACCAAACCTCTTTCCCTACTTTTAACCATGCATGTACAATTTATCATTTCCGAAGCATCCTGGTGGATTCTCCATCTCTGGCAATTTTTAAGTCAAGTTTAGATTTTAAAAAAATCAAAGCTCTGCTCTAGTTCAAACAGGTATTAACTCAGGGAAGTTCTTTGGCCTGTGTTATACAGGCGCTCAGGCTAAATGATCACAATGGTCTCCTGTATAGGCCTGGGGAAATTGTGCACCATTGCACAGGCGCAGAATTCATGTCCCCCGCAGATTTTTTTTTCCTCTGCAGAAAATACATTTTGTCAGAGAGGCGCTGCAGTTACACCTTTTGCCCACCAGGAGCTATTGTGGTGCCAGAATAGAGGATAGCCAACTCACAGCCATAGCAGAAGTGGCATTCCTCACAGCAACCTGTGAGGAAACATGCAAGATGAGGGGGGGACACAGACAGAGCAGGGCACACAGGACTTCTGTAAGGTCACATAGACTGGGGTTCATAGAATCATAGAATATCAGGGTTGGAAGGGACCCCAGAAGGTCATCTAGTCCAACCCCCTGCTCGAAGCAGGACCAATTCCCAGTTAAATCATCCCAGCCAGGGCTTTGTCAAGCCTGACCTTAAAAACCTCTAAGGAAGGAGATTCTACCACCTCCCTAGGTAACGCATTCCAGTGTTTCACCACCCTCTTAGTGAAAAAGTTTTTCCTAATATCCAATCTAAACCTCCCCCATTGCAACTTGAGACCATTACTCCTCGTTCTGTCATCTGCTACCATTGAGAACAGTCTAGAGCCATCCTCTTTGGAACCCCCTTTCAGGTAGTTGAAAGCAGCTATCAAATCCCCCCTCATTCTTCTCTTCTGCAGACTAAACAATCCCAGCTCCCTCAGCCTCTCCTCATAAGTCATGTGCTCTAGACCCCTAATCATTTTTGTTGCCCTTCGCTGGACTCTCTCCAATTTATCCACATCCTTCTTGTAGTGTGGGGCCCAAAACTGGACACAGTACTCCAGATGAGGCCTCACCAGTGTCGAATAGAGGGGAACGATCACGTCCCTCGATCTGCTCGCTATGCCCCTACTTATACATCCCAATATGCCATTGGCCTTCTTGGCAACAAGGGCACACTGCTGACTCATATCCAGCTTCTCGTCCACTGTCACCCCTAGGTCCTTTTCCGCAGAACTGCTGCCTAGCCATTCGGTCCCTAGTCTGTAGCGGTGCATTGGATTCTTCCATCCTAAGTGCAGGACCCTGCACTTATCCTTATTGAACCTCATCAGATTTCTTTTGGCCCAATCCTCCAATTTGTCTAGGTCCTTCTGTATCCTATCCCTCCCCTCCAGCGTATCTACCACTCCTCCCAGTTTAGTATCATCCGCAAATTTGCTGAGAGTGCAATCCACACCATCCTCCAGATCATTTATGAAGATATTGAACAAAACCGGCCCCAGGACCGACCCCTGGGGCACTCCACTTGACACCGGCAGCCAACTAGACATGGAGCCATTGATCACTACCCGTTGAGCCCGACAATCTAGCCAGCTTTCTACCCACCTTATAGTGCATTCATCCAGCCCATACTTCCTTAACTTGCTGACAAGAATACTGTGGGAGACCGTGTCAAAAGCTTTGCTAAAGTCAAGAAACAATACATCCACTGCTTTCCCTTCATCCACAGAACCAGTAATCTCATCATAAAAGGCGATTAGATTAGTCAGGCATGACCTTCCCTTGGTGAATCCATGCTGACTGTTCCTGATCACTTTCCTCTCATGTAAGTGCTTCAGGATTGATTCTTTGAGGACCTGCTCCATGATTTTTCCAGGGACTGAGGTGAGGCTGACTGGCCTGTAGTTCCCAGGATCCTCCTTCTTCCCTTTTTTAAAGATTGGCACTACATTAGCCTTTTTCCAGTCATCCGGGACTTCCCCCGTTCGCCACGAGTTTTCAAAGATAATGGCCAAGGGCTCTGCAATCACAGCCGCCAATTCCTTCAGCACTCTCGGATGCAACTCGTCCAGCCCCATGGACTTGTGCACGTCCAGCTTTTCTAAATAGTCCCTAACCACCTCTATCTCCACAGAGGGCTGGCCATCTCTTCCCCATTCTGTGATGCCCAGCGCAGCAGTCTGGGAGCTGACCTTGTTAGTGAAAACAGAGGCAAAAAAAGCATTGAGTACATTAGCTTTTTCCACATCCTCTGTCACTAGGTTGCCTCCCTCATTCAGTAAGGGGCCCACACTTTCCTTGGCTTTCTTCTTGTTGCCAACATACCTGAAGAAACCCTTCTTGTTACTCTTGACATCTCTTGCTAGCTGCAGCTCCAGGTGCGATTCAGAAGGGCTGGCGGGGGGGGAAGACACCCAATAACCCTCCTGCTTCACTCCCAGGCTCCTTCCTGGCAATTACTTCCCTTTCCCTGAGCTTCTCCATTACCCCTGAGTCCCTCAAGCCTTTGCACTGCTTCTGAGGGGCATGGTTCTGTATGGTAGTTTACACGACTTCTTACTCAAAGTTCTGTGTTAATATGCCTAGTAAAGAATCTATTTGTCAAAAAACACTAACGGAATCTTTTTTCAGAGTAGCAGCCGTGTTAGTCTGCAGCCGCAAAAAGAAAAGGAGGACTTGTGGCACCGTAGAGACTAACAAATTTATGAGAGCATAAGCTTTCGTGGGCTACAGCTCACTTTATGCTTATGCTCAAATAAATTTGTGGGTCTCTAAGGTGCCACAAGTACTGAATCTTTTTTGTATTGTTACAGACATACTTGCCGACATTTGAAATAAATTACCAAAATAATTGAAACCAGTGTGATTATATTGTGTTATTTGGACAAAG
This sequence comes from Natator depressus, assembly GCF_965152275.1. Classification (NCBI taxonomy): domain Eukaryota; kingdom Metazoa; phylum Chordata; order Testudines; family Cheloniidae; genus Natator; species Natator depressus. The sequence continues at coordinate 10,818,782 of NC_134239.1, forward strand.
AGAATATGCAGAATTTTAAAATTTTGTTTGGAGAATTTTTAGGCGTTGAATTCCCCCAGGAGTAATGGGAAACTCTCTCTGTGCGCCTGCCAGTCACACAGTTCATCAGGCCTCATGGGCAGTTGGGCCCGAGAACATTTTGATTGGTTACACTGTTTACACTGGCTTCTCCACATGCTGTGTGAATGCATCAGCTTCTTTAATAGGAAAGAAACACTGGGTTAGACAGCCCTCTGTTACACATTAGGTACATAATTCTTCTTTGTTACATTTCTATTTAGAATAGACGGCATGAGCAGTTCCTGAGTCTTTTTTCAATCACACACACTCGGTCAGAGGTGGGCAAACTACAGCCTGTGAGCCACATCTGGCCAGCGGGACCGTCCTGCCCGGCCCTTGAGCCCCCGGCCCCTCCCCCGCTGTCCCCCTTCCCCCGCAGCTCCATGGGCAGCATGGCTGGCTCCGGCCGGGCGGTGCGGCTGCTAGTCCTGCAGCTCTGAGCGGCATGGTAAGGGGGCAGGGAGCAGGGGGGTTGGATGGGGCGGAGGTTCGGGGGGGCTGGAGGTCAGGGGACGGGGAACGGGGTGGGGGGGTTGGACAGGCATGGGAGTCCTGGGGAGCCTGTCAGGGGCTGGGGCTGTGGATGGGGTCAGTGCAGTCAGGGGACAGGGAGCAGCGGGGGTTGGATAGGGGGTGGAGTCCCGGGGAGGGCGGTTGGGGCGGGGGGTCCCGGGAGGAGGCGGTCAGGGGACAAGGAGCAGGGGGCATTGGATGGGTCGGGGGTTCTGAGAGGGGCCCTCAGGGGTGGGGGCCCGGCTGTTTAGGGAGGCACAGCCTTCCCTACCCAGCCCTCCATACAGCTTTGCACCCCGATGTGGCCCTCGGGCCAAAAAGTTTGCCCACCCCTGCACTAGGTTGTCCTGCCCTTCAGCCCAATCCATGCTGAGACAGGACTGCAAATCCCACCTCTAGATGTCATCCAAGAGTAATCCTCTGGCTGGAACCAAGGTAGGTGTGTGGGGGAAGTTCCTAGCTTGGTCCCATTGAGACGGGGGGAGGGGGAGAGGGGGAGTGAGTGTGGGCCAGAAAGAGAGAGACCGGGTTGGATCCCATCTAATGCAGTAGGCTGTGACCATCTGCTCTAAATACACTCCACCTCTCTGCTCTTCCACACACTGCTAAGCCAAGTCCCCTTCCCTGTCCCCCTCCCCCCCATCTCTCTGCTGGGCATCCTGGGGACAGGACTATGTCCTGACCTGCATCTGCTGGAGCTGTGTCAGGCCCACTGACTGCCAGAAGCCCTTGAGGCCCTGCAGGTGGCAGAAGGGCATTGGGGTGCATGACCGGGTGCTGAGAGGTGGGCCAATCTAGCGAAGTGCTTGCCCCAGACAGCACAGCTGTTTGGCCACTCTCGGCTGTGAATGAACTAATGTGATAGCAAGGAGGAGGCCCGAGCAAAGTTCCTGCTTCAGCCAATGCATCGGAATGTCCTCCCCGGCAGTGTGCGTGCACTGGTGCTTGATCAGTGCACTGGTTCTGTTGAAGTTCTTACTAGAATTGTTACAATGATGCGGCTGCGCCCTGATGTGTGCGCTGGTGTCTTCTCAGGCTTGAGCTCCGTGCAAAGCCCTTCCCACAGTCAGCACAGCGGTGTGGTCGCTCCCCGGTGTGCGTGCTGTGGTGTCTTCTCAGGTGTGAGCTCCGTGAAAACCTCTTCCCGCAGTCAGCACAGCGGTGCGGTCGCTCCCCGGTGTGCGTGTGCTGGTGTCTTCTCAGGTGTGAGCTCCGTGAAAACCTCTTCCCGCAGTCAGCACAGCGGTGCGGTCGCTCCCCGGTGTGCGTGCTCTGGTGTCTTCTCAGGAGTGAGCTCCATGAAAACCTCTTCCCGCAGTCAGCACAGCGGTGCGGTCGCTCCCCGGTGTGCGTGCGCTGGTGTCTTCTCAGGAGTGAGCTCCGTGAAAACCTCTTCCCGCAGTCAGCACAGCGATGCGGTCGCTCCCCGGTGTGCGTGCGCTGGTGTGTTCTCAGGCTTGAGCCCTCTGCAAAGCCTTTCCCGCAGTCAGCACAGTGGTACGGTCGCTCCCCGGTGTGCGTGCGCTGGTGTCTTCTCAGGTATGAGCTCTGTGCAAAGCTCTTCCCGCAGTCAGAGCAGTGGTACGGTCGCTCCCCGGTGTGCGTGCGCTGGTGTGCTCTCAGGTGTGAGCTCTGTGCAAAGCTCTTCCCGCAGTCAGCACAGCGATAGGGACACCGGCCCATGGGGAGTCTCTGGCTGAGTTTATTCGGGGGACGGACTGCGTCCTGTGCATGGATCCTTTTGTGGGCTGTGGGATCCTGCGTTCCTGCCGCGCTCTCCCCACACTCAGACGGTGTCCTCGGTCCCCCCAGTATCCCGAGCCCTGCTGGAGAGAGCAGAGGCAATCCCAGTGTTAGCTCATAGTTAAGGCTACAGGTTTGTCAAGGAAGGAAAAATTTCAAGGATGGAGCGATTTCCCCATTTGTCTGTGACTGTTTTTTGGATGGGTGCCTCACCCAGCAATGGTGGCTCCTGTCCCACAGGGCTGGACCCAAAGTCTCGGTCTGGGTACTGAGACCTGGCCTGCGGACTTACAGTGCCACTCAGATTTGCCCCCGCCCCGAGTCATGATGGTGGGGGAGGTGGGGCAAACTTCAGTGAATGGACTTGCCACTCATATCTTCTCCAGCCTGCCTCAACGCCTCTGCATCAGCCTGCGGTTAGGGTTGCAGTATTGGAGGGTTCCTGGGCAGGGCGAGGAGGAGGACAGATTTTGTGAAAAATCATGGAGCGGTCACAGTAAATTTAGTGACCTGTGACTTTTACTAAATTTACTACAACTGGTCCGTAATTTCCGATAGGAAATGCTGACACAAATCTGCAGCCTGACTCAGGGTGGTTCTACCTTATGCTGTTTGTGCAGCACCTAGCACCTGCTCCCACGTGCGCCATGCACCTCTTGGGTCTTGTTCGATGCTTAAATTGTAGCCTGCCCAGGATACAGGCAGCGTCTGGCACAACGGGGCCCTCATCCAGAACTAAGTGCTAACACACAGGATCCGGGTTTTGTTTTCACTGATTTTGGTTTTATTTCCATCAGAGGGGTTTATTTACACGTTGCTGGTTCTGTGCTGTAAAACAGGCGACAGTACGTCTCTTGTTCCCCAGTATTTGCTCTGTTTAAACTATATTAGTTTGAAACCAGTTTAGGATCTACAATCCCCTCGTGGACACATTGAGACTGGTATAAAGCTGCTCACATCAGCGTAGCTTATTCCTGTGCAGGAGTGAGTCCTTTTCAAGGAATTCCTTCTAAAGATGTCATCTACCCTGAGCCTGTTTCACTCTTTGTGCAAAACTAAACTAAAACCTCAAGAGGGTTGGGGGGAGGTTTGAGGGGATGACCACTCAGTCAGGGTTTGTGTGATGTAACCTGAAAAACAGGTCTGTATTGTGTCACAAGACAATCAGTGACACTGCTGAGCTGGAAGGGGTGAACGGCTGCCACCCAGCAGGCCTTTGATCTACAGACTGTCACAGACCATGTTAAGGCTGAGGGCTGTGCTAAGCATTGACACTGAAGCAATGTAAGTGACAATGATTTTGTGCCACTGAGAGAGCAGGAGGAAAGGGGGATGTGACAAAGGCCATCCCACCCCCTCTCCCTCACACCCAGCCCATACACCAGGATACTCCAAGTCGTGCTACACAGGATAATTTCCTCTGGCTCCCATGTGCGTTCGTGCCCCCAGCAGCAGCTGCCTGGCACGTGGGGCAGTTTTAGAGCATTACAGTGAAACGCTGCAAATACTGGAGACCTGCTCTACAAAATGGCGTCCTCTGCACTCATCGTACATGACTGATCCTGCCCTGAGTCATTCCCAGCTTTCTTCTTGCTCGCCGGGGACATGTTTCTCCAGTCTGAGAGGTCACGTGTGATGTGAAGTGGCAGAGAGGGGGTGGGGTGGGAACCTGGAGAGGACAGCGCCTTCTCTGCCAAGGGCCAGTGACTTGGGGATGTTCTCCCAGGCTGCAAGCAGGTTTTTGCCTGTCTGAGCTATGTCTGGATGCAGGTGCCCAGGGCCAGAGAACACCAGCGCACACAACTTGAGTCAGGAGGGGCAGAGGCATGAAACCCATCTGAAAAATGTCTAGGATGCCCCCGGCTCGGTATGATTTTCTGAGGTGCAGAAAGCCTAGAAGAAGGTGTTGTGGTCTATGGACCAGTAGGAGTGTCTTTCTACCCAGGTGCTTGTCTGCCCCCCAGTGCCAGATCCACTGACACACACATATTTTATCCTCACAGCCCCAGTGCCCTCTCCGTTACACAGGTGGGGTAACTGAGGCATGGGGGAGTTACAGTGACTCACTTCTAGAACCAAAATAAGATGTTTTGAATCCTGCTGCAAAGTCCTACCCACTAGGGAAATGCAGTCCTCATATGCTCCCCCACCACAGAGACCTCTCTCTTTCCCTCAGCGTCTCTCAAATCCACTGTGACATTGCACTCTATATGATTTTATAAAAATATGCTAATGAGTGTGACTATAATGTAACTGAGGCATGCTTCATGCAAAAGGTCTCATTGTAAGGTATCATTACAAAGCTTATAATCTACTGAATGTGTTTATCCTATTTGTATGACTGTCTCATTCTTGTATCTGAAACTAGAAATATAATATATAACTCTGAGGGCCTATTGTAATTATGCAAAGTGTGGACCATTAATGGTGGTATGGAATCTTGACAGGAACACTTCTTAAGCTGCTTTCAGTTTAAGCCTACAGCTGTTAGGGGGCGTGGTTCAGACCTGGGTCTGGGTTTGCAGCAGGCTAGCGGGTCTGGCTCAAACCAGGCAGGGCACTGAAGTCCCAAGCTGCCAGGGCAGGGAAAGCAGGTTCAGAAGTAGCCTTGGCACATCAGTTGGCAACCCCAAGGGGGTTTCTGTGATCCAACCCTTCACATCCATCACCCCACATCTCTTCCAAGTTCATCACTGTTAGGATATAGATATTCAGACCTGTCTGTAAAGGCCTATACTCTAAGAATTTAGGTGTATTTTTACCACTTGGCTAGTTAGAGGTATAAAAGAAAGAATCGAAATCACTGTCTGCCAGTGTAAGGGCCTTCTCTTACTGTGACAGTCTGAGGCCCTGTTCTTAGGCTAAGGCCTTTGGCTTAGGGAGTTATAGACCAAGTAATCAAACATTCTATTTGTGAGCACCTAGAAGGACATAAAGTAATAACTAGCAGTCAGCATGGATTTGTCAATAACAAATTATGTCAAACTAACCTAACATCCTTCTTTGACGGGTAACAAGCTTTGGACTGGGCGGACGCAGTAGATGTCACATCTCAAATTTAGTGAGGCTTTTGATACTGTCTTACATGACCTTCCCATAAATAAACTAGAGAAATATAGCCGAGGCAAAGCTACTGTAAGGTGGGTTCGCAACTGGTTGCAAAACTGCACTGAGAGAGTGGTTCTTATCGTTCTCTAATGAGCTGAAAGGGTATCTTGAGTGGCATCCCAAAGGGATCTGTCCTGGGTCCGGTTCTATTCCGTATCTTCATTAATGATTTAGACAATGGCATGGAGAGTGCACTCATAAAGTTTATGGATGATTCAAAGCTGGGGAGGGGTTGCAAGCCCTTTAGAGGACAGGACTAGAATTTAAAATGATCTTGACAAAATGGAGAAATGGTCGGAATTGAAATGATTGCCTAGGAAGGAGTACTGCAGAAAACCATTGGAGGTTATAGTGGATTACAAACTAAGTGAGTCAACAAAGTGAATCCTCAACTGGAATACTGTGTCCAGTTCTGGGCCTCACACTTCAGAAACGATGTAGACAAGCTGGACAGGGTCAGAGGAGAGCAACAAGAATTACTAAAGGTCTAGAAAACATGACCTACGAGGTAAGATTGAAAAAAATTGGGTTTGTTTAGTCTGGAGAAGGGAAGACGGCCGGGGGCGGGGGAGGGGGAGAAAGGGTTTGATAACAATCTTCAAGAACATAAAAGGTTGTTACAAAGAGAAGCGTGATAAATTGTTGTTCTTATCCACTGTGGCCAGGACAAGAAGTAATGGGCTTAAATTGCAGCAAGGGAGATTTAGGTTGGACATTAGGAAAAACTTCCAAACTGTAAGGGTAGTTAAGCAGTGGAACAAATTACCTGGAGAGGTTGTGAAATCTCCATCATGGGAAGTTTTTAAGACCATGTCAGGCATGGACTCCATAATACTTAGTCCTGCTTCAGTGCAGGGGACTGACTGGACTAGATGACTTACTGAGGTGCCTTCTAATTCTATGTTTCTAAGATTTCCAGGATTCAGATATCAAGGCCAGACAGGCTCATTGTGCCCATCCAGCCTGGCTTCCTGCCTATCCCAGCCAAAGAATCTCCTCCCCGTGATTCCTACCTCCTGGCTCAACAAGAACAAAGCTTTGAGAAAGTCACACCCCATTTCCACTGACAGGCTTCCAGTGAGGAGCTCTCCCAGTGGTTCATTCCCCTCCCAGATAAACACTGGCCCCTAATTCCCAGTCTCCATTTGTCCCCTTCTGCTCCCAGCCAGTGCATCTCACTTGGCCTTTGCCTTCTACATGAAGGAGCCCTCTGCTAGCAGGTATGTAAATCAGAAGGGACTGGGTGTAGGATTCATACAAGGTTCATGCGCTTGGCAACATTCAGGGCACACCCGGAGTGTTGTGCTGGACCTGTGCACACACAGCTCCTCTCAAGGGCATCAACCTTGGAATCTCGCCCAAATGACATGAACCGTGGGAAGCCTCTCAGGACTGGGCTCAAGGCCCGAGAGCAAGGAACGCGGTAGATAGAAATTGGTAAATAAGAATGTTAAACAAAGCCAGTGTATTCCTTTTATCTGTTGGAGAATGTAATGCGCGGGGGGAGAGAGAGAATAAAGGGGAAGGTGGAAAGCTGACAGGCAGAAGCCTGTTAGCAGACCAGCCGCTTGCTTGCTAAAAGCTGTGTCCCGTCTTGTCATTGAACCGCCACAGACTGGGTTATGATGACTCACCTTGGGAGGGGCTCTCAGGCCCCGAGCTTTCCCTGGAGTCCTCGGCATCCCGGATCCAGAGCTCTGCCTCCTCTATCTCAATTCTGTGGATTAAATCTGGTGTGGAACCTGAATAGCCTGTTTGGGGGGAAAGAATCAGTTTTATTACTGAAGTTTTGGGGACAGGGACTCATTTATATGTTGGTGCAGACCAAACAATGGCCCTACTGGGTCAGACCAAAGCCCAGTGTCCTGGCTTCTGACAGTGGCCAGTGCCAGGTGCCCCAGAAGGAATGAACAGAACAGGTAATCATCAAGTGATCCATTTCCTGGATTCACATTCACAGCTTCTGGCAAACAGAGGCGAGGGACACCATCCCTGCCCATCCTGGCTAATAGCCATTGATGGACCTGTCCTCCATGAATGTATCTGCTTCTTTTTTGAACCCCGTTATACTCTTGGCCTCCACAACAGTCTCTGACAAGGACTTCCACAGGTTGACTGTGCATTGTGTGAAGAAATACTTCCTTTTATTTGTTTTAAACCTGCTGCCTACTCATTTGATTTCGTGACCCCTAGTTCTTGTGTTATGAGAAGTAGTAAACAACACTTCCTTACCTACTTTCTCTACCAGTCATGATTTTATAGACCTCAGTCTCCCCTTAGCTGTCTCTTTTCCAAGCTGAAAAGTCCCAGTCTTATTAATCTCTGCTCATACGGAAGCCGTTCCATACCCCTAATCATTTTTGTTGCCTTTTCTTGATCCTTTTCCAATACTAATATATCTTTTTTGAGATGGGGCGACCACATCTGCATATAGTATTGAAGATATGGGCGTCCCATGGATTTATAGAGCGGTAAAATGATATTTTCTGTCTTATTATCTATCCCTTTCTTAATGATTCCCAACATTCTGTTTGCTTTTTTGACTGCCGCTGCACATTGAGTGGATGTTTTCAGAGAACTATCCACCATGACTCCGAGTTCTCTTTCTTGAGTGCTAACAGCTAAACAGCACAACAGGACCCCGATCTCAGTCAAGGTGTGTCTGCACAGCACCTGGCATGATGGGGCCCCAATCTCGGATGCTGCTTGAGAGGAAAGCGCAGGAGATCCCAAGCAGGAGAGTAATGAAATAAACCTTCCTTAGAGGAAATTTCTTCCTGTCTCCCAACAGGCAAGTTCAGTTCATACTCTGAAGCAGCAATGTCTATGACCCGTCTCAATTTGCTTTGGGGACTTAGACACGGCAGGTGTCACCAGGTGTCACCGTTACACAGACTTATCAGTTCTTTTGCTTAGGATGCAAGTATTGGTCAACTCCACGGTTGTTAAGTTTATGATGTTCATTCTTTTTGGGGAGGTGGGGAGCTGTAACAAGCAGAAGAAGAGTTTTCTTCCTCCCTTATTTGCTCATGTGCTGTTTGGAACCAGCCCTGTACCACGACTGAGGTGAGGTAGGTAATGCAAGTAAACAAGTTACAACTAAGATTAGCCCCAGGCTCTGTAGCCCTGAGTTCTTCAACAGGAAGCCGAACTGAAAGAGGCTGTCATTTGACACTACTCAGCCATGGGGTGGCACATGCCAGGGGTGGCATCAAGGGAACACAGACATTGGACAGCTATGAGTAGAGATAAATTGGTCCTTACCCAAGGAAACGAGGGCCCGGTAATTCCTCAGCATCTGGTCCCGGTACAGCTGCTTCTCTGGCCGGGACAAGAGCTCCCACTCCTCCCGGCTGAAATACAGAGCCACGTCCTCAAACGCCACCCGCAGCTGCTGGCACAAGCGTTACACACTCAGCACCCTCCGCTCCAGCCCCAGCCCGGGCTCTCAGCAGGGGACGCGGGTTCGAGGGCAGCGGCCCCCGGGGAACCCCCAGCCCAGCAGCTGTGACCCAGGGAGACCCCCCCGCACAGCCCCCCGGGGACTCGGGCCCTGCTGGCCGGGGACAGGAGTCGCCCTCGGCTCCCCAGGGGGCTCTGGGGCGGGGCGCTGGGAAGGGCCCGAATCCCAGGGCAGGGACCAGGCTCCTCCCCCGGCCGGAGTCCCCGCCTCCGCCCCAGGCCTGTGCTCGGCCCCGCTCCCGGCCCCGGCTCGGCCGCCTCGGGGCTCCTCGGCCCGGCTCCGCGTGTCCGCCCGGCCCGGGGCCCCCAGCGCCGCTCCCCGGCCCCAGCGCTCCGGCTGCGGCAGCCCCCAGCCCCGGGGTCACTAGCGCGGGAGGGACCCGGCCCCGGCCCCAGCCGGGACCAGCCAGTGCCCGGCCGGGGAGTCCCCGCCCCGCGTCCTACCTGCGCCGGCCCCGCTGCAGCCATCGCCGGGCTCGGCTCCGACCCCGGCCGCTTCCTCCGCCCGGGCAGCGACTTCCCGCCCCGCGGCTGGTGCCTCCCCGGGGCCGCCTCCCGCCCGCTCCCCGCCCGGCCCCAGCGCCTGCGCCGCCAGCTCCAGCAGCCGGGGGAGGCCCCAGCGCAGCGACCCTCCGGCCCAGCCCCCCGCCCCCGGACGCCTGGGTCCCGAGTCTGGCCGCTGGGGGCGCTCGCGGCACGTGTTCCCCGGGCGGCAGGAGCCCGTAACGGGGCAGCCCGGTCCCCGCCCCTGGGCTGTGCGCGGGGCCCCGCTGTGCCGTGCGGAGCTGGGAGCAGGGCAGGTGGGTGGTGGTTGTTGCTAGATTTCAGAGTAAGAGCCGTGTTAGTCTGTATTCGCAAAAAGAAAAGGAGGACGTGTGGCATCTTAGAGACTAACCGATTTATTTGAGCATAAGCTTTCGTGAGCTACAGCTCACTTCATCGGCTGCATACTGTGGAAAGTGTAGCAGATCTTTTTATACACAGAAAGCATGAAAAAATACCTCCTCCCACCCCACTCTCCTGCTGGTAATAGCTTATCTAAAGTGATCACTCTCCTGACAATGTGTATGATAATCAAGTTAGGCCATTTCCAGCACAAATCCAGGTTTTCTCTTCACCTCCCCCCCACACAAACCCACTCTCCTGTTGCTAGGCTGTGTGAGGTTGGTGTGTGTATTTGAGGAGATCCCCCCCAGGCTGGGTCTGGGGTGTGGGTCTGAGTGGTACAGGAAGGCTGTGTGATGTGAGTGGTTTACAGATCACAACGTGACTGTGGAGTGTGTGTGTGTGTCACAGTAAGACAAGGGTCTGGCTGTGTGATGTTGGTGTGTGTGTTACTTCCAGGGGATCACACCCATGTCCCTTCCCAGCGCCCCGGGGAGGGCAGGTGCCCCATCAGATGCCATGTTCTGGCCTCGGTGCTGGCACTGAAGCAGCTGCCCCTGCCGCCCGTTCATTGTGCCGGGCCCTGCGCACCTCAGGTGCCCCCCCAGCCCGTCACAACAAATGGTCCAAGGTGAAGCACATCAAGGGCCTGCGGGACACCGAGTGCAGCCGGCTCTTCCAGAAGCTCGCCATGCTGCTGCGCTTTACCCGCAATGCTATCGTGGGGGGAGGAAGGGAAGGATCTTGTGCGTGACACAGCCCCAGCCAGAGGGAGTGCTACGGAGCCCTGCCAGCTTCCCCGTGCCCCACAGGCCCCGCTGCAGCTAGAGGGGGCATTACAGAGACTTCCCAGCCTCCCAGGACTTGACAGGGCCCAGCCAGAGGCTGTGGCTACAGAGCCCTGCCAGCCCAGCCTTGCCCACTAGCACTGACCCTGTTGCCCCTAACCACAGCACCCCCTAACCTCTGTTAACCCAAGGCCAGCATCCTTCTTGGCTGCTGGAGGAGAGGATGCTGGTCTGAGGGGTAGAGTCTCCCCTTCTCATCCTTTCTCCACTGGACCTTTCTTCTGTTTCACAGCACCTCCCCTATGGTGGCTGAGTCTTTCCCCATCTCTCGCAGATGTTTCGCATAAGAGGGGGCAGCCCAGTCTCTGTGGTTCAGGCGGCCTAAGATAACAGCTAACGGTGGCTGAAGAGGGGAAGGGCCCTGGAACAGGTAATTTGGGGCAGGGAGGGTCACCAGGAGCCCCAGGACTCCTGGGTCTCATCGCTACCTCTGCAATTGGATAGTGGGTTACAGCAGGGGGGGCACCTTGTTTCTATTCCTGGCTGTAGGAGGGTAGTGGATCGTGGTGGGTTAAAGCAGTGGGGGCTGGGAGTCAGGACTGCCCTCAAGTGGGGTCCCAGCTGTGCCTCCCTTGTGACGCTCCATCTCTGTCCTTTGCAGCAGGGGGACCCAACCCTGATATCAACACCAACCTGGCCAACCTCACTGAGCAGTGCCGGAGCATGGTCTTGACCAAAGCATCCACTGAGGTGGCCATCAAGGGAAGGGTACGTAGCTGCGTCCTGCCAGCTGGGCTCATGGGCTGCAGCCTTTTTGAATTCTCTGGGTCAGACCAGACCATGCCAAGGTGTTACAGGGAAAAATGAAAACCATCGTAAACCTATATGTTCCCCCTTCACAGGACGCAGGATCTTGTACCTGGTATCAGCGTCTATTGCTGTGGAAGCAGCTGGTGATGTTGGTCCCATCCTCCTTCCAGTGTAGTGCAAGGAAAGAGGACAGAGACAGATAGGTGTTCCAAAATAATATAATAACATTTAACATTCCTGTGATGGGAGGAACACGTCAACAGCCCAACACTCTAGCATTTAATTTCAGAAAGGGGAACTATACAAAAATGAGGGGGTTAGTTAATTAGAAATTAAAAGGTAGAGTGAATAGAGTGAAATCCCTGCAAGCTGTATGGACACTTTTCAAAGACACCATAATAGAGGCCCAACTTAAATGTATACCCCAAATTAAAAAACACAGTAAAAGAACTAAAAAAGAGCCTTAAGAAACAGTGAGAGATAAAAAGGCATCTTTTAAAAAGCGGACATCAAATCCTTGTGTGGTAAATAGAAGGGAGCATAAATACTGCCAAATTAAGTGTAAAAATGTAATAAGAAAAGCCAAAAAGGAGTTTGAAGAAAAGCTAGCCAAAAACTCAATAGGTAATAACAAAATGTTTTTTAAGTCCATCAGAAGCAGGAAGCCTGCTAAACAACCAGTGGGGCCCCTTGGACGATCGAGATACAAAAGGAGCACTTAAAGACGATAAAGTCATTGAGGAGAAACTAAATGAATTCTTTGCTTCAGTCTTCACGGCTGAGGACGTTAGGGAGATTCCCAAACCTGAGCTGTCTTTTGTAGGTGACAAATCTGAGGAATTGTCACAGATTGAAGTGTCACTAGAGGAGGTTTTGGAATTAATTGATAAACTGAACAGTAACAAGTCACCGGGACCAACTGGCATTCACCCAAGAGTTCTGAAAGAACTCAAATGTGAAATGCGGAACTATTAACTATGGTTTGTAACCTGTCCTTTAAATGAGCTTCTGTACCCAATGACTGGAAGATAGCTAATGTAACACCAATATTTAAAAAGGGCTCTAGAGGTGATCCCGGCAATTACAGACCGGTAAGTCTAACGTCAGTACTGGGCAAATTAGTTGAAACAATAATAAAAAGAAAATTGTCAGACATGTAGAAGAACATAAATTGTTGGGCAAAAGTCAACATGGTTTCTGTAAAGGGAAATCAGGTCTTACTAATCTATTAGAGTTCTTGGAAGGGGTCAACAAACATGTGGACAAGGGCGGTCCAGTGGACAGAGTGACCTTAGATTTCCAGAAAGCCTTTGACAAGGTCCCTCACCAAAGGCTCTTATGTAAATTAAGTTGCCATGGGATAAGAGGTGAAGATCCTTTCATAGATTGAGAACTGGTTAAAAGACAGGGAACAAAGGATAGGAATTAAAGGTAAATTTTCAGAATGGAGAGGGGTAACTAGTGGTGTTCCCCAAGGATCAGTCCTAGGACCAATCCTATTCAACTTATTCATAAATGATCTGGAGAAAGGGGTAAACAGTGAGGGGGCAACAAAATGGCAAATGGAATTTCATGTGGATAAATGTAAAGTAACGCACACTGGAATAAATAACCCCAACTATACATATGATACGATGGGGGCTAATTTCTTTACAACTAAGCAGGAAAAAGATCTTGGAGTCATCGTGGATAGTTCTCTGAAGACGTCCATGTAGTGTGTAGCGACAGTCAAAAAAGCACACAGGATGTTAGGAATCATTACAAAAGGGAAAGAGAATAAGACAGAGAATATCTTATTGCCCTTATATAAATCCATGGTATGCCCACATCTTCAATACTGCGTACAGATGTGGTCTCCTCATCTCAAAAAAGATATACTGGCATTAGAAAAGTTCAGAGAAGGTCAACTAAGACGGAGACTAAGGGGGTATATGCTCGAGGTATATAAAATTATGAATGGTGTAGAGAAAGTGAGTAAGAAAAAGCTATTTACTTCTTCCCATAATATAAAAACTAGGGGCAACCAAGTGAAATTAATGGGCAGCAAGTTTAAAACAAAGAAAAGTAAGTTTTTCACACAGCGCGCAGTCAACCTGTGGAACTCCTTGCCTGAGGAGATTATGAAGGCTAGGACTATAACAGGGTTTAAAAGAGAACTGGATACGTTCATGGAAATTAAGTCCATTAATGGCTATTAGCCAGGAAGGATAAGGAATGGTCTCCCTAGCCTCTGTTTGTCAGAGGGTGGAGATGGATGGCCGGAGAGAGATCACTTGATCACCTGTTAGGTTCACTCCCTCTGGGGCACCTGGCATTGGCCACTGTCAGTAGACGGGATACTGGGCTGGATGGACCTTTGGTCTGACCCAGTATGGCCATTCTTATGTTAAAAAAAGGTAAGTGTATGTAGGTTGGTTTACAATAACTGGGGAAAAGGGGAAAAGGAAACACAACTGTCATAAAACCTAAGCAAACTGGGATCACAATACAAGGAGCTTGAAGCAAACGAAAATGATAAAATCCCCTAAAGTCCTGCTGCTGTCAGATGCTTTCTCCGGACAGGCTGGGTGTTGGAGTGCGTCGGACCCAGGACCTACTGCCCCCAGACCTGGTGATGGCCCGAAGGGAGGAACGCTGGATCGTGCTGTAGCTGGACTTGGAGCCAACGGCAGGGGTACGGCCAGGAACGTGGATGGGATGCAGCAGGTACATGGATGGGATGGATGAGGATGAGTTGTCTCTCAGGATTCGCTGATCCGTGGTCTGAGGACCACGTGAACGCCACTGTGCTTGGCTGCCTCTGTGATGGACAGCATTGTGGTGATGTCACGCAGTTCCTTTTAACAGTTCTGTGACAGGAAAACCTGAGGTAGACTGAGGTAGTCAGTTACAAAACCAGTTCATTGTGGCCTGTTAGCTGCCCTTTCCCACCAAAGTTCAAAACGGCGCAAAACCACCACCACCCAGCTGAAACAAGATGGAGTCTTGTTGTTTGTGGCAAAGAGACACCATATTAAGTGTCCGACTCCCTATTGGATAATCGCCATTTTAGTGATTATGAGGGGATAACATCATAAAACCTCATTAAAAACGCTATAAAATCACAAGATACAACTATATTAAAACGGGGCGTTTGGAGCCTTGAATGAGGGAGCAAGGCTGGGCTTGTAATTATGGTGCTGGGCTGGACTACAGGACTCATGGTTTCTATTCCTAGTTCTGCCACTTGGTCCCTCTCTGACCTTGGGCAAATCACTCAGTCAGTGGTTCTCAACCAGGGGTAGAGATACCCCTGGCGGTATGCTGAGGGGGTACACCAGGCAGTACACCATCTCATCTAGAGAGTGGTCTAGTTTTACAACAGGATACAAAAAAAGCACTCGCAAAGTCAGTACAAACTAAACTTTCATACTGACAATGACTTGTTTATACCACTCTATATACTATACACTGAAATATAAGTACAATATTTATATTGCAATTGATTTATTTTATAATTATGTGGAAAAAAGGAGGAAGTCAGCATTTTGTCAGTACTAGTGTGCTGGGCGACTGGTATTTTTATGTCTTATTTTGTAAGCAATGGGGAGGTGGGTGAGGAGGCAGCGGGGGCCAGGGCAATGGGAAGATGAGGGGAATACAAGTGCAGTTCCCCTGAAACTGACAATATTTTATTTCATTTTTTCTTAAGACCCTCACCCGGCAGAGTACATGAATGAACTTAAATCCAAGCACTTGAGCAGTTCCATTGATTTCAGTGGGACTACTCACATGCTTATAGTTGACCATATGCTTAAGAGCTTGCTGGATTAGGCCTTAATGCTAGAATATATTATAAGAATATATTATTAAGAACTGGAAAGTCACACAATTCAACTTTGTAACGTTAATAGCATAAGTGGGTCAGTTGTGAAGCTTTGATCCAAATTCAAGCTCCTAATCTTCAGATCCAAACCCAAGTCACTTCACAAGAGTGTTGGGATTTGAGTTCTGAAATGGGCCACCATAAAAAGAAACCTGAGCTGTGAAGTTGAAATCTGTACCTGGATCTGACTTTCCTCATGTTTCTGAGCGGTCTGGATTCTGTGTCCTAGTTTGGGGCCCATCTCTAGTTAAAAGTGAACTGTAAAGAGAAAATGGAATTGTAGGCAGGCTCAGATAGGTGACTGGAATGTCTCTGCTCACTGGGCTGGGCACAGGAGATTGAGCACAGAAATCTGTTTTAATTTACGTTCCAAAAATTCTTTCAAACCACTCCCCTCCTGCCACGATACCTGTTTTTCCAGCTTTGCTATTGATGCCCCATGTTCAGAATTCTGTGATACTCTTTACAGTGTGTATGGTAACACCCATTCATGTTCTCTATGTATATAAATCTCCCCACTGTATTTTCCACTGAATGCATCCGATGAAGTGAGCTGTAGCTCACGAAAGCTTATGCTTAAATAAATTTGTTAGTCTCTAAGGTGCCACAAGTCCTCCTTTTCTTTTTGTGATGCTATAGATACCAGAAGAGAGACATCATAGTCCTCAGGAGGGTTAGCATGAGATTTCTGATACTTATGATGCCCAAGAGTACCAAGCTTTCCTTGTAAATCCAGCAGAGAGAGCGGATTCAAATGCAGAGGGGAAATAATTGTATATGGTTAAATTAGAACTGATTCCTGACATAATGATTGGGTGCTGATATTATCACAAGAGCCCCAAAACACCATATTAAAGGTTTAGTTTGCAAATATCTCTGTTCTTCAAATCGATACAGTACATCAGTGCAACCCAGAGCTGCTTCATGTGTAGCTCTCCTTTAGAACAGTCTCCGTTCTGCTATTGCATAGCTTCGTAAAACATGACATGGGGAAGGCCAACACTCACATCCAGGTAGATCATCAACCTACTCCTCTGTGCCAGGAGCAGGAAGGCCTCTGGTTCTTGCTCTCTTGGTAGCTGGAGCTGCTAAGTTGGGGGTGCAGTGGGCCCTTGGGCCACCCGTGGTCAGGGCAGTCAGTGCAGAGCAGTGTTTACCAGTTACCAATCCATGAGAGGACCGTATGATGTACCTGTATGGCACAATAATTCTTCAATGAATCAGTTGATTCCAATGCTTATTCTCTGGGGTTCAGACCCTCTGTTCTCCCCCTGAGTTGAGAGAACCCTACCCTGATTGTCACATCTGTCTTTCAGGCTCTGTCCCAGTCTCTCACACAGATATATCCCTCAGCCAGCCCAGCTCAGGGAGCCGTGGGAACAGGTCATCTCATCCTGTCAAACCAAGCAACATGGGTCCCATTGAGGCTCAGATGGAAGATCCCATGCACCTCCTGGAGGTAAGAACCGTTCACTTGTCCTGCCACTTGGGGCCCTTGCAACAAACGGAGCTCCTGCTACATAACCTGGTTGGGAGCTTTCCCTGTCCCTGAATCCTGGCCCTGGTACAGAGACCTATTTCTTATCATGATATCCTCATTTGATTCTCAGAGGATGTGTCCAGGATCCTGGAGACTGTTTCCTGCTGCTGGAGGTTTGAGCAGGGAGAGATCACTCACTGTCACGACCCAGGGGCCTTCAACCCGGGTCTGCAGGGTTCATGGGAGCAGCCACACTCCAACCCTCCACCCAGAAGCCTGCTGAAAATTGCTTACCTTGGACCCATGAAGTTCAGACCCAGTTTGAGGCTCCACTCCTGAGGTCCTATTGGGGAGTCCCAGAAAAGCTAATTGGCCCCCTGGCCCTGCTTAAGACAGCAGCGGGAACAGGAAGCTGACTGAACACCAGGGCTGCTCCCTGTTCTGGACCGTGTGGTGCCTGTTTCTGCTGCCGCTCCCCTGGCTTGGTTTCATAGAAAATCAGGGTTGGAAGGGACCCCCAGAAGGTCATCCAGTCCAACCCCCTGCTCGAAGCAGGACCAATTCCCAGTTAAATCATCCCAGCCAGGGCTTTGTCAAGCCTGACCTTAAAAACCTCTAAGGAAGGAGATTCTACCACCTCCCTAGGTAACGCATTCCAGTGTTTCACCACCCTCTTAGTGAAAAAGTTTTTCCTAATATCCAATCTAAACCTCCCCCATTGCAACTTGAGACCATTACTCCTTGTTCTGTCATCTGCTACCATTGAGAACAGTCTAGAGCCATCCTCTTTGGAACCCCCTTTTAGGTAGTTGAAAGCAGCTATCAAATCCCCCCTCATTCTTCTCTTCTGCAGACTAAACAATCCCAGCTCACTCAGCCTCTCCTCATAAGTCATGTGCTCTAGACCCCTAATCATTTTTGTTGCCCTTCGCTGGACTCTCTCCAGTTTATCCACATCCTTCTTGTAGTGTGGGGCCCAAAACTGGACACAGTACTCCAGATGAGGCCTCACCAATGTCGAATAGAGGGGAACGATCACGTCCCTCGATCTGCTCGCTATGCCCCTACTTATACATCCCAAAATGCCATTGGCCTTCTTGGCAACAAGGGCACACTGCTGACTCATATCCAGCTTCTCGTCCACTGTCACCCCTAGGTCCTTTTCCGCAGAACTGCTGCCTAGCCATTCGGTCCCTAGTCTGTAGCGGTGCATTGGATTCTTCCATCCTAAGTGCAGGACCCTGCACTTATCCTTATTGAACCTCATCAGATTTCTTTTGGCCCAATCCTCCAATTTGTCTAGGTCCTTCTGTATCCTATCCCTCCCCTCCAGCGTATCTACCACTCCTCCCAGTTTAGTATCATCCGCAAATTTGCTGAGAGTGCAATCCACACCATCCTCCAGATCATTTATGAAGATATTGAACAAAACCGGCCCCAGGACCGACCCCTGGGGCACTCCACTTGACACCGGCTGCCAACTAGACATGGAGCCATTGATCACTCCCCGTTGAGCCCGACAATCTAGCCAGCTTTCTACCCACCTTATAGTGCATTCATCCAGCCCATACTTCCTTAACTTGCTGACAAGAATACTGTGGGAGACCGTGTCAAAAGCTTTGCTCAAGTCAAGAAACAATACATCCACTGCTTTCCCTTCATCCACAGAACCAGTAATCTCATCATAAAAGGCGATTAGATTAGTCAGGCATGACCTTCCCTTGGTGAATCCATGCTGACTGTTCCTGATCACTTTCCTCTCATGTAAGTGCTTCAGGATTGATTCTTTGAGGACCTGCTCCATGATTTTTCCTGGCATCTGATTTGTGGTTGTGATCGCAAGTTTGTCTTTTGCTGCTGATCTTCCAGTATCCTGACCCAGCTGACTCTCGACTCCTGTCATGGGAGTTTGGACCCTGGCTCTGACCAGTAGACCTGACTGCCCTTGACCCAGCCGTGACCTTGACTTTTGTACAATTTCTCCAATGCCCTTTTCTGCTCTCCAGCAAGATACACCAGTCCCTTGGCTCCCAAAGTCCTAGTTGCCCGCTATTCAAGGGCTGAGGGGTAGTGCTTGTATTACCCCCACCCTCACCTCAGCTACTTTTCCGATGGGAATCTCCCTAGAGCAGAGGAGAAATCTGCCCTTCTCCTAGGATCAGTCCCAGCAGTAATTCCACCCACCCTGGCCTCAGCTCAGCTACTTTGTTTACCTGGGGTCAGGGACCACTTTTGAAGCCCTTAGCGTGTGGGTGGAGGTGGGAGCAGAGGTTGAAGCTCGAGCAGTTTCCACCAAAGAGCACCACCCTCTCTTTCTATGGTCTGGCTAGGGCTCACCATCCATCTTGAAGCTGAACACCAGATGGGAGCTGATAGATTGTCCTTGGCGGGCAGTGTTCTGTGTGTGACGGAGCTGTGTGCCAGAGAGGGCCAGGAGCAGATGCACCACGCCTGGCCAGGACCGGGCTAAACAGCCTGTAATGCTAGGTGAGTCAAACCACGGCCACAATACAGACACCCTGGGCATCCATGGGGACTGAATCTGGGCCCTTCACTACCAAGAGCACAACTCATTCCAACTTGAGTCATGACAGTGGTGACCCCTGCCAGCCCCTCTGAGGTGGGTCAGTATTATCCCTGTTAGCTGGGGCATAGGGATAGAAAGCAACTGGCTGCAAGGCAGAGGTGAAAGTAAGCCGGTATGCCACGGTACGGCGTACCGGCAAGAGCCGGTGCACCGTAATGGGGCAGCCCGGCTTCCCCAGGGGGCAGTTTAATGGGCCTGGAGCTCCCAGCAGTGGCTGGAGCCCCAGGCCCTTTAAATTCCCTCCAGAGCCCCACTGCTGGAGCCCTGGGACAGTGGCTGCAGGGCTCCGGGAGCTATTTAAAGGCCTGGGGCTCCTCTGCTTCCACCGCCCAGGCCCTTTAAATAGCCACTGGAGCCCCGCCATCGCTACTCCAGGGCTCCGGCGGCTATTTAAAGGACTGGGGCAGTAGAAGCAGGGGAGCCGTGGGCCCTTTAAATAGCTCCCGGAGCCCTGGGGTAGCGGGGGCTCCAAGGGCTATTTAAAGGGCCGGGGCTCCAGCTGCCTCTGCCGCCCCGGTCCTTTAAATAGCCGCTGGAGCCCCGCCGCTTCCCCAGGGCTCTGGCGGCTATTTAAAGGGCCAGGGCGGTAGAAGAGGGGAGCCCCGGGCCCTTTAAATAGCCCCCGGAGCCCCGGGCTCCTGCTGCTACCCCGGTGGAGGGGGCACTTACCTTACAGGGTGGGCTGTGGCTGGCTCTGACCCCCTTAACCCCGCTCCTTCTGCCCTAGGCCCCGCCCCTTCCAGGGGACAGAGCTGGACCCAAAGTACCGGTAAGTCACTCAACTTACTTTCACCCCTGCTGCAAGGTCACACACAACATCACTGACAGAGGCAGGAAGGAAGCGTGGTACTGATACCGGTCCAGCTCCAACCACTAGACTCTTCCACCCACTTCCAAAGTCAGAGAACCCAGGAGCCCTGACTCTGACAGCTAGGCCTTAAATGACAAGACCAACCTCCCTCCCACTCAGGAAGCCGTAGAAGGGACCATCTGCTGAGCTCCCGTTTGCAATGCCACTCTGAGAGACCATTGCTAGTGGGTGCCAAGTGACTGAGCAGGGAACTCCTTGAGAGCCTCCTAGAGACTCGCAGGGGTTTCATTGGGACCCTCTGGGAGCCGTGGAAAGAGTGCTGCATTGAAGAGACTCTCCTGCTCTAACAAAGGATTTCTGTTCTGCTAGACAGTCAGCCAGTGAGGCCAGTTTGCAGAATGCGGAAGAGCCCTTTGGCGATGGGTTGGGGGATTCACCATGGAGGTGTCAGCAGCTGCAGTGCCTGGGGTCCCCATGGGCCAAGCCTCCACTCCTGACACTCCAGGCTAATCTCCCACTGCTCTCAGTGGGGCTTGGCTTTAGCTGCTGGGCCTGCGTGCCTAGACAGAGGACTCAGGTATTTCCATCAGGCTGCTCAATGGCACTCACTCTCCTCCTGGTAATAGCTCACCTTAAGTGATCACTTTCCTTACAGTGTGTACGGTAACACCCATTGTTTCATGTTCTCTGTGTATATAAATCTCCCCACTGTATTTTCCACTGAATGTATCCGATGAAGTGAGCTGTAGCTCACGAAAGCTTATACTCAAATACATTTGTTAGTCTCTAAGGTGCCACAAGTCCTCCTTTTCTTTTCTGGACTAGCCACCAGAGAAAGGACACGGTACATGTGGCCAAGGAAATAGAGAGGCAGTGTTGCCTGTTAATATGGCTCTTGTGGGGGAGCACGGCAGGTTACTTTGGACTAGGTAGGAGCCACATGTCTCCAAACCTGCACATCTCGAGGCTCCAGAGACCTCTCTCCAGATCCCAGAGCTTCCTCAGAGTCCTAAAGAGCCAGGTGGAATCTGGCCTCTCTCCCCCCACCTTAGCAGTCCAGAGAAAATTATTTGTAGACATATTATGTGTCCTCTCCTGCCACACTCACCTGTTGGTGACTAATGCAGTCACAGAGTCCAGGATCGGTGTCATGCATTTCTCTGGGCTGTGACAAGCCGGAGGACGTGAGCTGCAATGGATCCTCCTGTGCGTGGGCTGAGTGGGCAACCTCTCTACTGCCATATCTGGTTTCCAGCCCACACGCACTAAGGAGGAGGTGATGGACTTACCCCTAAGGTGGGGATGGGAAGAAGCAGAGTGAAGAGGTGATCAGAGAGCCATCCCCTAGCATTCCTCCTGGAGTCACTCCAACAACCACCTGGCTCCTTCCTGCCGTAGGCTGCAGCCCCTAGGTTCCACAGGGAATTTCTGAATTAACGCTCTAGAAAGCTGCCTCTGGCTTTCTACAAGCTCTCACGCAGCCCTGTCACGAGAGGTAAGGAATAAGGTCTTGCCTCCCCCAACTGCTCAGGAGGAATTCTCTCAGAGAATCAGTGCAGGGCTTTATGCATCTCTACAAACAGATCACTTTGCGTGGTGGCAGCGGAATCTGGGCAGTAAGGGAGAGGAGTTGGAAATTCTCCATGGGGAGGGGAAATGGGGAAACCCGGTGGGACGACGCCTCTGACTGGAATGTTCGTGTCGCTGGTTACAACCCATTGAGGTAGGGGAGAGAGGGTAAAAAAAGTGGTGGGCAGGGTGGCACTTTCCATTAGACCAGCAGTTCTCCAACTGTGGGTCAGGACCCCAAAGTGGGTTGCAACCCCATTTTAATGGGGTCCCCAGGGCTGGCTTAGACTTGCTGGGGCCTGGGGCCAAAGCTGAAGCCCAGGCCCCACTGCCTGAGGCCGAAGCCAAAGCCTGAGGGCCTCAGCCCTGGGCAGTCAGGCTCAGGTTGCAGGCCCCTTGTCTGGGGCTGAAGCCCTTGGGCTTCGATTTTGGCCTCCCCGCGCAGGGTGGGGGGGACTCAGGCTTTGGCTTTCCCCCAGACCCGGAGCAGTGGGGCTCGGGAGGGCTCAGGCTTCTGTTCCCCCTCCTGGGGTCGTGTAGTAAGTGTTGTGAGAAGGGGGTGGGAGTGCAGTGAAGTTTGAGAACCCCTGCATTAGACACATCATTACCTGTTTTCCGTTCTTGGTTCTTGAGAACCCCAGGACCTCGAATGGATAGGGATCAATCTGCTAACTAACACAGCCCAGCAGATGAACCGTTGCGGGGCTGGCACAGTTCACTGAATCCAAACCAGAGAGCAGGAAATGTTTCTCCTTTTGCAACTGTCTGTGACTTGTGGGAAGAAATTAGGTTAGCACGGGGGACTTCCTAGTGGGAGACAGACGGTGGAGGTCTCAAGTAGCCAGGAGTAAATCGTCCTTGGAGATTTTGAAAAATTATAGATACTTTTCTAATACAAAGTTTTGTACCCAACTAAGGGTGACTCTTGTGGGCCTGCTTGTGGAGGATAAAGAGGAACTGATCACTGGACTGGATGTCCATGGTTGTTCTGGGGCCAGTGATCATGACTTGACTATTCAGTAAGGACCAGTAAGAAGGTTTTGGAACAAATCGTTAAATTAAACAGCAATAAGTCACCAGAATCAGATGGTATTCACCCAAGAGATCTGAAGAAACTCAAATGTGAAATTGCAGTACTAATAAATAACTGTGGTATGTAACCTGTTGTCAGGGTTCCCTCCCCACTCTGAACTCTAGGATACAGATGTGGCAACCTGCATGAAAGCCCCCCTAAGCTTATTTCTACCAGCTTAGGTTAAAAACTTCCCCAAGGCACAAATCCTTTGTCCTTGGACAGTAAGCTGCCACCACCAAGTGATTTAGACAAAGAATCAGGGAAAGGACTACTTGGAGTTCCTATTGCCCCAAAATATCCCCCCAAGCCCTTACACCCCCTTTCCTGGGGAGGCTTGAGAATAATATCCTAACCAATTGGTTACAAAGTGAGCACAGATCAACCCCCCTGGGTCTTAGAACACTAAAAATCAATTAGGTTCTTAAAAGAAAAATTTTATTTAAAAAGAAAAAAAGGTAAAAGAATCACCTGTGCAAAATCAGGATGGAAGATAACTTTACAGGGTAACAAAAGATTCAGAAACACAGCAGAACTCCCTCTAGGCTTTGTTTCAAAGTTACAAAACCCAGGAATAAACCTCCTTCTAGCAAAGGGAAAATTCACAAGCTAAAACAAAAGATAATCTAACACGCCTTGCCTTATTTACTTACTCTTTTTGCAATATTGAGACTCATTTTAGGAAGGTTTATAGGAGAAGGAGTTTTCTGACTTGATGCTTCTCTGCTTCCCAAGAAAACACTCAAACAAAGCCTCCCCCTCCCACCCCCCCACAATTTGAAAGTATCTTCTTTCCCATTGGTCCTTTTGGTCAGGTGCCAACCAGGTTATTTGAGCTTCTTAACCGCTTACAGGTAAGGAGGAATTCTAGGCTACCCTTAGCTGTATGGTTAGGACACTTGTCCTTTAAATCAGCTTCTGTACCAGCTGCCTGGAGGATAGCTAATATGATACCAATGTAGAAAAAGGGCTCCAGAGACGCTCCCGGCAATTACAGGCCACTAAGGCTAATTTCAGTACCAGGCAAATTGGGTAAAATTATAGTAAAGAGCACAATTATTAGACACAAAGATAAACACAATTTGTTGTGGAAGAGTGAACATGGTTTTTGTAAAGGGAAATCATGCCTCACGAATCTACTAGAATTCTTTGAGGGAGTCAACAAGCATGTGGATAAAGGTCATCCCGTGGATATCGTGTTCTTAGATTTTCAGAAAACCTTTGACAAGCTCCCTCCCCAAAGGCTCTGAAGCAAAATGGGATAAGAGGGAAGGTCCTCTCTGGGACAGGGAACTGGTTCAAAGGCAAGAAAGAAAGGGTCTGACTAAGTGCTCAGTTTTCAGAATGGAGAGAGGTAAATAGCGGTGTCCCCTGGGGTCTGTACTGCGGGGACCAGTTCTGTTCAACATACTCCTAAGTGATCTGGAAAAAGGGGTAAACAGTGAGGTGGCAACATCTGCAGATGATACAAACCAACTCAAGTTAGTTAAGTCCAAAAGAGAGTGCAAAGTGAGAGTGTAAAGGGATCTCACCAAACGGAGTGACTGGGCAACAAAAAGGCAGATGAAATTCATTGTTGATAAATGCAAAGTAATGCACATTGAAAAACATGATCCAAATTCTACATCTAAAATGATGGGGTCTAAGTGAGCTCTTACAACTTAAGAAAGGGATCTTGGTGTCATTGTGGATAGTTGTCTGAAAACGTCCACTCAATGTGCATCGGCAGTCAAAAAAGTGAACAAAATGTTGGGAACTGATTAGGAAAGGGATAGATAGCACGACAGAAATGTAATATTGCCTCTCTATAAATCCATGGCATGCCCACATCTTGAATACTGGAGCTGGTCCCCGCATCTCAAAAAGATATATTGGAATTGGAAAAGGTACAGAAAAGGGCAACCAAAATGATTAGGGGTATAGAACAGCTGCCGTATGAGGTGAAATTAATAAGACTGGGGGGAGTTTTCAGCTTGGAAAAGAAATGACTAAGGGGGATAGGATAGAGGTCTATAAAATGATGACGGGTATGGAGAAAGTAAATCAGGAAGTGTCATTTACTCCTTCTCATAACACAGGAACTAGGGGTCACCAAATGAAATGAATAGGCAGCAGTCTTAAAACAAACAAAAGGAAGTATTTCTTCACACAACGCACAATCAACCTGGGGAAACTCTTTGCCAGAGGATGTTGTGAGGGCCAAGACTATAACAGAGTTCAACAAAGAACTAGATAAGTTCATGGAGAATAGGTCCATCATTGGCTATTAGCCAGGATGGGCAGGGATAAAAAACCATGCTCTTAAAGTGTCCCTAGCCTCTGTTTGCCGGAAGCTGGTAATGGGCGACAGGGGATGGATCGCTTGATTTTTACCTGTTCTGACGATTCCCTCTGGGGCACCTGGCATTGGCCACTGTGGGAGGATAGGATTCTGGGCTGGCTGGACCATTGGTCTGATCCAGTATGGCTGTTCTTATGACCAATAGAGGGCAGTTCCAACCAGCAATATTTATATTGGGTGCACTGAAAGGGCTAACTTTCCAAAGCTGACCAAAATGATTAGTGAAAGTGGAGAAAAAAATTAAACAGAACAATGTGAATTAAAATTGGGAGCTATTCTTTAAGGAGCTTGTTAGATTGGGCATAAGCCACATTGTATAATTAGCTGAGCTTGCAATGGCCTTCCACTCAACTCGCTGACGTTTCTCCGTCTGCAAATGTGGTAACCATTTTAAAATCTAGATCCAATCAATTACAAAACGTCAGGGAAGATTCTAGGCATCAGTGGTCTGATCATTGTGTTGATGGCAGTAAACAAGAGATTCCCATAGGGCTCCCTCCCTCCCTCCCTCTTCCCAAGAGCCACCCTCATCCTCTCTCCCCTTTCTGCTCCCGCATCCTCTGCGAACTTTCAAAGATGGATGCCTCATCATGGCCTTCGCTCATAGGGATGTTGCCTAGTGGTCAGGGTTTCGGCCCTTCAAGGGGGAAGGGCGCGGCAGATGGTGGGGGAGCCTAGGGCCTCCCACTGGGCTCTGACCTAGGCCACTCTGAGGGCAATACAAGGGGGTGACACTTCCTAACACCCCGCTATTGTCCAAGTTCGCAGTTTATCACAGGAAGCTCTGAAGGGTGTCAACTCACTGCTTGGCACCTCTTCACGGCCAGGCGTGGCATGGCAGCTCTCTCCTTCTTAGGGTGACAGTTGCCTCTGTTATGCTGACAGACCCCGGTCGTCGGTGGGCGGGATCGAACCGGGGACCTCTGGAGCTTAGTGCATGGGCCTCTACAGCATGAACTAAAAGCCCCCTGGCTGTTAGCGAAGGCTGTAGAGAAGACTCGTTTTATCTCTCCCTCTAAGTGGTCTTGGTGCCACTAGCTGGGACACACCACCACACCCAGAAGGAAGGTGTGTGGGTTACATACTTCCCCTAGCTGAGGAAGCGCGTCCTGACCTTCAGAGACTTCCCAGTTGTAATCCCGGACGACCCCTGTAACGATGCGGCCTCTGGCGGGACACTACTGAGAGTCTCAATTCAGGACAAATTGCTTGGAGCAGGGCAGGCTCAGCCCAAGGCTGGGGTTTTTCTACCTCTAAGGCAAACCAAACCGGCCAAACAGAGGAGACTTCAGTTTTACCCCACTAGCCCACCACAAGTCACACAAGCAATTTCCCTTGGGCACTGCAGTTTCCCAGAATCACTGCCAGTGCCACTCGTTTTGGGGATGAATGGCTATGAAAACCAATACCCCAATAAAAGAAAAAGGGTTCTCTCAAAGGACCAAGCCCCAGACCCAGGTCAATATACTGTGACGGGGCAAGGCCAGATGGCTATAGAAAAGTAGTGGGAGATAGATATATTAGCTCCAGGCTAAACAAATCCCTGGTACCAGGTTAAGTGAAATGGCAGCTGCTCCAGGGCAATTAAGACACCGGGGGCCAATTAAGAACTTTCCAGAAGGCAGGGAGAATGCTAGGTTGATTGGGACACCTGAAGCCAATGTTAAAAGCCTCCCAGTTAGTCAGGTGGGTGTGCCTGTCAGAAGCTGTGGGAGGAAGTTGCGCTGTTGGAGAGACTGAGTAGTACACACCATATCAGCCACAAGGAAGGAGGCCCTGAGGTGAGGGTGAAGTGGAGCTTGAGGGCTGCTGTGGGGGAAGTAGCCCAGGGAATTGTACACGTCATGTTTCTAAAAGGTCAGCTACCATAGCTGATACTATTAGGGTCCCTGGGCTGGAGCCTGGAGTAGAGGGTGGGCCCGGGCTCCCCCCCACCTTTCCCCCCTGATTAATCACTGAGACTGGGAGACAACGGAGACTGTGCAAGGAAGGATAACTTCTCCTCACCTCCCTTGCTGGCTTATGATGAAAATGGCTCAGTAGACAGTGACCCTTGTCTCTAGAGAAAGAAGGGTTATGTGGAGGGTCACAGTGGGCCTCTGAGGCTAGCGAAATCCGCCAGGAAACGCGGGACCCACGGAGGCAAGGACAGAGCTTTGTCACAATACAAATCAGATCTTACCCACAAATCACGCTGTTGCCAATCCTTTAGAATCTAAAATCTAAAGGTTTAGTCATGAAGGGAAAAAGATATAGATGAGAGCTAGAATTGGTTAAATGAAATCAATTACATACAGTAATGGCAAAGTTCTTGGTTCAGGCTTGTAGCAGTGATAGAATAAACTGCAGGTTCAAATCAAGTCTCTGGAGAACATCCACAGCTGGGATGGGTCATTCAGTCCTTTGTATAGAGCTTCAGTTTGTAGTAAAGTCCCTCCGGAGGTATGAAGCAGGATTGAAGACAAGATGGAGGCGAGGCAGCAGCCTTTTCTAGTCTCTTGCCATGTGGTCTTTGCTTTCTGTGTCCCAAGGACACTCTATTCAGCACGTGGCATAGAAAAACCTTAGAGTTCTGTCCAGAGGCAGGTCCCTGCATACCTTGCTGAGTCACAAGGTGTATCTGCCTTCTCTCAATGGGTCGATTGTATAGCTGATGGTTCTTAATGGGCCATCAAGCAGGCTAGGCAGAGCTGACACCAAATTGTCTGGGGTGTTCCCCGGAAGCAGAGCACAAGTTTGAAATACAGACAGTAAAGAGCCAATAGTCATAACTTCAACTACAAAAATGATACATATACACAGATAGCATAATGAGAATCAGCCCATCATAATCGCTCCTTAGACCCCTTACACGACAACCTTTATACAATATTGCCTGCAAATGTATAACAGTGGTCGCAACAGTGATCTATAGAGTTACAGATTATGTCAATAACATCACAGGAGGTGACACGGCATCAGTGGACTGACATTGGAATACGGCCTCCAGCTTTGTGTCCTCATTTCAAAAACATGTTGTGAAATTGGAGCTGGGGCAGCAAAGAGCCACTAAATGTTCTGCGGGCTGGAGAAAAACGCCTTCTCGGGAGCGACTGAAAGAGCTCGACCTGGTCAGCTTATCAAAAGGAGATTGAAAGGGGACTTCATTGAAGTGCCTTAATGGAGAGAAGCTATTGGGTATGAAAGGGCTCTCTAATCTAGCAGAGAAAGGCATAACAAGACCCAATGGCTGGACAGTGAAAAGAGACAAATTCATATGCCAAATAAGGCACAAATATTCAACAGCGAGGATGATTCACCACAGGAACAAGCTACCAAGGAAAGTGGTGGATTCTCCATCTCTTGATGTCATTTAATGAAGACTAGATCCTTTCTGGAATGTGTTTGCCCAAAAAGTAGCTGTTGTGTCATACAGGAGGCCAGTGATACGCAGGGGGTCAGATTAGATGCTCTAATGGTCTCTTCTGGCCACAAAGTCTACCAATTTCTGAAAAACTGAGTGGAGCATTCGGAGCAGCGTCTGATGTTTTATGGTCTAGCCGGCTTGCTTCCAAGAATGAACACTCCTTGAGTGGGGTGATCCACAGGGAGTAGCTCAAACCTCCAAAGTGCCTGGCCAGCGGCAGGACATTAGCACAGCAAGGGAGGGGTGTGGCAGTGACATCACAAAGGCCTTTTGCAGGACCTCAGACTATTGGTCCAAGGTGACGGGGAGGTAGTGACCTCACAGAGAGATGCTGACATCAGCCAAGCAGGACAGGGGCGAGGGGCCAGGGAAACCTCGCAGACCCCTGTGGCTTTGCTTCAGCAAGTCTTCTTCTCGAGGTCTCTCTTTGAGAGAGTATTAGGGTTCACGTACGTGAGCGCGAGGAGGAACCTCTTTCAAGTTTTCTCCTTTCCTTTTACTGATTTGAGTAGAAAACAGTCGTCCCCTGTTAAGAAGGTAAGAGCCTCCTCAAGTTTTCAGGTTTGAAACTTGTTCAGTGTGATCCATCTGGTGACAGCTGAATTCTAGGTGTGGAAAACACAAACTTAAGGAGGCAGAATTTTATTCCGCACCTAGAATGTTGTCCCTTAGAATCACTGGGGACATTAGGGTTTGTCCTTTTTGTTTCACCTTTTCCTCCATCCCTCCCTCCTTTCTCTTCTTCTCTTGCTTCTTTTGTCCTTTTTCCTGTTCCCCTCCCAACACCAGGAGGGGTGTGTGTGTGTGAGTGTGAGTGAGTGAGTGTCTGTGTCACGGGGGAGAGCTCTGCAGCTCCCACTGTGAGAGGTTCCCCCCAAAAATGTGGGGCTGAAATTGCGCTCGGGCAGTGATCCCCACCAGGCCATCCTTTGGGCTCTCTGGTGAGAACCCTCAGCCTCCCAGCCTCAGTCTCTACCCTGATTGCCTGAGCAGGGGGTTATTGACAGGGAGGAGACTCAGGTCCTTGTTGTTCTCTTTTAAGACCAAGTAAATAAGTCATAACCAGTCAGATGTTTGACGAATTTTGCTGCTTCTCTGCATTAATTGTCTCTGAGCAGTTCATGATTCTCTCTAACATTCCAGTTCTCCTAAAATACTTCCTGAATAATTCCTGTCTAGTGTTTCTGGTCTGGAGCTCATTTGAGAACACTTTATTCAGGTCATTCAATGTATGAAATTCAAGATCCGATGGTAAGTTTGAAAATCAGGGCTCTTGGGTCCTATTCCCAACTCTGCCGCTGACTGGCTGTGTGACCTAAGACAAGTCAATTCTCCTTTCTCAGCCTTAGCTTCTCCCTCTTTCAAGCAGGGATAATAATGATCCGCTCCTACCTACCTCTCGGTGGGTGGAGGATGGGGATCCATTGGAGAGTGTCACTAGGAGTAGTGCATAATAGGAGGTGTCCTATCACGTGTACTCAGATCAGATTATGACATCATAGAATAGCTGAAATATTCTCTTTTATTGGTATTTTTTTATTTTGAAATTGTTAAGAGCAGCAACTACTTAGCTCAGACTGAAGCAGCTTATCTAATTTTCGAGATCTAAAGTGTTTCCTCTTTGCATGCGACGAGACAATTTAACACACTGTGACAAACAGGAGATGCTTTTGTTTTGCAACAAAATATTTGTGCAAAGAACTTTCATCCCACTTGTTATGATTTCAAGAAACAAACTGGTGTAGTCTGAATGGGATTTTCTGACAGAAACGGGGGTTTCAATGAAATTTCCCCACCATCTCAATTCCTGGGCTCTATCCCTGCCCCGGGGGGGGTTGTGGTCTGTTAGAACGGGAGTCAGGACTGGTGGCTTCTCTTTCTGGCTCTGCCACCGCCTTGCTGTGTAGGCCCTTGGGTAGGTCACTTCCCTTCTCTGTACCTCAGGCTCCTCCCCATCTGTCCAATGGGAACAGGGACAATTCTCGAACTCTGGGCAGTCGTGAGCCTGAGTGAGAGAAGGGGCGCTAAAGCCCTCTGTGAAGGAGACAGGGGAATTTCACGGTGTTTAGCACCAAGGAATTTTAAAGTTTGCTAAAACGTCTCGTCTGCGGAAACAAGAAATGGTCGGGGCCAAATTTTGTAACCACTGCCTTTTTTAAAGCCCACTCAGGGATGTGAGTCCCTGTCTTTTAGGTACCTGGGGTTCTTTACCAGCAGGAGAGAAGAGGTTCCTGCCTCCATTTTTGTGGCCTTAACAAACCAGGTGCTGTGCCCCAGTTCTCGTCTGAGATCCCTGAAAAAGAACATCTTCCCATCCATTCCCAAGACAGGACCTATCTTTAAAAGGGGAACAAAGAGAACCCTGAGACTTACAGACTAGCTAGCCTCACTTCCATAGCTGGAAAGATATTGGAATATATTCTTAAACAATCAGTTTGTCAGTACCTACAGGATAATTTGGTTTTTAGGACTAGTGAGCATGGATTCGTCAAGAACAAATCATTCCAAACCAATCCTATTTCCTTCTTTGGCAGCGTTACGCAGGGCCAGTGCAAGGATGTTTTGTGCCCTAGACGAAACTTCCACCTTGACCCCCCCATTTCCCCACTTCTTTCCCCTCCCCTCGTATTGCTTCACTACGGTACAAAGTGGCAATGACAACATCAATATGACAAATGTCAAAAACCTACACACGCATAGTCGCACATAAACATACACACTCAAATACTGAACATACCCACACAATTGACACGAAGCATTCGCGAAATGATACAGCAGCACTTGCCAGAGTCTGAGATCTGAAACAACTCCACAAAAATAGTTAGCCTCAGTTGACAACCTCTGAAAACTAGTCAACTTAGCACGATAAACAGCCTGTCTGAACGGGGTGACGGCCGCGTGCAATGGGGAAAATGATGTCTCTCTCTCTCACACACACACACACACACACACAAAATCTGGGTACCCAGAGGGGGAGGTTTCCATGGTTGCTAACTATAATGCCTCATGGTGCTCGCTTGTCTCTGCATTGACCAGCTGTGGCTCCAGGTGAGCACTTCCCATAGAAATCCTGAGATGGTTAAACTGCCCCAAGAAATTTAAAAATGTCCTGGGCCAAATGTAGAATGAGGGGGGCAGGCAGGGGTCTCTGAGGCTGCTCGCTATGGGGAGCTGGGGCACCAGCGGGAAGGCTGCGGGGGGCACATGGGGAGGCAGCGGCAGTACCCAGGTACCCTCAGGCTTTGGGCAAGGAGTCCCGCTCCATCCCGCTAGCGCCCGCCTGCAGCTCCCATCTGGTCTCGTTGAGGCCCTGCTCAGCGAAGGGTCCCGCCTTAGGGGGACAAGCCTGGCACACCTTGTGGGCCCACAGGGGCTGTGCTCTGCCCCAGAGCAGGCCAGGCCCTGTGCTCCCTGCTCCAGAGGGGGCTGACCTGGCTCCCCACAGGGCCAGATTAACTTTTTGTGGGCCTGGCGCCAAACATATTTGTGGGCCCCCCTGCGGAATGAAGAGGCCAGGGGTAAGAGCACAGCAGGCAGGGTGGATTTGATTTAAATCATTACTTAAATCACTAGTTAGGAAGTCTTGATTTAATCATGGGTTTCTACATAAAAGTGCATTCATTCTTGTTGGTTGTTATAACCTTAATACATATTCTTCACAACTCAGAGATAGACATAGGTTTCATTTTTACAAGGTACACGCTATACATTTTTAAACCATGATTTATTTTGAAAATTTTTCGGATGAGTTTTACAGCTATATCAGAAAATGAATGATTGTTTGGTTATTTCCTTTATCAAAGATAATTGAAGCAGATATTTATGAAGTCATTGGGAGGTGAACTATCTCCAATTCAAGAGGTTAATCATTAATATTTGGAGGATTTTCTTGCCAGGCTGTATTAGGAGGAGAACACCACCTGACAGACATTTAAATTGTTTTACTTAACTAAAACAACAACGGTAAGTATTCTGGATTTTTTTCTTCAACAGCAAACATTATATTTTAACAAAAAAGCATATGTCCCTCACTTCTCACATTTATCTCCAGGCTTCTTCTCCTTGTCCAGATCTATTCGGCCCCCAACAATCTTCTATTCATTGAACTTTTTGAAACTTTTCTCTTTTAAAGAGAGGTAAGGGGTTGACCCTGTGTACACAAATTTGCAGAGGGACAATAGGGTTGAGGTCTGTTATTTCTCACCTCTATACAGTATTTATTTAAAAACATTTTTGCTGTTAACAAGCATGTGACTTCTGGAGACACAAATCCACAGTTTGAGAACTGCAAAATTAAGCATCTTGATGGGGGCATTCTAGACTGAGCACTGAATCCCATTGGGTAGATAGAAAAATTAACCTAAATAATCTATACAGAAGCCCCTGGAACCCCATAAGATTGGGTCCCTAATCCATGAACTATTGGAACTCATTTACAAAACTTTTCTTAAACATTACATGAATATGTTGTCTCATACTATAGAATTAGAATTTATAATCCCTATTCCGTGATATAATGTATCTTAATTAATTAATCTTTAAATAGTTTTTTCCCTCAAAAATCTGATTTAAATTCAATTTTTTGATTTTTTTTTTGAGTCATTGATTTTTATCCACCCTGACAGCTGGGTATGGTCGGGGGGAAGGATTGGTCCTCACCTGGAACAAGGCAGGAGCCGGGGCAAGATGAACACAGTGGGTCATGGGGGGAGGATTAGTCCCTGCTGACTGGAGCAAGGCAGAGGCTGGGGACAAAAGTACAGCAGGGCAGGAGCTAGGGTTGGTCCTTGGAGCAAGGGAGCGGCCGGGAGTAAACTGCAAGCGCAGCAGGGCTGGGGAGGGGGTAAACAGGATCCCCCCCTCACCCCTGTCCACATAGAGCAGGTACCTACCTTCTCCCTGGTTCTAACCCATTCCCTTCGTCTCTCTCTGCACCGAGCTGAGGGTGGGGGTGCAGGGTCTGGGAGGGAGTTAGGGTGCAGAAGCAGGCTGGGGGTTGTGGGTGCAGGGTCTGGCCAGGAGCTAGAATGAGGGAGGGGGCTCAGGGTTGGGGCAGGGGGGTTAGATGTGGAGCGCTTATCTGGGGAAGCTCCCATTTGGTGCGAGGGGTGCAGGTGAGTATGTGTATGGGGGGGTGCAGGAGCTCCCGTTTAGTGCTCAGTGTGGGGGTGGGGATGTGCAGGAGTCAGGGCATGAGGTGGAGGGGCTGGGTATATGTGGGGGTGCAGGAGTCAGGGCAGGGTTCTGGGGGGGTGTGAGGGGGTGCAGGAGTCAGGGCTGGGATCAAGGCGGTGTGTGGGGGGGTGCAGAAGTCAGGGCTAGGAGGTGTGGGGGGTGTAGGAGTCAGGGCAGCAGGCTGGGTGTGTGTGAGGGGGGTGCAGGAGTCAGGGCAGGGGGCTGGGTGTGTGTGAGGGGGGTGCAGGAGTTAGGGCTGAGGGCTGGGGATGTGTGAGGGGGTGCAGGAGTCAGGGCTGGGGTCATGGTGTGTGGGGGGGTGTAGGAGTCAGGGCAAGGAGGTGTGGGGGGTGCAGGAGTCAGGGCAGGGGGCTGGGTGTGTGTGAGGGGGGTGCAGGAGTTAGGGCTGGGGATGTGTGAGGGGGTGCAGAAGTCAGGGCTGGGGTCATGGCGGTGTGTGTCGGGGTGCAGGAGTCAGGGCAGAGGGCTGGGGGCATGTGAGGGGGTGCAGGAGTCAGGGCTGGGGTCATGGTGTATGTGGGGGTGTAGGAGTCAGGGCTAGGAGGTCTGGGGGGTGCAGGAGTCAGGGCAGAAGGCTGGGTGTGTGTGAAGGGGTGCAGGAGTCAGGGCAGAGGGCTGGGGGTGTGTGAGAGGGTGCAGGATTCAGGAATGGGGTCATGTGGAGGTGTTGGGGGGTGCAGGAGTCAGGGCAGGGGGCTGGGTGTGTGTGAGGGGGGTGCAGGAGTTAGGGCTGAGGGCTGGGGATGAGTGAGGGGGTGCAGGAGTCAGGGCTGGGGTCATGGCGGTGTGTGTGGGGGTGCAGGAGTCAGGGCAGAGGGCTGGGGGCATGTGAGGGGGTGCAGGAATCAGGGCTGGGGTCATGGTGTGTGAGGGGGTACAGGAGTCAGGGCTAGGAGGTGTGGGGGGTGTAGGAGTCAGGGCAGAGGGCTGGGTGTGTGTGAGGGGGGTGCAGGGGTCAGGGCAGAGGGCTGGGGGGGTGGGCTGGGGTCGTGCGGATGCTCCCAACCCCTGCCCCGAGCAGCTCACGTCAGGGGGCTGGAAGGGATATGCCCCGATTCCACCCCTTTCCCCAAGGCCCCGTTCCTGCCTCTTCTCTGCTTCCTCCCTCTCCCTCTCCTCTCCCTGGCAGCAGTTGGTCAGTGGCAGGGAGGGAGAGGGGGAGGCGGGAACCGCCTGCTGGGGGAAGAGGCGGAGGAGTGGGGAGCTTGGCGGCCGGCACAGCCTGCCCTGTTGAAGCAGGACAGAGCCCCAGGAGCCGCAGCACCAAGCTTCTGTCCCCTCAGGGGAGAGCGGGGGAGGGAGAAGAGCGGCCGCCGGGGCCCCTTCAGGGTGTGGGCCCGGTGCCATAGCTGACGCCATGGTGCATCAGCTACTGCCCGCAGTGCTGCCCCGCCCGCCGCGGTGACAGCTGGGCCCGGCCCGGGCCCCGCCCCGCCGTTCCGTCCCCCAGCTCCGTGCGCGGCGGGGCGGCCAGCCAGCGCCCCTGCTCGTCGAAGATAAGACAAGTTAAAACATAAAAAAAACGGGGATCACCGTTTTTTGGCACCTCCACATCTTGGCGCCCGAGGCAGTGGGCAGAGTCCTCGCTGTGTGCCTGTCCCGACACAATTGCAGGGGGTGGTGTAGAAGACAGAAAGAGAGAGAGAGAGACTCATCCTCCAGCCGGGGTCAGTCTGAGAGAAATTGGCTGGGGTCCCAGTCTCACTCCTCTCGGGTGCCATTTCCCAGCTGGGTTCCTTACCCCTCTGGTGAAGCAGCAGCTGGTAGAGCCGGTAAACCGCCTCCCTGGCCTGCCGGGTGATGTCCTTGGCTGGGTCACCGATGAACAGAGCCGGCTGTGCCACGTGGTGACCCATCCTGAGGAATTCGGATGAGTTCTAATGGGAGGGAGAGGGAGAGGGGATTCCATCAGCATTTTCCTGTCAGCTCCCAGTCCCCGGCTGGGCCAGGACTCTCCTTCTTCTCAGCCCCTCTGCAGGAGATGCTAGAGGATAGGAGCTAGAGCAAGATCCTTAATTGTCTCTGCCCGCAAGGGAGCCTGGAGCACAGGGATGTGGGCAAGGCTCTCCATGAGAATTTGCTGCCCCAGCTGCTCCAGGATGACAGGAAGGCATGAATCTGGAGCATGGTCCCCTTAAAAGCGAGAGTTGCCAGGTAACCAGGACATGAAGAACTTGACTCAAGCTGGGCACATTCTCTGCTTCCACTCTGCCTCTCCAAGAGGAGGACTCCTAACCCACAGCCCCTGCAGCAGCAGATCCTACAGCCCGTTGGAGCCAGCCCACCTACGCCTGGAGTCAGGAAGCTGGGGTCAGAAGCCACTTATGTCAAAGTCAGGGAGGGTGATGGTGGATCTGAGCAGGACCGTGCTGCTCCTAGTGGCCCAGGCTCTCTCTCGCGACACCCTGGACACGATCCAGTAGTTAATGTGCTGTGGGGAAAGGAGGCAGCTCAGGATCAATGGGCAGGTGCATGTGTTGTGCTAATGAGCCCCTCCCCATCCCCAGGGGGCTGAGACATTGTATGCGGGGTGGAATACCTGATTCATTGATCGCAGAGCTTTAAAAGGGGATTGTTGCCCCCAGGACGATGCTTGTAGGTCACAACTTGTCATTGTCTCCCTACACTGGGACAATGCTCAGTGTCGGGGTTGGTCCCATCCTCCCTGAACTCCTGATTCCTGAACAGCTCACCAGGAAGGAGACAGACCCCTCACCCCTCCCTTCCTCAAGTCCTTGGTTGGGTGAACGGACTGAGTATGAGCACAATCCCCCCAGGAATCTCGGGCCCATCAGACACAAGGGCTGATTCTCTGGGTCCTCCTGTTTCTCAAGGAACAAGCGTGTGACTCTTCTCTGAGGAACACCTTCTGGATCTCCCAAAAGCGGTTCAGACTCTCACTCCCCAAGCCAGCCAGGGACCCCATGGTTAGTGCTCAACAGAACCGGGCAGAACTCTGGCTTGAAGTCCCAGCTCCTTCCTCTGTCCTTCAAGGAGGAAGGGCATGACACTGCATTGTACTGACTGCCCTGACCCAAGGACGGCCCACTGGGGGCCCAGCTAGGAGGACAGACTGGAAAAGGGATCTAAGAGTTAAGGGAAAATTGCCCCCACCCCTCTCATGGGGCTCACCTCCAAGATGTAGTGGAGCCTGTTGGTGTCTGGGGACTTTGTCAGCAGGTTCCCCTGCATGGCATCCAGGAGGTCTGGCAAGACCCTATGCAGATCCTGCAAAGCAAGGGAGAGTCATGGGTCAGAGTTAGGGAAACTGGGGCTACACCTGCCACAGGATGGGAAGAGGGGGTCTCTGGGAAGCACTGGTGAGACTCCCAAACACATATCCTGGCCTCTCTCATTCACATCCCACTGCAGGCAATTCGCAAGGATTCGTGGCAGGATGACAGCTGGCTCTTCAATCTGGGATTTAGCACGATCTACCTGGACTTGGGTGATGTCCTTCTCTGTGCCCAGAGTGAAGACTGCATGCAGGGCAGCTCGAAGGAGGTGGGTCTCCAGCTCTGGCTCAAGGGCAGGTGTCATGGTGCTGGCAAGAGAGAGGAGCCGGTATTAGACTGTGCAGTGCAGGGGTGGGACTGGCACCAACACGGACGTGAAACTGCAGGGAAAGAGGCAGAGGTGGGCGAGAAGGGAAACTGAGGCACCAAGCCAGGGACTGATAAGGCCAAGGTCTCCCACACAGACAGTGGCAGGGCAGGAATGGTGCCTGTTCCCTGGACCCTGCTGCCCCTCCTGTATCTGATCCTGGGAGTCAGCCTCTCCCCAAACCCATTGCAATGTTACTGGAGGGAAAAAAACAGAGCATCCAGGAGAGAGAGTGAACCTTCCCGCCACCTCTGCCAGAGGAGACACCCTTGGGACGTGACCTGGGAGTGGGAGGGGCAGTGACTCCCAGCCATGGGCCTGAGCAGCACCAGGGTTAGGGGAACCGGGCAAGAGGGTCTTGGTACCTGAGGTTGCCCACAGCAATCAGGGAGTTGGCCAGGACGGCGCCGGGGGGAGAATCATCAGGAAGCTCCTCAATGAGCTCCTGTGAGACCCAAAGGAGACAAAGGAGCATGTGAGCTTTGGACCTCAGTCACGCTTCCCAATGGGGAGATTACACAGCCAGCACCCCACGCAGCCAGCAGGATCCCCCCACCTGCCTCCCGCTCCTCCGATTCCTGCCCACTATTTCTCCCGTCTCTTCTTCCCAAGCTTCAGCCCCAGCAATCCCTGCCCTCAGCTGCCCCTCCAGCACCAGCCATCCCCCGATCATCACCCCGGGGAGACCCCTGTCCCTCCCATGTCTCTGTCCACCCTCTAGCTGCCAGGCGCTCTGTCTCGCTCACCAGAATCCTCTCCACCACAGCCGCCTTGCAGCAGTGCGGCTCCAGTGTGTCCTGCCCTCTCTGCTGTGCAGCGAGACACGCGGGGTTGATGGTGTGCAGGAACATGAGCTGCTGGGCCTCATCCTGCACCCACCAGGAGTGGGGTTAGGGGAGATAGAGCCAGTTAGTCAGGGACCTCCCTGCCCCAGCCACACCAGCTCCAGGACTTAGGCGTGAATGGGGGATAGTGGGGACCCGCCCATTGTCCAAATCCCCCACGACTCCTACACAAGCAGGGTCAGGAACTGGGACAGTGCTTGTGGGAGAGGAGACCCCGGGTGGTGTGGGACAAACACCCCTATCTTGGGGGTCCCAGATCATGGAGAAGAAAGGTCCCCATTAGGGGTGGTGGCGCATGAGGGCCAAGACCCTCTGCAGGGGGTTGGGATGCTGGGAAGGAGCAGGACAATCTCGGTTCCAGCACTGCTGGGGAACATTTGTACCTTCTCTTGGACCTGGAGCTGCTCTAGGATGTTTTTGAGAGCAGCCTCCTCTGTGAGCACGTCCACCCTTTCCTCCTCCTCATCGTCCTCTAAGTCCCTGGTGGTCCCTGCACCAGGGAGAGAAGGGGACAGGGTGACTCCTGCTGCCACTCAGGGGAAGGACAGGGGCATGGTGGAGCAATGTGCCCCCTTCCCACCTCCGGGACCTAGGGCAGATCGGGCCCCATCCTTCCCCCTCTCAGTGATGCCTTCAGCCCTCAACTCCTTCAGGAGCCCATAGCAAAGAGACACCCCCACACACACACTCTCCTGGACTCCCTGGGAGGTGCCTCTCCACCTGCCCTCCTGCCTCCCTGCCCAATGGAGCACCAAGGACCAAAGTGGCAGCACCTAGTGTCAGTGGGGTTCACGTGGCTCAGGCCAGACACCTGGGCTGAGGACCCACCCCCATAGCACTGGTCGAGGGCCTGGGCCCAAAGGGTTCACAGCCCCCTCCTCATCCCTCCCTGAGCCCAGCCTGGCTCCTCACCTGGAACAAAGCAGAAGCGTCCGTCGGCCTCGCTGCTGCCCGAGTCCCACTCACTGCTGCTGTCCCATGGGGCGAGAGCCGAGCTTGCTGGTGCTGGGACAGGGATCCTCCACCTCCTGCCCTGGGAAGGCTGGAAGGTCCTCAGGGACCAGGCAGGGCGATGCCTCCTGCTGGAAATGAGGGCTGGGCTCCTGGGGCCGCTGCTGCCCCAGTGCCACCCTGCCCGGTTCCGCTCCTGGGCTGGGTCCTGCCTGCCCAGCCGCATCCTGGCCCAGCTCCATTTTGGCCTGGCCACTGCCTCTCCCACCTCGGCGCCTGCACCAGGAGCGGGTTTCCTCTGCCAGAAGGCTGGGCACTTCCACCTCCTGGCCCGGCTAGGGGCTCCTTCCCCACCAGCGGGGACGGAGGGAACGCTCTGCTCCTGGGGAAGATGGCAGCTGCTTTCCTCAGGCTCGGGGGCCACCTGCAGAGCCTTCTTCCTGAACCTCCTCAGGAGCCTGGCCATCCTGGAACCGAGCGGGCAGTAGGCGTGAGTCTGGGGTCAAGGCAGCCTCTCACTAACCAGCCTTATTCGTCCCTCCCCATCCCTGCCCCAGCCAGAGCAGCTCCTACGTCCCCCCACAGGGGTGCAGGGAGTGCAAGCAGGAGTTCATTGCATGATCTGCTCCCAATGTTCCCCCTCGTCATCCCTGGTGCTGCAATAACCGGGGAGTCTCGTCCTTTTCGAGCACTGGGGTCAGTCACAAAGACCATCGGTCACTTTGGACAAGCAGCTCCCTCCTGCCATCCCAGGCCACACTTCCCCCTGCCCAGGTTAGAGAAGGAACAGAACCCAGGAGTCCGGACTTCTCCTGGGAAACCATTCCCCACTTCAAAGTCCCTAGGCTTAGCAAGGCCAGGGCCCCCTCGTTTCCCATTGATTTCCATGCTCAGCAGCTCACAGCGTCTGGCCCAGCTCAGAGACTCTCAGCCTGGGGAACTGTCTCCCACAAGGGAAGGGCTGGGAGCCCCATTGCTGGGACCTTTCCAAACACACAGGAGATGGCTCTGGAGAAGCCCCTCCCCGGTCTGAGAGTGAGGGGCTCCTGGGGCCTGTTTCTCATCAGTAGGGTTGGAGTCACAGTCCCTACAACCCAGGGGGCTGGGAGGAT
Organism: Natator depressus; assembly: GCF_965152275.1. NCBI lineage: Eukaryota > Metazoa > Chordata > Testudines > Cheloniidae > Natator > Natator depressus. The sequence continues at coordinate 10,858,989 of NC_134239.1, forward strand.
CCAGGGAGGTGTGTAAAGTGCTGGGATGTCAGGATCCTGGAGGCGCTGTCACCCCCGCACTACAGCAGTGATCTGTACCCCCTGCTGCTGACCGAGTTTCTCTGTCCCTTGCCAATAAGACAGACTCTTGTTTTCACAGCCAGTCGATCGCTCAGTGTCATCACCCTGCCTGCTGGCTGGGCTGGGTAACTCCTCAGGTCACCACCCTCTCCAGCCTGCCTTGGCTTGGAGAGTGAGGAGAAGGGCGAGGGACGACACTGAACATCCTCCATCCATCGCTCCATCACCTAGAGCAAGTGAGTGGCATTAGAGTTCCTCTGTGGCATTCCCTGCCTGTCTGGGGAGAGGCAGAAAGAGGGGGAGAGAATCTCTCCCAAAGGAGATTGGATTTACAAACAGCCCCCAGGAGCCCCTCACTCTCAGACCGGGGAGGGGCTTCTCCAGAGCCATCTCCTGTGTGTTTGGAAAGGTCCCAGCAATGGGGCTCCCAGCCCTTCCCTTGTGGGAGACAGTTCCCCAGGCTGAGAGTCTCTGAGCTGGGCCAGACGCTGTGAGCTGCTGAGCATGGAAATCAATGGGAAACGAGGGGGCCCTGGCCTTGCTAAGCCTAGGGACTTTGAAGTGGGGAATGGTTTCCCAGGAGAAGTCCGGACTCCTGGGTTCTGTTCCTTCTCTAACCTGGGCAGGGGGAAGTGTGGCCTGGGATGGCAGGAGGGAGCTGCTTGTCCAAAGTGACCGATGGTCTTTGTGACTGACCCCAGTGCTCGAAAAGGACGAGACTCCCCGGTTATTGCAGCACCAGGGATGACGAGGGGGAACATTGGGAGCAGATCATGCAATGAACTCCTGCTTGCACTCCCTGCACCCCTGTGGGGGGACGTAGGAGCTGCTCTGGCTGGGGCAGGGATGGGGAGGGACGAATAAGGCTGGTTAGTGAGAGGCTGCCTTGACCCCAGACTCACGCCTACTGCCCGCTCGGTTCCAGGATGGCCAGGCTCCTGAGGAGGTTCAGGAAGAAGGCTCTGCAGGTGGCCCCCGAGCCTGAGGAAAGCAGCTGCCATCTTCCCCAGGAGCAGAGCGTTCCCTCCGTCCCCGCTGGTGGGGAAGGAGCCCCTAGCCGGGCCAGGAGGTGGAAGTGCCCAGCCTTCTGGCAGAGGAAACCCGCTCCTGGCGCAGGCGCCGAGGTGGGAGAGGCAGTGGCCAGGCCAAAATGGAGCTGGGCCAGGATGCGGCTGGGCAGGCAGGACCCAGCCCAGGAGCGGAACCGGGCAGGGTGGCACTGGGGCAGCAGCGGCCCCAGGAGCCCAGCCCTCATTTCCAGCAGGAGGCATCGCCCTGCCTGGTCCCTGAGGACCTTCCAGCCTTCCCAGGGCAGGAGGTGGAGGATCCCTGTCCCAGCACCAGCAAGCTCGGCTCTCGCCCCATGGGACAGCAGCAGTGAGTGGGACTCGGGCAGCAGCGAGGCCGACGGACGCTTCTGCTTTGTTCCAGGTGAGGAGCCAGGCTGGGCTCAGGGAGGGATGAGGAGGGGGCTGTGAACCCCCTGGGCCCAGGCCCTCGACCAGTGCTATGGGGGTGGGTCCCCAGCCCAGGTGTCTGGCCTGAGCCACGTGAACCCCACTGACACTAGGTGCTGCCACTTTGGTCCTTGGTGCTCCATTGGGCAGGGAGGCAGGAGGGCAGGTGGAGAGGCACCTCCCAGGGAGTCCAGGAGAGTGTGTGTGTGGGGGTGTCTCTTTGCTATGGGCTCCTGAAGGAGTTGAGGGCTGAAGGCATCACTGAGAGGGGGAAGGATGGGGCCCAATCTGCCCTAGGTCCCGGAGGTGGGAAGGGGGCACATTGCTCCACCATGCCCCTGTCCTTCCCCTGAGTGGCAGCAGGAGTCACCCTGTCCCCTTCTCTCCCTGGTGCAGGGACCGCCAAGGACTCAGAGGATGAGGAGGAGGAGGAAAGGGTGGACGTGCTGACAGAGGAGGCTGCTCTCAAAAACATCCTAGAGCAGCTCCAGGGCCAAGAAAAGGTACAAACATTCCCCAGCTGTGCTGGAACCGAGATTGTCCTGCTCCTTCCCAGCATCCCAACCCCCTGCAGAGGGTCTTGGCCCTCATGCGCCACCACCCCTAATGGGGACCTTTCTCCTCCATGATCTAGGACCCCCAAGATAGGAGTGTTTGTCCCACACCACCCGGGGTCTCCTCCCCCACAGGCACTGTCCCAGTTCCTGACCCTGCTTGTGTAGGAGTCGTGGGGGATTTGGACAATGGGCGGGTCCGCACTATCCCCCATTCACGCCTAAGTCCTGGAGCTGGTGTGGCTGGGGCAGGGAGGTCTCTGGCTAACTGGCTCCATCTCCCCTAACCCCACTCCTGGTGGGTACAGGATGAGGCCCAGCAGCTCATGTTCCTGCACACCATCCACCCCGCGTGTCTCGCTGCACAGCAGAGAGGGCAGGACACACTGGAGCCGCACTGCTGCAAGGCGGCTGTGGTGGAGAGGATTCTGGTGAGCGAGACAGAGCGCCCGGCAGCTAGAGGGTGGACAGAGCCATGGGAGGGGCAGGGGTCTCCTCGGGCCTATGGTCGGGGGATGTCTGGTGCTGGAGGGGCAGCTGAGGGCAGGGATTGCTGGGGCTGAAGATTGGGGAGAAGAGACGGGAGAAATAGTGGGCAGGAATCGGAGGAGCGGGAGGCAGGTGGGGGGATCCTGCTGGCTGCGTGAGGTGCTGGCTGTGTAATCTCCCCATTGGGAAGCGTGACTGAGGTCCAAAGCTCACACGCTCCTTTGTCTCCTTTGGGTCTCACAGGAGCTCATTGAGGAGCTTCCTGATGATTCTCCCCCCGGCGCCGTCCTGGCCAACTCCCTGATTGCTGTGGGCAACCTCAGGTACCAAGACCCTCTTGCCCGGTTCCCCTAACCCTGGTGCTGCTCAGGCCCATGGCTGGGAGTCACTGCCCCTCCCACTCCCAGGTCACGTCCCAAGGGTGTCTCCTCTGGCAGAGGTGGCGGGAAGGTTCACTCTCTCTCCTGGATGCTCTGTTTTTTTCCCTCCAGTAACATTGCAATGGGTTTGGGGAGAGGCTGACTCCCAGGATCAGATACAGGAGGGGCAGCAGGGTCCAGGGAACAGGCACCATTCCTACCCTGCCACTGTCTGTGTGGGAGACCTTGGCCTTATCAGTCCCTGGCTTGGTGCCTCAGTTTCCCTTCTCGCCCACCTCTGCCTCTTTCCCTGCAGTTTCACGTCCGTGTTGGTGCCAGTCCCACCCCTGCACTGCACAGTCTAATACCGGCTCCTCTCTCTTGCCAGCACCATGACACCTGCCCTTGAGCCAGAGCTGGAGACCCACCTCCTTCGAGCTGCCCTGCATGCAGTCTTCACTCTGGGCACAGAGAAGGACACCGCCCAAGTCCAGGTAGATCGTGCTAAATCCCAGATTGAAGAGCCAGCTGTCATCCTGCCACGAATCCTTGCGAATTGCCTGCAGTGGGATGTGAATGAAAGAGGCCAGGATATGTGTTTGGGGGTCTCACCAGTGCTTCCCAGAGACCCCCTCTTCCCATCCTGTGGCAGGTGTAGCCCCAGTTTCCCTAACTCTGACCCATGACTCTCCCTTGCTTTGCAGGATCTGCATAGGGTCTTGCCAGACCTCCTGGATGCCATGCAGGGGAACCTGCTGACAGAGTCCCCAGACACCAACAGGCTCCACTACATCTTGGAGGTGAGCCCCATGAGAGGGGTGGGGGCAATTCTCCCTTAACTCTTAGATCCCTTTTCCAGTCTGTCCTCCTAGCTGGGCCCTCAGTGCACTGTCCTTGGTCAGGGCAGTCAGTGCAATGCAGTGTCATGCCCTTCCTCCTTGAAAGACAGAGGAAGGAGCTGGGACTTCAAGCCAGAGTTCTGCCCGGTTCTGTTAAGCACTAACCATGGGGCCCCTGGCTGGCTTGGGGAGTGAGAGTCTGAACCCCTCCTGGGAGATCCAGAAGATGGTCCTCAGAGAAGAGTCACACGCTTGTTCCTCGAGAAATAGGAGGACTCCAGAGAATCAGCCCTTGTCTCTGACGGGCCCGAGATTCCTGGGGGAATTGTGCTCATACTCAGTCCGTTCACCCAACCAAGGACTTGAGGAAGGGAGGGGTGAGGGGTCTGTCTCCTTCCTGGTGAGCTTTTCAGGAATCAGGAGTTCAGGGAGGATGGGACCAGCCCCGACACCGAGCATTGTCCCAATGTAGAGAGACAATGACAAGTTGTGACCTACAAGCATCGTCCTGGGGGCAACAATCCCCTTTTAAAGCTCTGCGATCAATGAATTATCAGGTATTCCACCCCGCATACAATGTCTCAGCCCCCTGGGGATGGGGAGGGGCTCATTAGCACAACACATGCACCTGCCCATTGATCCTGAGCTGCCTCCTTTCCCCACAGCACATTAACTACTGGATCATTTCCAGGGTGTCGCGAGAGAGTGCCGGGGCCATTAGGAGCAGCACGGTCCTGCTCAGATCCACCATCACCTTCCCTGACTTTGACATAAGTGGCCTCTGACCCCAGCTTCCTGACTCCAGGCGTAGGTGGGCCGGCTCCAACGGGCTGTAGGATCTGCTGCTGCAGGGGCTGTGGGTTAGGAGTGCTCCTCCTGGGGAGGCAGAGTCGAAGCAGAGAATGAGCCTGGCTTGAGTCAAGTTCTTCTTGTCCTGGTTAAGTGCCAACTCTCACTTTTAAGGGGACCATGCTCCAGATTCATGCCTTCCTGTCATCCTGGAGCAGCTGGGGAAGCAAATCCTCATGTAGAGCCCTGCCTGCACCCCTGTGCTCCAGGCTTCCTTGCGGGCAGAGACAATTAAGGATCTCGCTCTTGCTCCTATCCTCTAGCATCTCCTGCAGAGGAGCTGAGGGGAAGGAGAGTCCTGGCCCAGGTGGGGACTGGGAGCTGACAGGAAAATGCTGATGAAGTTCCCGCTCCCTCTCCTTTCGATTAGAACTCAGTCAAATTCCCCAGGATGGGTCACTATGTGGCATAGCTGGCTCTGTTCATCGGTGACCCAGCCAAGGACATCACCTGGCAGGCCAAGGAGGCGGTTTAGCGGCTCTACCAACTGCTGCTGCAGCAGAGGGGTAAGGAACCCAGCTGGGAAATGGAAAAGGAGGACTTGTGGCACCCTAGATACTAACCAATTTATTTGAGCATAAGCTTTTGTGAGCTACAGCTCACTTCATCGGATCCATACTGTGGAAAGTGTAGAAGATCTTTTTATACACACAAAGCATGAAAAAATGGGTGTTTACCACTACAAAAGGTTTTCTCTCCCTCCACCCCACTCTCCTGCTGGTAATAGCTTATCTAAAGTGATCGCTCTCCTTACAATGTGTATGATAATCAAGTTGGGCCATTTCTAGCACAAATCCAGGTTTTCTCTCTCCCCCCCACACACAAACCCACTCTCCTGTTGGTAATAGCTTATCTAAAGTGATCACTCTCCTTACAATGTGTATGATAATCAAGGTGGGCCATTTCCAGCACAAATCCAGGGTTTAACAAGAACGTCTGGGGCGGGGGGGGTGTAGGAAAAAACAAGGGGAAATAGGTTACCTTGCATAATGACTTAGCTACTCCCAGTCTCTATTCAAGCCTAAGTTAATTGTATCCAATTTGCAAATGAATTCCAATTCAACAGTCTCTCGCTGGAGTCTGGTTTTGAAGTTTTTTTGTTGTAATATCGCAACTTTCATGTCTGTAATCGCGTGACTAGAGAGATTGAAGTGTTCTCCGACTGGTTTATGAATGTTATAATTCTTGACATCTGATTTGTGTCCATTTATTCTTTTACGTAGAGACTGTCCAGTTTGACCAATGCACATGGCAGAGGGGCATTGTTGTCGCATGATGGCATATATCACATTGGTGGATGTGCAGGTGAACGAGCCTCTGATAGTGTGGCTGATGTTATTAGGCCCTGTGATGGTGTCCCCTGAATGGATATGTGGGCACAATTGGCAACGGGCTTTGTTGCAAGGATAGGTTCCAGGGTTAGTGGTTCTGTTATGTGGTATGTGGTTGCTGGTGAGTATTTGCTTCAGGTTGGGGGCCTGTCTGTAGGCAAGGATTGGCCTGTCTCCCAAGATTTGTGAGAGTGTTGGGTCATCCTTCAGGATAGGTTGTAGATCCTTAATAATGCGTTGGAGGGGTTTTAGTTGGGGGCTGAAGGTGACGGCTAGTGGTGTTCTGTTATTTTCTTTGTGTAAGCAGTGTCAGGATGAGCTCCACCCTGACATCTGGTGGTGAGGTGTGGCAAGTTGTGGAAAAGAACTTCAGGGGCTGATCTCATTTGCATAGGCACACCCACGCCGCCTAGAATGAGGCCATAGCTGCTCAAATGGTCACTTTGGCTGCTGTGGGATCCCCAGTGTCTCTGTTATTGGGGCAGGAAGAATAAATTGTTATTACCCTGATTATGGGAACTGTGCTTGGAACTGTACTTGGCCTTTTGTTATGATGGAGGAATTCACCATCAACTAAGTAGCACTCGCTAGGCAAGGGTCATGGGTTCCAAAACTCTGTGAATTGAGAGAGGCTGGGGACAAGTATTAATGCCTGGTGGCATGTGCCCCTGGGTGAGGGCCTTATATGCTAATTGTACTTCCTCCTCTCTCCACTGTGGAATATTAGAGCTAATTTTGATTCCCTTAGGAGTCTAGTTACAGGCTGATGAGCTCACTTTGGGCTAATGGTGCACCAGCCCTGAGACTCCCCTACTACAAGCTGAATTCACCTAAGAGCTGAAATCACTGAGTATTGTGTTAAGTAGTGGGGGGAGCCTGAAGATATATTGTGGAGCAGTTTGCGGGACGGCTGGAGTGCCTTGTGGACAGGCTGGTGGAGCAGTTTGTGGGACGGCGGGAGCTGCTTGTGGGACGTGGAGTGGAGCAGTTCGTGGACCGGCTGGTGGAGCAGTTTGTGGGATGGCAGGAGCTGCTTGTGGGCAGTGGAGCGGAGCGAAGCCAAGTGAAGCAGTTCGTGGGGCGGCTGGCGGAGCAGAGTGAAGGCCTATGGAGCTGTGGGGTGGTCAGCTTCAGATCATGTAAGGTGCCCCTTACCTCTCTTCCCCACCCCCCGCATCTCCACCCAGGTTGGGAGGTAAAGCTCTGCAGATAAACTTTCGAACTCTGGGGCTGCCCTGACCAGGGAAAGAGACTTTGGGTGATTTGGGGTTGTTGGACTCAAGAACCAAAGGGAAAGAGCATGCCCCAATTTGTTTGGGGTGGGTTTTTGCTCATGGGTTGTGTTACAAATCCCGTTGGTGGTGTTTCCCCAACATAATGCCACATTGTTTCTCTCTGTTATTAAAAGGCTTTTGCTACACTCAGACTCTGTGCTTGCGAGAGGGGAAGTATTGCCTCTTGGAGGCACCCAGTGGGAGTGGTATATATTTGTCCCAGGTCACTGGGTGGGGGCTCGAGCCGGTTTGCCTTGTGTTATTGGAATGAATCCCCTAGATATTGAACCCGGCCCTTGTTGCTGCCAACTCTGATGGGCAGAAGGGTTACATTTGTTAGGCCTGTCCTGTAGTAGGTGACTTCTATCAATCTGTTTCTTCACTTCCGCAGGTGGATATTGTAGTTGTAAGAATGCTTGATAGAGATCTTGTAGGTGTTTGTCTGTGTCTGAGGGGTTGGAGCAAATGCGGTTGTATCGCAGAGCTCGGCTGTAGACAATGGATCGTGGTCAGGGTGAAAGCTGGAGGCATGTAGGTAGGAAAAGCGGTCAGTAGGTTTCCGGTATAGGGTGGTGTTTATGTGACCATTGTTTATTAGCACTGTAGTGTCCAGGAAGTGGATCTCTTGTGTGGACTGGACCAGGCTGAGGTTGATGGTGGGATGGAAATTGTTGAAATCATGGTGGAATTCCTCAAGGGCTTCTTTTCCATGGGTCCAGATGATGAAGATGTCATCAATATAGCGCAAGTAGAGTAGGGGCGTTAGGGGACGAGAGCTGAGGAAGCGTTGTTCTAAGTCAGCCATAAAAATGTTGGCATACTGTGGGGCCATGCGGGTACCCATAGCAGGGCCGCTGATTTGAAGGTATACATTGTCCCCAAATGTAAAATAGTTATGGGTAAGGACAAAGTCACAAAGTTCAGCCACCTGGTTAGCCGTGACATTATCGGGGACAGCTGGGAAATGGCACTTGAGAGAAGAGTGTGACTGGGACCCCAGTCAATTTCTCTCAGACTGACCCCGGCTGGAGGATGAGTCTCTCTCTCTCTCTTTCTGTCTTCTACACCACGCCCTGCAATTGGGTTGGACCAGGCACACAGTGAGGACTCTGACCACTCTGCAGCCACCAATGGGATTGGAAGGACACAAGCACTGCAGCCAGAATGACAAATGTCATTCTCTCTTTCCCAGGCCTGACCGTCCATGAGGCCAAAGACCTAACCCTGCCAAAGAAGGAAATAGGATTGGTTTGGAATGATTTGTTCTTGACAAATCCATGCTCACTAGTCTTAAGAAGCAAATTATCCTGCAGGTGCTGACAAACTGATTGTTTAAGAATATATTCCAGTATCTTTCCAGCTATGGAAGTGAGGCTAGCTCGTCTGTAAGTCCCAGGGTTCTCTTTGTTCCCCTTTTAAAGATAGGTCCTGTCTTGGGAATGGATGGGAAGATGTTCTTTTTCAGGGATCTCAGACGAGAACTGGGGCACAGCACCTGGTTTGTTAAGGCCACAAAAATGGAGGCAGGAACCTCTTCTCTCCTGCTGGTAAAGAACCCCAGGTACCTAAAAGACAGGGACTCACATCCCTGAATGGGCTTTAAAAAAGGCAGTGGTTACAAAATTTGGCCCCGACCATTTCTTGTTTCCGCAGACTAGACGTTTTAGCAAACTTTAAAATTCCTTGGTGCTAAACACCGGGAAATTCCCCTGTCTCCTTCACAGAGGGCTTTAGCGCCCCTTCTCTCACTCAGGCTCACGACTGCCCAGAGTTCGAGAATTGTCCCTGTTCCCATTGGACAGATGGGGAGGAGCCTGAGGTACAGAGAAGGGAAGTGACCTACCCAAGGGCCTACACAGCAAGGTGGTGGCAGAGCCAGAAAGAGAAGCCACCAGTCCTGACTCCCGTTCTAACAGACCACAACCCCCACCCCGCCATGGCACAACTCCCCCGCTGAGGCAGGGATAGAGCCCAGGAATCGAGATGGTGGGGAAATTTCATTGAAACCCCTGTTTCTGTCAGAAAATCCCATTCAGACTACACCAGTTTGTTTCTTGAAATCATAACAAGTGGGATGAAAGTTCTTTGCACAAATATTTTGTTGCAAAACAAAAGCATCTCCTGTTTGTCACAGTGTGTTAAATTGTCTCGTCGTACACAAAGAGGAGACACTTAGATCTCGAAAATTAGATGAGATGCTTCAGTCTGAGCTAAGTAGTTGCTGCTCTTAACAATTTCAAAATAAAAAAATACCAATAAAATAGAATATTTCAGCTATTCTATGATGTCATAATCTGATCTGAGTACACGTGATAGGACACCTCCTATTATGCACTACTCCTAGTGACACTCTCCAATGGATCCCCATCCTCCACCCACCGAGAGGTAGGTAGGAGCGGATCATTATTATCTCTGCTTGAAAGAGGGAGAAGCTAAGGCTGAGAAAGGAGAATTGACTTGTCTTAGGTCACACAGCCAGTCAGCGGCAGAGTTGGGAATAGGACCCAAGAGCCCTGATTTTCAAACTTACCATCGGATCTTGAATTTCATACATTGAATGACCTGAATAAAGTGCTCTCAAATGAGCTCCAGACCAACAACAGTGCACAGGAATTATTCAGCAAGTAGTTTAGGAGAACTGGAATGTTAGAGAGAATCATGAACTGCTCAGAGACAATTAATGCAGAGAAGCAGCAAAATTCGTCAAGCATATGACTGGTTATGACTTATTTACTTGATCTCAAAGGAGAACAACAAGGACCTGAGTCTCCTCCCTGTAAATAACCCCCTGCTCAGGCAATCAGGGTAGAGACTGAAGATGGGAGGCTGAGGGTTCTCACCAGAGAGCCCAAAGGATGTCCCAGGTCACTGGTGGGGATCACTGCCCGAGCACTATTTCAGCCCCACATTTTTGGGGGGACCTCCCACAATGGGAGCTGCAGAGCTCTCCCCTGTGACACACACACAGAAACACCTCCTGGTGTTGGGAGGGGAACAAGAGAAAGGACAAAAGAAGCAAGAGAAGAAGAGAAAGGAGGGAGGGATGGAAGAGAAGGTGAAACAAAAAGGACAAACCCTAATGTCCCCAGTGATTCAAAGAGACAAAATTCTAGGTGGAGAATAAAATTCTGCCTCCTTAAACTCGTGTCTTCCACGCCTAGAATTCAGCTGTCACCAGATGGATCAGACTGAGCAGGTTTCAAACCTCGAGGAGGCTCTTACCTTCTAAACAGGAACGTCTGTTTTCTAGTCAAATCAGTAAAAGGAAAAGAGAAAACTCGAAAGAGGTTCCTCCTGGCGCTCACGTATGTGAACCCTAATACGCTCTCAGTCCTCAAAGAGAGACCTGGAGAAGGAGACTTGCTGAAGCAAAGACACATGGGTCTGTGAGGTTTCCCTGGCCCCTCACCCCTGTCCTCCCTGGCTGATGTCAGCATCTCTCTGTGAGGTCACCACCTCCCCATCACCTTGGACCAATAGTCTGAGTTCCTGCAAAAGGCCTTTGTGATGTCACTGCCACACCCCTCCCTTGCTGTGCTAATGTCCTGCCGCTGGCCAGGCACTTTGGACGTTTGAGCTACTCCCTGTGGATCACCCCACTCAAGGAGTGTTCGTTCTCGGAAGCAAGCCGGCTAGACCATAAGACATCAGACGCTGCTCCCAATGCTCCACTCAGTTTTTCAGAAATTGATAGACTTTGTGGCCAGGAGAGACCATTAGAGCATCTAATCTGACCCCCTGCATATCACAGGCCCCCTGTATGACACAACAGCTACTTTTGGGGCAAACACATTCCAGAAAGGATCTAGTCTTCATTAAATGACATCAAGAGATGGAGAATCCACCACTTTCCTTGGTAGCTTGTTCCTGTGGTGAATCATCCTCGCTGTTGAATATTTGTGCCTTATTTGGCATATGAATTTGTCTCTTTTCATATGCCTTATTTGGCATATGAATTTGTTCCAGCCATTGGGTCTTGTTATGCCTTTCTCTGCTAGATTAAAGAGCCCTTTCATACCCAATAGCTTCTCTCCATTGAGACACTTCAACACTTCAATGAAGTCCCCTTTCAATCTCCTTTTGATAAGCTGACCAGGTCGAGCTCTTTCAGTCGCTCCCGAGAAGGCGTTTTTCTCCAGCCCGCAGAACATTTGGTGGCTCTTTGCTGCCCCAGCTCCAATTTCACAACAGCTTTTTCAAATGAGGACACCAAAGCTGGAGGCCGTATTCCAATATCAGTCCACTGATGCCGTGTCACCTCCCGTGACATTATTGACATAATCTGTAACTCTATAGATCACTGTTGCGACCACTGTTATATATTTGCAGGCAATATTGTATAAAGGTTGTCGTGTAAGGGGTCTAGGGAGCGGTTATGATGGGCTGATTATAATTATGCTATCTGTGTATATGTATCATTTTTGTAGTTGAAGTTATGACTATTGGCTCTATACTGTCTGTATTTCAAACTTGTGCTCTGCTTCTGGGGAACACCCTCAGACAATTTGGTGTCAGCTCTGCCTAGCCTGCTTGATGGCCCACTAAGGACCATCAGCTATACAATCGACCCATTGAGAGAAGGCAGATACACCTTGTGACTCAGCAAGGTATGCAGGGATCTGCCTCTGGACAGAACTCTAAGGTTTTTCTATGCCACGTGCTGGATAGAGTGTCCTTGGGACAAAGAAAGCAAAGACCACATGGCAAAAGACTAGAAAAGGCTGCTGCCTCGCCTCTATCTTTTCTTCAGTCCTGCTTCAGACCTCTGGAAGGACTTTGCTAGAAACTGAAGCTCTATACAAAGGACTGAGTGACCCATCCCAGCTGTGGATGTTCTCCAGAGACTTGATTTGAACCTGCAGTTTATTCTATCACTGCTACAAGCCTGAACCAAGAACTTTGCCTTTACTGTCTGTAATTGATTCCATTTAACCAATTCTAGCTCTCATCTATATCTTTTTCCCTTCATGAATAAACCTTTAGATTTTAGATTCTAAAGGATTGGCAACAGCGTGATTTGTGGGTAAGATCTGATTTGTCTATATACCTGGGTCTGGGACTTGGTCTTTTGGGGTCCTGTGAGAGAACCTTTTTCCTTTTACTGGGGTATTGGTTTTCATAACCATTCATCCCCATAGCGAGTGGCACTGGTAGTGATACTGGGAAACGGGAGTGTCTAAGGGAATTGCTTGTGTGACTTGTGGTTAGTCAGTGGGTAAAATCAAAGTCCTCTCTGTTTGGCTGGTTTGGTTTGCCTTAGAGGTGGAAAAACCCCAGTCTTGGGCTCTAACTGCCCTCCTTGAAGCAATTTGTCCTGAATTGGCACTCTGAGTTGAGTCCTGCCAGAACCAGCATCGTTACAGTGATAGAATAAACTGCAGGTTCAAATCAAGTCTCTGGAGTGCATCCACAGCTGGGATGGGTCATTCAGTCCTTTGTGTAGAGCTTCCATTTGTAGCAAAGTCCCTCCAGAGGTAAGAAGCAGGACTGAAGACAAAATGGAGACGAGGCATCAGCGGGATCCGGAGCTCTGCCTCCCCTACGTCGATCTGGTGGATTAAGTCTGGTGTGGAACCTGAATAGTCTGTTTGGGGGGAATGAATCAGTTTTATTACTAAAGTTTTGGGGGTAGGGACTCATTTATATGTTGGTGCAGCCCAGCACAACAGGGCCCTGATCTCAGTCAGGGTGTGTCTGCGCAGCACTGGGCGCGATGAGGCCCCAGTCTCAGACACTGCTTCAGAGGAAAGCGCAAGAGATTCCCAAGCAGGAGAATAAAGAAATAAACCTTCCTTAGAGGAGATTTCTTCCCTTCTCCCACCAGGCAAGTTCAGTTCACACTCTGAAGCAGCAACGTCTGTGACCCTTCTCAATTTGGTTTGGGGGCTGAGTCACGGCACGTGTTACTGTTACACAGACCTATCAGTTCTTTTGCTTAGGATGCAGCATTGTTCAACTGTGCGCTTGTTCAATTTATGATGTTAATTCTTTCTGGGGAGCTGAGGAGGTGTTACAAGCAGAAGAGTTTTCTCTCTGCCTTATTTGCTCATGTGCTGTTTACAACCACCCCTGTGCCAGGACTGAGATATATAATCCAAGTAAACAAGTTACACTAAGATTCGCCTCAGGCTCTGTAGCCCTGACTTCTCCTTCAACAGGAAGCCAACCTGAAAGGGGCTGACATTTACCACCACTGGGCTGCTGGGTGACACATGGCAGCTGAGGCGTTGAGGGACCACATACATTTCACAGGTGTGAGTAAAAGATGGGAAGTTGGTATTTACCCAGGGAAACGAAGGCCCGGTAATTCTTCAGCATCTGGTCCCGGTACAGCTGCTTCTCTGGCTGGGATAAGAGCTCTCACTCCTCCCAGGTGAAATACAGAGCGACATCCTCAAACGCCACCTGGAGCTGCTAGCCCAGCAGCTATGACCCAGGGGGACTCCCACTCCCAGCGCTCCCAGGGACCTTGGGGCCCTACTGGCAGGGAACAGGAGTCGCCTTTGGCTTTGGGGTCGGGCTCTGGGAAGGTCCTGAATCCCAGCGCAGGGAACAGGCTCCTTCCCCACCGCCTCCCCAGCCGGAGTCCCCACCTCTGCCCCAGGCCTCTGCTCAGCACAGCTCTCGCCCCTGGCTCAGGCGCCTCGGGGGTAAAGGGGTCGCACCTGGCTCCGCATGTCCGCCTCGGCCAGGGCCTTCCCCTCCCTAGCCCCAGGGATGCTCCCGGCTTTCTGGGCGGGTCCCAGGGCCCCAAAGCTGCTCCCCGGCCCCAGCGCTCCGGCAGCTGCAGCCTCTGAGCCCCCAGGCTGCGCTGGTGCAAAGCGGGACCTGGGCCCTGCCTGGCCATGCTGCGCTGAGCTGCTCCCAGCCCCGGGGTCATTGGCGCGGGAGCGACCTGGGTCCCGGCCCCCTTGGCCCCCAGCCGGGAGCAGCCAGTGCCTGGCCAGGGAGTCCCCGCCCTGCGTCCTACCTGCGCCGGCCCCGCTGCAGCCATTGCCAGGCACGGCTCCGGCCCAGGCAGCAACTTCTCGCCCTGCGGCTGGTGCCTCCCCGGGGCCGCCTCTCGCCTGCTCCCCACCCTGGGGCTGCAGCCAGGGCCTGCCCTGCGCATTGTCCAGGCTGGCCCGGGAAGGCTCCTCCCTTGGCCCAGCTCGCTAGGTGCTCCAGCCCTGCTGCTTCCCGCCTGCCCCGGCTCAAGGGTCCCGCGCGTGCGCTGCCAGCTCCAGCAGCCAGGGAAGGCCCCAGCGCAGGGACCTTCCGGCCGAGCCCCTCCGGACGCCTGGGTCCCGAGTCTGACCGCTAGGGCGCTCGCTGCACGTGATGCCTGGGCTGCAGGAGCCCGTTACAGGCCAGCCCCCTGGGCTGGGAGTGGGGCCCCGCTGTGCCTTGGGGAGCTGGCTAAGGCTGGGGGTTGGGAGCCCAGACTCCTGGGTCCGCCCCCGGCTCTGGGATGGGAGGGGGACTAGTGGGTACCAGAGGGCCCAGGCCAGGCTGTGCAGCGTGTGTGTCACAGTAAGGGATGGGTCAGGTTGTGTTTGTTGCTCGGTTGTGTGATGTTGGTGTGTGTGTTACAGGAGATCACACCCCAGGCTGTGTATGGTGTGTAGGTATGAGTGTTGCAGGAAGGCTGTGTGATGTTGTCAAGGTTTCTTCCCCACTCTGAACTCTAGGGTACAGTTGTGGGGACTTGTATGAAAGACCCCCCTAAGCTTATTCTTACCAGCTTAGGTTAAAAACTTCCCCAAGATATAAACTTTGCCTTGTCCTCGAACCGTATGCTGCCACCACCAAGCGTTTTAAACAAAGAACAGGGAAAGAGCCCATTTGGAGACGTCTTCCCCCAAAATATCCCCCCAACCCCTACACCCCCTTTCCTGGGGAAGGCTTGATAAGAATCCTCACCAATTTGTACAGGTGAACACAGACCCAAACCCTTGGATCTTAAGAACAATGAAAAAGCAATCAGGTTCTTAAAAGAAGAATTTTAATTAAAGAAAAGGTAAAAGAATCACCTCTGTAAAATCAGGATGGTAAATACCTTACAGGGTAATCAGATTCAAAACCTAGAGAATCCCTCTAGGCAAAACCTTAAGTTACAAAAAGACACAAAAACAGGAATATACATTCCATCCAGCACAGCTTATTTTACCAGCCATTAAACAAAAGGAAATCTTACGCATTTCTAGCTAGATTACTTACTAACTTTACAGGAGTTAGGTTTCAGAGTAGCAGCCATGTTAGTCTGAATCCGCAAAAAGAAAAGGAGTACGTGTGGCACCTTAGAGACTAACAAATTTATTTGAGCATAAGCTTTCGTGAGCTACAGCAACATCCGATGAAGTGAGCTGTAGCTCACGAAAGCTTATGCTCAAATAAATTTGTTAGTCTCTAAGGTGCCACACGTCCTCCTTTTCTTTTTACAGGAGTTGTAAGTCTGCATTCCTGATCTGTTGCCAGCAAAAGCATCACACAGACAGAACAACCCTTTGTTCCCCCCTCCAGATTTGAAAGTATCTTGTCCTCTCATTGGTCATTTTGGGTCAGGTGCCACCTAGGTTACCATAGCTTCTTAATCCTTTACAGGTGAAAGGGTTTCGCCTCTGGCCAGGAGGGATTTTATAGCACTGTATACAGAAAGGTGGTTACCCTTCCCTTTATATTTATGACAGAGGTATTTTACAGATCACACTCTGGCTGTAAGTATCAGGGGATCGCCGTGTTCTTCTTGTTTTTGTGGATACAGACTGAGTCCAGTGGCACCTTAAAGACTAACAGATTTATTTGAGCATAAGCTTTCATGGGTAAAACCCCCACTTCTTCAGATGCAAGAGCCTTCTCTGGCTGTAGTGTGCATTTGTTACAGGACCCTGTTGCCCCTAACTCCAGCACCCCCTAACCTTTGTTAACCCAAGGCCAGCACCGTCCCTCGCTGATGAAGAGGATGCTGGTCTATGGGGTAGTGTCTCCCCTTCTCATCCTTCCTCTGCGGGACCTTTCCTCTGTCCCACAGCACCTCCCTTAAGGTGGCTGGGTCTCTGATCCCCCTCCCCCATCTAGCAGCTGCTTCGCATAAGAGGGGGGCAGTCCAGTCCCTGTGGTTCAGGCAGCCGGAGGTAACAGCAACGGTGGCTGAAGAGGGGAAGGGCCTTGGGACAGGTGGTGTGGGGCAGGGAGGGTCACCAGGAGCCTCAGAACACCTGGGTCCCATCCCCAGCTCTGTAAGCGGGATAGTGGGTTAGAGCAGGGGGGTCTCAGAGTCAGGACACCTGGGTTCTATCCCTGGCTCTGGGAGAGGAGTGGAGGCTGGTGGGTTAAAGTAGTGGGGGCTGGAAGCCAGGACTACCCTGAAATGGGATCTCAGCCATGTCTTCTTGTGATGCCTCCTGCAGAGATGGGACCCACCCAACCCTGATCTCAACACCAACCTGGCTGACAACATCAAGCACTGCTGGAGCAATAGCATGCCCAAAGCACCCATTGATATGGCCATCGAGGGAGGAGTACGTAGCCGCATCCAGGCAGCCCAGCTCACAAGGCAGAGGGGCTCATGAGCAGCAGCCTCGCTGCATTGTCTGGGCCATGCCGAGGGGCAGGGCCATCCTTACCCATACGCAAAGTACGCAGCTGCGTAGGGCAAATTTCCTGGTGTCCTGCACAGCTGCCTGTTGCTCCAGCCCCTGCCCTGCCTCTTCCCCATGACCCCCCCTTCCCGCCCCTGCTCTGACCCAGCCCTGCCCCCACTCCACCCCTTCGCCAAAGCCCCTGCCCTGCTCCGCCCCACCCTGCCCCTTCCCCACCCCTGCTCTGCCCCCACTGCCCTGAGGACGGCAGCAGGGTAGGGCCTGCACTCACTGGCAGCGGGAAGTGCAGCGGCCTGGCCCCAGCCACACCGCCGGTGAGTGCTGGGGGGTGGGTCCTCCCTGCCCTGCCCCAGCTAGGCTTGGGGCCAGCCCCGCCCCCTCCCACAGAGGCCTGCCCCCCCGGGGGGGCTGCATAGGGCCGCAGAATAGCTAGGGACAGCTCTGCCAAGGGGCACTGGGAGCCTTGAATGAGGGAGCGAGGCTGGGCTTGTGGCTACAGGGCTGGGCTACAGAACTCCCGGTGTCTACTCCCAGCTCTGCCACTTGCTGCCTCTGTGACCTTTGGTCACAGGGAATTGCCAGACGGGATCAGAGCAGAGGTGTGTCCACTCCAGTGTCCTGTTTCCAGCACCAGAGGCTGCAGAGGTTGGTGTAAGAATCCTGCAGTAGCGGATGG
This sequence comes from Natator depressus, assembly GCF_965152275.1. Lineage (NCBI taxonomy): Eukaryota > Metazoa > Chordata > Testudines > Cheloniidae > Natator > Natator depressus. The sequence continues at coordinate 10,876,458 of NC_134239.1, forward strand.
GGGGGGATAATCATCCTGTGCTCGTGTCACTCAGTGGGTCACACCGGGAAATACCAGATTCAGGACAAACTGCTGAGAAATAGGGCAGACACACGCCAAAATTGCTGGTTATTTTTCCAGAAGATATACCAAACCAGCAACAAAAGTAAACTCCTGTCTCACCACAGTGGCTAATAGTCAGAAATGCAGCCGCCTTAGGTATCCCAGGCCTTGTTTCATCACCCACACACTAGACTTAATGATGAGTGGTTATTGAAAACCAACTTCATCAAACAAGGAGTTCTTCTGAGCCCAAAGGCCCAGCCACAAACCCAGGTTAATATACAGCTCAGATCTTGCCCAATAATCGCTGTTGCCAATCCTTTGGTATCTAATATCTAAAGCAGGGGTCTCAATCTCAAATGACCACGAGGGCCACATGAGGATTAGTACCTTGGCCCGAGGGCTGCATCATTGACACCCCCCCCACCTGCAGCCCCGCCCCCACTCCACCCCTTCCATGAGGCTCTGCCCCTGCCCTGCCTCTTCCCTGCCCCCATTCCAACCCCTTCCCCAAAATCCCCACCCCAACTCCGCCCCCTCCCTGCCCCCAGGGGGTGCAGGTAGGGTGTGGCGGGGGCTCAGGGCAGGGAGTTGAGGTGCAGGAGGGGTGTGGGGTGCAGCAGGGGGCTCAGGGTGCAGGAGGGGTGTGGGGTGCAGCAGGGGGCTCAGGGCAGGGGGTTGGGGTGCAGGAGGGGGTTCAGGGCAGGGGGTTCGGCTGCAGGAGGGGTTTTGGGGGGCAGGCTCTGGCCTGGCACGCACCGGGGCAGGGCAGGCTCCCTTCCTGCCTGCCTGCCCTGCCCCCGCGCCGCTCCGGGAAGCGGACGGAACCTGGGGGAGGGGGGGTACAGGGGTCTGTGTGTTGCCCTGGCTGCTCCTCCAGGTACCTCCCCCGAAGCTCCCATTGGCCGGGAACAGGGAACTGCGTGTTTGAGATTGAAAGCCATGTGTTTAAGACCCCTGAGCTAAAGGTTTATGTATAAGCGAAAGAAAGAGGTGAGGGTAAAAACTGTTAAAGGAATCAAATACATACACACATTGCAAAGTGCTTGTGTCCGGTTTGAAGCAGTGATGGAATAAACTGTTGGCTTGTTAAGTCTCTGATGGCATCCAAAAGAATGGAAGGTCCCGAGTCAATTGGTTAGAACGCTCCTTTTATTATAAGTCCATAGTCCAGAGATCAGTGCAGGGAAGAGGCAAAATGCAGATGTTTCTAGGGCTTTTTATAGCTTCTGCCAGGCCTAAGTGTTTCATGAGTTTCTTATTTCTTTTTTAGTATTTTGCTAAATGTGCCAAATAAATCAATAACCAGCTCTGCATTTTGTCTCATACGTGGGTGTATTGTCCAACTTTACATTGTTAGATTTACCTGACAGGCTCTGTGTGTTTTGTATAAAATACTGCTGAAAACAAGTATGATGGTCTGTGAGACTTAACTGTCAATAAAACTAACTTGAACGTATGCTTAAAGTAGTTTATCTATAAAATAATATGCAGTTTGGTTTGAGTGTATGCTTAATTGTTTTGAGAAAGAGGAGGGAAGGGTGGATGTTAAAGTGTTATGTGTCTGTATGTGTGTAGAGAGGTCAGAAAACAACATTTATAGCTCTGGTAAAAAGTGCAATCAACTCTAACATAAAATAGTGTAAACTAGCCCTACATTTTGTCTACATGGGGTGTATTGAACAATTGAACACTGTTAGATTTCCTTTAAGCTAGGCTGTGTGCGTATTCTGTATAAAATAATGCTGAAAAACAAGTATGAATGTGTATGTGAGTGGATGACATCTATAAAACTAATTTGAATGTATGCTTATGGTGGTTCATAAGTTGTCTTGAATGAATGCTTATTCGTTTTGGGAAGTAGGGCTGGGAGGGGTTTGTGACTGGGGCTGTGTGTGCAGGCTTTTGGGTTTTATTTATTTTTTTCTTTTTAATTTCTCTATCCCTTCACCCACTGCCACAATATACATAGGAAAGAACAGGTCTACCTCATATAACTGAGCAGCATGAGCTCCAAAATGAACACTTACTACGGTTCTTCTCTCCCGTGTCTTGTGGGCCACAAACAGACCACTGAGACCGGCTAGACCCCTCCGGAGTGGAGAATTCCTGACTCGCTGTGCCACCGGATGACCCTACCACCGACTCCACAATGTTCTCCAGCTTGACCTTTGTCCAGGACTTCGTTCTTGGGCTTGAGCCCCCTGTCCACCTCCTGCAGCCCCGCCAAAGTATCCACAGGGCTCTTGGCGGTGGAAGTGAGGTCACCACCAAGGGTGGCATCCAGCTCCTGATAGAAGGGGTAGGTCTTCAGCGCGGGACCAGAGTGACGGTTTGCCTCCCTTGCCTTCTGGTACGCCTGCCTCAGCTCCTTTCTCTTCGCTCAGCACTGCTGCCTCCTCCCGCCCCGTAACCGGACTTTTGGTTCGGGCACCATTTAGGGTTGCCAGATCCCAAAAGCCAGACACCCAGAAACCCTAAATGGCACCCGGACACAAAAGCCAAAACCTGGACAGGTGGCAACCCTACCAGTCATACAATAAGTACACACTGTGGAACAGGCCCCTCCTTTCATCTCATTAAAAGCTGGGGCATTCCTGGGTGGTCAGATCACTCCTTGCCCAGTTTGGCAGTGTGAAGCCCAGTGTTTTCATTTAAAGGCACAGCAAGACATTACACACTGAAGAGCTGTTTTTAAAGGCAGTGTGGTTCAGTGGGCTGAGCTATGGGCTGGGATCCAGGAGACCAGAGTTCCATTCCCAGCTCTGCTGCTGGCCTGTTGACTGACCTTGGGTGAGGCTCTCTGTGCCTTGGTTTCCCCATTTGTATAATGGGGATTGAGGCACTAAGTGGCTTTGTGGCACTAAGTGGCTGTACATCGCAAAGCTGGCCCCCATCTTCAAGTATTTCAATAGAATAATATATTTCAAGTACAACCAAATTAAACAACCCTCCTACCCCAAGTGTTGTGAGGGATTTTTTCCTTCTCCAGCCCCAAAGCACAGGTCAGAGTGGGCTGTGTCAATCCAATCAAGATGCTATTGTGTAAGCGGTGGGATGATCAAAGCATCAGACAGACTTTCATGGAGGGGAGAAAGCAGCCACTGCCCAAAGGAAATGAAGCCCACACTGTGCAGCCGGCTACTGCTGCCTTCAGCCCACCTTTGCACATCTGGTGCAATGGCTGCTGCCCTGCAAGAGGCATTGTGCTGTTTGACTCTCCTCTGAGAACATCCACAACCATTTCGCCGTGTGCATAAGCTGTTTTTACAACAGAGAATTCATCTCTTCACTGCAGTGTGAGCTGTCGGGGGGAGGGGAGGAGAGGGGAGGGGAGGGGAGGTGAGGTGAAGAGATGGCAACTTAAAGCTCTTCTTCACAGACACATGGTAAAATAAAAACAAACTTCCTTCCCTACTTTTAACCATGCATGCACAATTCATAACTTCTGAAGCATCCTGGTGGATTCTTCATCTCTGGCAATTTTAATATCAAGACTGGATTTAAAAAAAAAAAGGAAAGTTCTGCTGTAGTTCAAACAGGCATTAACTCAGGGAACTTCTTTGGCCTGTGTTATACAGGAGCTCAGGCTGAATGTGGTCTCCTGTATAGACCTGGGGAAATTGTGCGCCACTGCACAGGCGCAGAATTCATGTCCCCAGCAGACTTTTTTTTTCCCTTTGGCAGAAAATACATTTTGCCAGCGAGGCGCTGCAGTTACACCTTTCTCCCACCAGGAGCTGTTATGGCGCCAGAACAGAGGGCAGCCAGCTCAGAGCTGTAGCAGAAGTGGCATTCCTCACAGCAAACTGCCCAAAAGGGCCAGGTGAGGAAGCAGGCAATATGCGGGGGGGGGGGGGGCAGACAGAGCAGGGCACATAGGGCTGCTGCGGGGATCACATAGGCTGGGGTTCAGAAGGGCTGGTGGGGGGGAAGACTGGGGTGAGGGTCTAAGTGGGAGTGGACCCTCCCCCCAGGAGGACCACACAGGGACAGGGGCTACACAGGGGCAGGTGTGGCTGAGTGGGAGTGCAGGGTCACACAGGGATAGGGGAAGGAAGGTGCAGGGACACACAGGAGTGGGGCAGATGTGCCTAACTGAATGGGAGAGGCTAGGGAGTCAGCCAGGGAAGCATGGGGGAGGCTCCCCAACTCTCTAACAATCCCCGCCCCCCCAAATCTGTTACATACTTCTCCCACCCACACCCAACAACCCTCCTGCTTCACTCCCAGGCTACTTCCAGCAATTACTTCCCTCTCTCTCAGCTCCTCTGTTACTCCTGACTCCCCCAAGCCTTTGTACTATTGCTGAGGGGTGCAGGAAATAGGTTTCTGTATTATAGTTTACATGAATTCTTACTCAGAGTTCTGTGTTAATATGCCTCGTAAAGAATTTATTTGTCAAAAAACACTTTCTGAATCTTTTTTTTGTTCCCTCCATTGCTACAGACATACTTGCTGACAGGAATTTTGAAATTAATTACCAAAATAACTGAAACTAGTGTTCATGCATCTGATGAAGTGAGCTGTAGCTCACAAAAGCTTATGCTCAAATAAATGTGTTAGTCTCTAAGGTGCCACAAGTCCTCCTTTTCTTTTTGCAGATACAAACTAACACGGCTGCTACTCTGAAACCAGTGTGATTATATTGTGTTATTTTGACAAATTAAATATGCAAAATTTTAAAATATTGTTTGCAGAATTTTTAGGGGCAGAATTCCCCCAGGAGTAATGGGAAACTCTCTCTGTGCACCTGCCAGTCACACAGTTCATCAGGCCTCATGGTCAGTTAGGGCCTGGAACACTTTGATTGGTTGCACTTTACATTGGCTTTTCCACCTGCTGTGTGAATGCATCAGCTTTTTTAATAGCAAAGAAACACCTGGTTAGACAGACCTTTGTTACACATTAGGGGCGTAGTTCTTCTTCATCACATTCCTATTTAAAGTAGACAGCATGTGCAGTTCCTGAATCTTCTTTCAATCACACACACTAGGCTGTCCTACCCTACCCCTCAGCCCGATTCATGCTGAAGGAGGACTGCAAATCCCACCTCTAGATGTCACCCAAGAGTCACCCGCTGGCTGGAACAGAGCTAGGTGTGGGGGGGAGGAAGTTCCTGGCTGGGTCCCATCTAGACGGGAGGAGAGAGAGAGAGAGAAGGGGTTATCCTGGCTACACCCCAGTGAAATGAGTGAGTGAGTGTAGGACAGAAAGAGAGACATGGCTGGATCCCACCTACATGAGGGGGAGGGCTCCCTAATGCAGTAGGCTGTGATCATCTGCTCTAAACTCCCTCCACCTGTCTGCTCTTCCCCACACTTGCTCAGCCAAATCCCCTCCCCTGCCCCCCAGTCTCTCTGCTGGGCATCATGGGGACAGGACCACTCCCTGGTCTGCATCTGCTGGCGCTGTGTCAGGCCCACGGGCTGCCAGAAGCCCCTCAGGCCCTGGCGGTGGCAGAGGGGCACCGGTGTGCGTGACCGGGTGCCGGGTGAGGTTGGCCAATCTAGCAAAGTGCTTGCGCCAGTCAGCACAGCTGTACTGCTGCTCTCGGCTGTGAAAGAACCAATGTGATTGCAAGGAGGAGGCCCGTGCAAAGCTCTTGCTGCAGCCAGTGTGTCGGAATGTCCTCCCCTCAGTGTGCGTGCACTGGTGCTGGGTGGGTGGATTGGTTTTTTTCACATTC